>NC_072385.2:29804480-30429730 GCF_028885625.2 Pongo pygmaeus | reverse complement strand
CTATTTGATTCTTCTCTCTTTTTTTCTTTATTAATCTTGCTAGCGGTCTATCAATTTTGTTGATCCTTTCAAAAAACCAGCTCCTGGATTCATTAATTTTTTGAAGGGTTTTTTGTGTCTCTATTTCCTTTAGTTCTGCTCTGATTTTAGTTATTTCTTGCCTTCTGCTAGCTTTTGAATGTGTTTGCTCTTGCTTTTCTAGTTCTTTTAATTGTGATGTTAGGGTGTCAATTTTGGATCTTTCCTGCTTTCTCTTGTGGGCATTTAGTGCTATAAATTTCCCTCTACACACTGCTTTGAATGCATCCCAGAGATTCTGGTATGTTGTTTCTTGGTTCTCGTTGGTTTCAAAGAACATCTTTATTTCTGCCTTCATTTCGTTATGTACCCAGTAGTCATTCAGGAGCAGGTTGTTCAGTTTCCATGTAGTTGAGCGGTTTTGAGTGAGATTCTTAATCCTGAGTTCTAGCTTGATTGCACTCTGATCTGAGAGATAGTTTGTTATAATTTCTGTTCTTTTACATTTATTGAGGAGAGCTTTACTTCCAAGTATGTGGTCAATTTTGGAATAGGTGTGGTGTGGTGCTGAAAAAAATGTATATTCTGTTGATTTGGGGTGGAGAGTTCTGTAGATGTCTATTAGGTCCGCTTGGTGCAGAGCTGAGTTCAATTCCTGGGTATCCTTGTTGACTTTCTGTCTTGTTGATCTGTCTAATGTTGACAGTGGGGTGTTAAAGTCTCCCATTATTAATGTGTGGGAGTTTAAGTCTCTTTGTAGGTCACTCAGGACTTACTTTATGAATCTGGGTGCTCCTGTATTGGGTGCATATATATTTAGGATAGTTAGCTCTTCTTGTTGAATTGATCCCTTTACCATTATGTAATGGCCTTCTTTGTCTCTTTTGATCTTTGTTGGTTTAAAGTCTGTTTTATCAGAGACTAGGACTGCAACCCCTGCCTTTTTTTGTTTTCCATTTGCTTGGTAGATCTTCCTCCATGCTTTTATTTTGAGCCTATGTGTGTCTCTGCACGTGAGATGGGTTTCCTGAATACAGCACACCGATGGGTCTTGACTCTTTATCCAATTTGCCAGTCTGTGTCTTTTAATTGGAGCATTTAGTCCGTTTACATTTAAAGTTAATATTGTTGTGTGTGAATTTGATCCTGTCATTATGATGTTAGCTGGTTATTTTGCTCGTTAGTTGATGCAGTCTCTTCCTAGTCTCGATGGTCTTTACATTTTGGCATGATTTTGCAGTGGCTGGTACTGGTTGTGCCTTTCCATGTTTAGCGCTTCCTTCAGGAGCTCTTTTAGGGCAGGCCTGGTGGTGACAAAATCTCTCAGCATTTGCTTGTCTGTAAAGTATTTTATTTCTCCTTCACTTATGAAGCTTAGTTTGGCTGGATATGAAATTCTGGGTTGAAAATTCTTTTCTTTAAGAATGTTGAATATTGTCCCCCACTCTCTTCTGGCTTGTAGGGTTTCTGCCGAGAGATCTGCTGTTAGTCTGATGGGCTTCCCTTTGATGGTAACCCGACCTTTCTCTCTGGCTGCCCTTAACATTTTTTCCTTCATTTCAACTTTGGTGAATCTGACAATTATGTGTCTTGGAGTTGCTCTTCTCGAGGAGTATCTTTGTGGTGTTCTCTGTATTTCCTGAATCTGAATGTTGGCCTGCCTTGCTAGATTGGGGAAGTTCTCCTGGATAATATCCTGCAGAGTGTTTTCCAACTTGTTTCCATTCTCCCCGTCACTTTCAGGTACACCAATCAGACGTAGATTTGGTCTTTTCACATAGTCCCACATTTCTTGGAGGCTTTGCTTGTTTCTTTTTATTTTTTTTTCTCTAAACTTCCCTTCTCGCTTCTTTTCATTCATTTCATCTTCCAGGGCTGATACCCTTTCTTCCATTTGATCGCATCGGCTCCTGAGGCTTCTGCATTCTTCACGTAGTACTCGAGCCTTGCTTTTCAGCTCCATCAGCTCCTTTAAGCACTTCTCTGTATTGGTTATTCTAGTTATACATTCTTCTAAATTTTTTTCAAAGTTTTCAACTTCCTTTGCCTTTGGTTTGAATATCCTCCCGTAGCTCAGAGTAATTTGATCGTCTGAAGCCTTCTTCTCTCAGCTCGTCAAAGTCATTCTCCATCCAGCTTCGTTCCGTTGCTGGTGAGGAACTGCGTTCCTTTGGAGGAGGAGAGGTACTCTGCTTTTTAGAGTTTCCAGTTTTTCTGCTCTGTTTTTTCCCCATCTTTGTGGTGTTATGTACTTTTGGTCTTTGATGATGGTGATGTACAGATGGGTTTTTGATGTGGATGTCCTTTCTGTTAGTTTTCCTTCTAACAGACAGGACCCTCAGCTGCAGGTCTGTTGGAGTACCTGGCCGGCCGTGTGAGGTGTCAGTCTGCCCCTGCTGGGGGGTGCCTCCCAGTTAGGCTGCTCGGGGGTCAGGGGTCAGGGACCCACTTGAGGCAGTCTGCCCGTTCTCAGATCTTCAGCTGCGTGCTGGGAGAACCACTGCTCTCCTCAAAGCTGTCAGACAGGGACATTTAAGTCTGCAGAGGTTACTGCTGTCTTTTTTTTTGTCTGTGCCCTGCCCCCAGAGGTGGAGCCTACAGAGGCAGGCAGGCCTCCTTGAGCTGTGGTGGGCTCCACCCAGTTCGAGCTTCCTGGCTGCTTTGTTTACCTAAGTAAGCCTGGGCAATGGCGGGCGCCCCTCCCCCAGCCTCGCTGCCGACTTGCTGTTTGATCTCAGACGGCTGTGCTAGCAATCAGCGAGACTCCGTGGGCGTAGGACCCTCTGAGCCAGGTGCGGGCTATAATCTCCTGGGGCACCGTTTCCTAATCCCGTCGGAAAAGCGCAGTATTCGGGTGGGAGTGATCCGATTTTCCAGGTGCCGTCTGTCACTCCTTTCTTTGACTAGGAAAGGGAATTCCCTGACCCCTTGCGCTTCCCGAGTGAGGCAATGCCTTGCCCCTGCTTTGGCTGGCGCACGGTGCACTCACCCACTGACCTGCGCCCACTGTCTGGCACTCCCTAGTGAGATGAATACGGTACCTCAGATGGAAATGCAGAAATCACCCGTCTTCTGCGTCGCTCACGCTGGGAGCTGTAGACCGGAGCTGTTCCTATTCGTCCATCTTGGCTCCTCCTCGAGGTTCACACTTTATACCTCGTGACATTTAGAGCAGGCAGGGTCTGTATTCAGGCCTGCAGAAAAATAAATGTAATGCTTTTTTGAAATGTATAACAATGCTTCTTTCTATTTGTGTTTGGTTTATATTACCTAAGAAGCATGTTCTGTATTATTAGGATAGATACCACTTCTGTGTTTATTCTAATGAAAATGAAGAAGGAAACAGTCCCCACCAATATTGTGAAGTACTTAATGGTATTTAAAATCTCTACGAGACTAGGCCAAAGTAAAAATATAAATGAAATAAATGGAAATGTAGCCATTACTTTCCAGTTTATGTGAGTATCACGATGCAATATTTGGAACTGATTGCAACTGCTGTAAAGTACTTTGAGGAAACCCATTAGAAGAGAATTAAAACTTGAGCAGATTAGCTGATCTCTAATGGCCCTAGGAGAAGATCTTGTGTTGCTTCAAAATCTTTTCTGATTCTCATCACTCAACCTTCTTGGCTATGTAAACAAAGGAAGCTTTCCTTTTGTTTTCCAGACGTTTGAAAAACAAAATTTTCCAGAGCTGCGCATCTGCCAGGAAATGTTTCTTTTAACCCGATATCATAGATAGTTTTAAAAGCTAAAGTAAACTCTGGATTTTAGGTTTCTGTATCCCAGGTTGAGAGTGATAAAGCTAAAAGAGGAAGCTTTTTAGGTGCTAGTGATTATTTAGTGATGGTAACATGGATCGCTGATATTTTTACTTTCTTTTTTGTATATTGATTTTGTATCCTGTGACCTCGCTGAGTGTATTCATGAGTTCTAATAGTCCTGTGTGTATTTCTTAGGATTTTATATATATACACATGATCATGTCATCTGTGAATAGAGATAGTTTTGCTTTTTCCTTTCCAATCTGGTTGCTTTTAATTTTTTTTTCTTGCCCGATTGGCCTGGCTAGGACCTCCAGGAGAATGTTGAATAGTAGTGGAGTGAGTAGACATCTTTGGTTTGTTTCTCATTTTGAAAGGAAAGCTTTGTCGTTCACTATTGAGTATGATATTATCTGTTGTTTTTTCATAGATGCTCTTTATCAGGTTAAGGAAGTTTCCTTCTGTTCCTAGTTTGTTGAGTGTTTTTAAGCATAAAAGGATGTGTGATTTTTGTCAAAGGCTTTTCCACATCTATTGAGATGGTCATATGGGTTTTAATCTATTAATATACTTTAATACATTGACTGATTTTTATATGTTGAACCAACCTTGCATTCCTGGACTATGTCACTTGGTTATGGTATATAATCCTTTTATATATCACTGGATTTGTTTTGCTAGTATTTTGTTGAATGACTTCCGTTTTCAGAAACATAGTTGTCCATTTTCTTCTTTGATAATGAAAGTTCATGAACACTTGAGATAAAAATAAAGGAATATGACTTTCTCAGGACTTGCCCATGGAAACATGAAAACACTGTTTCTGCATATTCTCTGAATGATAGTCCTGTAAGTAAGAATAATCAAATCTCAAAAGAGATTTGAGTACTTGAGTACTCAAGTTCAGAAAGTTTTATGTAATGATTTTCTAAATAATTTTAACTTGACACCTGCTTAAGAAATTCTCACATAATGTAGTTTCTTATATGACACATTTAGATTTTAGGTCCTGACCTTGTGCAAGTCATTCAATTTTTTTTAGCTTAGTCCTCTAATGAGTAAACAGGATTATAAGGAAGAAGTAAAATATGGTGTGAATATGCTCATAAGATGTTACATGATGGGAAGATATAATTATTTATATAAGTATGTAAGTATAATTATTTAGCACAGGGGTCACAAATTCAAATACCTTCGGGGCCAAGTAGACCAAATAAATGTCTGAAACAGGATCACAGTTGGATGTGTTGGGGCTTGTGGTCCATTTGAAGCTCTGCTACCTTGCTTCAATAAGTTCAGATGACAAGCAAAACAAGCAAAATACAGTAAACAACACACACCCACACCTGTACTTTCTTGGCCAGACATCATACATCTGTCTCTATAGAATCCCTCATTCAGGGGGTCACTGATGAAGTGTAAGGCCCTAGGGTTGAGCTTCAGCTCCACTGTAGGGTAGGTTTTTACCTTCTTCAAAGCTTCATTTTCTCATTTGTAAAATGCAGATAATGTGTGTCTTGCCTAACTCTAAGGGCTGTTGTGAGAGGTTTAAATGGCATAACAGATAGAAATGATTCGAACTATTAAGTCCTTTATAAATGTGTGGAATGTTGTTTTTCTGTATAAATCTTAGCTTTTCTATTATCTCAACAAAGGTGTTTTTCTTGTTAAGAAGGATTAGTAGCCAGGCATTGGACAACTCCAGAAGACCAGCTAGAAACATCTTTTTTTCAATAGTAGAATAACCTTGGTAATAGATTCAAGCCCATTTAATATACTTCCTGGACTTGAATTGTTACCTGGATCACCCCACTGTCATTCCAGCAAAAAGATCCATGATATGTTCTTCTCACCATTAGGTTCTCTTAGATATGGGAATTCTTTTTTTCTTTTCTCTCTCTCTTTTTTTTTTTTTTTTTTTGAGATGGAGTCTCAGTCTGTCGCCAGGCTGGAGTTTAGTGGCGTGATCTTGGCTCACTGCAACCTCTGCCTCCCAGGTTCAAGTGATTCTCCTGCCTCAGCCTCCCGAGTAGCTGGGATTACAGGCATGTGCCACCACACCCAGCTAATTTTTGTATTTTTAGTAGAAACTGGGTTTCACCTTGTTGGCCAGGATGGTCTCAATCTCCTGACCTCATTATCTGCCCACTTTGGCCTCCCAAAGTGCTGGGATTACAGGCGTGAGCCACGGTGCCCTGCCAGATATGGGAATTGTTATGACACTACAGCAGTATGCATCATAATTCTTACAAACCAGATACATTATCTCTGAGGGCTTTCTGTGGTTTCCCTAACATATAAACAGAAAGTCAGAACTTGTTGTATCTTGGTATACTAGAATTTGAAAGAGTTTGATTTCTACAGTTTTCTGACCACAGTAAATCTAGTGTTGACATCTTGATGCCTTTGTGGGAGGTTCCTTTGGAGCAAGATGTAACTCAGCATCTGCACAAGATCTGCCAAGTAGCCCTGCCACAGCAGTGCCTGGCTCAGCTTACTAGTTACCCTCAATCAGTGGGCACAGTCATAGAAACCCACGAGTCACAAGTTTATTGAGCTCCTTCTATGCATAACACACCATGCTGGCTTGGGGACAGTGAAAAAGTAATGTGGCCCCTGCTCTGAAGAAGCATGGAGTCTGTGTGGAGAGAAACCAGTATCCATGAAATAGCTATAGAGTCTGGACTCTTGGACTGTTAGATCTGTCTGGAAGGAACCTTAGAGATCATCTTTGCAGCCCACCTCCCTCAATGTACAGCAGAGAAACGGATGCCTATAACTAAATGCTTATTTCTGTGGTGTAGTCCAGGGCTTATCAAATTTAGCTGCTTCCCAGAATCAGCTGGGGATCCAGAGTGCCTGGGGTAGGGAACCAGGTATTTATTTTGGAGTTCATAAGTCCTACAGTTTGCTTATTAGATTTGGGAATGGTAACAGGCTGAGAGTGGTTTTGGAATCTAGGATTTTGGGAGCTCAGTGAAAGACCAAGAAAGAGCCTCAGGGAGGAGATGATGTTGCATAAAGGGCAGGTAAGATCGAGGGAGACTGGAGCCTTTGGGGACAGGGGTGCAGTTAGGTGAGCATATGGAATTGGGAACTTGTGTGGCTGAGATGATGAGGAAGATGATTTACGTCACGTGACTCTCTTGGACAGCAAGGGGCTGTAGGAGATTTTGTACATTTGCTTTGAAAAAGAGCTGTGAGTATATTTCTGCTAAAGACATTTTGATAGTCAGTTTGACTTTTTTTTAGTTTTAAGAAAGTATGTAATTGCATCACAATTAATTCTTCAATCCCAAATTGATTATATTCGATAAAGCGTGATTTTTTTCTTTAGTTTATCATCAAGTCATAGTCTGTTCACTGCCATCTCAAAATAGTTCTGAGACAGACACTGATAATTTTGTATACTCAGTTTCCGAATTTCTTGGTAATAAAGTAATTTATATGCAATATGCTAATATATTTGGATAAAGAGGTGTACTATGGACAACCAATGAAAACACTTAACATCTATAAGCTATTCTTTTTGAAAATAATTTTACTCTCAAAGTGAATTCTCTTTATGGAACTTTTGATATTATAAAGATACACAAAATTGGACAATCTAGATAAATCCTTCATAATAAATTTTATTTCTCCAATGTGTATAATAAGACATCAAACAGAATTCCCCTTTTATGAAAAAACTATTTTATACCTATGCATATTTTATGGTTGTGTTCATTTTCTTTTTCTAAGAAATTTAATTCTATGATTTAACTTATTTTTAAACTTGATGCATAATATGTGCACATTTTTATGGGGTACGTATAATATTTTGTTACATGCATACGACGTGTAATGATCAAGTCTGGTTGTGTTCATTTCACTGTCGAACTGTCAAACACAAGCAGTGCTTTTTGGTACTGTTACATTTCTCCTTGTTGTGTGGGTTGGTTGAAGGCAGGAACCTTAATGATTAAGAACACAGACTGTGAACCAGATAGTCTGAGTTCTGATCCCCTGCTCTGCCACCTGCTAGCTGTGGATAGCTCTATTTTGTCTATTGTGAATAGTGGAAAAGAAAGAATAATACCTACCTCAAAGGATTGATGTGAGGATTAAATGAGTTAATATGTGTAAAGTGTTTAGTACAGTGCCCGACACATAGTTAAGTGCACAATGTGTTTAGCTATGATTACTTTTTAAGTTGTTATTAATTGTACCTGGCATATGACCTGACACATAGCATGTGGTCACCGAGTGTTTATTGACTAAATGAGGGACTGTACCAATTACTGTAAAGTTTTGTTAAATAGAATACTTTTTTTTCCTAAGCTGTTTCCATCCTGTATATGCCCAAAGGCATCAACAATTTATAGTAGAATAGTTTAATCAATGAGAGAGAATATTTGGTCAAAAAGATCGGTGTGGTCACGTGGAATAGCTAATGGCACTGTGGGCAAGGGAGCATTTTTGATGAAGTCATAGAACTTTGTGGCTTTCACTGGGAATCTCGAGCCTGAGCCAGAACCCAGACCGTCTGATTCCAGGCTGAGACAAGGGCAGCACTTTGTTCAGTGGCTGGTCCCTGGGGCTGGCTCACTCCGTACTCCCTTCTCTCCCTCTCTGCCTCTCCTTCCACCACCCCCTCCATTCTTCCTCCCTTAGCCTTGTAAAGCCGAGGATCCTTAACCTGGAGGTCAGGGAATCCCTCTCATCGTCTCTGCATTTCTGTTCCTTTCTTTCATTTTTGTCTTTCCTGAGAAGAGAGCCTACAGCTTTCATCAGACTCCCAAAGGCAGCCGTGACCCCGCTTCCGTGAGGGTGGAAGCGGCTCTGGCAGCAGCCGTTTTCCATTATGAGCAGACGCTGAGGTGGAGCTCAGAGAACTGTAAGAACTCTATTCTTTTGTGAGTGTTTCTAGCAGCAGAGGAAACGGTGGGAACGAAGAGGGTAGCTTGGCAAAGCCGTTGTGCCAGGCAGAAGTGCGGTGATTGTGAAGACACTGTGGAGTCCCTTCTTGACTGCCTGGACCAGCAGGGCCTTGCAGTGACCCGGCCAGGTCATAAGCACAATGCAGGCCATGGTTTGGAAGGTACTCCAGGAAAACCTCAGTGCCTGTAGGGTGTTCTCTTGTCTGTCATTTCCTCATGGCACAGTGGAGTCAGGTAGCTTAGATTTGCCTTAACTGCAAACTAGCTGATTGACATAGACTTTCTCGTAGCGAGGCACAACTGCTAAATGAAAAATACCATTGTTCTTTGCTTAAAATAAAATTAAGGGGACAATGTTGTATATAAATACTTAGGAATTCAAATGCATTATTTTAAGAGCCGTTTTATTTCATTTTATTTTATTTTATCTTTTTTTTGAGACGGAGTTTTGCTCTTGTTGCCCAGGCTGGAGTGCAGTGGCACAATCTGGCACGATCTTGGCTCACCACAGCCTCTGCCTCCCGGGTTCAAGTGATTCTCCTGCCTTAGCCTCCTGAGTAGCTGGGATTATAGGGATGCATCACCATGCCCAGCTAATTTTGTATTTTTAGTAGAGATGGGGTTTTTCCATGTTGGTCAGGCTGGTCTTGAACTTCCAACCGCAGGTTATCTGCCTGCCTTGGCCTCCCAAAGTTCTAGAATTACAGGCATGAGCCACCAAGCCCAGCCAAGAACCATTTGATAAGAATGCATATCACACTATGTCCCAAGGGCTTTTCAAGTATTAATTGGAATTTGAGTTGTCTAGGTCACTACTTCGTGACAAAATCATGACTAAATAGCTTCACATATCCCTTTTATAGCTGTAGTGTAAGTCCTTGATTTTTTCCCCTCCATTATGCAATATTCAAATTTATCACACAACAGCTTTAACATAACTGATGGCAGTGCACTTTTTGTTGCTGAGGCAGGATGAAGGACTTTTTAATGTAGTCTGGCTAGACACCAAGAGTGCAGAAGTGATCCATCTTCCCCTGGCAGCTAGGTGGAAGACAGTCCATGTTGGGACATTTACTTAAGCATGGCCAGACAGGAGGGCTTTATCAGGATAACATTCGTTTGCCAAGTATGTGTGATAAAGCCAGAGTTAGACTTTGGGAATTTGGACCTTGTCTATATTTAGCATCCAGAAACCACTATGGGGCTGTCATTGGTTAGGTGTTTCCAGTCCCAGTTCTTGCTGCAGTTAGATATTTGTTCTGAAGTTTGTCCATTCATTCATTCATTTGTTCGTATTTCAACATATCTCACTTTTTCCTGACACTGTTTACTTACAGGACATTTTTAGAACTATCTGAATTATTTTTGATGAGAAAATCTCATGATGAGAAATTAAAATTAAGAAAAACTAGAAATGCTTATGTAATTTGGCAAATCCTCTTAAAAAGCTTTTCAAGAAACCAGATATTAAAAAAATCCCTAAATCAAGGGAAGAACTATCAATATGAATTTTTCTTTAAAGGAATTTAAAAAACACACAAGAACTTTCTGTGAGATTACATCTCAATTTTATCCCTAAGAGACATAATTCCTCTACAGAGGCTGCCTACTGAGAACTATTGATCAACCAGAGGCCAAATGTGAGTTTACTTCTGACCATGCCACTCACTGGAATCTGATTTTTTTATTTTCATATCTATGAAGTGAGGATGGGGACACTATCCTATGTAACTCATGGGGTTGTGTGAGAATTAAATGAATTCTCACAGCTAACCTATGACAGTACCTTACAGTCAACCCTCAATAAATCAGAAGAGTTTTCCCCCAATGATTCTGTGTGTCAGAAAGTGTGAAGGGTGAATCAGAGTTAATTTTAGAGGCCCTGTGATCTAATCCACGTTCTCCCTATTCTTTTGTCTGTGAATATAGAACATAGGTGGGTCAGAGGCCAAATGGTTCCTAAGCCAGATGATGAGGGGGTGCAGGTCAGGGGACATTCAGGAAGGCTGGATGCAGGGTGGAGGCTCAACAGAAGGTCTTCTTTTGGAGGAAGTGCATGGGTGAGTAGGTGGTCACTGACGTGATGGCGATTTTCTCACTTGCCCAGCTCTGCTTGGCTTGGCTGCCCAGAGGCATCCTCTTCAGTCTCCAAATCTGAGTGAAGGAGAGAGAGGTGCTTTTAAAAAGAATTGACTTGTAGTTTGGAAACTCCTTCCTGGTTAGAGAAAATGGGCCTCTGTATGAAGACTTTTTCTTTTTTAAAATATTTGTATAAATGTATGGAGTACACGTGTAATTTTGTAACTTGCATAGATTGCATAGTGGTGAAGTCAGGGATTTTAGGGTTTCCATCACCTGAGTGACAGACATTGTACCCAGTGAGTAATTTCTAACCCTTGTCGTCCTACTTCCTGAGGACAGTGACTTGATTCCACTTGTGGACTGTGGGCTTGACTTACCTTGTGGATGGCTCCAGCCCCCAGCAGGAAACTTAGGAGCATCAGATCTTGGTGTTGCTGTGGCTTTCTGCCTGTGGTTCAGGCTGCATTGCTGGTTTCCTAACCTTGCTTTTCCTTGACCTCTGTGTGTATCCCAGATCTCTAGTGTGATCTGACTTCGTAGCCTCTTCCTTGATCCTGATTGCCAGCTACTGGGTACAACTTAGTCTGCTCCTAGCCCAATAAAGACCCCACCTCTGGTTCCAACCTTTTCCTGGCTGTCATCCTAGGTTTCCACCTTCTTGAGAGCCATCTTTTTTAGAGAAGTACAGAGTTCACTATCCAGGTCCTTTGGCAGCATCCTGGCCGGGGGTGGGGGCAACATACAGATCATTTCCCTCAAGGAAAACATTGAGGCACACTGGTTAGTGCTTGGTTCATGCCTGTGTTTTTTCTTTTTCTGGAGTCTTGCCTTAATTTTTTTTTTTTTTTTTTGCTAATATACAGACTGTTCTATCCTCCCTCCCTCCCTTTAGAAGAGATGGTAGGTTTCATTTTGCCTCTTGTCTCCAGGTTTCAGGAAAAAGAAAATGATTTATAAGAGAGGTGACAAATCTGCATAGAGTTTTTGTTTGTTTGTTTTTAGTTTCAGCTAAGGCCCCAGATAAAAATGTGAAGAAAAAGAAAATCTTCAAGATGAACTATATTAACGTTTTAATTAAAAGTAATATTTTTTGACAGAGCTAAACAAAATTATAATAAACATCTAACTACTAATAATAGCATCTTTACCTATATTCTCTCTAGTCCTCACAATAACCTAATGCAGCAGACATAGTGCCTCTATTGAACATGCAAGGAAACCAAGGCTAGTTAGGTTTCAGCCTGAATTTGACATCCGACCTGACGTCATTCTACCATGTCATTCTGATTTGCAGCAAAGCAGGTGTTCACTCTGGCTCTGGCTATTCTAAAGGATAGTACTGTTCTCTTAAAAAACTGTAAATTCTGGTTCTTATTCTTGGTTGGTTTGCAGTGTCTGAGCTAGGCCACTGGGGTGCTGCTGTGTGATGAACTCTGCTGAAGTGGTAGTGGCAAGAGTCACAGTGAAATGCATAGTAAGTTAAGAGCAAGGAAAATAAGATCAGGAGGTTCTGTCTTCATGGCCAGGCACTTGAGGAACATCAGATGTCAAGGAGGCTGAGTTACTCTTCTTTTTGTGTGGTGAGTCTGTTGACCCAGAACGCAGATATAGCATCTGCGGCATCAGACCTTTCGTGTACCCTGAGAAAAATAAGCTTCAGACCAAGGAGCAAACACTGATACAGGAATCTGGTGTTCGCTCGGGAATCTGGGCCATTAGGACAAATTTAAATTATGTCTGCAAGTGGTTATGAGCTGGGGAAGCGTGAGTTCTGTTGGGGGGCCACAAGAAAGTACAGTTCATGATATTGCTTCATATTTCTAGATTCCTAGAAAATGTATTTTAGATTCATTTCTGGGAGCTAAGCAGGAACTGTGTATACCAGTTGAATTCAGCCCATACTGATTGTGCACCTGTGGTTAAATAAGGTGCAGCAGGCAAGAGAGAGAAGCATGTTTAGACAGCGTCGCCCTCAAGGAGTTTGTAACCTAGTTGAGAATCTTGAAATCTGTTTTCTAGTTTGCTAGTTTCTAGTTACTTTAATTAATTAATTTTAGATTCAGGATACTACTGTGTAAGTAAAACTTAATTACATTTGACATGATACAGTTGGCCCTCCATATCTGCAGTTTCCACATCTGTGGATTCAACCAAACTTGGATTGAAAATATTCAGCAAAAGGCCAGGCGCTGTGGCTCACGCCTGTAATCCCAGCACTTTGGGAGGCCGAGGCAGGCGGCTTACGAGGTCAGGAGATCGAGACCATCCTGGCTAACACGGTGAAACCCCGTCTCTACTAAAAACACAAAAAAATTAGCTGGGCATGGTGGTGAGCACCTGTAGTCGAAGCTACTCTGGAGGCTGAGGCAGGAGAATGGCGTGAACCTGGGAGGCGGAGCTTGCAGTGAACCAAGATCATGCCACTGCACTCCATCCAGCCTGGGCGACAGAGCGAGACTCTGTCTCAAAAAAAAAAAAAAAAAGAAAAAGAAAATATTCAGCAAAAGAGCCCCAATAAAAAATACGACAATAAAAAATAATACAAATAAATAAACTATAGTATAACAGCTATTTACATAGCATTTACATTGTATTAAGTATTATAAGTAATCTATAGAGATGCTTTCAGGTATATGGGAGCGTGTGCTTAGATTATATTGAAATACTATGCCATTTTATATCAGGGACTTTAGCATCCTAGGATTTTGGTATCCTCAGAGGTCCTAGAACCAATCCCTTGAGGATACCAAGGGACGGCTGTATAATTCCTCATTTGACTTTTTAGTTCTTTCATTTAGGGATGTTTACAAGTCCGTTTAACTCAGTTCATTCCACAGCTGAATGAGTCTGTTCTCTGTGCCATAATTTACAACACTGATTATATTAAAAACAAGACCTGATGCTCTTGGCCAGGAGCATAGAGCCCTCTGAGACATTGTATGTGCTTGGGTCAAATCCAAGTCCTACATAGATATTCCTGCAGAGAGAATTCTCTGAAAGGATTGAAATAATGATCACAAAGGTCACTTCCAACTCTAAATCTATGATTTTGGTTCAAAAAAATAAATAAATAAAAACAAGCCCTGTAAAAGCTGTAAGTTTAGGGTAGTAAAAACTCTCCTTAGTATTTTGGATGAAATTCGTAGACCTTGAGAAACCTGTATATTCGCTTACAGTATCTTCTGCATTTCCGCAGAAGCTGAATTCACCAGGTTTCAAAATTTCAATCTTTGGTAATGTGGTACCTGGGCTGAGCCTGTGAACGGATGTTATCATATGAACTGAAGCTCTTTGAGCCAGTCTAGCTTGGCATGAATTTGCTGGCCAGTCTGTGCTACTTTCTAGTTGGAATGTGCAAAATATGCATAGTTTACTAATTGAAATATTCATTTTAAGGAAAATTTGCGAAGGGAACTGGCTTAGGGCAGGAAGAATGCTTCTGAAGGAGTGAGTTGTCGACAGTACTAGCAAGATATGAGAAATTTAGAGAACTGGATTAGAAAGTCAGCAAAATTCACCCATTAACTGGTGTCCAAGGGCATTCCTTGAACCCTTCTTTGTCCTTTTTTCTTTTTTTTCTTTCCCTCTTGGATAAAATTAGAGGCTTGGCTTAAATGGCCTCTAGTTTTATCCAGCCTTAAAAACTCTATGATGCTGAGTGGTTTCCAGATAAATAAACCATCACTTGGTTAGTTTCTGTTAATGGAACAGATACTTGGTAGTGGAAATAGTAGAGAAAGAGAATTTGGGTATTAGTTAGATTTCCCCCCTCCACTTCCCCAAACTCCTGGATTGGATTAGATCAGGAAAGAGGAAGTAACAGATAGTGTAGTTTCCCATTGCTGCTATAACAAATTACCATAAATTTAGCAGCTTAAAACAGCACACATTTATTATCTTAGAGTGCTGAAAATCAGAAGTCCACAGTGGGTTTCCCTGGGCTAACATGAAGGTGTTGGCAGGCCTGTGCTCCTTCTGGAGGATCTAGGGGAGAATCTGTTTCCTTGCTATTTCCAGCTTCTAGAGGAGCTCCACATTCTGACTCATGGCCCCATCCTCCATCTTCAAAGCCAACAACCTCCTCACTCTGGCCCTCACTTGTCTAACCTTCCTGCTCCCTCTTTTGCTTAGAAGGACCTTAGCGACTACATTGGGCCTGATCTTATTATTTTTAAAATTAATTTTAATTGTTTTATTTTCGTTTGAGACAGAGTCTCACTGTTGCCCAGGCTGGAGTGCAATGGTATGATCTCGGCTCATTGCAACCTCTGCCTCCTGGGTTCTAGCAATTCTCCTGCCACAACCCCCTGAGTAGCTGGGATTACAGGTGCCCGCCACCTGTACAGGCTACGTTTTGAATTTTTAGTAGAAACAGGGTTTCACCGTGTTCGCCAGGCTGGTCTCCAGCTCCTGGCCTCAAGTGATCCACCTGCCTTGGCCTTCCAAAGTGCTAGGATTACAGGTGTGAGCCACTGTGCCTGGCCAGGCCTGATCTTTAACTTATATCTGCACAGTCTCTTAAATCATAGAAGGGAACACATTCAGAGGTTCCAGGCATTAGGAGGTGGGCATCTTTGAGGGAGCCATTCTTCTACTTACTGCACATACATAACGTTGATAGCATTACAGAGCTGGGACACCACACTTCCCTCTCTGGAAATAAATATTTCCAGCAGATTAAATCATTTTTATCATTAATGAGAGACTTTCAGCTTTACTGTTCTGGTCCCTTGTACCACAGCAGGGAATTTATTAAAAGGAAAAAGGGGAGAAAATGGGAAAAGAACTACATGTTGGGGAGGCAGTTTTATCAACTCAAATGGAATCAACCTCAGTGTCCTCAGAAGCAGAGTGTGCTGTTTACTTGGACTCAGTGGTGCAGAGGAAAAGGCAAATGGGTTCCCAGGGCTGGAGCCGTAGGTGTTTTGAGACCTGTCTCTTAGGCAACTTGGTGAGGTGTTAGGTTTTACATTTTGAGAGTTCACCTGCAGTGGCCACATTGCCTTCCATGTTGAGGTGATGTGTATTTACTTTCAGGTATCAAGGCTTTTTCAAAGCCCTGGGAAGTTGTCACATCCTCTGTGGGGAAGAAATTCCTGCACACAGTCTGAATGTGATACTGACTGTCTTTAGAGTTCTCTGCAGCAGAAGCCCTACTCTTATTATCTCAAGGGTGACATTTTAATTGTCACTGCATTAGATAAGAAGATATCTCGGTTTGTAGTTAGACATAATTGAGGATAAGGCAGAATTCAGGAGAAGCAGTCAGTGGCACTTGAGTCACGTCTTTTTCACCATGAACACCAGCTGCTCTGCATCCATACCCTGATTTGACGTAGACATTCATGTCATCAGAGGAAACTCATTTAGTTCCTGAGACATTTACATGTCTGCAGCCCATGTTTGTATTCTAATTTGCTTTGCATGCTAACCTGTCCACAAACCAGATTTAACACTACCTGGAACGGCAGAGAGACACTGGCCAGGGTCTTAAAGGAGAATCTGAGCTGCCTTTGGGTGTGGCTGTGTATAAGTAGCCGGGTCACACCAAGCTCCATCCTACGGGCCCCAAAGCATTTGGACAGCACCATGCCTCCAAAGGCACAAAACATCTCATCGAGGGTGGGAACTATGGAGAAACAAGCAGTGCAAACAACTGAAATATAATATTCTGTGTTTGCCATCACTTGAGACATCATCAGATACATGCATTCTGGGAATGTGGCCAGAACCTATCAGAAAAAGTAAAAGCTGGAAACATAAAATACAGAATTTGAGATTTTCCCTAATTATAGTGGAATTTCCATAATTATTTCCCTAATAAACAATTTTTTTTTGGCCACTGTTGTTGCCGTTTCTAGAAATGGGATTATTCTGGTCTGACAGTTTCTAGGAAATATAAGTACTTATTCTCCAAGCTCTTGTCTGGTGCTGCTCTGTGGAAGGGCATTCTTTAGTGAAGAATCTTAATAGGATGTTCTGAGAAAGAGAAGCACACAGCCTGGACGATAATTTGTTGCACTTTCTGCATATTGTTTTTCTTTAATTCTCAGGGCTTTAATATAAAGAAATGCCCCCTCACTAGAGGGGGCAAAATGATTGCCCCAAACACGAGCTGTGGTTCTTGAAGACGTGTTTGCTAAATGAAGACACTGATCATGGCGTTTCTTAAGAGAGTTTTAGAAGAGGTGGATTGGGGAGTCAGGGATGTTGGCCCTGGTTTACCTGGGGGCCTTGAATTTTAACTTAGTTCATGGTCTGCTTCTGTTTGCCCATGGTCCCCCTAAATGGGTCTTCTGCAAACTTATCCCATCACCCACCTACAAACATGAGAAGTTAGCTCAGGTCCTTCTTGTGAAAGCTATAATACTCTTTGGAGCAGAGAGCTCCTGTCTTTTCTTTCTAGAGTGGTTGTATTTATACTCATTGTCATCTAAGTACATGCTCTGTTTGCTAGAAGGAATTAAGATCCTGTAATGGTCCTTTTAACATTTAAATTAGGATACTTTTACCTCTGCAGGCTTCCTGCCTCCTCTCCACCAGTGCTCAAAGGTGGACTTTCATTGACCTCCAAGTGGCAGTGACTGTTTCCAACATCCCTTAATTCTCCAGAGTCAGAGTTTGTGTTATTGGCATAAATTAAGGTCAATTAGCCCTCGGCTGGGGCTTTGTCCATTATCTCTAACTGGGTGTTGAGTCTTAGGAAGGACCTGCACATCCTCACCTTGGATGCAATTGAAAGCACTTTGCCTATTGTGTACCCTCTAATTTAGAATTCAGAGACAAACTGGGCTTTAACTTTTCACCAAGTAAAATGAGATAAAAGCCCTTGTTAAACCAAAGAATTCTGTAAACAAAGTGCTGGGATATGTTGACATTTTTAAAGAAACTAATCTATTAACAAACCATTTTTTAAGTTACCTTATTGCTTCATGCTGTATGGATCAACTGTAAAATCATAGTGTTCAGCACAGTATAAATATACGTAAGTGCAATCATATTATCATGATTATTAACATAGCTGCTCTCTTAGAGGACTGCTCTTGGTAGGCGAGAGGTCAGGGTTGGACATGCAGGCAGGGAAATAGTGGGCCAGCTCCCTTTGGGAGAACACAGAGAGTGGCAAGAACAAGAGGGTACTGAGGAGTACTTTGGACAGGTGGAGGAGGAACAGAGCAGGAGGAGGGAGGGCCAGGAGGCAGAAAAGTCCAGGAGCTCAGGAAGTGGGAAATTCCAAGGAGTGAGGGGTCAGCAGAGTAAAACGCAGCAAAGTCATTGAGCTCCGTTAGATTGGGAGACAGTGTAGCGGGCAGCCTTGCCTGAGACACCTGACAGATGCACACAAGGAAACCAAGGCTTGCAGCGATTCAGCATTGGGTCCGTGGCTGGGTTACAACAAGGGACTGGGGATGGTGGTCGTTCTGCAGTTTTCTACTCAGCCTCCTTCTGACTTGTGAGAGATTAGTTCCTCTGATATGACTGTGTTTATAGTACCCTATTATACAGATCACGTGTTCTTGTTTTTTGTAATTTAACAATTTCTCATTTCATTAGTCTCTTATTCAGGTCCGTAAAGTCATGGATGAAGTAAAATGTTGCATTTTGCACATTAGGTTCCTTATTTACAATTTTAAACTCAGGTGCAACACAAAATTTTCACAGGCAAAGAATAAACAGGATTCCTATGAAGAGGTCTTCTGAAAAGCCCTTGACAGCAACCTTTGAATTATAGACAGCGACAATTATTCTTTTAATTTTTAACTTCTATGATATATGAACTTGCCTTTATTTGAGAAAGAGTTTAGTGTCTTAGTTATGTGGTGCTCTGTGTTTCATTTTATTTGACCAAATAACACATTTTGTTGAATTTCAGGGTAGACCGAGAAAATGCATGGCATGTGTATTAATTTGATGAAGCTGCCCTATAAAGTCCCGAAGCCTGGACAGGCTCAACAGCAGGTGTGTGTCACCTCGCAGTCCTGGAGGCTGGAAGGCTGAGAGGAAGGTGGTGGCGAGGCTGTTTCCCTCTGAGGGTGGTGAGGGAGAATCCCTTCATGCCTCTCCGGCTTCTGGTGGATGCTGGCGATCTTTGGCGTTCCTTGGCTTGTGGATGTATCACCCGACACCTTCATGTTCGCTGGGCGTTCTGCCTGTGTGCATGCCTGTGTCCACGTGTCCTCATGAAAAGGGGGACACCCTTTCCATGAGGACACCAGTCACACAGGCTTGTGGTGCCCACCCTACTCCAGAGTGGCCTCCTCTTAACTAGGTCTGCAACAACCTCATTTTCAAATAAAGTCACATTCTGAAGCATTGGAGATTAGGATCTCAGCATCCGAATATTGTGGGGTCTGCAGGGACACAATTCAACCTGTAACAGCATGTTAGACTACAGCATGGGAAGATCCTCTGAGGCTGAAGTTAGGGAACCTGTCCTCAACATTCACACTCACAGTGTTAGCCTTTATCTTATTCTCCATCGAAAAAAGACATTGCAGTGAACAATGTCTCAGTCCAACAATAACTTCTTCGTATTTTAATCAACGAGTGAACTAGCCAAGTCATTTAATATGGAACAGAAATAGGAAACAAAAGAACTCAGTTAAGGTAAAAGAGATGGCAGGAAAGAGGGAAATGAAGGTGAAAAGGCAAAGATAAAGTACAAACGAGAAGAAACAGCAATGAGGTTATTTGGGAAACAGGTTGACCCAACAGGTCAATGTTTGTGATATGGTGGATTCCTAGCATTCATGGCATTAATCCTGCACTTAATATACAAGAGGAACAAGGGTGCAGCTGTTGGTGTGACTGCAGAGATGTTTCCGTTTGTTGTGAGCACCTCCCTTCTTGGTCTGAAATGGGCACTTTCTCTGGGGTTGCAGGCTTTACCAGTAGGACAGACAGCTCATGGTATGGCCTGGCCAGCAAGCCTGCCCCAGCCCAACTCAGGATCAGCTCTCCATGGGTCCAGCTCCAGGTGTGCAGCATGTACCCTTAAAGGCCAAGGATTCATTTAAAGCAGTGATCCCCAACCTCTTTGGCACCACGGACCGGTTTCGTGGAAGACAGTTGTTCCATGGACGAGGAGGTGAGGGTGGGGATGGTTTCAGGATGAAACTGTACCACCCCATATCCTCAGGCATTAGTTAGATTTTCATAAAGAGCGCACAACCCAGATTCCTTGCATGCACAGTTCACAATAGGGTTTACTCTCCTATGAGAATCTAATGCCGCTGTTGATCTGACAGGAGGTGGAGCTCAGGCTCGCTCACCCTCCACTCACCTCCTGCTGTGTGGCCCAGTTCCTAACAGGCCATGGACTGTTATGGCCTGGGGGTTGGGGACCCCTGATTTAGAGGACAGTCTGGGCATGGGCTGGACATGGGGAGAAGAAATGTCTCGTTCCGTGGTTAAAGTGCAGGTGATTTTACCAGCCACCACATCTCCTAGAGTAGAAATCTCCAGTTTTCGGAGATGCTTTCATTGTTTGTAGTTAGTAGCAGTTGTCAGAAGGCATAAAAATACATGATAAATGCTATTTAGTTGAGCAAGGTGGGTTTACAGGCTGTGCTACCTGTAGATAACCACGTATGCTGTACAGTAGGTGCCTTGAATAGATATCCCTTGAGACCCTGAAGTGGATGTCTTTGTTGGAAAAAGACAGTTGATTCACAGAGGAGAAACAAGCCACAGTCAAGGTTTTGTAAAGAAAGTAGCAGCCCCTTTATGTCATCATTTGGTATTTACGGTTTTGCTCAAAGAATTTTTAGGGGTACACCTTCTAGCTCCCGTTAATCCCCATGCCAACAATTTAAAGGTGCTAACCTTTAAAAGAAGACACTAATACGGAGCCAGCTCATTTGTGCAGCTTCAGGCAGGAGCCAGAGCGTGGTGGTTTCTTTCTACAGACCAGGGGCCTCACAGAACCACACTTCCTCTCTCCCAGCATGTTTCAGGGGTAAAGTGGATGCTTGCTTTGTGTGTTTTTCACACCTAAGTCCGTGTTCGTCAAGTATGGCATCATGGAGTCATCTCAGTCACAGATGGTCTACTGTATATTTCACAATTCATGTTTTATACGCTGTTCGCATAAAAAGCTCAGAAATTGGAGACTTGAACCCCTCCTGTTGCTTTTATACTTTCGTGTAAAAGGTACCTCGGATTTTTTCTAGTATTAGACATTTTTGTTTTAAAAATTTTTCTCTATTGTATATGATGACATTTCCAGAATTAAAAGCTTTTGCATACATTCTATTTCTTCTTAGAAACAGGTCATATACTGTTAGACCCTGGTTGACAAGAAGAAATTTAGCATTAAATTGCAGTGTGTTTCAAGTCAAATGTTTTAATGCCACGACTTCTGAAACGTAGAGTAATTTTAAACAAATATTTGAGTGTCTACACTGTGCTGGATAAGTATTTAGCTACAGTATTATTCTGTCACGTCCTTTTATATATTACAAAATGTTCGTTCCTATCAGCAATTTTAATACTGAAAACCAGAAACAATATATCTTACTATAAGAAAAATCTCATTTATTAAAATTAAAAATTATCACACAAGTTCACTAGAGATGGCAATTTGCAATACCAAAAAGGCTTTCGTGTAAAAAATGTCTTCAGGGAGTAGATCTTTTAGGTGTTAAAGATAATTACTTCATTCAGCAAATCTTGGTTGAGCATCTACCATGAGCTGACACTTGTAATTATGTGACAGAAATGAGCGTAGAGAAATGGAAGGGAAGAGAGAATCTTCAGGAGCCATGGCCAGTTAGGATCAGTTGGAAATGAAGCTAATGCCTTCCTAAAATTATCATGTACTGTTAAGAAAACTAAGTGTTTTAATGGAAAAAAAATTATCATGTATGAAACGGTGTGCAAATATAACTGATGATTAGAATTCAACTTATAACTTTCTAAGAGCATGTCTGTAGAATAAACTATGAACATCGTATAATAATTCAGGGGAATCACAGTGTGAAAGTAAATGAAAGGCTGTGATTGTATCCCAGTCATGAACAGGAAAATTGACCTGGAGCATAAACATGACTGCTCCAAAAAGTGTTGTATCTTCTAAAAATGCTCAGATTTCTACTTCTAACAATTATAGCAACGATGGTTTCACATCTGTTAGTCAGACGGTTTTAATCTGCAAAAGGTTAAATGTTTGACAGTTACTTGTTCTCACATGCAGATTAGCTGCTTGGAGTTTAACCTTTAGATGTGCTTACGCAACCACGTTTTACAATTTTTTTTGTATAAAACCACCCAAACAGAAACAGTCTAATAACTTGCAACTAGGAATACAGAAATCCAGGAGACACTTTTTTCACTTGATACAAATTACTCCAGTTACCTTCCCTCTTCCTTTCTGTCTGGGAGTATCTTAACACTCACCGTAATATGTAGAAGCAACTTCACAATTAAAGAACTGAAGCCATTTGTGGAGATATAAATGTCAGGACAGGATGATTCTTCCACTTCAATGCCTTGCAGGATTTTAAAGGAGTGAGTGTAACTGCGTGATACCGAGGAGAAGAGACATGGGATCTTTTATCTTTACCTGAGAATGGGGAGACATGTATGAATTTTAAACTTTGTCGAGTGAGGAGTTTATATCTGGAGCTTCTGATTATTATAAAAGAGCAAAAAATCATAGGCTTTCTATTACTGCATTCAACTTTTAAATGCATGTTGATGATACATTAATTTTAAGGCATTATTCACATAGGTAAGGCATTTGATTCAACTGATTCAAATTATATTGTATCAAATTTCTTTCTGATTTTGTGTTGCTTGAAGAACAAGACGGGATTAAAAAACAGGCAAGAAAATAGGAGATGGCTAAACATTAACTCTATGTAAGCCATTCTATCCTCATTTTTAATCAGTGAATGCTCTTAAGCTTGATCATATATTGCAGAAAACATTTTTTAAAGGGACTATGACTGTTTTCTAGGTAGAGGCATCATACTAGGTATTTTATGTGTTATTTAAATATCTCCACGACTCATTTAGGCAAAAACTATCATGTTTCCTATTTTACAAATGAATTCATAGGCTAAAAATGTCTATTGGTGGTTCCCAACATTGGACTGCTAGCAACTCATGAGAAAAAAATGGACATTCCTGGACCCCCCTCTGGAGGGTAAGATTTTGAAGTTCTGGGGTATAGATCTGAGTATCTTTAGAGTTAAGTAGTTTCCCCAGTTGATTCTAATAAACACCTTGATTTGGAAGTCACACTTGGTTGGAAGAGCCACTCAGTATCACACAGTTAAAAAAAATGATAGAAATCCATCCATGTTCCTGCAAAGGGCATGATCTTGTTCTTTTAGTGGCCTGTTGGAGGGTGGAGGTTGGGAGAAGGGAGAGGATAAAAAAAAAATTAACTAGAGAGTACTAGGCTTAACACCTGGGTAACAAGATAATCTGTTCAACACACCCGCATGATACAAGTTTACCTGTATAACAAACCTGCACATGTACCCCTGAACTTCAAATAAAACTTAAAAAATAAAAGGTTTGGTTACCATCTAAGGAGAAAAAAACACCCAAAGTGATAGAACTGAGGTTGGGACTCAGTTCTGTGTGACTCTCCATCTCATAATCTGGAAGTGACTGTCATGGGGACCTTGAAAATCACCCTCAAATCTTAACAGTTGAAAGAATCCTAGCGTTTTATCTTGTCCATCATCTTTACTAATGTGGGATTTCCCTCCCAGCATCCTTGATGGTGGGCCTCGGAGTCCCAGCTGGAAGTAGTTCGGAGGAGATGAGCCTCTGAGTGTTCCTTGCTATGGATGAGGCAGTCCTAATTATTAGCAAGCTCTGCTCTACTCTGAGTACGTGTGTTCCTGCTGACCACTTACTAGTTTTGCCCTCTGGAGCTATCTAGAATAAGTCAAGTCCTTTTTTACGCATGACAGCCTTTGGGCTATTTAAAGAAACTCATCCTCTTCCAACTGAGGCTTTCCTACTTTAGGATAATTGTGTTAGGTGCCAAGTTCAAATCTCCCTTCACCCTCTTGAAAGAGAAATCCCAACACAGCCTCAACAAACAGGTATGATCAACCACAAAATCTTCCTAGCTCATCAGAAGCTATGGCTGTTTCTCCCAGTGGCAGATTGTTTCTTAGCCTCCCTGGATCTCCTAGTTAATTTCCTTTGTTTTCTGTATTTCTTAGCACCCTGTATCAAAATTAGGACACTTGCTCCCTGTTTATAACACACATTTAAATTTTGTTTATCAAAAAGATCACTCATGGTTCAGGTCAAAGCTATGAAGAAGACAGGAACTTAGAGCATTAAGAGAGAAGTTAGTCGTGCTGAAGTGGGCTGGCGTCTCAATTCCACGTAGCTTGTGATCTTGTGGCCTTCGGCAGTACAACAAGGCCAGCCTTTACAGAAGAACAAACTGTTCCTGAACAGTTCCTCCACTGTATTAAAAGCAAACATATTTTTTCTCCTATATTGAACCCTTCAGCCTTTTGTGTTTAAACTATTTCTCATCTTGTTTGAACTATTTTTTCTGGAACAAACATTTATTGTAGGCAGTGTAAATAACAGCTGGCACTCTGTTTGTGTTGACTTTTGTATGTCTCTTCTGGGCCATTATTTAGTTAGCAGAGAGTTTGGAGACCCAAATTCATGTCTCCACCTTGTTACCAGTTTAGAGCTTAGACAAGTCTTTTAATTTTCTAGGCCATAGTTCTCTTGTGAAATAGGGATAATAAGTACCCTTGCCTTACCTCATGGAGAGGGATGATCAAAATATGGGCTACTGAGAGTCTTAAGATATCTACAAGGTCAGGAGATCGAGACCATCCTAGCTAACATGGTGAAACCCTGTCTCTACTAAAAATACAAAAAAAAAATAGCCGGGCGTGGCAACAGGCGCCTATAGTCCCAGCTACTCAGGAGGCTGAGGCAGGAGAATGGCATGAACCCAGGAGGCAGAGGTTGCAGTGAGCCGAGATCGCGCCACTGCACTCCAGCCTGGGTGACAGAGCGAGACTCCATCTCAAAAAAAAAAAAAAAAAAAAAAACTGTGAGATTGGTCACGTCAATGATTATAAAAGCTGCAATGTATATAAGGGGCTTCATTATACTATTCTCTCTATTATACTATTTGGCTATAAGGGGCTTCATTATACTATTCTCTGTCTATTATACTATTTGGAAATTTCAATATTAAAAATACTTTTTAACTCTTAAAAAAAAAAAAAAGATATCTAGAAAAATGTGCTACGGAAAACAACATCATGCTAGTGTGCATTATTAATTGCCATTATTATTAATGCCACTATTGGCGTATCGTTGGAATTTAGACTCTTCTTCAAGCATGCTTTTAGCTAAAATTTTTGTTGTTGTTGTTGCTGTTTAGACAGGGTGGAGTTATAAAAAATATTTACCAGAAAATTCTGACCTTTCAGGGAACAGACTGATCACTCAGAAAGGATTCTTTTAATTTACTTCAGATGCACTTTGAGAGGGGCACATGTGTGCACACATGTGTACACTCACATCTGTATGCTTGGTCCATTTGTTCTCAGGAAGGAAACAGGTAAGAGGCACTTTCCCTTGTAGATTATCGTGCTCCTTCCTTTGGCTGTAGATTGGACTGGAAAAAATAAGCTTTCTAAGTCCTGGGACGAAAGGGGTTTAGGATTATCTGTCTGTCTTTTGAACTACACCCTCCCCCTACTTTTTTTTTTTTTAACTATGTGGAAGCATGAACAGATCTTAAAGTGTGCTAGGTAAGGGGGAATGAATTATGGGTAAGATGGTTTAGATGAAGATACAAGTCCACGAATTGCAGTTCACATCATCATGAGTGCATTTCCTTCAGGGCATAACCCTGGAGTTGAAGATATGAATCAAGTGACATTTTCTGCAGGTTGTGTTTGTAGAAGCTCTCAGACTTTTGTCACGTTCTCCAAATATCTGTCCCTCCTGTTGTCCTCTCTAAAATGTTAGTACAGTATTGCACAGTTCTCTAGTTTTCCTTGCAGAGGGGCTGCATAGGGTAATTAACAGATTACTAGCAAATGCTTTGAAAATCAAAAGGTCCTTCAGAAATAATCAGCATTGTTTGGTTCTCCTTTTGAATGAGTAGAAAGGATATCTAATTTCTTCAAAGCAATATAACTAAGATGGAAGAGAGTGTTTCTCTTGCAGTGATACTAACTACTGTGTTCTGATGCACTACTTAGGTTGTATTATCATGCCGTTATTACAAGTGAAGAAATAAATGGGACCTCACTGGGTCTGCCAGAACCTCACTGCTGCAGAGCATTACAAACACATTAAAGTGTAATTGACATCTAGTAGCTGTATGTCTACAATGTGCCAATTAGAATATTTAGCTTTGCAATAAAAGAGGAGTTAATAAAACACATTTAAGAAATGGAAAATAAAATTAGAAGTGGCATTTTGGCCCTTATTCAAGTGGCAGGAAACAGAAGAGGATGTGGAAACAAAGCTCAGTTCAGTTCCCTGTGTCTTCATTCGTCACTGGTTCGTTCATTACCAAATATCTATAGATATTCAGATACCACCCCTTCCTCCAAAGTATTCTACTCTCCGTTTGATTCAGTACTATTTTATAGCTTAATGTCATATGGAAGTTTTAGAATTCAACTCCAAAGTAAACAGTAAAATGAGTTAAAATTACAGTTCATTGATTTCTTGCTGGCTTTTTAATTTATTTGTAAGACAAATTGCATAGAGTTTCTACTTTCTTCCCCTCAAAACTCACAACCCCAAAAATATCTGGCAGGGGGAGGGGGCTTTTATTTTAACCACGAGTGAACTACTGTTTAGCAACATTGACTACAAATGTGCTTCTTGGGAATTTCACCACTATATAATTGCCTTCTTCATTTCTTTTCTTGCTTAACTAGTGTATATAATCACTGATTTATAAGTGTGAGCTGTAATAATGTCAGCTGTCTGCTGGCATGATTGGAGAACTTATTATGAAATGAAGTTAATTTTATATCTTCTTTTCTTGGAAACTCTTTTATACTTAATTTTAAGCAGATAAGTGACATAAAAGACCAAACTACTTGAAGATAATGCATTTAGAAATTGCTGATTGATGAGCTTATGCTTATCTAATTTTGTTTTAAAAAGATTCTAATATATCTTTTGAGAATAGATTTTTGAGTGGAAGAACAAAACTAGTGTAGGTGGATAAGATACCAGCAAAAGAAAAATGGAAGGGTTGTGTTTCCCTCTGTCCCAAAATTATTTCAATGTTACTCCTAGAATTCATGTTTTAGTCATGGTTGTCAGTTGTGGAAAATATTATTTAGTTTAATAGTTTTACTTAAAATAAATGTTTGTGTTTTAAGCAAAACAGTTTATGTTGTAAAAGGGTAACAGCTACATTTTATGCATCTCTTTTTGCTGGATTTTCTTTTAGAGATAATGATCTTTAGGGCTGTTTTCTATAAATATGCATATCGTACTTGTGTTTCTGTTTAAATGCATGCATAAGAAGCACTGAATTTGATTAACTTTATTAACAATAAATAATGAAGTGTACTCTTTTATGTTAACCCTTATTTTATTGTGTATCAGCCTTTAGACATTTGGCTATCTAGACAAGCAGTCATTTATATCCTTTTAAAAATATTTATTGCTCTTTTGACTAATTGCTTTTTATATGACTTAAAGCCTTTTGCATTGATACCATTTGTTAAAACACAGCCAGAAGAAGGCAGAGCAGCCTCGTTTTTCAAAAATTTAGTGTCATTTTTATAGACAAATAACACTTGTAAATGATGGATAATAGCTAGCAGGATGCTGCGTGGTATAAAATGTGCATGAATTATATTTTCTGGGAGTTAGAAGGTTAACTTGTCTATGAACTAATTGAAAAGCTTTATGGTAAATGCAAAGTGCTGTGTGCACATTATCGGCATGACTTAAACCAGCAGAAAAAGGGATTTTCCTTCCCTTGGGTATTATTCATTATCTCCTCCCCTTTTCTGGCTAGCTGATGTATATGGAGAGTATCTAATCATAATGAATCTATAGAATTTATAAAAAAGAGAACAGCGTAGATGCTTTTCACAATGAGTTGGCAGTTAATACGTTGCATATTAGAAATGGGATGGAGGTGAGTGCAGGCATTGAAATTATCACTGCATGATGATGTATTTTTGTATTTACATAGGCCATGTTTATCAGGATGACTGTGGTTTCTGACCCTGGGAAAACAAATGGTGAGAGATAGACTTGGTTTCTTCTGCAACTTGCAATGCAGAGGTAACAGGAATTTATCACAAGCTTTTTGTTGAGGAAGGCTAACTCACATGTCTCTCTTCCTACACTGGGCAGTTGTGTTAAGTTGAAAACACACCATCTTAATTTAGTAGCAATTCAAATATTCAGTCAGGAATATTAATATGTTAATGAGAACTTCAGAAATTTTACTTATGCGAAAGACTTTTCTTGCCCATTGAAGACATGGCTGTAGGCATCCATCCAGATTATGTGGGAGGAGGTAGGTTTAGTGTCATATTGATACTCTCTCCACCCCCTCCAGCTACTCTTTCTCATTGAGTGAATGCTGGGGAGAAAAGGAGTAGAGGAGGGGTAGGTGATGGTAAGAAATAGAAGGGATTTCTCACTGGGTCTGGTCATATGCTGGCTTTGTGTTTTCTGGGCCTTGTTGCAATTTAACATCTCTTTTCTTTATCATTGTTGTTTATCAGTTTTATGACAATCACCTAGATTGAATTTCTTTTCTTTTTTCTTTTTTTTTTCGAGACAGAGTTTTGTTCTTGTTGCCCAGGCTGGAGTGCAATGGCACGATCTTGGCTCACTGCACCCTCCACCTCCCGGGTTCAAGTGATTCTCCTGCCTCAGCCTCCCGAGTAGCTGGGATTACAGGTGCATGCCACCATGCCTGGCTAATTTTGTATTTTTAGTAGAGATGGGGTTTCTCCATGTTGGTCAGGATGGTCTCGAACTCCCGACCTCAGGTGATCCACGTGACTCAGCCTCCCAAAGTTCTGGGATTAAAGGCATGAGCCACCGCGCCCAGCCTGAATTTCTTTTCATTTACCCTGATTAGTATATCTGTGGATTTATGTCTTTTAACACTCCTGGAAACATCTCAGTTATCATCTCCTTAAATATTCCCTTTCTTCCTTCCTTTCTATTCTTTTCTTCTAGGTCTCCGATGAGACATATTTTGGACCTTCTCCTTGTATTCTCCATCTAGGTTAACATTTCTTTATATTTTTCATTTCCTTGTCTTACTGTATTGCCTTTTAGGTAACTTCTTCATTTCTTCCTTCCAATTCACTAATTCTATTTTTAGCTTTGACTAAATGCTGTATAATCTGCTAGAAAATTTTTTTATTTCAATAATTACAGTTTTTATTTTAAAAAGTTTTAGTTGGTTCTTTTAAAATCTTCCTTGTCATTTAAAAAATTGTGGTAAAATACACATAACATAAAATTCACCATCTTCACTATTTTTAAGTGTACACAGTTCAGTTAATATTAAGTACATTCACATTGTTATGCAGCCAATCTCCACAGCTCTTTTCAGTTTGCAAAGCTGAAACTGCCTGGTCATTTTTTTTTTTTTTTTTTGAGATGGAGTTTCGCTCGTTGTTGCCCAGGCTGGAATGCAGTGGCGCGATCTTGGCTTACTGAAACCTCCGCCTCCCAGGTTCAAGTGATTCTCCTGCCTCAGCCTCCCGAGTACCTGGGATTACAGGCAGGTGCCACCATGCCTGGCTAATATTTGTATTTTTAGTAGAGACGGGGTTTCACGATGTTGGCCAGGCTGGTCTCGAACTCCTGGCCTCAGGTGATCCACCCGCCTCGGCCTCCCAAAGTGGGGGGATTACGGGCGTGAGCCACTGCACCCAGCCCTGCCTGGTCATTTTTGATAGTCACTTGTTGCTTATTTATTTTTGTGATTTTGTCTTTTACTTTAGCCTTTCATACGTAGTTATTTTGTAGTCAGTATTTGGTAACTGAAGCATCTGAAGTCCTTGGTACTTTGCATCTTTTCTTTCTCTCACTCCTGATGTTGTTTCGTTTCCCTGTCTGTTTAGTAAACCTTAATTGCTAGCTCATAATTGGTTGATCCTAATTGTAGAAAAAGTCTTGGGGCCTAAGTCAAGGATGCTTTTCTCAGAGTATTTGCTTTTGCTTTTGCCAGTAGTCATAGGGTACTGCTGTCCTGCGGGGGTACTGCGGTCCTGAGACAATTCCATTGCCTTCCAGATGCTGCCATGTAACCCCGGAATTTTAGTTTAGTTCCCCCACCCAGCTGCAGAGTTGAGGCCCAGCCTCCCAGAGATCACGTGAGATCACCACATGCCCTCACAGGACCGTTCCCGTTTTCTGAGGCTCACTGCCCAGGGATTTTTGGTGGTTACTATTTGTTCTTTCTCCTTTTTGCCCCTGTAGACTTTTTTTTTTCATTTCCTCTGAATCCAACAAAACAGTAATAATTGTTTTTCATTCATTCATTACTGGTAGACAGTAAAACAACAAGAGTATTAGTCTGCCATACTTCTGGAAGCTTGAGCTGGTTTTAAAGGGCCTTCCACATGGGCACTCCGTGTGCTCCTCTGCTGGGCCCCTCCAACTGCAGCCACCTTGCTCTGGCAGCCTTGCCTTCCCCTGCTCCCACATTGCTCACAGCTTCTGATTTTATGAAGTCTGCCTCATCCAGACCCTGCTGGGTCCATCTGACCCCTTGGAAGAAATCTCTTGGGCAGGATGACCTTGGTCGACATCCCCATCGTAAATTCTACATCTGGCTTCCCAAATTAAGGTGCCTTTCCTCCACTTCAGAGGGAGAATGGGGTGCAGGTCCTTCCCAGTGCAATTTTAGCTAGCCTCTATCTTTTAGCTGTGTACCAGCTGCCAGTCCAGCAGGCCTCCAAAAGTCTACGGAAATTATATCAAGTGCTGTGCATTTCTGCTTTGAAGCCTCTGTTAGTGGACATGAGAGTAGGCACCCCACCCCCACTGTGCTACTCAACTCTTTGGTGATGGTGGAGGGGATCACAACATAGCTCTTTTTTTCCCCCTCAAAGAAAAACAAAATTCTCTGTTGACTTCTGTTTCTCACTCAGAGTAGGTCTCTGAGTTAATGTGTTATGACACATTAACTTTGAAAAGCTCCTTTGGAGAGCCTGGCACCTCACTTTGAAAATTTATGTCTGTCATTGCTTGGAAACTTACTTGAAACTTCCAGTTTAATACCTGCCCATACAAACATACGCAGCATGTATTGCCTCCATCATGGGATAGTTTTTTCTCCTTTCTCTGACTCCTGTTGTTTGTTAAACATCATCTAGAATGGAATGGACTTCCCTCTTTCCATGCTGGCCAGTTGTTTTACTTTTTTGTCACCTTGGAGATAGTCCTTCTTACCCCCTGTGATTCTGAGACATAAAGATGATCAGGAAGCCATGACAGCTACCGCAGAGTCACCAACAATAGGGAAGGGCTGTACACTATCACTTGGCATGTTGTTTTATTTTTGTTAATGCCATACGGATTAACCATCATTAAAAATAAGGTTATATCTATATAGTTACTCCCCATTAAGGAGATGGAGCTTAACTCCTCATTCCTACAGCATGGGCTGCACTTTGGGACTTAGCTTCAAACATCACACTAGGGCAAGGAGAGAAAGTAACTTAGAGGTGGAGAAACCTGGCAAACAGTTTCTCATCCTGGTGATCAGTTCACATCGACTACGTCACACCTTTACAGGATGTGGTGAGAAGGACGTTTCATCTCGGTGACCTGAAAAACCCATAATCTGGGTCTAGTGATGAGTGAGAAAAGCATCAGTCAAACGCACATTGAGGGATATTTTACCAAATGCCTGACAGTGTTCCTCGAGACCATCAACGTCATCGAAAACAAGGGAAGTCAGAGCAAAGTGTCACTGACCAGGCCAGGCAAAGGAGCCATGAGCTCCAAACGTAATGGGATGGGATCCTGGGGCAGAAAAGGACATTAAGGGGAAAAGAGTTGTGAAATCCAAAGAAAGTGTAGCGTGTAGTTAATAGTATCATACCAGTGTTGCCTCCTTCATTGTGACAGATGTACATAGTAATGTCAATGGTAACAACAGAATAAACCAAGTGAGGGGTATACAGGGGGTGAGGGGTATACAAGGGTTCTCTGCACTATCTTTGTAAAGTTTCTGTACCCCTAAATCTAAAACTATTGTAGAATTCTATTTAAGTAGAATTTTAAAATATTTTTTAAATAAAAATAAATATTTAAATCATTTATCTAATAGCTCAGAGAGCTGATATATATCTATAGTGTTATCTGTATTTCAGCAACACCTGTGACTATCTTTCAGAAGGGATGAGAAATTGTGCTGGAAAAGGTAGCCCGGTTAAGCAGGCGGCGCTTAGCACAGTGGTTAAGGCATAGCCTTTGGAGGCAAAATGACTGGGTTTCAAGTCCTATTTTGTTCCTCCTAGCTTTGTGACCTTAGGCAAGTTGACATTCCTGTGCCTCAGTATCTCTTCCTGTCAGATGATCACCCTGTGTTGAGTGACTAATGAGGTAACACATGTAAAGCTTATCTGGCATGGGCTACACCTCTGTTGTAGCACCAGGACTTTCACTGTATTTTTCCAACTTCTTCAAGTGACTATAAAGGTGACAAGTTTGTGGATAACACAAAGCTGAGCAAGCTCCTATGAAATTACCTGTTCTCGGATGCTGGGGTTGAACCAAAGGAGGATGGAGGGTGTGTTTCCCTCATGGGTTGGGAGTGACCCCTTGACGTGTGTGTGTGGGATCCCTTGGGTGTTCTCTAACTGCACGAGTGGATCAGAAGGATACACTTAGTCATAGGCATTTTGTGTTTGTTGTTACACAGAACGTTATCTGTGATCTTAAACACACGCATCATGACTGACAATATCAAAGCCTGTTCTTTGGATCCTGCTATGTTTCGTGCCAGATACATTTTCATTGTCCTCTTTCAAAGGCACTTGTAGAGTCTCTCTGCCAGATCCTGGAAGTGGTCATCTTCCACTCCTGGCAGTTAGCTTCTTGGCTGACTCTTTGTCCAGATGGAGCACTGATGTGGCCTCTGAATGAAAATTAGACCTCTTTTTCCCATTATGCCTTTGCTAACTTGCCTTGGATTTGGAAGAAATGAGGACATACCATTTTCTTTAAAACAACAACAACACCGGCTATATTCAGATATAATTCACATACCATACACCTCATCTATATAAAGTGTACAATTCAATGGCTTTAGTATATTTACAGAGTTGTGCAGCCATCACTATAATTTTAGAATATCTTCACGACCCTACTAGTAAACTCCCACTAGTGGTGTATGAGGGTTCCAGTTTCTCCACAGCCTCACTAAGACTTTTTAACTATGTGTCTTTTTGATATAGGCATCCCAATGCTACATGTGTGGTGGTGTCTCATTGTGGTTTTGATTTGCATTTCCTTAAAGACTAAAGATGTTGAGCACCTTTTCCTGTGCTTATTTGCCATTTGTTTATCTTCTTTAGAGAAATGACTATTGAGATCCATTGCTTTTTTTATTTTTTTATTTTTTTTTGAGACGGAGTCTCACTTCTCTTGCCCAGGCTGGAATGCAGTGGCATGATCTTGGTTCACTGTAGCCTCTGCCTCCCAGGTTCAAGCTATTCTCCTGCCTCAGCCTCCCAAGTAGCTGAGATTACAGGCACCCACCACCAAGCCTGGCTAATTTTTGTATTTTTAATAGAGATGGGGTTTCACCATGTTGGCCAAGCTGGTCTTGAACTCCTGACCTCAAGTGATCCACCTCCTTTGGCCTCCCAAAGTGCTGGGATTACGTGCATAAGCCATTGCACCTGGCCAAGATAGTTTGCTCATTTTAAAATAGGTTTTCTTTTTATTATTGAGTTGTAAGAATTCAGTGTATATTTTAGGTACAAGTCCCTTATCAGATACATGATTTACAGATATTTTCTCCCATTCTGTGTGTATCTTTCCAATTTTTTGATAATGGTTTTAGTTTTGATGAAAACTTTTTTATACTTGTACTTTTGGTGTCATATCTAAGAAGGTTTTGCTAATCAAGGCCTATATTTTCTAAGAGTTTTATAGTTTTAGCTCTTACATTTAGGTTCATGATCTATTTTGAGTTAATTTTTGTTCATACTACAAGGAAAGGATCTCTTGCATTCATGCTAAGTGGTATGTAATTTTGATAGAGGCTATACAATGTGTATACATGGCTAGCCATCCAAAAAAAAGAAAGACTTCGGATACTGAGTCCCTAATGAGCTGCCCTGGCCAGAAGCATTGCACCTGTGTTGCTGTTTCATCATTCAAAATTGCTAATTAAAGGTCAGCTATCCACTTAACCAACAATGTTTATACATTTTTTTTCTAGAATGTGTGTAAATATTATTTTTGCTTTTTTCATGGTGGCCTTTTATTTTTAACTGCGTCTCAAAAACTAGTTTGGAGCACCTTCAGTAAGAAAATACACGTAGCATGGTATGTCTGAAAGAGCTTGAACTTAGAGTGCAGAAGACCTGTGGTAAGTGCTGTACCTGCCATTTACTAGTTATGTCCCTTGGGCAAGTGCTTCCTCTGAGCCTCAATTTCCAGCAAAATTCTTGAGAGGAATCCATGAAATCATGTTTATAAAATGCCTGGTATGCTATTTCTTGGCATATCTTAGTTACTCAGTAAATGGTTACTGTTTTTGTGGTTGATACTAAAACTGTAGCTATCACTCATTTTTCTCCTGTGTGGTCCCTTTTATGATGCCCCTATTTGAATATGCCTTGGGTCAGTCCTTTTCTCAGAAAGTTAATGTCATTTTATTTTCTAGCTGGGGTGATTTACTCAAGCTATTTGAGAGTTGCAGTCTCCTAAGTTTTCAGAGTGTGTTCCCAAGGGAACCATGAAGGATAATAGTTTATCTTGATTCCAGGAAAGACAGTTGCTGAGGGATTCATGGAATACATGTTTGCATTTCTTTCCAGAGCAGTTCACAAATTATGTTCGTTATAAATGCCAGTTGCTTCTTTGCCAGAGAAGAAACTTCTTTGGAGTATTCCAGATTTCTAGTGAAGACAAAGATTTCTTTGTCAAGATGAGGAAGACTTTACAAGATTGTGGGGAGGTAGCATTGAGTTTAAACCAGTAGCAAGAGATTGGTGAGAAAAAAAGATGTGATGTTCTGAAAAGGAAGGACAAACTGCACCAATAGAGAGTCACAGATACCATGTTGTTGTGGAGGGGTTGAGGGAGTTAATAACACTGATAGTAATACTGGTAATGATAATTGGTCTTGAGCATTTATCGTGTGATCTGTGTAAATGCTATGTGCTTTAATCATGCATTTAGTATTGAATAGGCGCAGAGATTCCAGTGAGTAGAGCTGAGAGTTAAAGAGATTGGATAACTTATCCTGTGGTCATATAACTAGTAAGTGGCAGGCCCAGGATATGAATCCAGTGTGGCTAGGGTTTTTTTTTGGTTTTTTTTTTGAGACAGAGTCTTTCTCTGTTGCCCAGGCTGGAGTGCAGTGGCATGATCTCAGCTCACTGCAACCTCTGCCTCCCGAGTTCCAGTGATTCTCCTGCCTCAGCCTCCTGAGTAGCTGGGATTACAGGTGCCCGCCACCATGCCTGGCTAATTTTTGTATTTTTGGTAGAGACGGAGTTTCGCCGTGTTGGCCACGCTGGTCTCGAACTCCTGATCTCAGGTGATCCGCCCGTCTTGGCTTCCCAAAGTTCTGGGATTACAGGCATGAGCCACCATGCCTGGCCCAGTGTGGCTAACGTTTTCAACCGAAATAGTTTTCTCTTTTTCTTGAGTGTGTGGAAGACCTGAGAGCCCATGAACCCTATGGAGTGCTTTACCATTTCTTCAGCTTTACCTATCGAACCAGCTGTTCAAAAAACCAGACACTTTTCAGAGTAAAGAGGCCTCTATTCGTATTTACCCCAGGGCAGACAGTATATACCAGAGTGCCCCAGGTGAACCAGAAAGTGTGGTTGCCTGTATATAAGAGTTTTAAAACAATACTATTTGGAGCACTCCCCACAAAAAAGGACATAGCCTTATTTAGAACAGATGGTATAGAGTAAACAAATGACATGGGGAAAACAGAACTGCTCAACTTCTATTTTGATTTTATCATCTTTATCAGGAAAAATGATCTTTAAGTTGGAAAGGGTAGAATAAACATGGTTAGGAGATATTAAAACCCAAGATAGAAGAGATAATGAGAATGACTAAAAAATGCCTTTACGCCTCGTGGACACGGAAGAAACTTGCAGATGTGATTGTGGAACCACTTTAGATAATATTTTGTGAATCAAGGAGAATAGGATGCCAGAAGATTGTAAATGATTTTGACAAACATGTCCCAGCTTTCAAGGGGGAAAGCATGGTTTAGAAACTACAGATGGGTGAGCTTAAGTCAGTTTCTGAGGAATTCTAGAAGCAATATTAAGCAGACATTTGTGAACATATAATAAGGCAGCAGTGAGTAATGGGAGACAGAAAGGATGCTCTAAGAACAAGTCTTTCTCTTGTTTAGAAGGGATCATTCGTCTGGTGCATGAAGGGAATGCCAGATAGAGAGTGAATATTGATTTCAGCCAGCCACTTTGAGAGTCTCTGGTGTCACAGACAAGATGGAGAAATGTGACTAGCGTGATAATACAGTTTGATGAGTTTATATTTGCTGCTATAACTGTTGTGTGTGTGTGTGTGTGTGTGTGTGTGTGTGTGTGATTTTTTTTTTTTTCCTAAGTGACAGGGTCTTACTCTGTTGCCCAGGCTACAGTGCATGATCATAGCTCATTGTAACCTTGATGTCCTGGCCTCAAGGACTCTGAAAACTCCTCTGACTCTGAAAGCTCCGGGATTACAGGTGTGAGCCACTGTGCTGGGCCCACAACCATTTTAAAACTGGGTGATGAACGGATTGATCAACTAATGAAATGGCTTCTGGGGCAAAATGGCCTGTTGCTTGTTTTTATAAATAAAGTTTTATTGGAACACAGTTGTGCCCATTTGTTTATTATGTATTGTTTAAGGCTGCTTTCGTGCTACAGTAGCAGAGCTGAGCAGTTGCTTTAGAGACCATTTGGCCCGCAAAGCCTATAATATTTGCTTTATGGCTCTTTAACAGACAAAGTTTGCTGACCTCTGGCCTAGACAGAACACTGGTTCTCAGCCTGCTGTACATTAGAATCACCTAAAGCATTCTTACTAATGCCCAAGCATCTTTCCTCCTCAGCCCCTCCAACTAAATCAGAATCAGAGGATGAGCCTGGCATTTTTCTTTCTTTTCTTTTTTTTTTTTTTCTTTTTTTTTTTTTTTTTTAAGATTTCTAGGTGATTGTAATGTGAAGTTGGAGCTGGAGACCACTGGCCAGGAGGGAGGGTGCTAGTGGGGAGTGCAGCTAGGGCGTGTGTGCCATCTCCTGTTTCCTATGAGGGTTAATGATGTACTGTGCAATCCGGTCTCTGGATGACACAGAGGGAGAGGTGGACATGGTTCTTTAGATGACAGGGTAAGAACTGCAAAATTTCTGGCCCTAAGGTAACAAGATGATGTTGGTATAGTAAAAAACATAAAGGCCTTCCCTATGTACTAAAAGTCTCTTGCAGAAGTGTCAGGTGGTGATTTGGCCACACCCAGTGAAATGCACGTGAAAATGAGTTAAGGGTTAACTGCAGACTCAATATGAGCCAACAAACAGTATATGATAACTAGGAAACCCAAAACGAGATAAAACCAACAATAACAACGAAGGCAATCTCAGCCTACATTGACATAATTACAGTGAAAGCAAGGATAAAATTTCTACTGTATCTGCTCAGGTCAAATCACACCTGTTGGAGAAACACTCTTTGTGGGTGGGAATGCAGCTGGTTCAGCTTTGGAGTCACCTGGGGTAGTGCTTCCCAAGAGGCTGACCTCCACTGCCCTTAGAGCAGAGTGAGGTGCCACAGGGAGCAGTGCAGTCTTGTCTCTAAGAGGTGTACAAGCAGATCAGGTGGCCATTTGGTAGGGGTTAGAAATGAAAGCTCATCTTTGGGGATTGTATTAGGATTTTCCAGGGAAATAGAACCAATAGGATGGATGGAAAACAATACATGTAAAGCCTTAGGATAAGGAATTGGCTCATGTGATTATGGAGGTGGACAAGTTCCAAGATCTGCAGAATGACTCAGCATGCTGGAGATGCAGGAGAGCCAGTGGTGTGAGTTCCAGTTCAAAGGTTGGCAGACTTAAGACCTAGGAAAACCCAGTGTTTCGAGTCCAAAGACAGGGAAAAACTGATGTCGCAGCTCAAGGCAGTCAAGCAGAAAGAGATTCCCCCTTATTCTAGGAGGGTCTGCCTTTTGATTCTGTTCTGGCTTTCAGCCGATTGTCTGGGGCCTACCCATGTTAGGGAGGGCAACCTGCTTTACTCAGATTGAAATGTTACTTCTATCCAGAAACAGCCAGAATAATGTTTGACTAAATGCCTGGCACCCCATGGCCCAACCAAGATGACACATAAAATCCGCTGTCACAGTGATCATCTAATGCAACTTCCTCATTCTGTGGATGAGAAAACAGAGTCTCAGAGGATGTAACTTTCCCAAGGTGCCCCCACTTGGTCAGTGGCCAAGGTAGCTCTTGGATTATTAGGTCTCCTCACTCCACAGCCCTGTGTTCTTTCTGCCACACTGTTCAGCAGGTATAGAGGTTGTGTAAATGACCTCTGTGGCCCTCTCCAGCCCTCAGGATTAGACTGACTGTTAAATGGAAGAAGTCATTCCTCAGAAGGAGAGGCCTTAACCAGGATGGAGAACTGCAGCCATTGGGAGTGTGGTGCTCGATTTTGAAGAGACCATTGCCTAGATACAGAGGAGGTCAATGTAAAGCCAAGTGATGTCCGTTGTCTTATGTACTTGGATTGTGAGCTCTTCCTTTTATACACAAACACTCTTCAGGCCCCTTCAGAGCCCCAAATACTACTTAATCCTTTAATGCTGTTGCTGTCAAGAGGATGAGGAAGAGGGATGTCAGGCAGATTTCATGCTGGCGTGAATAATTAAGTGAGTGCAGGGCCACCATCTGAAGCTCCATGGGGGAGTTCCCTTTGTACTCTCTGCATATGGCCTCCTCTTCTTGAATCAGCAGATGATTCAGCCAGAAAGATGAAGACAGTCAAAGGGACTCTTTTTCAGGGATATGGCTCATCATAATAGGCTGTGCCCCCACCCCATGTCAAAGACGATTCTAGGTGCTTCTTATACATTATCTGTCTTGGTCTAAAAGACGGCTATGAAAGGCAAGCTACACATTATTATCCCCATTCCATAAATGAGAAGACTGAGCTCTGGATGTGTTTTCTTCATGCTGGAGGAAAATTATATTAATTGACAGGTAGGTCCAGGTTTCTAATGTAATTTCCCCGTGTGTTTTCACAGTCTTGGCACTGAGCTAAAACATCTCATTTTAGGAACCAAAAATACAGTTATTAGAAGACCACTCTGAGTCAACTCTCGGGTACTGTCAAACGGCAGAATTTGAAATTCCACAGTGGCTAACACGCTGACACCCAACACAGTTCAAGTGTTGTATAAATAAAGTCAACAGGCTGACTTTTGAGTAAAACATAATTTTTCAACTGCTGCCAAGAGGAAGATAATTGATGATAAAAGGTAAACATAAATGACTTTTTGATTACCTGTTGTTTTAGATTACCTCAGCTTGTCTTCATCATTACTGCAAAGACTTCAAAGCTATGCAAAGTAAACTCTCAGGATCAATTTCCCCCTCTCCACTTCCCCTCTTGTCACATTTCCCCACACCTTTTAACAGAAGCCCTGCTCTTGGGGAAGTCAGGAATTAGTTGCTTCACTTTCTAATTATTACAAGTATGTTAAACAAATCACTGATAAGAGCCTCACATGTTGCACGTGCGCATGCTCGAGCTCGTACTGGGGAAGGCGGCTGGAGGAAGTGTGAGCAGGTGCAGCGCCTTGTCCTGCCCTGCCCCTGCAGGAGTCCTCATTAGTGAATGGACTGAGAGTGGCCTGGGCAGTGTTCTATCTGGACATACAGATACATTATTTTTAAGCTTTAAAACAGTATGATTTGGGAAATGGACCCACCAAGTTGAATCACAATCTCTAAACCCAGGAGCATTTCCTGGGTTCCTCTGGAGCAGTTCCTCTGTCTGGGTAAGGGAGGACTGGAGACAGACCCTGTACATAGAGTGGGGACAAGGAGTATAGGTGGTGTGAAAGTTTGCTGTTAACACGGGACTGTTAATGGATCCATTCTAAGCCAGGGTAGTTCTAGAAGGCAGGATATGGTCAGCTCCAGGTAGGTCCCAAGCATACTGGGTCATGGCCCTGGGTCCCAAGTATACCGGGTCATTGTCCTTCCCTAAATCCATGTTGTGGAAGGGATGGGATGGGGGACGAGGTAGAAGATCTGGAGCTACTTCTGCCTTTTTCTTCGTAACTTTGCAATGTAAGTTTTGTGGATTTTCAGAAACACAAATAGAAATCTTAATAGTATTCTTTATCCTATTAAATGAGTTTTAATGCTGCAATTTTAAAATGAATTGAGTGACATGGCTGCTCATCCCTAGATTAAGGTTCTTTGGTAAAACAAATTTAATTCATGCATGAACTACAAAATGAACATGAAAACAGCACACCAGTGAGGGAAGGAAATGAAGACTTCACACAGCAAGCTCAGGTCTGTTGTCTGTTTCCTTCTGCCCCCCCACCCTCTGCAGTCCTCCTCCCCAGCCTGTGATGAACATCCCGAGGCCCTTTGAAAATCCATTTGTGTTTTTTGTTGAATGCATCTCAGGTCTTGAAGACTCACAGCCTAGAGAAGTATTGATTGCATTTAAGGGTCCATTACTTAGGTAAACCAAATAATGTAACTGATCTTGGCTTTAATTGATCAAATCTCTCCCACAGTGTTGGAAAGGTTGTAATCTAATTACTCTGGTTCCTGGTTTCTAAGGTGAAGGTTACATTTTGCTGAAACTTAGCCTGCTTCAGTAACCTCCCTTTATCTGGGCTGTCTGTTCTTGAAACACACACACACACACAGTGTATGTTGTGCATCTGTGAACACACAGAGGCGGACACTTACAAGTCATCTGTCCATGTAGAGACCCCCTGAGTTTTAATTTAAACTCTATATTACCAGTAGATAAGAAATGTGAGCCCTGCTAGTTTTTTTCATCTTAACTTTTTACAGCTTGGGAAAGGGGGACTAGCAAGATGCTCCTGTCTAATCAGGTTCAATACCAGCCTCTCTTGTTTCTCCTAACAAGCTTGGCCTCATCCTAATTCTTTCCTTTTCTGGAGACAGAAGATCTATTTTCAGCCTCAGAACATTGAAAGAGCAGTATGTTTGAAGACTGAGTTGAAAGCTGCTGAGCTGCTGATTTAGCTGCAGATCGGCTCCCCCCTTAACTAGTTCTTCATGGAAGCCCCTCGACATCTTCCTGGGAGCCGTTGCGTGGGCTCAGCTCGTATTCTCCGGTTCTCTTTCAAAATACCTTTTTACCTCCCTTATTAGGGCTGGTCTACCCCAGGGGTTACTTCCAGGGCTGGGGTGGGAGTGGGTGCACATTTAAACAAAGGGGCTTGATGTCTGCCCTAACCAGCAGGATAACCACATTTAAAGAAGACTACCTGAATGACTATTTGAGGTGGAAGAAACGGGCTTTGCCATGGGGAGAAATCAGGACTCTTGTAAATAACTTCCCCAGCATTTCTAAAAATGACACAGGTTGCTGGAAAGCTTTGTGTCAGTCACAAGGATTAGCGGAGAGCATGTTGGGCAGTTTCTCTGTCTGGGCAGGAGAGGATGGGAGACAGGGAGCCTGGAATGTGGCATTCTTCTGGCAGGTCTTCTTTCCGCGGGACTGTTCCCTTGTTGGCTGTTACCCCACATTAGTCAATAGCAGCATCCCCAGAAGAGGTTGTCAGCATCAGCTGCTGCATGGAAATTGGTGCATCAGTCAAGCCCATCTGCATCTGCAGGGGCAGCGTGGAAATGTGGAAATGTGAAGCAGGGGCTGCTGGGAGATGAGGGGTAATAATCTGCCCTTTAGGGTGCTTGGGGATTTCTCTCGGTCAGATAAAATCCTACATGCACTGATGTTTACTTTCCTTTAAGAAAGTGTGTTTTTGCACACTGGTGTACAGTACTGTGTAGTGGACCTTATAGTAAGGATCTTAAAATTGAAACACACTCTGCAGTTACATCTTTTCTAGACAACAAGTACAGGAACTCTCACCTAAGCTGGCAAGATGCATGAGTCTTTATACAAGAAACATCTTGGCTGCTCTATGGCATGGATTCTTTCTGGGATCTAAAAACAAGAATATTCGATCCAGGAGTCTTGAACTGCAAGATGGCAGTGAGCTATGATCGTGCCACTGCACTCTAGCATGGGTGACAGAGCAAGACCCTATCCCAAAAATAAAAAATAAGTTAAATAAAACATAAGAATGTTTATGTGACAGTGTGAAGAATGTGCTTCATGGGATTGTTGTGACTAAATATTTTGAGAGACAACCATGAAGCCATTGGCAAGCGTAACTGCCTTTTTTTTCCCCCCCGAGATGAAGTCTTGCTCTGTCACCCAGGCTAGAGTGCAGTGGTGTGATCTCGGCTCACCCCTGGTTCAAGCAGTTCTCTCGTCTCAGCCTCCTAAGTAGCTGAGACTACAGGCGCATGCCATCACGCCTGGCTAATTTTTATATTTTTAGTAGAGACAGGGTTTCACCATGTTGGCCAGGCTGGTCTTGAACTCCTGACCTCGTGGTTTGTCTACCTCAGCCTCTCAAAGTGCTGGGATTACAGGCGTGAGCCACTGCGCCTGGCCGAGTAACTGCCAATTTAATGGGTTTAACATTTATGCTAGAAAGCTTACATTCAGAATAGGGCAGTAATGTTTCTTGAAGTTTGGGGTGTAAGATGTTGTATGAGGAGTACTCCTAGTTTGGCCTCCTGCTCTGCCCATTGGATTATTTATATTTTCCCAACTGTGATTTTTTAAAATTTCAAGTATATAGAAAAGTTGAAAAAATGGTGTCATGGAGACGGGAGAATACTCGTCACCCACATTCACTAGCCATTCTGCCACATTTTCTTGATAGCTCTCACTTTGTTTTCTGAACATTTAAAAGACTCTTTCAGGTCACTACAGTTAATCCCTAAACACTTCTAGTGTAACTCAGGAAATTTTAACCTGAATATAATAATATCTAGTGCACAGTTTATATTCAAATTTCCTTAATTGTCTTAGTAATTTTTCTTATGGCCATTATTTTCTAAAGTCCGAAATCTAGCCAGAGATCACACATTATGTTTAGTTGTCACACCTCATTAGCCTCATTTTGAATCTATAATAGTCTTCCAGCTTTTTCAAAGTCTTTTGTGACATGTAGCATCTTGAAAAGTCCAGGCTAGGTCTTGTGGAATGTCCCCCAGTCCCAATTGTTTCCTCCTACAAGATGTGAGAATATCCCATCAGGACAGAGTGGCCTTCCCCTGTGGCACCACAGGAAGTACACGGTGTCAGACTATCCCTTTGGTGGTGATGTGTGGTCACATGAATGAGGCAGTGGCCACCAGATTTCTCTGTGCTATAAGGTTCTTTCTTCCTTTTGTGATTAAGGAGCCTGTGGGGTGATCTTTTGAGACCAGGTGAATATCCCATTCCCCCCAGTCTTTCCCAGAATGATCTTTGCCTGAATTGGTTATTGCATTGGTAGTTACTGTGCCTCAATATTTGAGAAAAACAAAAGGCAGTTGTACTTTGGAAGCCAGAGAAATGACTTCAGAGAGGAAAAAAGCCATGTCTTTTTTATTTTAAAAAACCGAATTTGCTTTTTATATATTAAGGTGGGATTTTTAAATTTGTGAGTGCGACTGTCAGTAGGATTTGTTAAAGTAGGATTTGAAATTTGTGAGCATGAACATCAATAAAGAAATCCCGTGTTAATTTTGGTTATAGATTTTTAAAGATTGTACTCATACATTTCTACATTTTGCGCACCGTATATTAAGATTTGCATTAAAAATTTCTAGAGCTGAATTCTTGTTACTGGTAATTATTGCAGTATTTGGAACAAAAACAGGAAATGCTCTGAACTCACGAGTGAAAGATTTCCATGTGGATATCTCTTTGTAGAAATATCACCCAAGGAATTTATGAAACACTGAAAGAATCTGTTGTATTTTGTAAGCAGTACTCATTTGAGAAATTGCTCTTGATAAATGGGTTTCACTAATTAAATCATACACTTCCATAGTACATTACATATAAAACTAGACTAGGAAATAAATATAATTAAAGTAAACATGCCCTTCTAATTAGTAATTGTTTCTGCCATTTTAAGCAAATTTCAGAGTCACAGAGAGCTGCTCCACTATAAACCTAATAATGAAGCTTGTGATAACAGGTGTAAATTAACACAATGGAAAACATTTACACTGTAACATGCTAAATTAAAAATGACATTAGCAAGTCCCATTTTCGAATTCTCTATAATTAACATTTGTTCAATCCAGAGATGAGTAAGTGCAGTACAATGGTAAATGTCTTTATTTATAGCTTAGGATATTTGTCACGGCATTATCTTTCTTACATTGTAAACAACAGGGATGCATTCCTTCTTAAAATATGTCATGTTTAAGTAATCTTAGACAGTTCTGACAAAGGATGAGACGTGATATTTACTGGTGCCATTATTGTGGGTAATCTGCAGGTATGCCACCAGAACAGCTTTGGTTGGGCGTAGAGCTTGACATGAAATATCGAGAGTGGGTTGAGTATGGAGATACGCAGGTACAACGGCAGTAATATCCACGACATGATAAAATATTAGGATTCCCTCGAGTGTTCCCCTCATTGCACATATGTGCTTCTAAGTGCCTTGAATCAGTGTTTGTTTCTGCAAATAAATATCTTAAAGGCTTTCTTTTATGGCACTAGTTAATACAAGCTAGAAAGCAGAGAACAGAGGAAACAGCTTTGTAGCATAATTTGTCACAGAGGACATGATGTTTTACTCCTTACAGAGAATTTCATCAGTATACTAATGGTTGAATAAAGAACTTAAGCATTACTGCATTGCCTCAACGTTGGCTTAGAGCTAATCGCTGACTTTTTTTAACTCAAGATTTTAATCACTCCAACTGTATCTTGTTTAAAAAAATTGTTGAGAATGTGTACTACAGATTATTTTTTGAGTAATTAAAAATGTTTTCAAGTTGTATTCAGATTGTTTGGAGTTTATCCTCGCGGTGTAGGATGGTAATGTATAAGGACGGGGTCTGTGTTGTGCCTTTGAGAATTGTAAGACTCAGCATTTACCGAGTTCTGGAACTCACTGTCTCCTTGGGGAGATAGAAAAGTAAATCAGTAATTGTATTCACCTCTGTCATCACTATGAAAGAGCCAAGGAACAAAGGGAAGGACTATATAAATAATGGAATAATGTAGGAGTGACAAATATTATAAGAGTTCAGTGTTTTAAATAAAGTACACTGGGCACATGTTAAAGGAAAATTGACTTGTCCACGTAGCATGTGGCTCAGCACTGCTCAAAAGCGCTTTCAGCGATGGTGGAGAGGCCCTAGATCTGAGCTATCCAGCATGGGTGCCACTGGCTCCACATGGCCGTCAGGACCAAGAAACTGAGCTTATCATTTAACTTAATTTTAATTAATTTACATTTAAATGCCATATGTGGTTAGTGGCTGTTATAGTGGAAAGTGTAGATCTGTATTTTTAAAGTCTTACTCTTAAAATCATTATTTCAAGATTTTTTTTTTGGCTGTTAAGAGGAGCCATAGATTTGTTTTCACTCTGAGAAATTCTATTCTGAAATAGTTTCAAATCCACTGAGTTTAGACGGTTGAACTTTCTTTGTCAAGACGGATTCCTGCCCTCACTTTTTACACAGCCATTGGACAAGAGGGATGGTACCTGATCAAGATGCCTGGCTGAGAGTGTGTGGGAGTCTGGTTGGAGCCCAGATTTTATATATTTATATGTTTCATTTAGCTTTGACCAAAAAGTGAACATTAAAACTGAGTCATGGCAATTAAAACTAACAGATAGGTTATCTAAAATAAATCTTGATCTGACTCACATTGGTTGAACATGATGTGACTTTTTTACTCCTTAGAAGCACCTTGTGAGATAAATAGAATCCTTCCCTCGCATTTTATAGATGGGAAACCAGAAGCACCAGGAGATGAAGTGAGGGAACTCAGCAGTGGTAGGACCTAAACTGCAGCCCAGTCTGACATTGCCAGTCAAAACCTAGTTTTCCAATGAGGACTGCTTTCGTGTCCCTTCGTCTCCTCTTTTTCCCACAGCCTCACATCTACCACTTATTGACTATGTACTTGAGAGGCATCGTAGGTTAATGGTTTAAGAACATGGACTCTGGTACCAGACTTCTAGGTTTGAATCCTGATGTTACCGCTGACCAGCTGTGGGGCTGGACACATTACTGGGCCTCTCTTGTGCCTCATTCTGTTTGTGTGTGTAGCACTATAGAGTAGGTATAGGATAATGTAAACATTAGCTGTTATCAGGATCATTGTCTGCACCAGCTAAGTACATGCCTTACATTATTAATTCTGTTATTCCTGTTTTACAGGTCAAGAAAGGTTTTCTTTTGAAGGTTGAGTTACTTGCCTTAGATCATGTGATCAGCAAGTGGTAGACCATTCTTGGAACTCAGGAGTGCGTGCTGTTGACCCTTGAACAGCTCTGGGGTTAGAGGTGCCAACCCTCAGGCAGTCAAAAATTCACATATAACTTTTGACTTCCCAAAGGCTCAACTATGTTCAGCTTAATGTTGACTGGAACCCTTACTGATAACATAAACAGTTGATTAACATGTATTTTGTATGTTACATGTATTATATGTACTGTTAATATATGATAGATATTATTCTTACAATAAAGTAAGCTAGAGAAAAGAAAATGTTATTAAGAAAACCATAAGCAAGAGAAAATATGTTTACTATTCATTAAGTGGAAGTGGATCATCATAAAGGTCTTCATTCTTTCCGTCTTCCTGTGGAGTATACTGGCTGAGGAGGAAGAGGAAGGGTTGGGTTTGCTGTCTCAGGACTGACAGAGGTGGGAAAGGTGGAGGGAGGGGAAAGGGAGGCAGGAGAGGCAGGCACATTTGCTGTAACTTTTATCCAAAAAAAAAAAAAACGTACATATAAGTGGACCCGTGCAGTTTTTAAAATACATGTTGTTGAAGGATCAACTGTATTTTTGAAAGCCCTCACTTAAAATAATAAATATTCATTGGTAGCCTTAAAGGGGAAGACATAAAGCAGTTCTTAGCAGAGTGTCTGACATAGGGTGAGAATTCAGTCACGGCAGCTGCTGTTCTTATTAAGAAGTACATTTATCTGCAGTTGCTTGGCTGTTTTCTGTGCCTCTTAGAGGCAGAACAAGAATACAAGAGTGCTGGTGAACATGCAACTGTTGCTGGCGGGTAGTAACTGCGGCACTCAGCTGCTCCCTAGCTCAGTAGTCTTCTGACAACTAGCTCAGTAGTCTTCTGAGTGACCTCACCGTCTTCTCTACCACTGGCCACTTGATAAGGAAAACAGCCGGATCGTCACCCTCCTCCCCTTCCCCACCTCTGTTTCCATGGCCAGTCCCCCTCCCCTTCCTTTTGTTTCTCTTCCTGACCAGCCACAGCCCTGAGCTTTACCAGGGAGGGTGGTTGGGCTGAGGAGGTGCTTTGGAGCCTCTGTTTGAAAGATTGAAAAAGATGCTGTGGGCTGAGGCTCTTCTTCCCAAAGCAGATTGCCGTCTTGTCCACATCCCCCCTAGCTTGTTCCCATCTCTGTCTTCACGTCTGCTTGACGAGGTGGTCTGACTTGCTGGACAGCGAGGCTGCTGTGGAGTATCCCGCATGTTTAGAAATAGTACTGTCCATTTAGAGGCCCCATCAGACATCCCCCATGTTTGATGGGGCCTCTAAATGGACAGTACTGTTACAGTTTTCTTTGGCACATCCATAGATTATTTTAAGGACTATAAACCTATTAATTACTCCAAAGTAAATCTCAGAGGTTAACCTGGGGCCGTTGATATGTTTAGTGTTTTGAAGGCCCAGTCGAGTGCCAGGTCGATCATTATTGGCAAGTGAACCAGCAAGCATCTGTCTAGCCCACGAAGGAAAGAAGTGAGACAGTATGCCTTTCTATATATTGCCCAGGGAAATTCATTTTATTTTTAGCTGTTGGCTACTGCAGTGGGACAGGAAAGTCAACTTAGGTGTTGAGAATGAAAAACAGCTTGAAAAAAAAAGACATTGAGGTTCATTGCACTCTATGACTTGGGTAGACAGATGGAAGGGGGTTGTGAGACGGAGCTGTTCTGAATACGTTCAGTGTTTTCATTTAGAGATGCAGAGGTTTTCTCTTTATTTGTATCTTAGTGGACAGTGACAGATGGAAACAGAAAGAGCCACTTCCATCAAAATACACAGCTGTGCATGAATGCACGGGGTGAGCTGTTTTCCACGAGAGGGGATCCTGCTCGGTGCCAAGAGGGTAGAATGGAGGATGCGGGTCCTGCCCTTCAGGCACCCCTGGTGTAACTGAGAACCCTGCCATCCTGAAGTAGGGTAAGGTGCAGAAGAGGTCAGGACAGCCGCGTAGCACACTCATCACTCCTCCATGTGTTCATTCCTGGCCCCGTGGCCAGATCGGCTGGGAAGGAAACTGCCGCGGTGAGCTCTAATTACCAGAGATGGAGACGCTCAGGTGCAAGCTGCCTAATTACAAAAGCCCAGAACACACACGCTCTCAGGGGGCCCACCAGGGTTAAAGAGACTGAAAAAATAATTTTGGCTGCAAATTTAAATGAGGATGAACACCACGAGGAGCTTCATATGCAGAAATGAAGTCCTGGCTTTCTTAAAAAAATAAAAACAATGCCTCAACAACTACAACAGAAACCCTTTGGGTTTATTATTTCAAGCCAGGTCATGCTAGTTTCACAAGAGTTTGTGAAAATGGATGCACATGAATAGAGCCTTTTAAAAACTCATGATTAAAGAGAAAGATTTCACAGTTGATAGTTTGGTAGATGGCAGTCATAAAAACAATTGCTCTTTGTTGTATGTATTGGTTAAAAAAAGTTTTATTTTCTAATGTCCTGCATTATGAAACTTTTTTTTTAAATGCAGCTATTTTTTCCTTCATCTATGTTCAATTTCTTTGAAGATAAAAATTTCAAGTGCAGTGAAACTATTTTCATCTTTTTTGATATTACAGTCTCCCCATGTATGGAACTCATTTTGCATGGCCTCAGACCAAATATTTCCAAGTCCCGTCCTTATATATAGCAAAGCCATGTATTTTGCTCATGCCTTCAAGCCTGGGAGTAACACAGTTTTGCTGTCAGAAGAAGATGGTTGCTGAGGCAAGTGGGAACAGGCATCCCGCACCGTGCCATCCCACCTGCCCTTCCCGACTGGAGCTGAGGCCACAGGGTTTTTCACCGCCAAATTGATATGCTTTTGAAGGAAGCATCTGGTTCTTTGGCAGCTCCATAGGAGTAATCTTGGTGGTTGGAGAGTTTCTCCTGCATCTATCACATAGTCTAGTTATTGAAAGGGTTCCTGGCATTTTCACGTCCCAGTTTCTGGGCATAGGAATGTGAAAAAGCTGAAGTCTGTTTGCACTTGCAGAGCCTCTTTGAAATTTGTCAGGCTAAAAAAAAAATTCTCTGTGTTTAAAAAAAAAAAATTCTTCTGGGTTGTGTCTTACCTGCATCCATGGATGATTTTTCAACTATTTAAGTTTCATACTCATATATCTGGTATTTATGCCGAGAAAAACATCAGTACGAATTATAGACAAGTGGTCTTTAAAAATATTCACTAAGAAAGCTAAAATAATATTTTAACGTTTTCTTAGTTTAAGAATTGCAAAATTCAGCAGTATTTATTAAGTGACTCTGATGTTCTAGGCAGTTAGGTGCCATAGCAGGGACCATGTTAGAAACTTCATGAAGTTCCTCATTCTCAAACCTCAGAGAGCTTTCCCAGCCTAGGTCATTAGCATTTCCATATGACATGTCTTGACTTAATAATTTATTCATGTTTGATATGTTCAACTAACTTTGATTACTTAATCATAATTAAGTATGCAGCTGCCAAATTTTTTTTTCTGTGTTTCTTGGCTATTTGTCTACTTGTTTCTCAATCATTAGCACCCAGTGGGTAGGCTGCCATGTCTGTAACTTGCTTTATCCACCTTCTAGCACAGCATTCATCTGTGTAACAAATGCTTGTGGTGGACCTATTGTGTGCCAGACACAGTTCTAGACCCTGTAGTGGAAGCAAACTACTTTCTTATTGGAGCTTATATATTTGTGGTCTGGATAATCAGAAAAAAACAATATGTTTCAGATTGGAATATACTTATGCTCTAGAGAAAATGAAGTGAGTGCGGGGAGCATAATGGTGATTGCAGGTGAAAGGCAGCACTCGTTGGGGCGGCTGCGGAGGGCCCTCTGTAGGGTGACATTTGACCTGAGATCGGAGAGTTAACTACTACACGGAGGTTTCAGGAGAAAGCCTTTCAAACAAAGAAAACAGCAGGGACAAGGGCCTTTCTCTTAGCTTGTTCAAGCGACAAAGAACAAAGGAAGAAGGCCAGTGTGGCAGGGCAGAATGAGTGATGGTGGGGCCGGGCCAGGGGCTGGAGGGGTTGGGATGGTGTGGGGGTGGTAGAGATGGGCTCAGAGAGCCTTGGAGGCGATGTGAGGGGTTGGATAAACGTTTATAGTAAATGCATAGGGAAGCCATGTAGGGTTTAAAGCCGGGGGAAATATGATTTTATTAATGCTGCAGGTTTATTCAATAAATACCATTGTGATAGTAGTATTGAAAGTCTGCATGTAATTACGTGTAATAATAGCCTGTGTACTTGTGATGATGCAAATAGCCCTTCTATATGTTTGGTTGAAAGCTAAAAGAAATGTTTTGTGCAAAATGAGTCAATGAATTATATCTCCCTATGTTTCTAACAGTTTAATATTCATCATTTGGAGAAGATATTTGCAGTTTTATCTATGTGTGGGCATAAATTGTTCCTCCGAGTAGGGCATGCCAATTTTAGCTCAGGTCTCCTCTTAATTTTGACTGTATATCCCTTGTGGCTACATGTCAAAATATGACATATCAGCATTAGGCCAACCTGGATTTAATGACTAGGAAACTGTGGAATTTATATGATTTGGGGGCACGTGGGGACTTTTCTAATACCAATTCCAAGGATAAGTGGCATGGAGGTTATTTGATTAATTGGACAAGCATAAACTCTAGCTGAGCTTCCTGCCTGTCATCTGAACACAAAACATTGAAGATTAGGCGACTTAGCACTCCAGAATTAAAATCATGATATTTCTTTTCCTGTTAACAGACTATTTTGCTTAGCATTACACTGTCTTTTAGGCAAGCATTCACTGGGCCCCTGCATGTGTAATCTTTACTTATGAGTGATGAAATTTCCAAGGTATATGTTGAAAACACTGTGCTCCCTGAAGTCCAGCTATGGTTGAAGCCATGCCTTTGCAATAAGGGCCATTTAGTAGCTTCCGTGTGAACCCGTCTATCACTTTAGTAGAGCTGGAGAGTGTCATATGCTCACAAGGCTCTTACTGAACTCCTTTGCTGAGATTTTTTTGTGTAGAGCCATCAGTCACACACAACTCTCATCCTTGTGAGGTTATTCATTTGTGCATAGGCTTTGGCTCTGCATTGACTTGCTTGGGAAGACCCAGAGACCTGGATCATGGCTTAACTTTCACAGTGATGAAACAGAGGCAGTAACCTGATGATGGCTTGACTGTGAGCCCCAGTGCCACCTGACCCACCGGGATGATACGCCCTGTGGCCTCCTTGGAGGGTGCAGCCAAGTGGGGCTGTCTCCTCTAAAAGAGATCTGTCCTCTCGCTGCTCAGCGTGACTTTCCAGCCAGTCTAAAACAACGCTGCCTCCCCAAACCCTGAAGCTATGTTTTCTAACACTGCTTTCACTTGTGATGGTCTATGAGAAAATCTTTGAAAGAAATAGCAAGCCTGTCGGTAGCAGGGGAGCAAAGCAGGTGTGCCAGAGCCCTGGTTCTGCCTTGCTCTCATAGACAGGCGACCTGACATCAGCCCTGGTCGCTCCTTCAACATCCTGCTCTCATCAGGGATTCATGGTGGTCCTCTGATGTAACTGATAAAACCAGGACATTTTCGTTTCTCTTATTGCTCATGATTAGAAAAGGGATTCATGATCTTGTTTTCCCTCTGCCTCTTAACTGAGAAGAGGGTGGTCTCCAGGAACATTTGGAATGTTTGAAACTCAATGATGTCTGTTGGCCAAATTAGTAAAATAATTGCATCTCAGCTGTTTGGAACTCTTTCCTGGAGCAAAGTAGTGCTGCAGTTATTGGGTTGGAGGTCTTTCTTTGTGTGGAACACTGTATAGGGACTCAGGAGAGATGGAATTCCAGATAATGTGTCACATTTTCTTTCATGAAGGAGAATGCAGTCTAACAGGGTAGGTTGTAAGCAATAATCGTCATATTACTTAATAACACTGGTAAAGGAGGGGAGGCTTCTTGTGAAAGAGCGTGGAGGGTCGTGAAAAGGGGGCAAAGGTATGGGTCATTTAGGTTGATGAAATTCCAGTGAGGAAGCATGGCACATACAGTTACTGGGTTTGCAGTCGTCCTTAATGCTGAGGCAGATGATTGCAAGGCTGGAGGTAGTGAATCTGCATTGGAAATTTATAAGAAAGAATGATTAGGATGAAAACACAATTTGACAAACATTTATCCACTGAGGCTAGTCATTGAGCTCTGTGCTGGGGACAGCAAAGAGGAGTTCCTGTCCTAGAGAGAACAATGGAAAATTAGTCTGTACTGAGTGTGAGCACAAGGTGCCTGGAACAAGGAGGAAGCAACAGGCAGTCACCTCAGGGACTGTTTCCAAGAGGAGGGGACCTTTCACCAGAGCCAGCCAGTAAGTGGGATGTGGTGGGGAGAAGAGGAAGTTCAAGCAAAGTTAAAAAGTGAGCGAAGGCATATGGATGTAAAGGAACATGACCCATTAGGGAGCCAGCCCGGACATCAAGAATATGGACCCATGCAGAAGAGTAACGGGTAGAGCTAATAAGGGAGACAGGCTAGGTCATTGGCCATGGGGGAGGGCTTTTTTTTTTTTTTTTTTTTTTTTTTAGAGAGGCGTTCTCGTGCAGTGGTGCCATTGTAGCTCACTGCAGCCTTGACTCCTGGGCTCAAGTGATCTTCTTGCCTCAGCCTCGCAAGTAGCAGACACTAGAGGCACAAGCCACCACACCTGGCTAGTTTTTTAATTTTTGTAAAGATGGGGTCTCACTGTGTTGCCCAGGTTGATCTCGACCTCCTAGGCTCAAGCAATCCTCCTGTCTAGGTCTCCTAAAGCCCTGAGTCTATAGGCCAGAGCCACTGTGCCCTGCCCAAGGGGACCTTTTATGTTATGCCAAAAGTTCTGGACATCAGGTCTGGTAGAAAACACTTGAAGGACTGTGAATTCGATAGGATAGCTATTGGGGAAGCCATTGTAGATTTTTGAGGATGAAAGAGACATAGTGAAGGTGGTATTTCACTTAACTACAAAAATTTTAGACACGGCTGACCTTTTTCTCATTATAAAAGTAAAACAATTAATTTCAGAAAAATTCAAAAGTAGGAAAACTATAAAGAAGAAAATAGGCTGGGCACGGTGGGTCACACCTATAATCTCAGCACTTTGGGAGGCCAAGGCAGGTGGATCACCTGATGTCAGGAGTTCAAGGCCAGCCTGGCCAACATGGTGAAACCCCGTCTCTACTAAAAATACAAAAAATTAGCTGGGCGTGGTCGTGGGCGCCTGTAATCCCAGCTACTTGGGAGGCTGAGGCAGGAGAATCGCTTGAACCCGGAGGCAGAGGTTGCAGTGAGCCGAGATAGCGCCGTTGCACTCCAGCCTGGGCAACAAGAGCAAGGCTCTGTCTAAAAAAAAAAAAAAGAAGAAGAAAATAAATATGCTGCATAGTCCCATGACCCTTAGATACTAATTAAATTATTTAAATGCTTCGTTATGTGGCAGACTTTTTGTGCATGTATGTGTCACGGGTAACATCATGGGAGATTTTGGACTCGTGCCCAGCCTCTGTCCCCTCAACTGCAAGCCACATGATGTCTTTTACCCACCCTCTCCTGTGTTTATAAAATATATGAGAAATAAAATCAAAGCTCTCTTTGTGTTATTAGCTCACGAAATGGTTGAGATTGTTTACTCTTTGTCTTTCTGTAAAACACTTTTTGATCTGAGCAGCCTTTCTCTTTTTTATAAATGAGCCTTTTTTTTTTTTTTAATTTGCGGAAAATATAAGACAACTTGATTGTTGCTGGAAGGCTGGAATCCCAAAGAGAATGGGCTTGGGGTCCAGGTGGCTCATGTGGTTTTAATCTGCAGGAGTAAGACCAGACAGCGACTTTAGCCCTTAGAGTGGTGGGGAAGCGGGCGGGACTTAGATGTGCCAGCCCAGCCGAGGTGTCCTTGGGCGCCTCCTGCAGATCCTTCTGTCTTAGACTTCATTGCAGGGGACTGATGGCTGCAGTGTCTTCACCCTCTCCTCTTCCCTTAACGGCTTGATGAGGACTTCCCAGGTGCAAAGAAATAAAGCCTAGAGTTTTCTAATTTGAAATAATAAGTGACCTTGAAAATTTTTCTTTTACCCATCATCATTTCAGAGTCTGCAGAGATCCAAATCCAATAATTCCAAAACAAAACTAAAAACACAAAAACACTCAAGGTTGAAGTTGAGACTACTGTCCTTGACCTTCTCACTGATACATATATATACACACACACATATATATTTATATATTATATATATTTATATGTAAATAGATATATATTAATCTTTATATATCTTATATATTACATATTTTTATATAATATATAAAAAGAAATATATATTATATTTAATAAAATATATATTTTATATATTAATATAAATATACATTTATTTTATATATTTATATATAAATATATAAAATATATAAAACATAAATATATATTTATATATAAATATATAAAATATATAAAACATAAATATATATTTATATATAAATAAATATATATATAAAATAAATATGTATATATAAAATAAATATACCCCCCATACATGTATGTATAAAATATGTGTATTCCTATTTCGGCCTTTCACACATGTTCAGATCATACCCTGTATAGTTTTGAATCTTACATTTTCACTAGTATTTTAAACATTTATTATTAAATACCATATTTTTCTTGAAAACACATTTGTAAACTACATTACATAAATATACCATAACTTGTTTATTCTTCCATTGGACATTGAGATTTTTTTCTTCTAATATTTTGGCTGTTACATGAACATGTGCTGTGGTGAACATTCTTGTGCCAAAATCATTGCACACGTTGCTGTTAATTTTCTTAGTAACAGTTTTTAACAATAGAATTACTGATTAGAGGACGTGAGCTTTCAGAACGCTTTTGGTATGTTGCCAAGTTTCCCTTCAGAAGGATTTTACCTGTTTGGCTGTCACCAGGAGTGCATGAGACCTCCTGCCACTCTGCACAGCTGTCTGTAGGTTATTGAGGGTTACACTTTTTAGTTCTTTGCCTATTTGGTAGGTAAAAATGGTATTTTCTTATTTGTTTTTGTTTTTTTCTTTTCTTTTTTTTTTTTTGTTTGGAGTAGGCTGCTGCTTTTGTACTTGTTTGACTACTTTATCTCCCTCTTCACCCCCACCTCATGACTTACTATGCATGTCCCAACTCATTTCTCTGATTTTCAACCATTTTCATTTGTAAGAGCTCTTTATATATATCATGAGACTACTGCCCCTTCTCTTATATGTCACATATCTTTTTCCTAGTTTATCTTTAATTTTGTAACTTTGTGGTAGTTACAGATGCATAGAAGTGTATATGATTGCATGATCAAATATGTCCATTTTTTTTACATGCTCTCTCATTGCTTTAATGATTAGGAAATGCCAGCCCCTGCCTTTTCTTCTTGTTTTTTAATGCTTTATTTAAAAATAATTATTCTTTAATTTATTGGAATTCATTTTTTTAAATACCAGGTAGGAATAAAATGTATTTTTTCCCAAATATTTTACCTGTTATTCTAAAATCTAAAAGTAAGTTGATTGAAGCACCCAGTTTTCTTCATGGATTTGTAATTATATGAAGTTAGGTTTTAGAAAAGTTGGTAGGATACTAATGGGTGCTAGGGTAACGCGTGGGCAATGCTAGGATTATTAAGTAGAAGGACCTGGGGTGGCTGGGAAAGGGCTGGCACATTGTGAGCAGGGTAGTGCCATTGTGTTAGTGGGGAAATTCATGAGGGAGACTGTTGCCAGGAAAGACTTTAAGAAAGTTTTTTTCTTTTTTTTTAGCACTGTATTTTTCAGAGCTTGGCACACATTTTTGGTTTTGATTAGAACCATATCAATTTTCTCTCTCAGTGAGTTGAACAACCTTTTAAGCCAAGAGGTAGATTAAGGGATTCAAGGGACAGAGGAGAAATCTGGGCTTTTCAAGGCCATATTCCTTGAAGTAGCCTCATTGCTTCCACCACCCCCAATTCAAAGAATGCTTCTTTACTTGCAGTGTACCTTTGTAACAGACTTTATGGTTAACAGATAACTTTCATATCTGCTAGTTTGCTTGGTTCTTTCAGCAACCCAGTGTAAAAGGCATGCACTGCCTTACTATGTCCCCGTTTTTAAAGATTTGGAAACTTAAACCCAAAGATGTTAAGTGCTTAAGATCACATACGTCCTATATATTCTCTTGTTCTTTCATTGAACAGATAGATACTCATCGAGGGTTCACAGTTTTGCAAACACTGCTAGGTACTGAGGATATATAGATGAAAAGAAGGTTTTTGCTCTTCAAGTGCTTAAGTAAACTAAAAGGCAGAGCTGGAACTAAAGCCCATATCGTGGACTCCAAGTAATGCTCTTTCTGCTACACCATACTTTGTGGTGTCTGCTCCCATATGCTTCTCGGCTAAGGCTGATCAAAAAAGTTAGTAGGTTGCTTCAGCTATAAGAATTTGATGGTCATCCTTAGTTCACTGAAGAGTCATCATAGTCTGCAGCAATCATTTTTGTTCATCATTGGGATGTCTGCATACTCCTGTTGAGTAAATGTGATCTATTCACCCTTGGAAGCTCCTTGCACACCAACAGTATTCTTGGATAGGGAAAAGTGTTGTCTAATTCAATGACGATTTCTTTAGCATAATAAAAGGCTCCATGTAGGATGCTAATACTTGAGTGAAATATGCTTCATAAACAGCCTTGTTTTGACAGAGCTGGTGTAAAGTGAGGTTATGTCTTGGCCTGAGTGTCTTCAAAGCATGTGCCACTTTGTGCATCTGTGTGATTCCACAGGTGCCCAGAGACTAAAATTTAAATGGAGGCAGTTGATTGTAGCCATAGCAGAGAGATCCATGGTTGGCACACAGGTGTATTGTTTATGGTGTGGTGGTGTGAAGTGGTGTGCTGCCTCCTTGATGGCCTTGAGGATACAGGGAGCTGAAGTCTGGGGACATGAGGATCCCCAGGGGAATGGACACTGGGACAAAGATTTGACTCCTTTCCTAGGTCAGACTTCATATTTTACAACCAGGCCCTACAGTACTCATCCATTAAAACAAAGGAAAATTTACATGAGGCAGTTAATGTGAATGACATTGAATACTTCATGCATGTGAACTTGAGTGACCTTGATGGAACCGGGGGAACTTAGGTGATCATTAGATCTTGTGTATTATGTTGCTTTCTACCTTGGTATTCCATGTAGACCTTTCTGGGGCTCTTTTTATAGGCACTAGATCAAAAGCCAGGCATCTGTATTTCTTGGTTGTTATGTAAAGTGTAATTTAGAATCACTCAAAATCCTTGTTTTAAAGAGAAATGTTTTCTTCATTGATATTCTGATATAAATGTGCCAGCATTATCATCTGTCTAGAAAGCTTAGTTTTTGCAGACTAAAAAAAAAGGGAAAATTAGGTTTTTGTGGACTTTCATTGTGTTGGAAGAAGCTAGTCCTTCTAATGAGTTTTTAAAATTCTGAAATGAAAAGAGATTGGTGTATTTGAAAACTGAGGATTGGAATCAAGTCTATTCAACTGATTTTTATCCTTTAGGTTTAATTTCTATATTTAATTTTATTTTTGCATTTAAGTCTATATTTATGTTAATTCTGTTTACAGGCATGTTAATACTTCGGCATTTTATTTCTATTTCATCCTATATGATTCAGTGTACTTTTATGTGTTGCAATAAAATAATTGTTTCTACATGTGTTTTCTGATTGACAAGTTGAATAAAGAGATTGATTTTCTTTGGCATAAAACTAAGTATAGAGTCATGCGGGAAAGCCTTTGGAAAACAAATAGAGCAATCCTTTTGTCAATGCTAATATGTCAGTTTTTAAGCTACTTTCATGACTGGGGTGATAACCAATCTTAGAACAAGCATTTGCTATTGATTTGCCAGTCTAAAGTAACAAGTTACTGCTTCAGTTCTTATTGAGAATTAAATCAAAATAATTCTGTGCCCTATATAATATGTATTGTGAGAATTCGCCTGCATGATTTATGTACTGTCGTGTAGCAGTGGATAAATGTTGAAGAATCATATGACTTTAGATAGAGGTTGAAAGTTATTACTGCATAATTTTATTATATAGTAAATTTTAATTTGATATACACAAAAACTGTTGCAGAGGTTCTTATAAAGTTATGTGAAACATTGTATTATAAGAATTTGCATCTTTTTTATTAATCCTGATGAATTCTTAGCCCATATGGCTTTTATTGTCCAATAAAAACAGCAAGTGGAAAATGCTGATTTGTTAACAAAACATAGACCATTTTGCAAATCAGAATTATCATTCAAAGCTAATATTAGAAATAAAAATTCTATATTGTTTCCTCTTCCCAAAATTAAAATGTTAAGTTACAATTAGGTACTACTCTGTGTTTCATAGAAATGTCAGATAGCATTGTTTTGCATATTTTTAATTTATCTCCAGAATTTACCATCTAGTAAATGGTTTGAGTTAATTTCGGAGAGTTGCAAGTAACTCAGATGTTTCATATAGAAGTAATGATTCACGTATCCCACATTTGTGTTTATGAGTATATGTGTGCATATAAGCTTATCATAGCTCAGATACTTAAAATAAATCCACAGTTAATCTCAAATATTTCTCTTTTAATGCTTCATCTTACCTTAAGTTTTAGGGCCATATAATTTAATTTTTTTTAATAATGAGGTTTATTTCTTGCTAACCCTGTATGTTTGTAATGTGTTGATGGGGGTGAAGGCTCTTTGCAACACTGGCCTCACTCAGGGACCCAAGCAAAGGGAAACTCCATCTCCGTGCTTACACATTTGTCAAGGAAGGAAATATGGGTATGGCATATGCAAGGATATGACGTACTTGCTCCCAAACTAGTTTCCAACAGTTGTGTACAAAATTGTATGTGGAAATTGGCAAGCTGATTCCAAAACATGTATGAAAAGTATAGAGGATAAGGCATAACAAGCCAATCTTGAAAAAGAATAAGGTTGTTGGACTTACTCTACTGACATCAAGACTTAAATCTATAGTGATTATTACTTACTATTTATGGTAATTACTCATTACTTATAATAAATAATTTTTCTTATTACTTATAGTAAATAGGTAGATAAGCAAGCTATAAATTTATAGTAATTAAGACACACAGTGTTGATGCAGGGATAGGCAAATATGCACATGGAATTGAAAAGTCAGTCCAGGAACAGAACCAAGCATATATGAAGACATGAATTTTGACAAAAATTGGCACCGCAGAGCAGTGGGAAAATAATGATCTGTTTAACTGTTAGTAGGTCAGTTGGATCACCATGTGAAAAAAATTGTACTGGATCTCTTCATTACATCAAAATTAAATTCATATTTTCTTTTTCTGAACTGAAGTTGGTTTGTATACAGTGTGAGGTACACAATTCATTGAGTTGGTTATAACTTTGTGAACTTTGACAGAACTTAGATCAATGATCAAGTTTAACAGAGCACAGCTAGAATCCCAGAATCTCTCTTGGGCATACTTTTTTTTTTTTTTTGAGACAGAGTCTCACTCTGTCGCCCAGGCTGGAGTGCAGTGGCACAGTCTTGGCTCACTGCAGCCTCCGCCTCCTGGGTTCAAGTGATTTTCCTGCCTCAGCCTCCTGAGTAGCTGGGACTACAGGTGCCCGCCACCACACCTGGCTAATTTGTTTTGTATTTTTAGTAGAGACAGGGTTTCACCATGTTGGCTGGGATGGTCTTGATCTTCTGACCTCATGATCTGCCCGCCTTGTCCCACCCAAAGTGCTGGGATTACAGGCATGAGCCACCACACCTGGCCTCTCTCAGGCATAATTCTAATCATTACCCTTTCCCTTTTCTCTAGAGGTCACTATATGCTGAATCCCAAGACTATAAATTTACTTGTTTGGTACATTATAGACACAGAGTTATATAGTAGGTATTCTTCTCTGTATTGCTTCTTTCAATATAAATACTTTCAATATGTAACACTCAATATTATGTTTGTGAGATTGATGTTGTTGCATATAGCTGTAATTCTTAAAGAGTGCCGTGCTATGCTTCACTTCCTTAAGGTTGGAATATCTACATAATTATTTGGAATTCTTCCACATGGGTGATTCAGCTATTCCCCATTTATTTATTTACCGTGTGGACTCATGGATATTTGTTTTATACTTCAAGTGATAAGCCAATACTACTTTATTGTGTTGCTTAAATTACTCTAGCTTTAGCCACTGGAAACTCTTTCAATTGCCTCCTGTAACCCTTTGATACATAACCATTATTGTGTTGTTGTTGTGAGCATTTTCTTGCTTTCTGCACTACAAGGTGCCTCAGGCCTATTTTGTATATTTTTTGCCCCAGTCCTAGAATCAGCCATTTTTCCAAGTAGCCCTGGTTCTATTAGAAATGAAGATCAGGATGCTAGGTGTACTCATTGCTACTGGGTATAGGGTCACTCAGCTGACAGGGCAAGGAAATATATGTGTGTATACTGATCTCTCTGTGTGTATGTGTACATTTCTATATGTAACCCTCTATATCTACAGTAAGCTAATACATATGCTACTGAGTTCATCCTAATGTCTCCAGCTCTAATCCATTTATCACATGGATCATTCTAACTTCCTTCCCTTGCATATGTGTAATCCCACCCACTTCAACACTGAGAAATCTTGGTTCCATTATTCACCATCTATTTACTTACATCTTTAATTCCAGTATGCATGTATAGCAGTTTCAGCATTATCATCCTGTACTTCCATTGGGAAACAGCTTTATCAACTAGAGTATGATATTTATATGAAGTTCCTTTTGTCTTTTTCTTACAGACTCCACATATTTCTAAAGTTATTATTTGGGTCAGCATTTTATTTCCTCATACTGTTAAGTGAGGTTTTAAAAAATACATTTAAAATGCGTATATATTATCTCATTCTGCTTTTCTTCCTGGGATTTCCCTAAACTCCTGAATGAGATTTAAGGTTTACTCTTTCTGTTTATAAAGTTCTATGAATTTTGACCAATGCTTAATTTCTTGTATTCATCATTACAGTATCATACAGAATAGTTTCACTGCCCTAAAACGTCTCCTGTACTCTACATTCAACCTTCTCTACCTTCCTGTCCCCAACCTGAAAACTACTCTATATTTTGCTTTTCTCAGCATGTCATATAATTGGAATCATCCAATATGTAGCTTTATAGGCTGGCCTTTTTCATTTAACAATATGCATTTAAGATTCATCTATGTATTTTTGTGACTTGATACCTCATTTCTTTTCATTGTTGAATAATATTCCATTATGGATGTACCACCAATGGTTCATCTATTGAAGTGCATCTTGATTGCTTTCAGATTTTGGTGATTATGAATAAATCTCTATAAACATTTGCGTGTAGATTTTTGTATGGATGTACATTTTCAGATTAATTGGGTAGATATCTAGGAGCATGATTGCTGGATTGCATGGTGGGACTATGTTTAGTTACTAAGAAATTGCCAAACTATCTTCCTAAGCAGCCATATCAAGCTGCTTATATTCCAGCCAGCTCTGCATCTTTCCCAAAGTTGTACATTAGCTTTTTGGATTTTAGCCATCACAATCGGTGTGTAGCAGTATCTCGTTGTTTTATTTTGCAACTTCCTAATGACAAATCGTATTGTAAAATTGAGGTAAACTTCTAGAATACTGTCATTTTGCTATTGATAGCTAGTGAGGAAAATTACATGGTGTTTTATCTGAAATATTAATGAAATGTGTCAACATGTATAATTGTGAAACAATTTTTAAGGCTCAAATCTACTTTTAAAAAATTGTGGTAAAATATATATAACAAGAAGTTTATCATCTTATTATTATTATTATTATTTTGAGACTGTCTTGTTCTCTTGCCCAGGATGGCATGCAGTGGCATGATCTCAGCTCACTGCAGCCTCGACCACTCAGGCTCAGGTGATCTTCCCACCTCAGCCTACTGAGTAGCTGGGACTACAGGCACATACCACCATGCCTGGCTAATTATTCTGTATTTTTAGTAGAGTCAGGGTTTTGCCATGTTGCTCAGGCTGGTCTCAAACTCCCAGGCTCAAGCAGTTGGTCTCCCAACTGCCTTGGTCTCCTACCTGCCTTGGTCTCCCAAAGTACTCAGATTACAGGCATGAGCCACTGTGCCCAACCAGTTATTTTTTATTTTATTTTATTTTTTTTGAGACAGAGTCTTGCTCTGTCGCCCAGGCTGGAGTGCAGTGGCGCAATCTTGGCTCACTGCAAGCTCCGCCTCCCAGGCTCACGCCATTCTCCTGTCTCAGCCTCCCAAGTAGCTGGGACTACAGGTGCCTGCCACCATGCCCGGCTAATTTTTTGTATTTTTAGTAGAGACAGGGTTTCACCGTGTTAGCCAGGATGGTCTCGATCTCCTGATCTTGTGATCCATCAGTCTCGGCCTCCCAAAGTGCTGGGATTACAGGCGTGAGCGACTGCGCCCGGCCCAATCAGTTATTTTTAAGTATATAGTTCAGTAGCATTAAATATGTTCATATTGTTGTGCAACCAATCTCTTTTCATTTTGCAAAACTGAAATTATATCTGTTAAACAACAAATGTTGTTTTCCCACTCCCTGCATCCCCTAGTGGCCTTCCTTCTACTTTCTGTCTCAATGAATTTGACTACACTAGGTCCTCTTGTAAATGGAATCACACAGCATTTATCTCTTTGTGACTGGCTTATTTCACTCAGCATAATATCCTGAAGGCCCATCTGTGTTGTATGCATTAGTTTGCTAGGGATGCCCTCACAAAATGCCACCGACTGGGTGGCTTAGACAGCAGAAACTTACCTTCTCACCGTTCTGGAGGCTGGAATTCCATGATCAAGGTGGTGGCCAGTTTTCTCTGAGGCCTCTGTCTCTGGCTGCAGATGGCCTCCTGCTGCCTTTTCATGTGGCCTTTCTTCTCTGCCCAAGCATCCCTATTGCCCCTCTATGTCTGTCTCAGTTTCCTCCTCTTGTAAGGACACCAGTCAGATTGGGTTAGGGCCCACCATAATAACCCAATTTTAACTTAATCACCTCTTTAGGGACCCTGTCTCCAAATACAGTAGATACTGGGGGTTAGGGCTTCAACATACGGCTTTTGGGGGGACATAGTTCAGCCTGTCACATTGACCACATATTAGGATTTTCTTTCTCCTTAAGGTTGAATAATATTCCATTGTATGAGCGTGCACACTTTAAAAATCTGTTCATCCATTGATAAACGCTTGAGTTGTTTCCCCCTCTTGGTTATTGTGCATTATGCTGCTGTGAATGTGGGTGTGTAGTTTTCTCTCCAAGACCCCGCTCTCAGTTCTTTTGGATATATACCCAGAAGTAGGATTATTGAATCATATTATAATTCTACTTTTAATTTTTTGAAGAACCTCCCATACTATTTTGCACAGTAGTTGTGCCCACTTTGTATTTCCACCAGCAGTGCTCAAGGGTTTCTTTGCAGTATCTCCACATCCTCACCAATGCTTGTTATTTTCTGTTTTTTCAGAGTAGCCATCCTAATAGGTATAAAGAATAATAAATGTTTAATATAAAACGTTCAAAAATAGTAAGAACAGAAAATGGAAAAATAAAATTTTATTTCTTCTGTGTCTCAAGAATAGCCACTGTTAACATCTTAGTGGTCTTTTAGATTTTATTTTATGGATATATTCATATATATATATATATATATATATATGCACACAAATATCCATTTATATAATGTAAACATTTTATATTGTTATATGATTTTTCCCATTTAACATTATATTATGAGCCTTTCCTGTGTCATTAAATATTATTGAGGTCCATGAGTATTAATAGCTACATAATGATTTAATTATTTTCTGATTATTACATGTTAGGTTTCTTCTAGTTTGCCCCTCTTATATACAATTCTCTGATGGAAATGCATGCACATAAATCTGAGCATTTCTGACAGTTTTCTTTGGTCAGATTCCTAGGAGGAGATTATCGAGGTAAAGTGTTCTTTTTAAAGGTTCTGAAAATGTTCTACAAAATACAAAATTGTTTTTAGGAAGTTTCTTCTGATTTACTCTTCCTCCAGCTGCCTGGGAGACACCGCTGTCACCTAATACCACTGTCACTGGTATTGAATATTACCTTTCCAACTAATTGAAAAAAACTGTTTCAACTTTGCAGGTAAAAATGGTTTCACCTTGATTTGGTTTGTATTTCCCTGATGATTAATGAGGATATGCAGTTTTCAGATATTTATAATTCTTTTGTGAATTTAATGTGCCTGCTAAAATAATTCACATGGATAGTAAATGGACAGTGAATTTGCAGAATTACCAATGTTTTTATAGTAAAGTAATGAGATACTATTAGTTAACAACCTTTAATGTTTAAGAAAATATAATATGCTTAACATTAAGAAATGGTGTTACATTTATTAATGATGATTTCCTTGCTGTGTAAGACTGGTAAATACTAGTCCGAAAAAACTGCTTAAAATGTAAATATTTGGGAACAGGGAACACATTTTTATCTAAAGTTCTAATTTTATTACATACTAACTTGGGAAGAAATAATAACTCATGTTTATCAAACAGCAAAGTTTGACAAGATAGGAGTAAAGGATATAGTTTTATGCAAAAACTGAGAAGAGTACTGATGAAATTTTAAAGGTAGGAGAGATGTTGTTAGGGGGATGAATAAGGAAGAGGAATAGACGGTTAGCAAATCTGTAGCCAGGAGAGTAGAATTCAGACTTCCTGGAAGGCCTTGGCAGTTCAGTAAATTGTTATCTATCTATAAATTAAAAAGTTCTAGAAGCCTTGGTACCCAAGTTCAGTCTGGAGGTCCTATATCTCTTGGAAGGAGACAAGTTGAGTTTATAAAGAGAAGCCCCCAGACCTGGTGTCAGAAGACCTGCTATCTTCTGAGGTATCCTGGGGAATAATGCAGCTTATTTATCAGAGACCCCCATGATTCTGGAGCAGATGCAAATTAGGTGCTATCAGAATAGATACAGTGAGCTTGTTTTTGTTTTTTGCCTGCCTGAGTACAGAGGAATTACTTTGAGACTTGGAATGTCCTTAGTCAACCTGGAGTTTGGTTGGGATTAAAGCCTATAGGATAGGTTTGTGGAAACATTGGTCTAGTTCACTTTTTTCTCTCTTTATTTTTATTTTTCCATAGGTTATTGGGGTACAGGTGGTGTTTGGTTACATGAGTAAGTTCTTTAGTGGTGATTTGTGAGATTTTGTGCACTCATCACCTGAGCAGTATACACAGTACCCTATTTGTAGTCTTATCCCTTGCCACCCTCCCACCCTTCCCCCCGAGTCCCCAAAGTCTATTATATCATTCTTATGCCTTTTTGTCCTCATAGCTTAGCTTCCACGTATCAGTGAGAACGTATGGTGTTTGATTTTCCATTCCTAAGTTACTTCACTTAGAACAATAATCCCCAGTCTTATCCAGGTCACTGCAAATGTTGTTAATTCATTCCTTTTTAAGGCTGAGTAGTGTTCCATTATATATATATATATATTTATATATATAAAATATATAATATATAGTTATATATATAAATATATATATTTATATATATATCAATCACAGTTTCTTTATCCACTTGTTGATTGATGGGCACATTTGGGTTGGTTCCACGATTTTGCAGTTGTGAATTGTGCTGCTATAAACATGCATGTGCAAGTATCTTTTTCGTATAATTACTTCTTTTCCTCTGGGTAGATACCCAGTAGTGGGATTGCTGGATCAAATAGTAGTTCTACTTTTAGTTATTTAAGGAATCTCCACACTGTTTTCCATAGTGGCTGTACCAGTTTACATTCCCACCAGCAGCGTAGAAGTGTTCCCTGATCACCACATCCACGCCAACATCTACTGTTTTTTGATTTTTTGATTATGGCCATTCTTGTGGGAGTAAGATAGCATCACACTGTGGTTTTGATTTGCATTTCCCTGATCATTAGTGATGTTGAACATTTTTTCATATGTTTGTTGGCCATTTATATATCTTCTTTTGAGAATTGTCTATTCATGTCCTTAGCCCACTATTTTATGGGATTGTTTGTTTTTTTCTTACTGATTTGTTTGAGTTTGTTGTAGATTCTGGATATTAATCCTTTTGTCAGATGTATAGATTGTGAAGATTTTCTCTCACTCTGTGGGTTGTCTGTTTACTCTGCCGACTGTTCCTTTTGCTGTGCAAAAGCTCTTTGGTTTAATTAAGTCCCAGATATTTATCGTTGTTTTTATTACATTTGCTTTTGGGTTCTTGTTCATGAAATCCTTGCCTAAGCCAATGTCTAGAAGGGTTTTTCCAATGTTATCTTCTAGAATTTTTATAGTTTCAGGTCTTAGATTTAAGTCCTTAATCCATCTTGAGTTGATTTTTGTATAAGGCGAGAGATGAGGATCCAGTTTCATTCTCCTACATCTGGCTAGCCAGTTATCCCAGCACCACTTGTTGAAAAGGGGGTCTTTTCTGCATTTTATGTTTTTGTTTGCTTTGTCAAAGATCAGTTGGCTGTAAGTATTTGGGTTTATTTCTGGGTTCTCTATTCTGTTCCATTGGTCTATGTGCCTATTTTTATACCAGTACCATGCTGTTTTGGTGACTGTGGCCTTATAGTATAGTTTGAAATCAGGTAGTGTGATGCGTCCAGATTTGTTCTTTTTGCTTAGTCTTGCCTTGGCTCTGTGGGCTCTTTTTTGGTTCCATATGAATTTTAGAATTTTTTTTCCAATTCTGTGAAGAATGATGGTGGTATTTTGATGGGGATTGCGTTGAATTTGTAGATTGCTTTTGGCAGTGTGGTCATTTTCACAATATTGATGCTACCCATCCATGAGCATGGGATGTGTTTCCATTTGTTTGTGTCATCGATGATTTCTTTCAGCAGTGTTTTGTAGTTTTCCTTGTAGAGGTCTTTAGCCGCCTTGGTTAGGTATGTTCCTAAGTATTTTACTTTTTTTTGCAGCTATTGTAAAAGAGGTTGAGTTCCTGATTTGACTGTCTGCTTGGTTGCTGTTGGTGTACAGGAGAGCTACTGAATGGTCTAGTTCATTTTTGAGGAGTAAGGAAGGAAGGGGTTGGTTAGGAAGGAAGGAGAATGAAGAAAATAGGCCTAGCCTGGTAGGGAGAGCCAGGATCCTGGTATAGTGTAGCACATAATCCTGTGCTGTATTTGATAGTTACTACCTTAATTTTGCATTTTTCATGTTTATAGATAGTTTAAAGGGAAGGAACAAATTAAAACTTACATTGTCGATATTTTTAAAATGTAATGCTTTGTATTTAAAAAGTAGTATGTGCAGTAAAACCCCCAACTAAAGCAGAATATAAATTCTTCCCCACTCCTCACCACTCTATCCTTCACCTCAAGATAACTATTTTAAAATTTTCATGTGTCTATAAATGCACACACATTTTATGTACAAGAGATTATATAATCCATGCTTTTCTACAAATTATTCTTTTCACTTAATATTTGTATCTTGGATATTCCCCATATCTATACATTTAAATCCACTCCATTCAATGCAATGACTACAGTTTTCTATTGTATGAAGTGCTGTAATTTGCTAACCAGACTCCTAAGAATGGATATTTCATTGGTTTTACAATTATTTTTGTTTTATAATAATAATAATTATTATTATTTTTGAGACGGAGTTTCGCTCTTGTTGCCCAGGCTGGAGTGCAGTGGCGTGATCTTGGCTCACCGCAACCTCCGCCTCCCAGGTTCAGGCAATTCTCCTGCCTCAGACTGCCGAGTAGCTGGGATGACAGGCATTTTGCCACCATGCCCAGCTAACTTTGTATTTTTTTGTTAGTAGAGATGGGGTTTCTCCATGTTGGTGAGGCTGATCTCGAACTCCCAACCTCAGGTGATCTGCCCGCCTCGGCCTCCCAAAGTGCTGGGACTACAAGCATGAGCCACTGCACCCGGCCTGTTTTATAATATAAATAATTCTGTAATGAAATTCTAAATATGAAAGGTATATTCCTAAATATGCTATTGCTGGTTCAAAGTCAGTGTTTAATGACAGCCTACCCAGGCTACCTGTCTGAGATGGAGAAATAGTGTTTCTTTCTGAATGGTGGCTATGTTAGTCGTCTTTCATTTAGGTATTAATGATATTTTACCTTGGCAGAGCACTTTAGCATTGCCAACCACTGATCACAATGTATGGATTGATTTCTTAACCCTGCTTGAGATGAGGGTCTAAGGCACAGAGTCCTGACTTGTCTCTGCTTGGACCTTAGCTGAATCTTCTCATTTCTGGCACAATGTTAGTATCTTTGAAGGTAGAGGGAGCTCCTTGGAAACTATGGGTTCAGTGATAGGAAGTATTCTTCTTGTTTAATGGGAGGCCTTGCTGTTTCTCCCTCTTCTGTAATTCTAAGATGACCTGGAATCGTTTGCTTCTTGTTCAAGACATCTTCAAGTTTAGCAATTTTCTAGTATGTTTCCCAGAAAATATGTAGTATCTTCTGTTAATGCATATATAATTTTAATTCCAAAAGGACAATGTGACACTTCTATGTTTGTTTGTGCCAGTCATAAACAAAATTTGGTAAAAGCTAGCTTGATCAACTCCTTGAGGCTGCTGCTTCCAGAATGTACCTGAAGCAGCTTTATGTATTATATAGTATGCTCTTTACTGTCCGGGAAGACCAGACAAATCTCACGTATTGTTTATCCTTACTGGCTTAGTGAAGGGAGGGCTTCAGTGAGAAGGAACACCAGATATTTATTCCTCCATCCATTCAACAAATGGTAATTGAGTGCTTAAGGGGAGCCAGGCATTGTTCTCAGCTAAGCTGAGAGGTGTGTTCTCTGAAGTCCAGTGGATGGAGACCCCAGAGGGCCCAGACAGCTGGGAAACCCAGATGGAGGCCCACAGAATGGAGGCCTGCTAACTCGGCAGAGGACTAATTGATGTTGAGTTGGCAGAGATCAAGGATGGGGAGAAATGTGAGGTGTCTCCCCCTATCTCTTCCTGTGTATACAACTAAATGCCGAACCCCACCTACCCTAGCTTGTCTTTTGTTCTCTGCAGTGTTTCGAGGAAGAAGAGCCTTCTTCATGGGCTCTCTTCACATTAATAAATTTATCTCCATATCACAGAGCTAGCTGTCTGTATTGCCTGTGGCATTGGACTTGCTGTGTTGTATGTGGGTGTATATGGGAAACATAAAAAGAGACAGGGCCGGGTGCAGTGGCTCATGCCTGTAATCTTAGCACTTTGGGAGGCCAAGGCAGATGGATCACTTGTGGTCAGGAGTTCAAGACCAGCCTGGCTAACATGGCAAAACCCCATCTCTACTAAAAATAAAAAAATTGGCCAGGCATGGTGGCGCATGCCTGTAATCCCAGCTACTTGGGAGGCTGAGACATGAGAATCTCTCGAACCTGGAAGGCGGAGGTCGCAGTGAGCCAAGATCACACCACTGCACTCCAGCCTGGGTGATAGAGTGAGACTCTGTCTCCCTCTAGAAAAAAGTGGGGAAGGGAGGAAAAGATAAAAAGGGAAACATTTTAAGGTAAGAGGAAACAAACACATTGTTAGAGTAGACTTCATGTCCTCTTTGCAACATTTCTTAAAGATTTGTGATAATTATCATGCTTAGGCAGCCCCATGATATATAACATTCCTAATGTTCTAGGGAATCAAGTAAAATATTTGTATGATAGATTAGGTGTCTAACTGAAATTGGAAACTTGTGAGTGATGCCACAGCTATAGGAAGACCCCTTGGTTTTCTGACATTGTTATACGGATATTTAGAATTAATCGTCTTTAGTGTCACTAGCACAGAATGAATTATAGAACTGTGGAATTCAAATAATTCATAATTCTTAATGTCTTCCCTCTGAGTCAAGCTTAATTGACTACAGAGTTTTCACCAAAGGAAGTTACAGAAATGTCCTCCGCAGTACCTGTGTGGAAGTTGTGGTCACAGACATTTTTTGTCCTGTGTAGCTGGTACTTTGTGTATAATGAGCAGTAAATAATATTTTTTAAATTGAAAAGCATAAACTTTTTGGAACTTAAATTGTTTTTAATATCCACAATTTCCATGCAACTTAGAATCCCGATTCTAATACTTATTGTGTGACTTTTGCAAACTGTTTAAATTTTCTAAGCCCCACTTTATTCATTGATGAAAGGCCTTTATCTATAAAATGAGCATAATAATGTTCATGGCACAGATCTTGTATCATTTTTAGATTTATATGCTTTTATTAAAAGTTTGTGTTTTGTATAAATAAGGAGGTTTGTTGAGGGGGTAAATAAAATAAAAAATATAAACTTTCTTTACAAGCTTTCCAGCACCAGGCAGGTGCTCAATATTACTGTTATTATGATTCCCACTATTACTAAATTCTGTAACCATAAATAAAATGTAGGACTCAGGATCTGAATGGGGTTTAGTTCTGTGTGTTCAAATGGTGATATGCACACAGCCTAAATTTTGAAAAGGAAGGAAAAAGCATGAAACATTCATTTACCACATATTTTTAATGTATCTTATACTATTTTATTCAGTGCCCACTCTGTGCCAGTGTGTAAACAGGAGAACCAGATTGCGTGTTTCAGGAAACCAGGAGTTAAAGTGCCAGGCACTCTTCTATGTGCTGAGGATACAGTTTGATAGAAACTAGATGTAGACTTTCTTCTTATGGTACGGTTTAATAAAGGATTCAGATAATTAGCATAAGAAGTGCCATTATCAGGGAGAGTGGAGGGTTCTACGTAGGACTTACATAGGGCCCCGGGATTTGGTGAGGGGAATCTGAGAATGTTCCCAAGAGGGAAAAATCACTAAAGTGAGACCTTCAGGATCAGGAGGAAGAGGGCAGGTGGACAGCAGAGGTGTTCAAGGCACAGGAAGGAGCCATAACATAGAAACTGGGAAGACTGGGAGCTGACCTTGAGCAGATGAGCAGGGGCTGGGTCCTGCAAAGCCGTGGCTACCAGACTGGGACTCTATCCTGAGGGCAGGGCAGTGGCATAACCAAACTGCTCTTTTTTAAAGAAACACCACCCTGGCTTGATGGGGGAGGAGCGATTGGGCTGGGGTAGGAGCGATTGGGCTGGGATAGGAAGAATAGCCAGGAGATTTATTTTAGGAGGCTCTGCAGGGGGCTGGAAGGGAGCCTATGGTGGCCTGGGCCAAGGAGTTGGCAGTGCAGAAGGCGAGAGTTGGACAAGTATGAGCAGTCTTCAGGCAGTAGAGTTGACACATCTAGAGGGGGTTGACTGGATATGGGGGGTATGGGAAATCACACAGTCCAGATGATGCCCAGGTTTCTGACTCAGGCAACTAGGTGGGTAGTGCTGCAGTCTGCTGACACAGGCAACAAGTGGAGGCTGGGGTTGGGGTCGGCATGGTGGTGAGCTAAGTCTGGACATGCAGGCTGTCTGTGAGAAACCTGACTTGAGAAGGCCCCATAGGGAGTTGGATAATTGGTAGCTGAGAAGAGAGATTTGAGTGAGTCTTGGAGACTTGTACAACATCAACATAAAGATGGCACCTGAAGGCAAGGAATGAATGACATCTCCCATAAAGACTGTCACTTGAGAAGAGACCAGGTTTTGCACAGAGCCTGGAGTGTCACAGGAGGGGAAAAATGAAGCAAACTGAGGAGCAGCCAGAGAGGCAAGAGGGAGACCATGATCTCATGGTACCAGAGGGCCAGGGAAGGAGGCCTCTGAAGGGCAGTGCTAGCCAAGGGGAGGTAGGGGAGTGAAAAGCATCCACGGATTGCCCCATGAGGAAGTTGAAGCCTGGCTGTGAACAGGAGAACCAGATTGCATGTTTAGGGAAACCAGGAATTGGAGAGAGACAGCAAGTGTAGACAGCTTTGCAGAAAACTGTAGCTGATAAGAGAAGGTGTAATGGCAAGAAAGACGGTCAGGGAGGGCTTATCATTCTCTTTTTCTAAATATGGAGGGGCCTTGACTAGGTTTATTTGCTGATTCAAAAAAGCCAATTGAGACCAAGAGCAAACACAAGAAAGTGGCATCTATGGGAAGGTGGGGTTGGGGGGATAGGCCTCAGAGCCCAGGTGGGAGACTTAGCCTGTGGAGGAGAAAGGGCTCCCCCCAGAGAGGAGGAAAAGGTGTGAAGACTGAGGTGAGGGAAGGTTGGAGGAGGGAAATTGAGGCACATCTGACCACTGGTGACTGATGAACCGAGCCCCTGGTCTCACACCCCGATCCTGCTTTTGTGGTGACCACAGGGGCTGCTCTGTGTTCTCTTCCAGATTCTGATATTTTTATTGTCTTATTTCTCTCTTCTCTGTCCTCTTGACCCACTGAGACTTCTAGCTAAGCTGACAAACTGCCTGTGCCAAAACAGATCATTCTCCCTTCACACAGGGTGTCCTTCCCTCTCAGGTACATTAGTGAGTTTATTCTGTTGGTTTCCACCTGTGTTGTCTCCGTGGAGAACCGTGATGGTTGGCCTGTCAGGGTGATTAGCTATCATGAGGCATTTGGGGGCCATGCATCTCCTTTTAATTCTTCCTTTTTGAAAAGTCGGTTCTATTTATCTTCTTTCTAGCCTAGGGCTTGTTCTCTACCTCACAGGTAAGTTGATTCAGTTCAATGGATAGCAGTAGTTCAAGGTGACTCTTAGTCCTTTTCAGAAACCCCATTTCAACCACAGCCTATCTCCTTAGTAGTCCTGGGAGAAAAAGAAGTCGAGTTGGATTCGGGAAGAGCATGAGCCATTTTTTAAGGCTAATGTTGAGGGTCTCTGGGCTTTCTGGGTCCATGAGACTGACCAACCTGAAGTATGGGGATTGGATGAGAGGACTCAGACACCCTTCTCCCTTCTGACTTCAGGCACCAGCCCATGACCCTGAGTGGCCACAGCAAGGATTGCAGGGAAGGGCATCACGGTTAAAACATACGCATGTTATAAAATATGACTCATTGTGTAGATAACTTTTAAAATTCCTAGGAGCTGAAGTTCAGAAACTGGTGCTGTAAAGTGAAAATGAAATTTAACTGAGCATTTGGTGGAGGAAAAATAATTTATTGGCTCTCCCATGAAAAGCCCTGGGAGTCAGCATCCTTCTCATCGCAGACACCTGTGATTGATGACGGCCCTGTGCTGCTGCCGGGACGGGTGCCCTTTGAAATAGCATAGTAGGGACTTTGCAAGTGGGTCTCATTTGGTTAAGTTACTGCCTTTGTGAGGCTCTGCTGCATCTTTATATTCTACCAAGGAGAAGATGGTAAATCAGAGTAATTGCTTCATCCCAAGGCACTTTTATATTGTAAAGGAAAAAGGTCCTGTTAAGAAACTCAAATTAACTTCTGCTGTTTATACTATATAGAAAGACTCTGAAAGCTGCTTGTCATACAGCCTGACAGTTTATTTATCATGGAACAATTCCATTAGAGCCTGACACTTGTTCTCATGGCACCAAGACTTAGGATCCCTCAGGAAAAGCATTTAACCCTTGGAAATGCAAAGCTGTCATTTATCTGTCATCTCTCTAAAACCCACTGGAGTATATTTACGAGAGAGATTTGAAACAGTCATTGTTCCCCTGAACTAGAAATGGAGTTGGGACTCAGTAAATGATCAGTGAAAAACTGATGAGTGTCCAGTACCAGTTTGCAGCAACTCAATTGTGCTGGCTCTGTCATAAAATGAACTTACCGTGGCATTCTGTATTTCTTAAGGAATTCAGTATGCAGAATTCACACTTAAAAATCGGTAAAATGGGGGAGTCAGTTTACCTTACAGCTTCTGAAATCTTGTTTGAAAAAAGTAGGGACTAGAGTATTAGTTCACTGCTAGTGCTGTGTCATTTGAATTGCATATTCCGTTATATTTTATAGGTTTTAGAAGAATTCTTAAAATTAGCATATATATATATATATATATATATATCAACCAAGGAGGCTTAGCAGATCTTGGAAGAATGAACTGAAACAGTCATGATCTGTAAATTAATACCCTTTTGCCTAGCATTTACTAACAAAGGATGAAGGTACCATTTGTCAAAGCTTGTCAGTGAGCAGTTCCCCAGGGAGGCAGGGGAGCAGAGTCTAAGAATTTGGTCTCTGGTGCCAGACTGCCTGGCTTCACATCTAAGTGTGTCGCTTACTGGTTATGGGACTTGGACAAGTTAGTTAACCTCAGAGCCTCTTATTTCTTCATTGTAAATAGGGATAATGCCTCTTGGGGTTTTAAATGCAGTAATTCATGTAAAGTCCATGTAGAGTAGTTGTTACTAGCAACATTTAACATGGGCCAGATGGGCCTGGGAGGGTGACATAGACCCAGAAAATTATTTGGGATGACTGTGGTTTAAACTTGTCTATGGGTCTTTGTGACTTTGTGACTCCCTTAAATGTCATAGTTTCTCAATAGATATAGTACAGAAGTGGTTATGGCACAGACCACCCTCAGTCTCATTCCTGTTCTGGTAGAACAGGTCAGCATAGCTAAAGTAGAGATCTAGGAATGCTCCCAGAAAATATTTTCAAGATTGAATTAAGATTGAGATAACCTTTACTTGTTTGTGGTCAGAGACAAACAAGTAAAAGGGGACCGATATTTTTGAGGAGTCCATGGTAGAAATAATACACAGTGGGTGAAAGGAGTGCTGGTGAGCCAATGTTGTAGTGCTGTTGGGGGAAAGTAGAGTGAACATTCATGAGAACTGAAATTACTTGGCTCATAAGGAAAATCCAGTATAAGTGAGCAGGGGCATAGTCATGTTCTTTAGGATTTAAGAATTTGTTATATGCATTGTTGACTATTTCTCACTCCTCAACAGATTTTTAACCACTAGCACCTTCACTACCTCTTTCACCACCACCAACACCATTACCACCACCACCAGCATCGTCATCATCATCACCACCACCACCATCACTACTGTCACCACCATTATCATCACAACTACCACCATTACCGTTACCACCACTACCACCATCATCACCACCATCAACATCACTACTATCATAACAATCACCACCATATCATCACCACCACCACCACCATCACCATCAGTACCACCAGCACCATCACCACCTTCATCACCACCACCATCACCACCACCACTGTCAACATCACTACCATCACCATTATCATCACCATCACCACCACTACCACCACCATCACTATTACTATCACTAACATGTTCACCACCAATACTATCACCATCGCTACCACCATCACCACCACTACCGCCACCACCACCATCACCACCAGTACCATCACCACTTTCATCACCAACACCATTACCACCACCATCACCATCTCCACCACCACCATCACCACCACTGCTATCACCACCACCACCATCACCACCGCTACCATCACCATTATCACAACCACCACCACCACCATCACCATCACCATCACTATCACTACCACTACCACTAACACCGCCATCACCACCACCACCATCACCACCACCACCATCACCATCGCTCCCATCACCATTATCACAACCACCACCACCACCATCACCACCACTACCACTGCCACCACCACCATCACCACCACTACCATCACCATTATCACAACCACCACCATCACCATCACCATCACTATCACTACCACTAACATGTTCACCACCACTGTCAGCATCGCTGCCACCACCACCATCACCACCACTACCACTGCCACCATCACCACCACTGTCAGCATCGCTGCCACCACCACCATCACCACCACTACCATCACCACCACCACCATCACCACCGCTACCATCACCACCACCACCATCACCACCACTGCCATCACCACCACCACCATCACCACCGCTACCATCACCATTATCACAACCACCACCATCACCATCACCATCACTATCACTACCACTACCACTAACACCGCCATCACCACCACCACCATCACCACCACCACCATCACCATCGCTCCCATCACCATTATCACAACCACCACCATCACCATCACCATCACTATCACTACCACTAACATGTTCACCACCACTGTCAGCATCGCTGCCACCACCACCATCACCACCACTACCACTGCCACCACCACCACCACCACCACCATCACCATCACCATCACCATCACTACCACTGCCATCACCACCACCACCATCACCACCACCACCATCACCATCGCTCCCATCACCATTATCACAACCACCACCACCACCATCACCATCACTATCATCACCACCATATCACAATCATCACCATCACCACCATCACCACCACCACCACCACCACCACCATCACCATCACCATCACTACCACTGCCATCACCACCACCACCACCACCATCACCACCATCACCATCGCTCCCATCACCATTATCACAACCACCACCACCATCACCACCACTACCACTGCCACCACCACCACCATCACCACCGCTACCATCACCATTATCACAACCACCACCATCACCATCACCATCACTATCACTACCACTAACATGTTCACCACCACTGTCAGCATCGCTGCCACCACCACCACCACCACCACCACTACCACTGCCACCATCACCACCACTGTCAGCATCGCTGCCACCACCACCACCACGACCACCACTACCACTGCCACCATCACCACCACTGTCAGCATCGCTGCCACCACCACCACCACCACCACTACCACTGCCACCATCACCACCACCACCACCATCACCACCACTACCACTACCACTGCCATCACCACCACCACCATCACCATCGCTCCCATCACCATTATCACAACCACCACCACCACCATCACCACCACTACCACTGCCACCATCACCACCACTACCATCACCATTATCACAACCACCACCATCACCATCACCATCACTATCACTACCACTAACATGTTCACCACCACTGTCAGCATCGCTGCCACCACCACCATCACCACCACTACCACTGCCACCACCACCACCACCACCACCACCACCATCACCATCACCACCACTACCACTGCCATCACCACCACCACCATCACCACCACCACCATCACCATCGCTCCCATCACCATTATCACAACCACCACCACCATCACCACCACTACCACTGCCACCATCACCACCACCACCATCACCATCACCATCACCATCACTACCACTGCCATCACCACCACCACCATCACCACCACCACCATCACCACCGCTACCATCACCATTATCACAACCACCACCATCACCATCACCATCACTATCACTACCACTAACATGTTCACCACCACTGTCAGCATCGCTGCCACCACCACCATCACCACCACTACCACTGCCACCATCACCACCACTGTCAGCATCGCTGCCACCACCACCACCACCACCACTACCACTGCCACCATCACCACCACTGTCAGCATCGCTGCCACCACCACCACCACCACCACTACCACTGCCACCATCACCACCACTGTCAGCATCGCTGCCACCACCACCACCACCACCACTACCACTGCCACCATCACCACCATCACCACCATCACCATCACCATCACCATCACTACCACTGCCATCACCACCACCACCATCACCATCGCTCCCATCACCATTATCACAACCACCACCACCACCATCACCACCACTACCACTGCCATCACCACCACCACCACCATCACCACCACCACCATCACCACCACCACCATCACCATCACTATCATCACCACCATATCACAATCATCACCATCACCACCATCACCACTACCACCAACACCTTCAGCGCCACTACTGTCACCATTGCTACCACCATCACCACCACCATCACCATTGCTACCACCACCACCATCACTACCACTACCACCATCACCATCACTATCATCACCACCATATCACAATCATCACCATCACCACCACCACCAACACCATCACTATCATCACCACCATATCACAGTCATCACCATCACCACCATCACCACCACCACCAACACCTTCAGCGCCACTACTGTCACCATTGCTACCACAACCACCATCATCACCATCACCACCACCACCACCACCACCATCATAACCATCATCACCATCGCTACCACCAGCACTACTGCCAGTACTTCTGCTGCCACTATCACCGCCACCAGCACTATCACCACCATCGCACCTATAGCATCACAACCACAACAACTCAGAGCTTCAAAAGACTCCAGTTGGGAGATTCTTGCCTTTTTACCACGTTCTACCTTCAGCCTCACCTTCTCTATCTGAGTTGCCTCTGTCCCATGCTCACTCTCTTTCTGCCTTTCAGTCCACCAGCTATGTCTATAGATTAAGAAGGGAATTTGCAAGTACACTTCAACAACCTTGCTTTACTCTAATTTAAAAAACAATTTTTAATTTTTATCATTTGCTTTATAAATAACAAGAGATGTTAATTAGTTTGACTCATTAAATTTAAAACAATTGTTATAATTTTGGAGTGTTTGATTAAATTTCCTTAATTATACACAGTGCTTACGCTGCTGCTCTGGAGAGCAGGGGAGTTTCTGGGGAATGTTCTTCTCTCCTCCTTATGCCTTTTCTTCTTCCTCCTCACCCTCATGGCTCCAGGTCCATGCCCAGGGAGCATGTTAGCATGTTGTCAGGTCTCAAAGTATCTGAAAAGATCTTCTTCTCTGTGGCCAGGCTGCTTAGAGGCAGCCTGATGTAAACTGTAAAAAGGGGGAGAGTGTTTCTCTGTTTTCTCTGCAACCACTCTTCATGCATTTGCTCCAAACCAAATCTGCTCTTAGGAAGGGATCAAACAAACCTATTTAGAGTGAGGTAGCAATGATAGGTTAGCAGTGGGTAAACCACATAAATGAAACTTTAAATGAGGAATTCCACCTTGTTAAAGAAGTAAGGTAGGCCAGGCACAGTGGCTCACGCCTGTAATTCCAGCACTTTGGGAGGCCAAGGCAGGCGGATCATGAGGTCAGGAGATCGAGACCATCCTGGCTAACGCGCTAAAACCCTGTCTCTACTAAATATACAAAAAAAAAAAAAAAAAATTAGCTGGCTGGGTGTGGTGGCACGTGCCTGTAGTCCCAGCTACTCGGGAGGCTGAGGCAAAAGAATCACTTGAATCTGGGACACGGAGGTTGCAGTGAGCTGAGATCACCCTACTGCACTCCATCCTGGGCAACAGAGTGAGACTCCGTCTAAAAAAAAAAAAAAAAAGAAGAAGAAAAAAAAAAGGAAGCAAGGTGGTATGGAGAGAGTAACATAACCACCTCTGAATATACTCCCAAAGGCCACTTACTAGTAATCCATGTATTTTGTACCTCTAAGCCCTTCTTCCTTTTCATCTCCTTAACCTTCCCTTTTCTCAAGGGCTGATGAGAAGACTTTTGTCTTCTCATCAGCAGGATGGCTCAATCACGACCCTGTCTCCCCAGTATCTGACACAGTGGTATTCAGAAAATGCTTTTGGACAAAAGTGAATTGTGTTTTTGTTATTTGAAAAGGACTGTATTTTAAAAACATGCAAAACATGATAACTTTTTCCAAAAGATAGGTGAGAAGTGGTTCATTCTCTTCTCCTTGAATTCACTTATTTCTTAGACCCCCTACAACCCTGGAGACACATCAGTAGTTTGGATAGTTTTTTAAAAATAAGAATAAAACACTAGTCAAGGAATACAACTGGCTTCATATACCCTTGCCTAAAAGTCTCCTCCATGGGAAATGCAGTTTGCTTGAGTGCTCCAAGCAAACTGCATTTCATCAGATTTCATCAGGCTGCATGTGGATGAGTGCAGTGAGGAGGAGGTCATCCCCCCTGGCTGGCTGGGTCTGCTGAACCAACCTGTGGCTCAGCCAGAGGGCAGGCTGTCCTGGCCCCAGCACCTTTCTCACCAGTAGGGCAGCCTAGGGAGAGATTCGAACAGGCTAATGAATGGGTAGCATTTGATAAAAATAGTGACATCAGTAGCCCTCACTGGGCAACTTTAGAATCTTATCATTTTTTCTTTTTATATTCACTCCTCCATCTTCCATTCCACAATTCTAGGTTACATAGGTCTGCTTTGTGTGTGAGCTGTGGAAAGAGACTGATTTCTATCCTTTGTCAATTGGGGGCTGTAAAAAATTATAACAGCTGAGACTTTATTCCAGAATTTTCCTCATGGTTCTCTCTGTCTGACTGGGAAATAGCTTGCCTTATTTCATTTATTCCTGTGTTGCCTCTGTGGGGCTCATGTTAACTACTTCTCACTGCTGGGCTTGTAGACATCAGGGTTTAAGAGGTGCCACTGCTTCTTGGCTCTAGGATAGCTCCTGTTCTCTGGGCAGAGCTGAGTAAGGTACTTTGGACATTGCTGTTCCTTTTACACAGTGTGTCTTTATGACATTGTTTTGATGATCAAACTCTTATCCTAAGTTTCTTGATCTTTAAAAAAGTTAACCTAGTCATAATATTCACCATCACTGTCTTTCTCCAAGGGGCATTGTGAGGATAATTAAGGGACATATAGGTGAAATGTTTTGAGCTCAGTGGAAGAGAAAAGCCATCGGGCTCATAGATGTTACTTTTATTTAGTTTCATGCTGTTACCGTATGATCAAGAATAGATGAATTTTGGAAATGATGACAGTTTCGTGTTTAGACGTCTGTTTCTACTTAACCACCATAATTGGCCTTGGCTGGAGCTCTACAAGATACCGCAATTTATAGACAAATAATAAGTTTTTAAACAAATAATAAGTTTTAAAACAATTTAAAACAATTTAAAAGACAATAAGTTTTAAAACAATTTAAAACAAATAAGTGAGAAATGATCAAAAATGTTTTTACTACATTTTTTATTTCCTATTTTTTTTAAATTCTAAAAATAAATAGGCCCTTTAAAAGGAGTTGATTAAAAAGGTTTATTTTCTGGGAATGTTATGCATCTACAGCAAATAATAAATAATATTGAAGCAGTTGGCTACCTCCACTTTCATGCAAAATAAATAAATACATTTGGTGACATACATTTGAGGAATGTGATTTTTGTAACTTTTATGGAAATAGGAACAACTTTACAGATGATAGAAATTTTTACCATCTGCTAGTAACAAAGAAACATAACTCATAACGTGCGACACATTTTGAGTTTAATGTATGTGTTGGCATGCCGGGAATTGGAATTCTCTTAGACCTAAGTCAGCCATCCCAGGGGAAGCTGACCTGACTTTCAGCTTGTCAGGGGAAAGCTTTCTTTGCTTTTAAAGCATGATCTTCACATTGCTCAAATGGCAGGGGGACGAAGAGGGCTAAGCTTTCATGGCAAGAGATGAAGAGAAAGGCACTCTGCAGGCTGGTGAGCACCGACACGATTTTCACTTGTAATTAGTGGAATGAGGGCTCACTGTCGAGAAGCTACTGTCTTTATGAGTCAAAACATTTAGTATTGGTGGAAAGGTGAGAGTTCAGACACTTAGGGAGATACAGGGGGTGGGAAGCCCAGCCTTTCTCTTACAGTGACATCTGCTTTAAGCAAGTGACATTTTAGCTCCCTAGCCATGAAATGACATGTGGTGGGGGGCTTGTGCTTCTAGTTAAAGAGAGGGAAAGGGTGGGTTAGTTTTTAGAAGCAGCTCAGTGGAGGCTACAGAGCTACCCACCAAGGAAGGAGGAGAGAAACCAAAGGGAAGGCATTGCCTTTCTTTTTGAGTTTCCTTTCCTCTCCTTTGAAGAAGTGGGGACGTTGCCATTTTGAGTCATTCTGGCTTCATCTTATGGTGTGGAAGCATGGCACGAGCATGATGGCGGGCCCCTGAAAAGATGGCTAGTGGATTTCTATTAGTAGATTATGAGTAAGTGGTCCTGAGGGTGTTCACTCCTTCTTGGTATTAGGAGCTGTAGGCTGGTTATGCGGGTAGAACTTCATTAGTGGATTTTATCTAGCAATCTGGATGCTTTAGAAAGCATCTTGGAGTGCTTTGGGATATCTTTCAGCTTAAAGGGGTTGGGGGATGAGGCAGGTTTAGTTAAAGAGGAGCATCTTTTCTCTCACCTCAAACATTTTCAGAGTAGGACGTGACTCATAACTCCCAGACCCTGGAAATGTATTGGGTCTGATATCTGCCTAATTAATTTTGGTTTTTATCCTATTGCCTTTGTCTTAAACATTTAAGCCACACTGAAAAATAAGTGGAGTTTATGAATCTGTTTTCATGGCTGCATCTACTGTTGTCCCTTCCTTTGTTCAGCTTGCCTCCCGTTCTGACCCTCTGGGATCCTGGATCCTTTCCCCTTGGCTTCTGGAAAATATGCTGACAGACTCATGCACGCTAAGATACTCAAGGCTAATCAGGTTTAAAGCGTTTCTGCTTCTTGTGGTGTTTATATTTCTTGCAGGGGTGAAGACATCTTAAACCAGAGGAATGACTCTCTAGTTGTGGAATTTCAGTCATCAGCCAGCAGATGCAGGAGGTATTATTTTGGGCATGGGGGCCTTCTGAGAAGCCCAGAAATCATTCTCAATGACCACCTGCCTGCTCCATCTTACATAAGCCCACTTTGTGCATCACACCGGTCTTGTGTGTCTGGTTGGGTTGACCTGACTGAGGGCAGCAAGCATGTGTGTGGGAGTCCCTGCTATGTATGGGAAAAGGGGAGAGTTATGATGCATGCTCTGCAAGCTTTTTTTTCTTTTGAGATGGAGTCTCGCTCTGTTGCCCAGGCTGGAGTGCAGTGGTGCAATCTCAGGTCACTGCAAGCTCTGCCTCCCGGGTTCACACCATTCTCCTGCCTCAGCCTCCCAAGTAGCTGTGACTACAGGTGCCCACCACCGTGCCTGGCTAATTTTTTGTATTTTTAGTAGAAATGGGGTTTCACCGTGTTAGCCAGGATGGTCTTGATCTCCTGACCTCGTGATCCACCCATCTCGGCCTCCCAAAGTGCTGGGATTACAGGCGTGAGCCACAGAGCCCGGCCGCTTTTTGTTTTCTAACTGCAGGTGTCAATATTGTTCCAAAAGCTAGAAGTTCATAATGAAACTAGAATTCTCCTATTGATTAAAGACTACTTCATATCCATCCGCAGTGTGGGTCATATGTCCTCAGAGCAGTCTCCATTTGAAATCCATGGAATGTTTGTGAAAGCTGGGATTTCATATTACAAATGTCCACAAGCAGGGCAGGACCATCATACCCTCTACTGGGAACTGGAAGTCTGGTTCTGTGAATAAGAGTGTCTTTCCCATCTCCTGCTTTCCTTAGGCTGGTCACTGTCACCACAGCCACCCCAGAGAGTTCTTAGTGATCAGTGATCGTGATGTTAGTGCTGTGAGCCTCTCAGTTGGTAGAAGATTTTAGAGGCTGTAGTCCCCGTTATATGAAGGTCACTGGTTGGACTCCCAAATCTAATAACTGTGGGTAATATACTAAGGATGAATTAAAATGCTAATAGGCTCCATGTTCTGGATATCTTTACATTCCCTAATCTTAAATTTAAATTAAATGCCTTAGATGCTGCAGCAGCCTTGCCAAAAGCATGTCTAGGATCGCATCACCCCTTAGACGGCAAATTTAAAGTGTACCCCAGCCACACGGGCAGAGCTAGGATAAGCAATATTTATTTTACAATAATTTGTGTGTCCCCCTACAGCTACATGATACATATACTTTCTGTTTTACTAAAGATAGTTATTTAGCTTTTAAAAATGACAATTTTTATAAGTTCCTTTGAACCCACAGATCCTTTTATTATTAACAATATTTTATTAGCAATATGTTGGATTTTGTGGCACCTAAAGCTACTCCAAAGCCATTTTATAGATTACCTTCACATTTAAGCCTTATAACAGTGCCATGAAATGCCCGTGCTTTGTAATGAAGTCATTAAGGCGTAGAGAGACCAAGTGGCTTTTCCATCCCCATGTTGCTGATTTGGGGAGAACCACATTTTGCAGGTGAGTGTCCCGACTCCCAGCTCAGCATCTGCGCACTAGACCAAGTGGGAGCTGGTAGCAGAATGATGGCCAGGTCACTGAACCCACCTGCTTCTGCTGGGAAAGGAGGACAGAGCTCATCTTAAGGGCTCTGTAAGCTCTTTTTGATTGGTGGTGTTGATTCTGTTGTCTACACGGAGGCCAGATTTCTTTATCCAGGGAGCCAGAAAAACAAGTGCATTTCCTTCCTTCAGTAAACAGGTCACTTCCTCATCACTAGTTGAATTAGTCTCTTTGTTTTCTCCTTATTAGGGGGAAGGAACACTTTATTTCTTCCTCATTTCTTCCAGTTGTCTGGTGCCTGGCCACTTCATAATTGTATTTTGAGAGAATAGATATTAATTTTCTTCAACAAAAGGCCAAGTTCCTTGATGACACAACATAATTGAATTTCCGTTCTCTCCCCTCATTGCCTGCACCCCTTCCTCCTGGCTCATTTTTCATAGTTAGGAGGAGTGATAGTGTCAAATATATCAGAAGGAAGAATTGATTCAGTAGTCGTTTGACGACTTGACTGATTAACAGAGATCAGAAGAAGGCTCATAACTGTGAAAACCACTGCAGCATGGAGTTTTAACAGCTCTTTAGGGAGCTAGTTAATGAAAGAATCACTATAGAAACACAGCCATGCAAAAAGGGAAAAAAAAAAAAAAAAAAGAACAGGAGCATTCCCATATAACACTCAGAAGCCCTGTCATAGAGAAAATATGCTCATAATTTCTATTTACACATCACTGTAATTACCGTCTGCCTTAAGATTACTTTCAGTCTTCTCCTGTCAAAGTTGCTTAGACAGTTCCTCTTTCACGTACCAGGAAGAGAAACCTAGTACTGGTTGGAACTGGTCCTAAGGATTCTTTTTCCCCCGAAGAATGTAATTGTTAGACACCCCAGCACACTGCCTGATGACTCTGGCTTTTGTCTCATCCGTGTTCTTGTTATCATCACCATTTGTCCACGAACCAGACTTCTGCACTCACACAAGTGTTACATTGGGCTTTACAGTTTAATTTGTGTGTGTGGTTGTTCTCTCTTCTTTTTCCTGATGCAGTGTCTATGAACCGGATAGAAATGCATTACGGAGGAAGGAACGAGAAAGAAGAAATCAAGAAACTCAACAGGATGACGGCACGTTTAATTCTAGTTACTCTCTCTTCAGTGAGCCCTACAAGGTAGATGGTTTTCAGTTGTTCATCTCTACCTCTCACTTGTTCCTCTCACTCCTTGTGATGGTGGCCTTGACTAAAAGAATTGGCCGACCACACTTGACTGCATCTTGTCTGTTCAGCCCAGGGAAGACAGCTTAGCCACCAAGTACGGGGTCTTCCCCCAGAAATTGAGGTGTGTGGTTCACATGGCTTTACTGGCTACTCCCTCAGTAACCTGCAACTTTTGTTTCCTATTGAGATCTGCTTGCTGTGATTTTTATCAATAATACAGACTTCATCTCTGTGTTGACATATCAAGGTCAATCCCATTTGTTATGTTTTCTCAGATCGTAGGAAACAAACACTATTAGAAGGAGGTTGTGTTACATATTTGTCGTACATGGATCATGCTAGGATTAGAGTACCTGTTAGGGCTAATGAGAAAGAAAGTCTAAGATTGTTTCTCATTTTTACCAAAGGCCAGAAATATAACCTTGCTTCCAAAATGAAATGTCGTCCCAGATTTCACAAATACCTAGGCGGCGTGGAGCTCTGGGTCATTCCAGCTTCCTGCACATTTAGCCCCATGTTCCTTTAAGCTTCACATTGACATCTCTTGCCTGTCACTCTGGGTTTCTGGCAAGAATGATATTTAGACTAATCCCGAGCCAAATCTGAATTTTCAAGTAAAGCTTCTAACGGGGCTACAATTACAGGACAATCCAATCATAGGAAGACTTAATCCAGTTCATTTTTTAAAGTTGCAATAGTTAATTTTCCTGATTTCCAGGTAATCTGTTTTAGCTGCAACACACACAATACCAAGGATAGATCCCCCTGCTCCTTTTTATTTTTTGAGACAGAGTCTCCTTCTGTCGCCCAGGCTGGAGTGCAGTGGCGTGATCTTGGCTCACTGCAACCTCTGCCTCCCAGGTTCAAGTGATTCTCCTACCTCAGCCTCCTGAGTAGCTGGGACTACAGCAGCCCGACACCACACCCTGCTAATTTTTGTATTTTTATTAGAGACAGGGTTTTGCCGTGTTGGTCAGGCTGGTCTCAAACTCCTGACCTCAGGTGTTCCGCCCACCTCGGCCTCCCAAAGTGCTGGGATTCCAGGCATGAGCCACCGCGCCCGGCCAGATAGATCCCTTTTTATGCACCCCAAGGCCATTACAGGCTTCCTGTTCTGGTGCATCCCCAAGTGCTGACAGACATCTTCAGAGACGATAAGGATTTTGATTTCATCTCTCAAATCTCATTCCGCGTGTGACAACCCTGGCTCTGTGATTTTTAAGGGCACCTGTCGATTATCTCCGGTGTTTCTGTTGTCTCTAACAATAGCATGGATGTGTTTTTCTTTCTCCAGACTAACAAGGGGGATGAACTCTCCAACCGGATCCAGAACACTTTAGGCAATTATGATGAAATGAAAGACTTTTTAACTGATAGATCCAATCAGAGTCATCTCGTTGGAGTTCCCAAACCTGGGGTTCCTCAGACTCCTGTGAACAAGATCGATGAACATTTTGTTGCAGATTCAAGAGCCCAGACCCAGCCCTCATCTATCTGTAGCACTACAACTTCCACACCAGCAGCTGTCCCCGTGCAGCAGAGTAAGAGAGGCACTATGGGCTGGCAGAAGGCTGGGCACCCACCCTCCGACGGCCAACAGAGAGCAAGTAAGCACAGGCACAGGTTGCTTGATTTGCACAAATCTGCTAAAACCCAGAGAACTATAATGAAAAAAGAAAATCCCCATATATCGACCCCCTCATCCTTATCTTCCTCTTCTTCTTCTTCCAACTCAGCACAGCAGGGCTCTCTCAGGACCTTGCTTGGAGATGGTGTTGGCAGACAGCAGCCGCGGGCCAAACAAGTGTGCAATGTGGAGGTGGGCCTTCAGACCCAGGAGAGGCCACCTGCCATGGCGGCCAAGCACAGCAGCAGCGGACACTGTGTTCAGAACTTTCCTCCATCCCTAGCTTCAAAACCCAGCCTGGTCCAGCAGAAACCGACCGCGTACGTGCGGCCAATGGACGGCCAAGATCAGGCCCCTGATGAGTCTCCTAAGCTGAAGTCGTCTTCGGAAACTAGCGTGCACTGCACATCATACAGGGGAGTCCCTGCCAGCAAGCCGGAGCCTGCCAGAGCCAAGGCCAAGCTCTCCAAGTTCAGCATCCCCAAGCAGGGGGAGGTGAGTCTTTATCAGCACCATTCACGTGCAACTGCGTAGTTACAAGTGACAATTTGACCCTTGTGAATTCAGTTTCCATGTTTCTTTTTTTTTTCAGTGATGTGGTTGATTTCATGTGGTAGGATTTGTGGCAGTCACTAAAAGGGGAGGCAGACTTAAATAATGATTTCTTAAAATCTCAAATTTATTATAATTTGAATTTTTAGAGTTCCAGCAAATGCAGTTGTGTGTGTATGTATTAATGAGGAAAGGAATGTCCACTTCAGTATAGTTTGAGGATTTTCTTCTGAACAGCTAGTGTTCACTGAGGTGTAAATAAAATTAAGAAATAAGTGAATAAGTGATTCAGAAGTAAGAAAAGCACTTAAAAGCTATAATTTCAGTGTCTGTTTACCTATTTAAGGTAAATTTTTATGTAAAAGAGTTCCAAAACTCTTTTAACATTTTTGTGTTTTGAAATATTTTAACACAAACTTTACCAAATAAACCTCATAATAGTTTTTAAATTAATTGTTTAAATTATTCAACTTTGAATATGGTGAATTATTCAAATGTTTTGGAAATCCCGTCCTGTCTCAGACCATATTCCAAATTGATGATGGTTGTGAAGAGTACATGAAGAAAAAAATATGACCATGTATACATATTTTTTGCTGTGATATTGTATACTAACTAAAATTAAATGTGAGTTCTAGAACATTATACTTAGGAAATGTTCAGTTTTTTCTCTTTTTAACATATTCTTTAAAGACCGAGTAACAGTGTGGCCAGAATATTCTTTGTATCTTAATTTGATTTAATAACCAAATGGAAGCAATGATTTGACATTTGTTGTTGCATTTTTGACAAGGCTGAGCTTAAACATTTCTGAACTATCATCTCAGAGATCACCACGGACTGATAGGGAGATCAACATATCACCCTTAGAAAAGACCTCTTTTTTAATCTATGAGATGTTTACACTGGTTTTGTAGAGAAAATTAAGTGACAGGTATACTGTAACTTTTTTTGATTACACGTTTATGATAGAGTCTAGAAAATGTTCACTAGGAATTAATGGAAGCAAAATGTAATTTCTATAGGCATTTATGTTTTTAAAAATTTGTAGGAGACACACATAGATACCACCTTACAAAACTGAATTCATCAGGCTGTTTGATTCGTCATCATCAAATGACTGGTAGCAGCAAATAAATTCCGGTGTATCCTTGAGCAGTGGTGACTGACTTTTACAACCACCAGGAACCCCTTCATTATTTCAATCTCAATTGACTTCTTGTTAAAATGGTTTTTATCTACCAGAGAAACTTCAGATTTATTAGGTAATAATTTACATGTTTGTTTATTTTGGAATTCAGTGAGTTCATAAAACTCTAGTTAAAACAAAAAAGATGAACTTTTGATTGCCAGTAAAGCCTTAAGCAGATAACTGCAGTTTTTATGAGGCTTTTGGGTATGTCATTAATAACCTGGACACTTTCAGGATGCCCTTTGAGGACTCAGATTGGAAAGAACATGCTGTGTATGGTGTCTGGTTAGCAGAGAGAGAGGGGGATGCCTCAGACAGAGACTCATGCTGAGAGAAATCAGAGCTTTCTATGGGAAGTGTTCCATTTCCCCTATATGTAGTGCATTGAACAAGTGAGCCTGCCCTCTTCCTAACATTTTGTCCTGAATATTTCAAAAAGGCCAATCATGCTTTGATAGAGAAGAGATAAGAGGTGTTTGTAGAAGAAAGTTAAAAATTGGTGGGTGGGTCCTTTTTTTTTTTTGGTGAAGTGGGGGTGCAGTGTTTATCATAGTTAAAAGCACTGCATATTAGGAGAAATATTGTAATTTGAATCTTATAACACTTGTCTGTTTAATCAGTCCACTCCCACAATAAAAACATGACTAAATTTCACAGTCAGCAGCCAAGTAGTAAGTTACTTCTACCCTTCAAACTCAGAGATCTTTGTTGACAGTATTCCAAGAGAAGATTCAGACATACCCTTTTGCAGGTACATTGTTCAATATTTATAGGCTATTCTAATAAAATCCACAATCAGGCCAGGCACAGTGGCTCATTCCTGTAATCCCAGTACTTTGGGAGGCTGAGGTGGGAGGATTGCTTGAGGCCAGAGTTCAAGACCAGCCTGGGCAACATAGTGAGATCCCATCTCTACAAAAAATAAATAAAAATATAAAATTCACAATCATAACAGAGAAGCTGAAGAATTTTATCAACCAGATTTTACTCTTGAGGGAATAAATATTTTTATTTTTTGAAAGAGGTAAAACAATTTAATGTGACAATTTCAAAAATATTCATGCCAATATTTTTAAAAATAAAGATACTGCTGGTATGAAAATGTCCTCTCAGTAGTACAGACATTGATTTCCAGTGAGGTAGAGAAGGGTTTTTTAGGGAAATTTCCAAAGAAAATGACCTGTAAGGTTATTACTTGACTATGGTTTTTCAGGATGTTAGCTACAGAGCAAGACTTATCACAGTGTGAAGAATTTGGGGGCTGGAAGGGTTAGGTAAAAATGGCATAAAAACAAGGAGGGCCATGCAAAAATAGCTGTTTGGCATCGTATAGGTGCATTCCTCATAAGAAAATCAGATTAATAACTAGGTGCAATGCAATGAGAGAATTTTTTTTAAATGTAAGATGTAATCTCTGCCTCCAAGAAATTTACATTAACTGAATAAATTAGACTCCAGCACATAGCTTTTAATTTGCAGTTTCTCTCATTTACAGTCCAAATTAAGTTTAAAATTGGCCTTTTAGCCCTAGGAAAATTCCCTCACCTTCATCACCCTTGTAGTAGAAAAACAATTCTGTATTATTTTTTAAAAATTTGGAAATTTTGAATCCCTTTTGCCTGGTTTTACACTTCATAAACTCTTCATTCTTTCCCTTACAACATCTGCACCCTACCTGCTGCTATGGCAAATTATTTGCAATAATTCCTGAGTCTTCAATAATAGGTAATTAGTGCAGAAAAATCCAGTGCAATTTGATGTGGAAGTTAAAGACCTCAAGAGAATTCCTTAACTCGTACACCTGCTTCTTGGCTGGCTTTTTCTGACTCAGTTTTGTGTTTAATGAAAAACATATTTTTGTTGTTGTAGCTGAGTCTTTTATTCTGAACACCACTCCTCATTAAGTGAGCCTCCCTGGGAGTGCCCCTTGGAAAGGTGTCTACGGTTGGGTGAGAGACCAGGGACTAACGAATAGCCAAAGCATGCCCTCTAGAATGTTCTAGGGCACAGCACACTGAATTTTATTTCTGGCTGAAGTGAATTATTTTTTGTTCACACACACCACACAAATTAATATTTTGTGCTCAGCATGTAATTCCAGATTCAAACATTGGGGACTGTTAACCTAGAGAGGCAGATACAGTTTTGTGGGACCTCAAATTTGCAGTCTTGGGGATCTTCTTTAGGAATGAAGGAATAGAAAATATCTCACCCTTGCCATTATTTCAAAGACATGTAACTGTGTTAACACAGTACTACCCCCACCCCCGCCCCCGACCCCCAACTCCCCAGGGCCTTAGAGACGCTGAAGCTTAAGCATCATTAACTTCATAGTGTATCTGTCTTTGGCTCATGGAATAATATAAAATCATTACTAAGGTGATCATTTTAGATTTGAAAAAAGTTATATTAGCCTAAACTTGGTAGAATTTAAAAATACGTGTGTGTACGTTAGGTGATGGGGGCAGGGCACAAAATAGGACAGTGGTGTGAAAAACCTAACATGCAGAGCCCTTGAGACAACACAGGAGTGTCCTGGGCCTTTTGCAGTTGGTGGTTTGACAAGTTACAGCTTCAGCAGTATATTCCAAAACCTACACATTATAGTTTTCTGTTTGCAATTTAATAAGTAGTGATAATTTGCAACTGCTGTTGCAGAGGGCTCCAGTGGCTGGGAACAGAATTCATTTGATAAGCCAGGGAAGCAAAGGAAGCCAGGAGCTGGTGCCCATAGGTTAGTCAGTGGTAAGGAAAGAGACACCTGAATTTGAATATCAATCAATAGACTGTGGTATCCTAGATGTTTTCGTAGTGGTTGATAATTCGTCTATAAGAACAGAGAAACCATTTATGGTTGATCAGAATTTTATTTGTTAAAATAAGTAATTAAATAGTCTAAGATGTATTGATTAATCATAGAATTTTCATGAAGGGCATTTTAAAATTACCATTTATGCCATGAAAAAGCATAGAAAGATGAAGCACTGTGATTCCATAAAATAGCTTCCTAGAAAAGCAATTAACTGATTTTTTCTAAAGTTCACAGAAGATAAATGATGTAGGCTTCCTATTTCCTGTCACTCTTGGTTACCTTTGTATGAAAATGGATTTCTTCCAAATTAAAGTCGGCACCAGCCTGTCGGGCAAAAAAGGCATCTGTAAAGCAATGTGTACATTACATATTCATGCCAGTCGAATTTCTTAATTACATTTGAGATGTATAATGTTTTCAAATTGAAGTATGCTATCTGATTGCTCCTGGAAGAAATGAGGGTATGTGGCAAGCCTGGAGACTCAGTTTCCCCACCTGTCATGGTGTCATCTTTCTCATCACCCTCGCTCACCCATGGCAGTCGGAGGCCACGTCCCGCATGACAGCGTGGCATAGCAACAGCACGGATGGTTATGCTCTGCGCTTCCTCCTGTCTGCTCGATGGGCAGCTTCTGTCCTCTTAGAACATGGAGCGCCTGTACTGCGTCCCAAACCTTGATCTCAGATGCTGGAGGGAAGCCCTTGGTTTCTGTAGTTTAGATGGGTCGTTCCGAAGGTTGTAATGAAGACTGGCAAGTGGAAATATTTCCACATTTTCCAGTCCTTTTATGTTCGGCCAATGGGGTCTTAAAAGGTAAGGCACTTGGGCCGGGCGCGGTGGCTCACGCCTGCAATCCCTGCACTTTGGGAGGCCGAGGTGGGTGGATCACAAGGTCAGGAGATGGAGACCATCCTGGCCAACATGGTAAAACCTCATGTCTACTAAAAATACAAAAATTAGCTGGGCGTGGTGGCGCATGCCTGTAATCCCAGCTACTCAGGAGGCTGAGGCAGGAGAATTGCCTGAACTCGGGATGCAGAAATTGCAGTGAGACGAGATTGCGCCACTGCAGTCCAGTCTGGGCGACAGAGTGAGAGTCCGTCTCAAAAACACCAAAAACCAAAAAAACAAAACAGAAAAAAAGGTAAGGCATTTAACATGAAAAAACTTCAGTTTCAATTTCTATAGTCTTGTGATGAGAAATGTGAAGAAAGTGTGTTAAAATGTATCGTGTGTGTGAAGGTGCTAGAGACTTTTTGCTTTCTCTTTCCTCTCTGGGCTCCTTCAGACTTATATCATTAAGCTAAGTTTTCTAGCCTTAAGGGTGGGAAACTACCACTGACCAGGAAGTGTGGAGGGCGGGACCTGGAGGGAGATTATTAGCAAGCCCACTTTATTTTCCGTACTTTCTCAGTTCTCGTAAAGCTTTCTCCCCTGGAATGCGTCTGAACAGATTACAGGGCTGCTTTCCCTTCAGCTGTAGCCTCCGGGGCCTGAGCTCCGCACCTGGGGCTGCTCAAGAACCCCTGGGCCTCTGCGTTTGGAGTCAGTTGAAAGTGACGTGTGATCCTGCGTTTATTCCACCCAGAAAGGAGGTGTCACTCTTCCAGTTTCGTGAGAAAAGCTTGTGTCTTTCATCCTTTCTTTGGTCAGAAATCTTGTGCACTCTTTCAGATATAGAGGGAAGAGGTAGAATGCTGTGGAATGGGTGCAGCTATGGAGACCAGCAAGAACTGGGCCTGCCACCTGTCAGCCGTGTGACGGGGAGCAAGTGGTTTAATTCCTCAGAGCCTCAGTTTCCTTATGTGTGAGATGGAGAACATGATAATGATACCTGCTTGGCAGAGTTATTGCAGCAGCAGGGAGTGAATGAGACGTATGTAATGTGCTTAGCACAGTGACAATATAGTAAGCATTTGGCAAATATTGGCTACATTTCTGTTATTTAAACACCTTTGAAACGAAAGCAAACAAAATAGAAAAGCGAGTATATTGTTGAGAGTGATTTTATGTTTGTGTATGTGTGTGTGTGCGTGCTAGAGAGATGAAATTCTGCAATTTCCTTTGTATTAGAAATAACTGAAATCTTGAAAACCAAGATTATCCTGGATTAATATCACAAATCCTGAGTAGCGAGCGTAATTCTTCCTTATATGATGCCCCCTCCTGAGATTTTATTTTCAAGTCTGAGATCATCTTTTCTCTTTTTTTCTGTGTATTTGTTTTTTCTGAGCTATTATTATCTATAGTGGAACCTATCACATAGAGCTTTATTCCCACTTAAATGAAATACTAAATCAACAAGATTTGAGCTGAGGACAAGTATTAAAATGTTCACATAGTAAGCATTTAGAATGACTTGTTGAGACAGATCTGTTTGAAGCCACAGTGTATTAAATAGTGTGTTTAATTGGGCTGAGCAGTAGAATCACTTATCTCCACATGATTAACCAGCATTAGTAATACATTTACAGTAGATGAAAATGGAGTCTCCCTGGTGCTGTTTGCAGATCCTGTTCCATAGCTACTCATGTGGCAAGCACCAGTTGACCATGCCTGGACACTCCTGTTGCTGTTCTGACCAAAGGGTGGGCTGTGGGACCAAGAGATGCCTCCAGAAGTGATACTGACTGGGACCCCTCTCTCTGCTGTAATTGGCCCGGTTCTAGAGCAGAGCGAAGAGTGTGGGTTCTAGAGCTGGAATGTCTGAGTTTCTTCACTCCATTTGCTGGCCAGATGGCCTGGTGCCTCAGTTGCTTCATCTGTGACAGAATCATGGTAGAACTTCGTGATAGCATTTTTATGGCTGTTAGATGAGTTAGTACTACAGTGCTTAGCACAGTGGCTGGCACATAGTAAGCCCTCAGAAACAATTCACACTCATAATAATTCCCGTAGTTATTTATAGTGGCTCTATTTGCTTCGCATTTACCTGCTCATGTGTCCAACCCCGGATGAGTTGACAGCTCTGAATGTAGAAATTGAAGAGAGGTGGATGAATTTCACTAGATTATAAGTTCCACAAAACCAGGGATTTTTGTTCATTTCGTTCCATTTTCACGGTACTGCTTACTGAAGCATCTCTAATGGTTCCTGGCACATAGTTTGTGCTCAATAGATGCTTATTGGATGAGTTAATTAATATAAGGATATGGATGAAAGAAGGTGCTCCCCACCAATCCTGGGCCTCCCCATGTTGGGGCCTCCGTAATCCCTGCCAGACCTTTATGGGAAGAGAGGAGCCAAACACTTCCAACATATAATTTATAGCTGCTGTTACAAAGCGAAATGGAAACCGTATTTACTGATGTATGTAAACACAGCACATAGAAAATAAATCATAGAGCTAGATGCTGGCCTCAGAAACAAACGCTTAACAGGCAGTGCTCTGAGTGGGACGCTATGTTCTCTGCCTCTTTTTCCTTGTTCTCCTTTGTTTGATTTTCATGAGCAGAAGTCCTTCCCCGGGGGTAGTGTGTGCGGGTGTGCTGTGCGTGTGCTCCCACAGATGGTCGTGTTCTCTGGCCACAAGATGATGTGGGAATGAGGAGGGTGATGAGGGGAACAAAGCAATATAGGAGAGAGCCCACATTTCCAGCGTCTCTGCCACATGAACTAGGTTTTAATGTACGAAAGGCCTAAAATATGCAGAGTTCTTAGAAACACCCGTTGGCTCCATGGGGTGCTATTTCCCAGAATGTCTCTCAGCCTTTTTCTCTGCATGCCATTTAGTACTTTACCAATCCTGTTTCTGTCACGATTCCTCATTCAGTTATTCATGGGAATGCTGCATTGTTTCATAATTTAGGTGAACATAAGCCGTGTGTGTCTCCTGAGCTCTGTGTATTTGTTATCTGACAGACATAACCTTCAGGAATAGCATCTGTGTCCATACAGGCCTTGGCATGTCTTTAATACACACTAAACGGTTGACCCCTTATGTGTGTAACAAAAGGATTAACAGCAGGAAATAGGAAAATATATGCATTCAGCTATTTCTCTCTATAAGCCCTGACAAAAGGTATAGACAGGCCCTCTGCCCACCTTCCCCCCATTCTTGGATGTCTCCATCAGTGATGAAGGCCTCCTCCATCCCCAGAGGGATGCTCGATGCTCTCTGTGGCATCCCTGCTGAGGCTCATGCTACTACACTGAAACCCCCCAGCAGAAGGGGATGGTGCCCTCCTGGGGTGCCCTTTTCATCTTTGGGCAGCTCTGACCCTTATGCTGATGGACAAATCAACCCTTCTATAACTTAATGCTTCTTAGCTTTGGTCATGCCCCTGGGATTTCTTAATTGCTGGTGATTTCATTTTCATCCATCTTTGATGACTGATTCGTACCTACTAGGTCCTTACTGTGTCCCTCAGGACAGTCTCTCACACAGGGTCATGCCGCCCTTTACCAGACAGACCTGAAAGTCAGAGGAGCCTTCCTGTGTCACCATAGCCTACCTAAATTCCTGTTAGAATTTGGATTTTTAACCCTTTGGCAGTTGACAGTAAGTGGTACGGAGAGAGGAAAAAGCAGAGCAAGGGAAAGAGGGCTGGGGATGCTTATGGGGGTGGAGGGTGGGAGCTGGGTGCAGCATCGAGAGGGTGGCTGGGCCACTGCACTGAGACATTGAGATGTGAGCAGGAGAACAGTGAGGCTGGGACGTGGTAGAGTTAGCCAGGAAGACATGGCAGGGAGAAGGCACATGCCAGGTGGAGTGGGATGGAGAGCTGGAGCGAAGGCTGAGTGGGAATGTGCCTCCTCGCCCGGGGTGGCAACAAGACAGCATGCTGCAGCGGTGTGCATGGAGTGGGAGAAGTGGCAGGGGAGGCCATGTCTTGCAAGGCCTGCCAAGTCTCAGTAAGGACCGTGGCTTTACTGTGAAAATTGGGAGCCATTGAAGGGTTTGGAGCAGAGGAGTGTCATGATCTGACGTAGATACGAAAATGATCGGTTTGACTGTTGCACTGAGAATGAGACGTAATGGGTCAGGGGAGAAGTGGAACATGGCTTGGCAGGTTATTGTGCTAATCTAGGGGAGGTGATAGTTGCTGGGACCATGGGGACAGCAAAGATGGTAAGATTGAATTCTCTATATATTTTGAAGGAGAGCCATTAAGATTGGCTGACAGCTTGGATGACAGAGAGAGGAACTGAGGACAGATATTTGATCTGAGCAAATGAAAGAAAGAAGTCACTATCAACTGAGATGAGAAAAACTATGTGTGAGGCAGGTTTTGGGGGCAAGAGCAAGAGTTTACTTACTCACTTGGGCTGATTGAGTTTGAGTTGTCTCTTAGACATCCAAGTGGAGGTAACCCACAAGTCTGGAGTTTGGAGAACGAAATCTATATCTGGGCTGGAGGTGTAGATTTGGGAGTTGTGAGCATACACGTGGCATCTAATGCCTTGAGCCTGGATGTCGTAACGCAGGGAGTGAGGGCAGGTGACGAGGGCTGAGCTGTGGTGTATCCCTACCTAAAGGGGTCAGTCTGATGAGAAGGAACCAGCAAAAAATAGAAGAAGGGATCAGTAGGTAGGAAGAAAACATAGAGTATAGCATCGGGAAGCCATGAGGAAAGGGGGTCTCAAGAAGGGAAGAGAGTTATTACCAGTGTCATCTCTGCTGTGTTAGGCTTAGTAACATGGAGGTCAGCATTTCCCTTGATGAGAGTTTTTGGGGCCAACGTCTACTTGGGTTTGAGAGAGAAGCAAGAAGAGGAATTAGAGACATTACATAGTCTTTCTGGAAGTTTTGCTGCAAAGGACAGCAAAGATTTTCTAAGTAACAGGTCTTCGTTGTAAAAATTTAGATAACATTAAGAACATAAAGAAGGGCTGGGCGCGGTGGCTCACGCCCGTAATCCCAGCACTTTGGGAGGCTGAGGCGGGCGGATCACGAGGTCAGGAGATCGAGACCATCCTGGCTAACATGGCAAAACCCCGTCTCTACTAAAAATACAAAAAAAAAAAAAAAAAAAATTAGCTGGGTGTGGTGGCAGGTGCCTGTAGTCCCAGCTACTCATGAGCCGAGATCGCCCCACTGCATTCCAGCCTGGGCGACGGAGTGAGACTCCGTCTGAAAACAACAACAACAACAACTACAACAAAAACATAAGGAAGAAAAAAATCACCTGTGGTTCTATAATCTGGAAATAATCACAGTTAATGTTTTGGTTAAAGAGCAGCTCCTTCTGGTCTTTTTTTCTGTACTTTATCTTTCTGATTAAATTGGGATTAAAGCTATTATATTTGGTTATTATCTAATTTATTTTCCTTACTTATTGTAACCACTTTCCCACGTCGTTAATACAGTTTTTGGCAACATTCAGTGTGTGGTCTTTAGTGGTTCAGCATCTCATTTATTTGGACAACTTCAGTGATTTTATCCTATAATTTATTTGTATAATCCTTTTGTTGGTTATCTAAGCTATTTTAGGTTTTTTCAGTATTACAAATTATTCTGCAATGAGTGACCAAGTAAATTTTGTATATATATGTGATTTGTTCCTAAGAAAAATTCTTAGACATCCAACTTATAATTCCAAAATGAGCAAACAATTCTCATATATAAACCTTTGTGCATTTTTTGTTCATATCCTTTACCCATTTTTCTGTTGAAGTGTTTATATGTATTTTTTCTCACTGAGTTAAAAGAGTTGTTTAAATATTAAGAAAATCAATCTTTCCTAATTACATTGTAAACAGTTTTTCCAGTTTGTTGATTCCTTTGCTGTTAGTGGACAAATTAAATTTTGTATCTCTCTCTCTTCCTTTGTTAGTATGGTTACAAAGACTGTTACCAAAGATTAGAGTTAAATCTAACATAGGACACTATAAAAGAAATAGATGGGCCGGGCGCGGTGGCTCACGCCTGTAATCCCAGCACTTTGGGAGGCCGAGGTGGGTGGATCATGAGATCAGGAGATTGAGACCATCCTGGCTAACATGGTGAAACCCCATCTCTACTAAAAGTACAAAAAATTTGCCAGGCATGGTGGCAGGCGCCTGTAGTCCCAGCTACTCGGGAAGCTGAGGCAGGAGAATGGCATGAACCCGGGAGGCGGGGCTTGCAGTGAACAGAGATCGCGCTACTGCACTCTAGCCTGGGTGACAGAGCGAGACTCTGTCTCAAAAAAAAAAAAAAAAAAAAAAAAAGAAATAGATGAAAAGTTATCTATCTGGAATTTGTTTTGACATAAGATGAGGCTTTAGTTATTTAATTTTAAGTAGTCAAATCCCAGCATAATTGACTTATTAGTCCATCCTTTTTTTATAATTTCAGCAAGAAAAATACGCTTTCTTTTTATGGAATTATAGCCTTAGGTAGGAGTAACCTATGAAGACAATTTCTTGTGAAACTGGAAATCTTAAGTTAAAATGCTCTGTCCTTCCTTCAAGACCTAGTGCAAGTCTTACCTCTTCCACCACCTGCTCCAGCCACCAAAGTGCCCCTTCCTTTCTTCTCAATTCCTATAGTGTCCACATGTGTTAAATTACCATACATTATGATTTATTTTTATTTGGTGTCATCTGATCTCACATTTCCTGAAGACAGTTCCCTTCTTATTTGTCTTTGGGCTATCATCTTCTAGGATGGGGTCCTATTAGAGCTGGTACTCCAGCTCTAATAATTTTGTCCCTGATGTCTGGACTTGAGTTTCTGTACCTCAAACATAGGGTGAACCCTACTTTCACTGGTTCAAATGATGTTGGGCAGATCAGTGACAAAAATAAAGAATAGCACTAGAATGAGGCTCAAGCATTGCATATAATCTGACCCAGGCTTGATCTCCATCCACTTATCAGACCTCTTGCCATTTCCTTAAACCATCATTTTCTTTCATACCTTTCTGTCTTTGTGTATGCCTGGAGTAATATCCTTTTCTAGTTTTCCCACCAGATTATTCCTTCAAGGCCTGTTCCTCTTATTAAAAAATGATAATAATCTTTGGAAATTGGTCATTGGGATATTTGCATTCCATCTTATTTTTGATATTTTTCTGTCTAATTTCTAATTGTTTATATTGACAGGTTACATGCTCATTTAGATAATTTGGATAATGAAGAAAAATGAAGTTTAAAAATCAACTCAAATCCCACTATCTGGAAAAAAACTAACAAACATGAATTGAGCTTCATTTCAGATGACAGTGTCTCACTTTTTTACCTCTCTCTTTCTGTTTCTTTGGTTTCATCGAATTTGGAGCCTCTCTTGAGCTTTGATGTCTTTTAAGATGCCCACTCTGTTTGCTCTTATAGGTCATTCGTTCTATTTGAGTCCCTAAAGAATTATTGGGATTTCTGAAGCTTAACCAAAACATGTCTCATTATGCATTTCCTGAAACATGGAGTGTTCTTTCAGTCTGCGTATCAGTTTGTTCTAGCTCAGGGAATTTTTTTAAAAAAAGATTAAGTTTGGCTGGGAGCAGTGGCTCACTCCTGTAATCCCAGCACTTTGGGAGGCTGAGGCGGGCGGATCACCTGAGGTCAGGAGTTCAAGACCAGCCTGGCCAACATGGTGAAACCCCATCTCTACTAAAAATACAAAAATTAGCACGGCATGGTGGTGGGTGCCTGTAATCCCCACTGCTCAGGAGGCTGAGGCAGGAGAATTGCTTGAACCCAGGAGGTGGAGGTTGCAATGAGCCAAGATGGCACCATTGCACTCCAGCCTGGGCAGCAAGATGAAAACTCTGTCTCAAAAAAAAAAAAAAAAAAAGATTACGTGTTTGTACACATTATTTGCACAAACTTTTTGATTTGTCCCTTGCTGAAACTATCCTTATGCTTAATCATTTTTGTCTTTCTTTCATATCTATTAGTTTCTCTCTAATTGCTTTGATCTGTATTTTTAGCTACATTCACTCTTATTTTCCTAAGCCTTTCTTGTATTTTAAAGTGTCCATTTTGTTTCCAACTCTCTCTAGTTTTTGTATATTATTTTTATCTTTAGTTTTTGTATATTAGTTTTATCTTTAGTTTTTAGTTTTCTAATTTTTAAAATTAGTTCTAGCATGTGGTTATATAATTTTGTTTTTAAACTTATGCCCCCCAATGAGTACTTAAATTATTCTTTTCTGAGAATTTACAAGATTTTAATTATAATCTCTATTTTGTTATTTATGATTAATTTATTGTCATAATTAAAGGTGTTATTTTTCATGAAAAAGTTAGAAATTAAACTTTTCTTTGCTTATACTATTCAATTTTGGTTCTTTCTTTTAAGGGGGCATTTTTCAGAACCAAAAATCCCTAGAAAAAGAAGCACCTCTGTTATATATTAATTAGAGCATGGGGCTGTTTCATGGGATAGATTCCAAATAACAGTGGCTTAAATACAAGACAAGAGCTTATTTTTCTATCATTGTCAAACTGAGGCAGTGTGCTGGTTCTGCTCTGTGACATTGGACTCCCTTTATTCTGTTGCTCTGCCACCTACAGGAGTGTTAGTCTTATCCACATGATCAAAGATGGTCCATATTCCCTTCCAGCCATCAGGAAGAAGGAACAGAAAGGGGAGGGCATATCCTGCCCGTAGAGGTGCAGTCTGGAAGAGCAGGAACCACTTTTTCTCACACCCTACTGGCCAGAGATCACCTGGCTATAGCTTTCGTCTGGGACATGAGGTCTTTAAGCTGGGTCACCATGTGTCCAGACTAGACATTGGGGAGAAACAAACAACCCCTGCCTTACAGTTGTCATTACTTTATATCAGTGGTTATTTAAGGGTTTATCTCACTTATGACTTTCTGAGCCCTTCAGAGGAAGGAATCATTTTCTCCATCCTCATTTTCTTAACACCTGAGCCCAAGATCTAATAGGTGTTTAGTAGTTAGTTGTGGAATTGCTTTTCAGTTAAAATGACAGTCTAATTTTTTTAATTTCTGAAAGAGTGGGGTCTATAAACTCCCAAGTGTTTTAGAACATTCTAGAAATTTTTGATAAATACAGAAAGGCTCCCTATTATCTTATTCTGGTTTGATAATTGTGCCCCAAATCAGTGATAGCTACAAAGTGTATAAATTTGATTGAAGTAACTGTAAATATAGCTAGTAATATAGGCTCTCCTTACTTGATATGAAAACGTCTTTGGATAAAAAAGTGGATTCCTATCTAAATTCATGAGTTCTCTTATGACATTTGGGTTAAGCCTGAAATGGATTAATCTTTTTCTGATAAAGTTTCATAAGCTGTGATTTCTCTGGTGACCACATTTAATTAGATATTAAATAAACTGCTTATCTTTATGCCAACAGATTTTATGACTGCATTTTTTTTTCTGAGCTGTATTTCCTAGATTAAATAGCTAGCAGAAGTAAAAAAAATAAATAAAATTTTAAGTAAACCATTCTTTCCTTAGATTAGAAATTAAAGGATGCCTACTTTTTAAATAAAAAATAAATGTTTAAGCTTAAATTTAAAGGACGGAGATAGGGAAGATACTCTAAATGTATACATTCTAGTGAAAATAAATTCACTTTTCCAAGTTCCTTTTTTTTAATCTTTGAAATTGGCTATGCTTCTTGTAAGTGGAAAAGTTCCATTTAATCTGTCGAGACTGAAACTTTTTATGATAAGGTTTTTTGGGTTTTTTTGTTTGTTTGTTTTTTTTTTTGAGAAAAAATCTTGCTCTGTTGCCCAGGCTGTAGTGCAGTGTCGCAATCTCGGCTCCCTGCAACCTCTGCCTCCCGGGTTCAAGCAATTCTCCTGCCTCAGCCTCCTGAGTAGCCAGGGTTACAGGTATGCGCCACCATGCCTGGCTAATTTTTGTATTTTTAGTAGACACGGGGTTTCACCATGTTGGCCAGGCTGCTCTCGAACTCCTGACCTCAAATTATCCGCCCACCTTTGCCTCCCAAAGTGCTGGGATTACAGGCATGAGCCCCTGCGCCCGGCCCATTTTGTGATAAGGTTCTGAAGGTTTTAGTTAAAAACAGTTTTCTTTTTCTTCATCTCCTTTTTTAAAAAATGCTATACATCAGAGTAAGATTCTCCAACTTCAAATTATGACATTCTGACTCAGCTTTTTTCCCTCTAAGTCTGGCAACAGAGAGGAGACACTTGCAGGTCTTATGAATGTTGAACAGCAAGGATTAATTTAATTTGCTGTTTTATCGAGAGGAACACGGCAGAGATGGATCGGGATACACCAATGACCTTCTGCACAGATTACAAGAGAGTTTCTGAGTTTCCTGCAGTGCTAAGACCCAAACATGGAAAGAAGATCAACAATTGTCAGAATCTTGAAGAGCGTTAAGTGTGTGAAAGGCTTGACTCTTCTGTCTCCCTAGAGCCAGGGAAATTTTCAGAAGAGATCTGGCCCTCCAGAAATTTCTTTAGTCTCATCAAGTTTGAAGTGAAATTATTTTCACCCTTCTCTGTTAATCCCTTCTCTCCGTTGGATAAACCTCAGGTGGAGACTGGGTAGGGGCAGGTGAGCAGCGTGGTGTCTTTGGGAGAACATGATGGCTCCACTGGTAAAGATAAAGGTTGGTGAAGGTTGGATGCAGCGGGGCCTCATTTGAGCCTGTGGTTCTGGTACACACCACAGATTGGTATCTTTGGGGGCCATGGTGGTTCAACATCTAAACTGTGGTCTCCTTTTTCCAGCTACTCCTTGGGCATTTTCATTTTCTTGGTTTCAACTCAGGTTGACCATAACAATAAATACCATGTTCTTGCTGAAATTCGACATCCTGGAATCGTCTTGGATTCTTTTTCTGTATCCATACCATATCCACACCTTGTTGATTGCTCTTCTCAAAGGTCTCTCGTATTCTTCCAAATTTTACTGCTACCTTCCTATTTAAATATTTCACTTTCATGCCGGCTTTCCTAACTTCTGAGTGTCCACTGATTCAATTTCTCTTTCATAAACCCTGAGTAGCATTATCTGGTGAATCCTCCTAAAGATCCAGTTTCACCTCTTTCTTCCTCACCTCAAAAAAATTGGCAAGCTCCCAATCCTTGCAGGACGTAGAACAATTTATGGACGAACGTCAGTTATTTAAAGATATTTTAATTTCATAATATAAAAAATTTTTAGTTGCATGAAAATGATTAAGATGCTAAATTTTATGCTGTGTGTGTACACACAGCATAAAATTTACCATCTTGACTATTTAAAGTGAACAATTAGATCGTGTTAAGTCTGTTCACATTGTTGTGCAACAAAACTTCATAATTCTTGGGTTTACAAAATTCTTGGTTTTACAAAAGAGACTTGTAAATCCTATTACATTTAATGCAGGATTGTAAATATATATACTAAAGTGTTTAAGGACTTCATACTGGTCACTGAATGCATTATATTCAATTAAGTAGTGGCCAGTGGAAACCTCCTTGAACTCCGATGTGAGTGGGCTACTCCCTCATCCTTTTCCTGGATGTCTCCTCTATGAGTAAGGACTGTGCCTCACTCATGTAAGGCCCTTGATAATGTATGTTGAGTGGCTTCGTGAGCTGATAAGATCATTGTTGATCTAGAATACAGCTTTTCTTGACCACTCTTACAAGAATACAGGCTAATTCCCATGATACTCTGATGAAACACAACTCAACTACATCAAGAAAAAATAGCTAATATTGTTAGCACTCTCCTATCATAGCAATTAAAAATAAAAAGATAACGTGGGAAAGCAGCAAAATGCTTTTCTAATATCTGATAATGATCTTACTTTCAAGTGAATTATCTGATTTTATTTGCATCCTCAAATGCCTTAGAAACAAGTAAAATGAAAGAGAATATCATATTTTGAATTAATTTTCAACCTTTTTTCATAGAATTAAAAATACAATTTTGATGAAAATTCACAGATGGACCTCTCAGAGTCCTTTTCAGACTTGAGCCCATGATTCACTCTTTCTTTTTTTAAAAAAATCATTGTTGAACTAGTTGCAAATGAGACTAGCTGTAAGGCTTTGGTCAATTCTCTTAATTGCTCTGGCCTTCAGGTGTATTTAATTAGATCCTATTCTATTCCAAACATATTTTGATTCCTTTATACTATATACTGATGACAAATATTAAAAATATAATATTTAATTGTTGGGCTCAGCACTGTATTCTGTTCTGGATAATGTAAACACAGATCTAGGACTGCAGTATTAAAGAATGTTGTATGTCCATAAAGCTGATGGATTAACTTTTTATTTTATATGTTGAAATGTGGGTATCCTGGATTCTGGATTCTTTTGTCCTGTGTGTTTTCCTGGAAGGACTTTATTCAGATGGCTTCCTCTGTGGGCTCTATGATTACAGTGTGTATCTTTAGTCCTGACCTTCCTTGTAAGCTGAGGAACCATATTTCTAACTGCTATCTTGATTTGCCTATGTGGATATTTTTGCAACATTCCATACTTAAAATGACCAGCACTGACCATACTACCTTTTCTGTAGAGCAGGCTTCTCCTCTGTAATTCTGTTAGTTACAGGAGAGTCTTCCGCCTGGCTTCTAAGCTAGAACCTTTGAAGTTGTTCTTTGGTTTGCTTCCATCATTCTGTATCTAATCCATTGTGAATTCCTTTTAATTTTATCCTAGAAAGTCTCTTGAGTGGGCTCTCTCACTTCCGCGTTTAATCACCACCTGGCTTCTTGCCATTAATCTCTTCTAAACTTAGTTCAACCTCCATATCACTACCAGACATAGACTGCTAAATAAATATTTTTCTGTAGTAAGGAAAAGGAAAAAATAAATCAGATCATGTTACATTCATGCTCCAATAGCTCCTTTTGTCCTCTCTTTCCTAGAGCAGTGTTCAGTGTCCCCCGTGTGTTCTGCAGAACCCAGTGCTGAGGGATGTCAGGAGTTCTGCAAAAATGGTGTCCAAGTTAAACTGATTTCTTTCCTGCCACGCTTATCAGCCCCCTCGAGACCAAATATATGTTATTAATCTCTGAAAGGAGATTGTAGGAGGCAGCATTTCCCAAATGTACTTGGCCACAAAATGGTTTTTTGTTTTTGCTTTTGCAAAGCAACCCATAGAATTAGTATTCTGGGAAACTTATGCTAGAAAACACTAACCTAGAAGAGAAAAAGCTGGAGTTGTGGGTCCAGCATATAGGACCCTTTACATCAACTCATCCCTCCAGCTTTAATCTCAGGATGCTGTGCCAGGTACACTATACTTTAGCTACTCAGAGCTTGACTGTCGTCCCCCTAACATGCTATGCACTTTGCAGGCCTCCATGCTTTTAGCGTGAATTTCTCCATTCCAGAAATATGCATCTACTCACCCTGACCTGATGAAGTCAAGCTGGCACTAAATCTTCTTTATCATCGCCTCCAAGAAGGCTTTTCTACTCCTCATGGAATGAGTTGCTTTCTATGTTCCTTCATAGCACTTCTCCCCCTGCCTTCACTCCCTGGCTTCTCTGTTGTCTACCATCTATCTATCATCCTTCGTCCCTTTGTTCCTTCTTTCCTTCCTCCCATCCATTCATCCATCCATCATATTATATTTTCAGTCGGCTCACATAGCTGCCTCTTTTATTGTTCTGCATGCTCCTGGAGGGCTGGCACTCTCTCTTATTCATCTTTATATCCTTGGCACTGAGTACAGTGCTTAACATGCAGGTGCTTCATAAATTAATGTTGAATTAAATAAAAAAGCTTTAAAAATCACAGAGCAGTTCTTTTTCATAACAGGTTCATAGTGTTTTATAAGCAAGCATTATCTGAGGCTGGAGATTGAGAAAATAATACACTTTATTTCTTACATTCTGTCAGAGTTCTGCCTGGACATTAACTTCTTAAACAGCATAGAATACATTTTTAAAACATATGGGCATTGGAAGAGTAGGCTCACAGGTGAACCTTCCTTTGGGGTAGCAGATGATAGGTAGGAGAGTGTACACACTGTTAAGAATGAATGGGAATCTTAAATCTTGTAATTTCATTAAGGATGCAGAACTAGTTTTTTCAAATTGTGGCTACAGAAAAAGTGCTTGAAAACAAATGCCCCCAGCCAGGCATAAGGGGAAGTCCAGGTAGCACTGCTTATTTCAGCTAAAGTTCAGAGTAAATACAATTGAATGAGCTGTGGCACTGCCCTGGGCCCCCAGCTAGATCTCAGACTGGCATTACAGCAGGGTCTGTGGATGGATCTAAACTAACATTAGCTTAATGCACCAGCCCGGAGTATAGGTTCTGATTTCTGCAGTCATTGCAGTTGAGAGCTGAACACTCATCTGTGGAGTGCTTCATTGTACTAGGTACACATTGTCTATGACTTTCGCTTATAAACGAGGACCCCAAATTGATGAATGGAAAGACTGTGGATAAAGTTCTCCGTACCCCTGTCTTTTAGGTTTAATGGTTTAAACACTAATGACTTCAGCCTTTGCAACAATATTGAAATAGATGAACAAACCCAAAGGGTGAGGTCAGAGAGACCCTCCTTTTAGGGGAAAGAAAGTCTCTTTATGCCTTTGACCCCTGGTTCATGCATTGATGGTCACCAATTGAGAAGTGCAGCTGGGAAGCTACTTAAAGCAAAGTGTGTGTGATTATGTTTGTAACGATTGGCCTTTTCATTCACCAAAGACCTAACTAGGATGAAAGAGCCTGTAGAGCACCCTGCATGTTTTATCACCACCCTCGTCATTAACAACCACCACTTGTTTCCTAAGTTTACTTCTCTAGGCCCTCTAATGCCTTCATAGTTACTCCACAGCATAATTTCAACTTGGAAAAGTGCAATTCTGAATGAAAAACTCCACTATTTAAACTCCCAGTCAACCCTACTGAAATGTCATTTTAATTCAGGGTCTTAGAACATACTAGATCATCTTGAGTAGGTATTATCTTCCTTTTCTACTTTTGTATCAACTTATTTACATCTATGGATTTCTGTATGAATTATTGTTCTTCAGGTAAAACAGTATAATAAGTCATTTTAAAAATGCACTTAGAACCACATTTGACTGCAAATTACAGGTTTAAAACAGCTTCTTTGCTTTGAATATAGTACTAATAATGCAGTTCACAACAGAAAATTATGTAGCATTTGCACCTTTGGGGAGGAAAATCAGTTTAAAGTATTAAATAAGGGACTCTCTTAGAACATTGTGCTACTTAAGGTTCAGCATTTGGCCAGTTTATTCATTTAAAAAGTGAAACTTATGACTTGATAAAAATGGCTAATAAGGACACTGCTATTACAGTGTCATAAAGGTGTGTAAACACAGGATGGATTTTGCCGCTTGAAGAGGTTGTGGCTAAAAGTGGTGAGTAAGCGCTATGGTTGACACTGAAAATCAGAAAACACAGTGCATGTCCTACCTTATTATTATTTGAGATGGAGTCTCGCTCTGTCACCCAGGCTGGAGTGCAGTGTCATGACCCCAGCTCACGGCAAGCTCCGCCTCCTGGGTTCACGCCATTCTCCTGCTTCAGCATCCTGAATAGCTGGGACTATAGGCACCCACCACCACGCCCGGCTAATTTTTTTGTATTTTTAGTAGAGACGGGGTTTCACCGTGTTAGCCAGGATGGTCTCGATCTCCTGACCTCGTGATCCGCCCACCTCGGCCTCCCAAAGTGCTGGGATTACAGGCGTGAGCCACTGCGCCTGGCCCACCTTTTTATTTTTTTTCTTCTTATGAAAGTACGATTTCTATATAGAAAAGTAATCCTAAGTATACAACTTGAAGAATTTTTACAAACTGCACACACCTGTATAACCATCACTCAAATGAAGAAATGGAGTATGACCAGACCTGAAGAAGCTCTCCTGTGCCCCTCCTTGTGATGACCCTCCCCACCCAAGGGTGGCCACTGTCCTGACTTCTAATGATACAATTACTTTTGCTCATTTTTGTGCTGTATATTATTGGCCTTTTTGCGTAGCATTTTGTTTGTGAGGTTCATGCATGTTGTTGTGTGAATTTTAAATTGTTCTTTCTCATGGTAGTGGAGTGGTTCCATTAATTTATCCTTACCTCTCACTTTTTGCTGTAATTTTATCATTTCATTAATTTTATTTCTCTGATTTAACTCCACACCAATTTACCTTTAAAAAGGTCAAATGCGATTCCTTTTACTGCATGTGCCATGCAGCCTTTTAAAACATGGATAAATGAGGCAGCAATAAATTTAGCAAATTTTATGAGTAAAAGAAATGGGTAGCACATTTTCATTATTCAAAGGAGGTCATGTTCATAGCAGTCCATTGCAATTTTGAATATGTAAAAAGAAAGTGAATTTGGTAGAATGCCAAAATAAATTTAGTTGCAAGATGATGACAGAAATATAGTTGTACTTAGGTTTGGACATTGCCTTATACTTTATTATTGACTGGATATTTTTAAGGGAATATTTTAAAGCAGAAAAAGTAAATTTGGTTTGGTTATCCAGTACACAATTTCCAATATGCAAATGCCTCACATCTGTATATTTGTTTTGCTGCAGACATAACCAGGAAGAGTTTAGTGATGAAATCTGTTCTTAATTACGAGAGCAGCTGTTAGAGTGGTAGCCATTTTTTTTCCTCCTGATGTGAAGTTGCCCGATTTACTCATTTTTGCCTGCATTTTTCAGGCTTGCTAGTGCAGAAAGGGGCCGCTTTGTGAGAGGTTGCAATTTGTTTTCTGTCTGAGAGCCAGTGCAAATGGACTAAATCTACACAGCAGGGTGGTTTTATCTGTCCTCCTCACCCACTGTAAGCTGTCCTACCTCAGCGCAGCACCAGAGACCTATAAAACCACCCAACAAATGAGGGGGCTGTTAAGTGTTCTGGCAAGAATTTCAGGCAACAAGCAGTTCCTGTGAATTAACTAGATCCTTGTGATGGGTTTGGGGGGTTGGCGGGGTGGGCAGACTTGGACCATATAGAACTGGAACAGATGATATTAATACACTATTTTGTCTTTAGATTTGTAGATTTTTAATATGCATCTTTCCATTTCTATTCCATTATTTTTATGTTCATAGAGCTGTAGCATGTTTTTGATCCTATAGGTTACCCAAACAAAGCAAAAACACATTTAGATGATCTTTCAGGTTAGTTCTTAAGCAACCTTAATACTTGGTCCAGGCTGCCATAGAAGGGGACTGTATTTATTTCCTCTCAATATGTTTCCTAGCATACTAAAGTAAGGACTTTGCATAAAACTGAAAATGGAAGCTGAGTGAAGGTGATCTCTTTCACCGTTATAATTTTCTACTCAGGACTGGATTTAAAAGCTTCATGGATTCCTTTCCTGTAGAGAAGTCAATGAACTGTTTCATTGGAAGCAATTGATACCTACATATCAATCTTGGATACATTGTGTATTTCTTCACTCTCCATGTTATGTTCAGCTCTAGCCACAATTGCCTTAACACTTGAAGTTTCACATTTTAAATTTTAATTTACACTATGTTGTGAAATTAAAAAATAAAAGCCTAAAACAAATGCAAAAACAAAGCTTATTCTTACAATCTGGGGGGAAACCCTTCTATATTTTGTTTCATTTTATGTAAAAGATCTTTTTATTTAAAAGAGCTTTTTTATTTTATTTTTTGTCTTATGTAAAAGACATGTCTCATTCTTGAAAACCAGCGTTTTATAAAAGCTTTCTGAAGTTGATTTTTTTTCCAAAATGAGTGAAATTAAAACTAATGTTATTTATATTAATTTTTCTGCTCTGCTGGCACTTTTTGGAGCTCTGTAGTATGATTGCAAAACTCTAAACCTTCTGAAAACTGCTTCCCTGACAGCATTATCCTCTTTCTTCTTTTAATTAAACTCAGACCAATGCAGAACAATTACCTGAGTAACTCAGTCCGTTAAAGCCTCTTTACACAGAGAATTCAGGGAAGAGTGAATTTTTCTCACCTAGATTGCCCAGATCATTATGTTTTTTGCCTTCCGGCGTTTCTGAAGTCAGTAGATAAAAGGAGACTGGTCCTGTTGCCCTTGAGGTTCTCCCCTCAGATGGTAAACAACAGCAGACCCTTGAAGGTCAAGTCGCTGCCTGGTTAGCAGAGATGTTGTCAAGTATTTGATATTATTCCAGGCTATATTAATAACAATAATGATAAAAGTAATCACAAAGACATTGACAAATAATTCACAAGTAATGCACACAGAAAAAGAATTGAATCATCTTGGATTAACAAAAAAAAAAAAAACAGAGATAGGATCAAGATCTATTGGGGAACAGCCTTTATCTGAAGGATTGGTATGTTGTAAACCATTCAGAGCAGGACGGAGCAAATGGGCTAGATGAAGAGTAGGCTTCAGTCAGCTCTGCCACCTCTGCCATTGGATAGCTGGTAGCTGATGACTTGACGAGGCCATCCTCTTCAAGGAAAACTTTGAATTAATCACATACTTGTACCAGGTTCTTCTGATTAAGCAGAAGTTAGATTTCATTTAATACATTTCTAATCTCTTACAGTTGAGTTCCAATCAGCCACAGACACGTGGATAGTTCTTTAAGGGGCTGAGACTTTTGTCTTTATTAAACTATGTATGGATTATACTCTGTATGCCTGATTATGTACTTGAAGTATGAATGAGTACTTACAAATTGTGACTAAGATTACATCCTGTTCCTCAGGGGGGTTACCCGTATATGGCAATTACCTGGGTCATTATAGGTGAGCGAACCTAAGTCATAAAGCATAATGTTCTGTTTCCTCCACTGTTGAACTTTCCCATCTTTAATTTGGAATTATTTTTCTGTTCTGATTTTCTGTATTTTTTTAAAATCATAATTCCTTCCTTGATTGCCTGGTTTTTAGTTTCATTATGAGTTAAATACTCCATATTTAAAGTTTTCTGCAAATGTCTAGTCGATTCGGTATCCTGGGTCCATAGCATGAGGGGAGTTGGAAACTCAGACCTCGAGAGTCATAAGGAATGTTTCCAGTAGTGAGCATGCCAGAATGAAACTTGGAAATTCAGGTAACTTAGTGTCTGTGGTTGCCTAAGCTCCTAAGCTGGATTGCATTTTTCTGTTATGTTTATGTTCTTTTGGTTTGGTCACTGTATTAGTTTGTTTTCATGGTACTGATAAAGAAATACCCAAGACTGGGCAATTTCCAAAAACAAGGAGGTTTAATAGACTTACAGGTCCGCATGGCTGGGGAGGCCTCACAATCATGGTGGAAGGCAAGGCAAGAAGGAGCAAGTCACATCTTACGTGGATGGCAGCAGGCAAAGAGAGAGCTTGTGCAGGGAATCTCCCATTTTTAAAACCATCAGATCTTGTGAGACCCATGCACTATCACGAGAATGGCATGGGAAAGACCTGCCCTCATAATTCAGTCATCTCCCACCTGGTCTGTCCCACAACACATGGAAATTATGGAATCTACAAGATGAGATTTGGGTGGGGACACAGCCAAACCATATCAGTCACCTTGGAAGGCCAAACTGAACTCCAGAAGGTGGTAGATTCGTCCCACCCACCTTCGCTTGCTTGTGTGTGTCTTCTCCAGGCTGAGGAAGAGCCCTGTGCAGGAATAGCAGCTTTGAGGCATTGCCAGGTCCTGGCACTATGAATGGCAAAAAAGCAACAGAAGGTACTGGCTTCTTTTGTCTTCCCACAGTTGACAATTCAGGGCTCTCTTTTTTAAAAAAGATTCTAGTAGTTAACAGTCCATGGACAAGAACATAACATGCATCTGATTATTGTAAGTGGAGTAATTCTCAATGGCATTTTGAAGTTCATGTGAGAAACACTAAGTTCCTATTCGTTTGAATTTTTAAAAACATGATCTCAAATTCAAAGGCAGTTGACAAACTGGGAAAACATTTGCAGACAGTTTGTTAATATCCTTAAGATATAAAGTACTCTTATATATCAATTAGAAAAAGCCCCAGTGCTCTAAAAACAATAGGGAAAGGTCCTGAGCAGACAATTCACAAAAGAAGATTCCAGATATTCAAAAACATGTAGGAAAATGAATATGAAGACATGCAAATAAAAATATCATTGTCATAATGTGTTATCTAGCAAACTGGCAAAACTTGAAATCCTTCACTTGAAAAAGTGAAGGATTTGGAACCAAGATTCTAATCTAAACTTCTAGTATCCTTCTAGAAGTTTAAATAGTTGTTAACTTTATGAAGAGCAATTTGGAATATGAGTGAAGACAATTAAAAGATTGAGTACATGAATATGTATCATAGTTTCATTAAGCACTTCAAGGAATTGGAAAAAATCACTATGCCCTATTGTGATATTAAAACATGATTTTGGGCCGGGCACGGTGGCTTATGCCTGTAATCCCAGCACTTTGGGAGGCCGAGGCGGGCGGATCACCTGAGGTTGGGAGTTCGAGACCAGCCTGCCCAACATGGAGAAACCCCATCCCTACTAAAAATACAAAATTAGCTGAGCATGGTGGCGCATGCCTGTAATCCCAGCTACTTGGGAGGCTGAGGCAGGAGAATCGCTTGAACCCAGGAGGTGGAGGTTGCAGTGAGCCGAGATTGCGCCATTGCACTCCAGCCTGGGCAACAAGAGTGAAACTCCGTCTCAAACAAAACAAAACAAAAAACCACATAGTTCTGAAGAGGAGTTAATGTCATAAGAAAATTTTCATATGTTAACTGAAAAACAAGTATAAACAATATAGAGAGGATGATCCCAATTTTATAAATCCGCAGTCTGTTACTAGAGCTTATCTTGATTGGTGGCATTATGAGCTATTCATTTCTTTTTGCTCTTTTCCAGTTGTTACAATGAACCTGAATTACTTTTATAATCAGAAGTAACTCATATACTTTAAAAATAACTCTGTGACTTAAAGGTGCCTTAGATGAACTACAAGAGCATGTTGTACCAACAGATATTTTGGTTAAGTACAATATAGTGACTGAAAGGCATGTATTTTTAAGAGAATTAACCTGGATAAAAGAAAATTGATACAGATAATAACTGCCCAGGGAGCACTAAATAAGAAGAAAATACCTGGCTCTCCGCTTAAGGCCAAGAAACCTGGCATTAATGGAATCAGGAAAAGAAAAGCAGTTGCCACAAATCAAATCCTTTCATAGGGTGTATCTGTCTGCTATTCCTTTGACATCTGAAAATTGCCACATATTGGGAAAGAGAAATCATTGCTTTTCTTCATGTCCCTCCAGTACAGTTGTTTCTGAGCTGCACTGTCTCTAACTGCCAGCTCATGTATGCTCCTGCCAGAGAGTCATTCTGTCTGCACTTAGAGGAAAGAAAACATGGACTCCTTGACACCACGTCTCTGAGGACTTATCTTGTGTCTTCCATCCTGGCACAAGAACCAAGTGTACCAGACAGCCTTTGAGGCTGAAATGAGATCGAGGAACAGCAGGGGAAAGGCAAATAGCACATTTGTTTCCACAACGGATGTTACTACAATGAATATGAAACTCAGAATTTTCTGTTAAGTCAAGCAATAGCTGAGGTTGAATAGCATGCTCTGACAATAATGGTGCTATAAACCCAAGGACATTGTTATGAGTTTACACATTTTAAAAAAAATGGCTGGAAACTTAGATTTAATTAAGGGCACACAATTATGGCAAGAGGTGTGTAGCTGAAAACCATAAGAGAGTGAGAAATACAGGCAGTAAGATTCTCAGAGCCATGTTTGTGTATCTACATTGCCTGTACTTTATGGAATTCTGGTTCTTGGTGATATTTGGAGTTCAGATAGTGGATTTGTAGTGGGAAAGAGGATTTTGAATATAGAGATAGTAGAACTAGGGAATGATTTTTTAAAAATAAAAGGTAAAGAACAGAATAGGCCGGGTGCAGTGGCTCATGCCTGTAATCCCAGTGCTTTGGGAGGCCCAAGAGGGGGAATTGCTTGAGGCCAGGAGTTTGAGACAGCCTGGCCAACATAAAGAGACCCCATCTCTACAAAAGTTAAAATTAAAAAATCAGCTGGTCGTGGTGGTGCATGTCTGTAATCCCAGCAACTCAGAAGGCTGAAACAGGAGGATCACTTGACGCCAGGATTTCAAGGTTGCAGTGAGCTGTGATTACACCACTGCACTCCAGCCTGGGTGACAGAGCAAGACCCTGTCTCTAACTTAAAAGAAAAAAGAGATAAAGAATTAAAAAAAATTTCTAAAGGTGGGAAGCTGTTTATTCTCCTTTTCATGGAATCTGAATAGTCCTTTCTCATGGTTTATGAGACTTCTCTTTGAATCTAAATATTCTCAGCCTCAGAGCCAAAGCTGTTCTGAGCTTTGGATCAGCCTTCTTACCCCTTTTCTTCAAAAGCCCATCTCACAGGCTGCCTGTCACTAAGATGAGCTAGTTCTTAGGCACTGATTTTTCCCTTGGGAAAAAAAGCAGTGGAGTTCAGTATAAATCTTTGCTGTAAACCACACTGTATAACACACTGCAGGGTCTTTGTGCGATACAAGAACAACTTAGTCCCGGTCCTCATCTTTTGAGGATACTAGGGAGGCAAGCAAATATATCTATTAATACAATATGCCCTATTTATATACTTCCAGATCTTCAACAGACTATTCTATTCCGTCATTGCATTGATCTCTTCAGTTGGAGAGCCCATGTAGTCAGTCCTTCCACCACCTGCCTTTGATCCTGTTAGTTGTTGTCTTAGTTTATGTGGGCTGCTGTAACAAAAATACCATACGCTGAGTATGTGTGATGTGTAAACAATAAACATTTATTTCTCTCAGTTCTAGAGGCAGAGAAGCCCAAGATCAAGGTGGTGGCAGGTTCGTTATCTGGTGAGGGCCTGCCCCCATAGATAACATCTTATTGCTGTATCCTCACGTGGTGGGAGGGCAAGGCAGTTCTCTGGGGTCTCTTTTATAAGGGCACTATTCTCAGCTGGCTCTGCCCTTATGATCTAGTCATGTTCCAAAGGCCCCCCCTCTTGATATCATAACCTTGGGGGTTATGATATTCAACATGAGAATTTTGTGGGGACACAGAAAGTGAGATTATAGTGGTTGTTCATCTCTTCCCTGCCATGCCATGTACACACGTGGCGCCTTGGGTTTGTCTGAGGGGAGAATGATGTTCCCGTTATCCCGATGGTGTCCAGCTTTTGTATTTGTAACATCAGCTGCTGGGCCTGTCTTAGAAGTTGCTAATAACTTCTACTTTTATACTACTCTCATTGATGCATTGGGTTTTTTTATTGACCAATAAATAATTTAGGCATTGGCAATGTTAAGACCATAATATAAACCTTTTCTAAGTAATTTTTCCATATTGAGCTTATTAGCATCTTTTGGTATCTGCTGGGTTTTTAGCTTTACAACAGGCACTCACATATCAACATGTTTATCCTATTTAGATTTGTAGTTCCTGTGAGTCAGAGTTCTGTGAGCAGTCTTAACTTATAAAGCATGTTCAGACATGCTTTTCAGATGATTTTGTTTCATTTTAAAAGGGGAAATGGCATTAACCTAATAGGAATTCTCCTCCTGAACCTCAGGCAGCAGACGATACAGCTCTCTTTGAACTTTACTGCCCAGCTGAACGTTCTCTGCATTTAGATCTTCAGGAGTTTTACAGACTAGTGTGGAGTGGACATGTAAGGACAAGAGGAAGAGGCAGGTTTCAGCTGAGCTCTTCTCCTCCTTAGAGCAGGACAGTGTTGGGATGGGCTGATTGTGAGTATGGAGTTCTTTCTGGAGGAGCTCCAGCAGGAGCTGGGCAAATACTGGGAGCTTTGACTAAGGGGCATGCATTGCAGATAAGGTTTGACCAGAGGTTTTCCAGGATCCCTGAACAACTCAGCACCTCTAAGCCTGTGAGGACACAACAGGTGAGATGAAGGGGGAGTTGAACTTCCAGCTCCTTATGTGTCCCCTAGGGTTCCCCTTTTGAGTCCACGCAAAGGCTCTTGATCCCAATCTGAAGGTCTAACGCTATGGATATCTCCTCCATTTCTAAGTTGGGACAGGGTTGTCCAGCAAAAAGAAAAGCAAAGACTGGTCCAATCTTAGAGACGTTTGTTTTGGAAGCAGAGCTGGGCTATTAGCTTTCCTCAAGAAGGAAAAAGGAGTGCTACAAAGTTAAATACTGATTAAAAAAAAATTGGCATTCACACAATTTCTACTACCACACATGAGACCTCTTTTTGTTTTACTCAAAAACTTAGGCTCTCTGAGAGATTGGTGGAGGCTGCGGTACAGTGAGGGAGCAGAGTTCTCTGCCACATTGGAAATCAGCCTCAGACAGGAGCAGGCCTTGAGTTCCCTATGGTGGTGGAGGCGAGCTGAGAGATGTTGAGGCAGTGAGAGCGATTGATAGACTGCTACGCAGCATTGGAGAGATGACTCTCTAGATGTCCTGGGCTGGCATTCTAGCTTCTGACATGCCAGTCAAACCCATAGATTCACACGTCTGAAGGGACCATCAGTGGTAAGATTTATCCTCCTGACTTCAGACAAAGCCACATCCAAGCCATCTCAGGCATTTAAGGATCTATCCTATTTTTGAAGTCTCCAAAAAGGATCCCTTGGTCTCTCAGTTTAATGTCATAAACTATGTAAGTCAGGAAATTTAACTTTAGAGCAAGCTCAGATTCTTCATATGGTTCAAAGACCGTTTTCTTTGGCAATCATCCTCTCTCTGAGTACCCTTCATGTATTTGAAAACCAATACTAAATTGGCTTTCAGCTGTCTCTTCTCCCCAGGTGGAATAATTTCAGTTCTAGTCACTTGAATTCAGAAGAAAAAGCATGCTAGTAAAATTCAAATCAAATAAATATAAGCCTTTTTTAGGAAAAAAAAAAAAACAGGAACAAAAAGAAATGGTTTTTCTCCTGAAAATGTCAAATCTGAAGTTCAGGCTACCTGAAATGAAATTAAAGGTTTTATATTAAATTTTTATTACTGCAGAATTAATCAGTTGCTGCCCATTCCTGTTTTAGTGGGGGCTGGCGTTTGCTTTTCCTAGTAGGCCTTGTGGATTTCCTTTGTGAATTTAAAAGCAATTATGTGAGTTGAAGAGATTTAGGGGCTATTGAGAGAAACAGGATTCTTTAGTAAGGATTCCTTACCTTTGCCAAAACCTCAGCTTTATCTGGAACAGAACTTATTAATCTTTTGGAAGAGTTATAGATCCAGTTGAAAATCTGATAAATGCTACGAACCTTTTTCCTAGGAACATATGTATGTATATCTACGGGAACTATGCCATACAATTTCATTGAGTCCTTGGGCCTCAGCTTCTAATCTCAAAACCTAAAATAGGATGCGTTTTAATCAGAGATGAAAGTGACACATTTTACATAAAACTCTTAATTGATGACCAGAAAGAAAAAAAGTGAAATTTTTCTTTTGTAAAGGGGTAGCGTAAAAGAGATTCCTGTTAAAGTACAGTTCTCTGTGACTTAATTGGAAATTTAATTTAATTTAAATTGAAAATACTTTTTCATTTCTGAAGTATTCCCACCAGAAATCCTTAATATCTAATAGAATTTAATTTTGAATAAGAATTGGAGTTAACTCCTCCTTGCAATGCTGTGAGCATTGTAGAAAAAACCTGGGCAGGCACTAGGAAAATGAGCTCTTCTGGTGGTTCTGCCACTGGCTGGTTGTGGGGACCTGGGTACATCTGTCACCTTCTTGGGCCTTCTTAATTAGGAAATGCTGCTTTCAGAATCTGTTTCTTAGTTTCATTTTTTGTGTGTGTGGGTTTTCTCTTTCTTTTCTTTTTTTTTTTTTTTCATTTTAATTTTCTATCTCCATGGCTGTGCCTTTCCAGAATTAAATGAAATGTTTCTTGATGCAGACTGTTATAATCTGGTAGGGTGGTTTGGCAAAAAAAAAAAAAAAAGGGTGTGGGGGAGGGAAAAGGTAATGAGTGAGATGTTGGCAAAAAGGGCTGTGTCCACAATTGCTCATCAAAGCTCATGTGTTACTCACCCCATCTCAGCTGCTGAGCTCCAAACACTGGTGCAGTAAAATAAAAATGAAAATGCCTCCTGCCTCCTACTGCTTCTTCCTACATACACCTTAAGGAAACAAGATCCAGATTTTCTAAACAATTTTCTTCATTTTACTTTATTTTGATTGGCGAAATGTCATAGGAAATGACTTGTCAGTGTATCAAGTTTACATATGTATTTTCATGACCATACATAGAATGTTGGCACCCATAGATTTGAAATCAGACTTTCTTGCTGTCTTCATTAGTATTTCATAAGCAGGTATATCCTTTCCAAGTAAAATTGTTCAGTCTAGATAGTGAGATAATTTTGATAGATTGTTGGGTTTACTCTGCTTTGTATGATAATTCAAAATATCTAATTCTACCCCAATTCATTAGGGTTAAAAATGAGAGGTCAGTGATTCATTGGGTCTGGGTGGATTCCAGCTTCATGTCAACCGTGTATCCCTCACTTGCCCAATGTCTGTCAAGAGAAAAGACCCAGTGAGCTTTGGTGAAACACAAAATCAAGTTGACCTTGGCCTAACAGTAAGTTAATATGATTGCCAGGGTATGAATGCATTCCAGTTCAGCAGGCTTCTAGGATGGCGCACATAATCCTGATATTTCAAGTGGAAAATCTTAATATTCCCTTAGTGATTGAGCTACAGGTTTCAGGAAGTCCATTATTAACTACCACTGCCTTGAATTGAAACCTGATGGTGTTTTCTTCCTTTCACGACGCCACGGAGCTGCACTGCCATACCTTTCCCAGACCATCATTCACTCTGGTAGAGTTTGTCACACATGTCACAATTTGGGAAGGCAGTGTACATTCTCCATGGGCACCAGTGGGTGCACTGGGAGAAAGGACTCCAACAGATCTCATTAATTAGCCTTTTATTTCTGCCGTGGATGACAAATGTCAGCTTTTGCATTTGTTCTATACACAACTGCTGAACTAAATCTCCACACTTGGAAGAGACCCTTCACTGTTGCGGGAACAGTAGTGAAAAATCATTTCCATTTTCCATTGGTCAGAGAGACAAAAGGTTGTCAGACTGGGTAGAGACAGGTTTGAGATAAATGCCGCAGCACCCTGGTAGTAAAGGAGAGAGGGTTATCTGTGCATCACTGCAGCAATTACTCATGCTTTTAGTGGTGTGCCTTTCATCACTGCAATTAGCTTCTTGTCTGCGAGTGTTTGGATACAGAGTCTGTGGTTGTCATGCAGTCAGTGTCAGAATCGCTCAACACTGTGCTCACTTTTGTGCTTGAGTACACTTATTGATGAGCACACAGGTGTTAAATTAGATTGGTTTCAATCCATTGTATGAAGTCACCAGGCACCAACTAAGCCTCTTCTTGCTGAGGTTTCCGAAGTCTAGGTTACAGGAAAATGAGGAATAATCAGTTTCAATCAAATAGGAATTATTATAAAGATTCACTTAATTAAAAAAAATGATCACATTTCACTTAGGGGGAAAATAAAACAAGCCTTGGTAGAAAATAGACATTTAGAGAAGATGTCTACATTTTACATGACAACGCATTTGACTTTCATTTACCTCCGTTATATTAACATAATTTGTACATATTCAACATCTAAAGTCCCTTACCTTTACAGCTCAGAAAATCACAGGTGAAATTGTTCTTCAGAAGTTATGTTTAAATGCAAATTAGAAAGGCAGTTTCAGAAATTCATGAGCATTTCCGCTGCTTGGGGCGTCTCGGGTGCTCTGGCTCCTGGCTCAAGGCAGGACTCTTATTACTGAAATGGCTCATTAATGCCTGCGTTCCACAAGAAGAACCCTCCCCGGGCACCCCTGCCCCAGAGCGGGCCACAACAAAGGGACAGCGAACAAGCAGGCCCACTAATTAAAACAATAGCTGCAGAGACAAAATGTGCCTAAAAGACCTGTACCTGGAGCAATTATTTTCCATTAAACTGCTCATTAAAAAAAAAAAAAAAGGAAAAAAAACTGAAGATGGTATTTACCTAAAAAGGGGAAAACATTGAAAATTAGAATCAGGCAACTGGAGCTTATGCAGTATGGTTTTGTATACCCAAGATGAAATGGTGATTGGCAGGTATCAAACTTTGAAGGAATTTGAGTCCGATTTTAAGTGACTTTTACCCCTATGTGCACAAAACGGAATAAACCATAACCATCTGTCAGGGGTAATCTGAATCTATGGGTAAAAAATGTTCGGGAAATACTCTGAATTGACTTAGGTGGTGGGAAAGTGGAGCCAGTAGAACGACTTGCTTATCTGTTCTCTTTTCCCACCTTGCTTAAAATAATGTCAACACAATAGAAGTCCTGAGGTCTCTGTTTTCCCTCCGTATATCAAAGCTTAACAAAGAAGTCCTTTGCTAGGGAACAGGTGGAATGCTTTTTAGCTGCATCTGTGCCTTGATAAGGAGGCATAGACCAGAGTCAGAGAAGTAAGTGCGACTGGAGAACAGGAAGAAAAAGAAGAGCAACTTTCTCTACAGTGAGCACTCAGTGGAGAACAGCTGGGGGTCATGGGAATCTAAGCCTTAGAAATGACACAAGGTAAACCAGGGAAAACAATTACAGGTATCATGTATTGTTTTCAGGTTTATTTCTGATCAGATCAAGTATATCAAAAAGCCTACTATTATGCCCAGTAAAATCAGTAGAGGAGAAAAGCTTGCATGCCCATCTGTTCCTAACCATTTATAGGTGTTGAGGTGCCTCTTATGCTGGTGCCAGGTTTAACAAAGGAATAAAAAAAAGCAATGCAGCATACCTTTTGAGCAGAAGTGGCTGCAGAGCTGGAGCCAAGAGGCACCTCTCACCTCTGGGAGTTGGGCGAGGAGTTGGGAACATATCTTTGCCTCCTTCCTGTTCCTTCCTTGACCATGCTTAAAGTCCCTGACCACTCTACAGTCGCTCTCCATTCTTTGTAGACTTACAGATTCTTCATATCACTTAGCACCGTCTGCAATTATCTTATTCATTTGCTGACTTATTGCCTGCTTCCTTAACAAATTAAGGGCTGTGTCTGTCTTGTTTATTGCTATATCCTTGGCACCTAAAAATGCCTAGCATACTCTAAAGGCCCAATAACTGTGTGTCAGATGAATGAACTAATGAAGTAAAATACTATCTGTGATGAAAAGCAAAGCAATATGGACATTCCATGAAACTCTGTGTGTGATGTCACTCTTTGTCTTTTTCTAAACTTTCCCTTCTTCCCCTATGATTCCCTAAAATCACCCCTGTGGAGACCAGGGAGGGAAGAAGGACTTGCCTGAAACCTGCCTGAATCAAGAGTTAACCAACTGTAGCAGCTGTGAATGTAAAGAATTCTCTTGGACTTGCTTCTGTCCAAATGTTTCTGCTGGATAGATCTTTGGGTCTTCCTGTGACCTCTGAGATCTCAGGGTAGACACATGGATGACTGGGAAGCCAGCCTGTGTCTTCTGAGGCACTTCTTTTGATTTCTGTAGTAGACTATCAGTGACCCCAGCACCAGGATTTGGAATACATTTGTGTGATGCCTAATCTTATAGTCCCCTGCTTTTGGTCCCTAGTGGATTTCTTGGAACCACTAGCCATCTGGCAGATGGTCAGCTGGCCCTACATGAGATTTCTGTGACACTGGGAAGGACTCTGGCTTGATGTGGGTCCGTGTCAGTTGTTTCACCTGTTAATGGATTTAGCCTTCTTTTATTTTTAAAACAGACACATCAAGCTGTTTTGGTTTCCTGTTCATGATTTAGACAGTGGACATCAGTTCAAATTTTTCTTTTTTCTGCCATAAAGCTTTCTTAACCAGGCATCAGGATATGTTTCCAGATCAGTCATACTGAGCTGAAGCCTCTAACTAATGCATTGACTCTTGTCGCTCATTTTTTTTTGTTTGGCTCTGGGCCTGACTCCCCAGTGGAGGGCTCGATGGTGAGTCATTATTTAAACCAAAATGCCCTTCAGATTATATTTTATGATCATATTACCCTTCTTAGAGTTTAAAATACAAAATGGATCAAAACTACATGCTCAGTCAACAGTGGACTGCACAGTGTGAATTACGCAAAATAAATTTAAAATGTAGACACAGACATACACACGGAGCTGCAAACGGGGAGATATGACATTTACATTTAGGAGTAGTGGGTTGTGGGTTGTGGCTTTGGGATGACTTGGAAATAATTTTGGCTGGAGAGAAAAGGTTATATTGTAGAGAATATGCGAGTCAGCCAGAAAAGTTTGGATATTTTCCTGGCCATAGTGGGAACTATAATCATTTTAGGGAATGGGATGAGATGTGGTAGAAATTAAGTTTTAGGAAGATTATTCTGTGGGTAGCAGAATGGATCGAAGAGGGAAAATTGGAAATGTGTGAATTAGGCAACTGTTGCAGGAAGCAAGTCCTGGCGGACGGAGACCTGGGCAGAAAGAATGAGGAAAGAGGAACTGGACGGGCAAGAATGGGCTTGTGAGACATATCAGAGGAAAACCCTAGGACCTGGAGATTCACCATCCCACCGAGGTGAAGGGAGAACAAATTGGAGAGGATTTAGATGTTGTGGCTTAATGAAAAGAGTTATTTAGAGTCGGGGTTGGTAGGAGAATTGATATGCCAATACTTTAGGTGTTTATAAAGATTTAAAAACCATTCCATTATTCCAGCCACCCTCTGGATCAGGCAGGAAAGACATTTCAACGCTTATATTATAGACGTAGACACTTAGGAAACTTAGGGAGTGCAAGGCTTGTGAGCGTGGAGAAGCCAGGTTGACGGTCGAGGATCTCAAGCAGTGAGTGCTGAGGAAGCATGGGAGGTAGAGCAGAGCTGTGTGAGACGCGCCTCCCCCATGTCTTCATCCCCGCAGTGGTTCAGGCTCTTCAGGAAGGAGACGTAGAGAAGAAAGAGCAGGAGGCTGAGAACTCTACCTCAAAGCCCCTGCGTCACTAGGGGCAACGGTAGACCCCAATAGGAAAGGGAGGAGAAGGAGGGTTAGAGGCTTGGACGTGCAGGAAGGGGAGCATGTCCGGAAGGAGTGGGGCAGAGGGAAACTGTCCCATGCCTGGAGAGGCTATGAGGAAGGCTCGTTTCTGTGGTGAAGGGAAGCTTGTTGTTGACTTTTATGCAAGCAATAAAAATAGTTTAATAAAGAATTTGAGCCAGCTCATGAAGGATGTCAAAGTGTGTGGGTGGGTGATGATGAAATAGAGATTTTGATTCTAAACCAAACTTAGTAATGAAGAAAGGAAAGGGGAGGTGAGGGAGGGAGATGTTTTCTAGAAAAGCAGCAGCACTAATCAGTGGCTGTTTCAAGCTGTAGAAGATCTGTGATTGTTTGAAAGCAGAAGGGGAGAAAGAATGGTCAGGGGAGAGGGTCAGGATGATGATCTGGAAAGAGAAGAAATGTGTCTGGGTCACAGGTGGAGAAGATGGGGACACCTCTCCCTTCAGGATGGTACGCCGACAACCCCAGTCTGTTGTTAGCTATCGAGTAAATGCCCTAAAGAAAAACTAGAGAGCACAACTTTTTGCATCTGTGCTTTTTGCCATTTTCTTCCTTTATCCCTTATCAGAAAATGTCTTTACCTCTCACAGAGCAGATCGCCATTCGTCTGCTATTATGCGATATGCTGTTTCTTCTCCTGCAGCGTTCGGAGAGCAGCACAGAGAACTGCTATGAGACTGAGACAGAGAATGTCTGCAAGAGGAGAACATTATACAAATGTGGGACACTTTTCTGATAATTCTATGTAAAATTTCATAAGTTCTAATTATAAAAGATACTAAATGGATATTCAGACTTAGAAATATTAAAAATTATTTGTATTAGTAGGTGTTAATTTTAAAATTTGTGTCTAGATTTGGCCGGGCATAGTGGCTCACACCTGTAATCCCAGCACTTCAGGAGGCCAAGGTGGGTGGATCACTTGAGATCAGGAGGTAGAGACTAGCCTGGCCAACATGGTGAAACCCCATCTCTACTAAAACAACAACAACAACAACAACAACAACAACAACAATACCCGGGTGGGGTGGCAGGCACCTGTAATCCAAGCTACTAGGGAGGCTGAGGCAGGAGAATCTTTTGAGCATGGGAGGCAGAGGTTGCATTGAGCTGAGATTGTGCCATTGCACTCCAGCCCGGTCAACAAGAGTGAAACTCTGTCTCAAAAAATAAGTAAATAAATAAATAAATGAAAATAAGATAAAATTTGTGTCTAAATGATCTGGTAGATATGGTGCAGATTTTCAGGTTAATAACTTTCCATTAATAAGAAATAATCTGTCTTCATAGACAAAGGAGTTTACTCCATCCCATATATGAGAGGAGTTGTCCAAACATGGATCTTCATACCAGTGAGTACATTTTGTTCAAAGTGAACTGAGGTCACTAGTCACCCAAAGAGAACATGAAGTTATGTGTCACCTCTGAGGGTAGAAATGGAGTGACGCTGTGGCCTGACACCCATGGGGAATCGTGAACAAGAGAGGCGGAATGTGTGCTGGGGCAGTGCACCGCTGTCTTCTCCTCTCCCTTATACCCAAGCAACGGAGAGAAAGAAGCCAGAAAACTGCTCCCACACTCCATTGCTTCTTCTTGGATCTTATGAGGACAGCAGGAGTGTGGGGCAGAAGTCAGTTTGTTCCGCCTTTGTTCCGCCCGACTCCAGGGCCTGCTGTGCTCTTTCTGCAGCCACACACCCTCTTGCTGCTTTTTCATCTCATCTCACTTAGGACCCTGGAGCCTGTGGTTCTCTTTCTTTGCAGTGGCACATGGCTAAATTTTGGCACATAATGAAGAAGATGTCTCTTCAGTTGCTTAAGAAGTGGGGAGCAAAGAGAGGTAGAGGGAGGTGAAGCTTATAAAGGGAAAGGCAGGAGGAGGGTTGCCAATGCACCTTCTAGCCAGAAGCTGTCGTGGCTGCCCATGCCTTTTATGACAAACCAAACTTACCATGGGCCATTTGTCTCCTGTGGCTCCCTTTGTGTTTTTCCCGTTTCTCGTCTATGTTGATTGCACTCCTGCTCCTTGTTTCTTGATGTTCCTGCATGCTAAATTATTTCAGGGCAGTGAAAGCCATCTCAACTCCAAGTTGTACCAAAGCAGAAATGTCAACTAAATTATCTTTAATGAAATCATTTTCTTTTTTAATCATAGAGTCAACCAAAGTGGAGAAAAAAAAGATTTGCTTTAATTGCAGCCACTTGGAACACCCAGCCTGGGGTTAAACATCCTTTCATCTTGCATGATTGTGACAGACAGAGTAGACATCCTTAACTCAGTAGATGCTTATGGTTTGGGGATAATTGCAATTGGGTTAGGGAAGCAAAATGAAGAAAATACATGGTTGAGAGGAAGATAGAATCCACTTAAGGGCATAAGTATGTTTTAAAAATGGAAGGAAATGAAGTCAGTTGCTGACCAAGTTGAGCAAGTGGGAGGCACTAAAGCATGAGGCCAGAAGAACAGGATGGCACCAAGACAAAGGTCATGTAGGCATAGAGGAGGGACTAGTTCATTCTTACTGAGAGGAGCTGGGAAGGGGCTTCTCAGCTGAGTGGGCCTTGAGAGGAGGATGAGGGAACTCAGGGGACAAGGCAAAGATGGATGTGTGTAGGTGCATGTTTTTGTGTTCAGGGAACACAAAATGATCTACTGTTGCTGAGAAGATTTGGGGCTTTGTTCTTTAGAACATGGTGAGACATTAAAGCAGAATGGTATGTTGCAGGCTGTGTTGAAAGTGAGACAATCCTGTGGCTGTGTGAGGGATGGATTGTGTTATAAAAGATGGCAGTCAGGGAGACCAGCTAGGAAATTGTTGCAAGAGTGTAGGCACACACGGGTGACCTTGAGCTAAGGTGGTGGCATTGGTTCTGGAAAGAAAGTGGGTGTGTGAGAGTCATTTCAGAAGTAGAATACAAATAACTTGGTAATTAATTAAATGTGGAGGGTAAGGTGGGTGAGGTGCCTGAAATGGCTTCAAGTTTCTTTGCTGTTTAAGGATATGGTGGTACTGTATAAGCAAGGGTGTGCTTTTTTCTCTGGTGAACAAAGGGCTCTGCTTGTTGTGTTTGCCAGTTTCCATGGCGTAAATGCCCTCACCAAAGCCCATTTCAGCCTGCCCCCAGGATGGTGCCACTGAATGTGGAGGTAGGAAGAGATGGACACAGTTCACAAGCTGGTTTGAGCCAGTTCCAGCACACCCCTGTGTCTGGTAGGTTATGGAGAAAGATGCCAATCCAGTTTTGAATGGTTCAAATTTAATGCAACAGTGGAATGTCCATAGGAAAGAGTCAAGCAGGCATTGGAAACCTAGAACTGGCACTCAGGAGAAAGGACCAGGCAAGATGTGAAGCTGGAAGTCATCAGCATTAAAGTGCTTGGGGGCGGGGGGTGGGCAAGAGAGGCAGAGAAATTGGGAGAGGAAGGCGGGGAGGGAGTCAGGATTTACAGAGGTGGGCTGAAAATGGAACCTTGGGGTATACCTATGTGCCTGTGTATAAAGGTAAGAGACAGGGAAAAACACAGAAGTGAAGGACTGAGGGAAAGAGAGCAATGGAAGGGCTGGGGTGAGAATTGTGAGAAGGCAGAATTGCAGTATGGAAGACAGCAGAGTCCAAGAATCACAGTGATGGCATCAGGACATAGGATGTTTTGACTTCCAACTTATGAATATAAACATTTTAATCAGAACTGGCTCAGCATGAATTAATTTTCATGAAGTTCCTGAGGGAACATCATTAAGCCAATTTAATTCCTTCCCATAATCAATTTTCCATAGAGTGCTATTAATCTGTTTCCAATTTCTTCCCATTTTCATATGTATCTTAATGAAATTATTTAAATCAGAATCAATTATTTTCCTCATAAATATTATGAAAAAGATTTTATTTATCAATGACTTAAAAATATCTCTATTGAATTTTACTGATTATATCCTCTGTCATTCTTCATTTTCTTTTAAAACCATCTTTTCTGGGTTTAGTTTCCCTAGGTTATTATTATTATTTTTTGTCCATGAATAACAGATGACCCTTTAGGCAGTATTTCATCTGTGTAAATTGTAATCTTTGGCCATTATAGCCATGTGAGTTTTACTTTATCTTTAAATACAAACCTATTAAGTCCATCTAATTTAGTTGCTTTTTACCTGACAGGCTACTTGAGCACTGGGCATTAGGAAACTAGGTGGGAATCCTGATGGAGAAAGATGGATGTGGTTTGGAAAACTCAATATAAATTTATTAATAAAAGTCTATATCAAAATCTGGTATTGGAAGAAAATAATTTCATTGTCTATTATAATAATTTTAATATCTTGGATTTTTCATAGTGTTTTAAAGTAAACAAAAATGCGAAATTATTTGCTAGTCAAAATAAAAATCTCATGTATAGTGTATTTCTGCTCATCATGAGGCATTTGTGTTAATATATAGTCAAAGAACAAACCACCATGTCTAATTAGCTAGTTTTGGCAGAAATATGACTAGTAGGTTCGAAAGATCACACTGGACCACAAAACAAACGAAAGAATGTACGTCGTCTTGAGAGCTCACCCCACTTCTAACGGGTCACCTGTGGGTGGTGCCGTTTCAGTGGTGAATTTCTCATAGCCTGTAGGCTGGGCCTTGGGCTCAGAAGGCTAGTTTTGCCACCAAACTCTTAAGAGTGGACTCACATAAACTAAACTAATACGACAAACATGTGAAACCAGAATGTCAATTTATTCATTTAAACAGGAAAAGGACTAAAAAGCTTTGGAAAGAATATAGGATTGTGATCTTGGCGGGCTTAGAGGAAAAAAGCAAAGGCAGACGTGTGTACAACCATAAATTTCAGCTATTGTTCTCAGTTTTCCGATACAAGTTTAATGTGGATTTCTAAATATTTTCATTTATCTACTGTGCGCTCCAGGAGAAAGAGCAGGACTGGAATAATTGAAGTCCAATGAATACAATTCCGTATTTCTCCCTCCATGGTGCAGATGCCTTACCAACAGGGTATTAGTAATAGATTTGACTAAGGCTTCTTTTCCCCTGGAAGTAGTTGGGATGGATGCTGTGCACTTTCTTTGTTTCTTTGTTAGCATGGTTTCTTCAGCCACCCTTCTGAGCCACATGTCCTTTCTTTGAATAGGTGGGTTCTGTCAGCTTATAATCTAGTCTTATATGTCTAACAATCATAGTGATCATAGTGATTTTTTTTTTAATTTGTGTATTTCGTCTTCTGTTCATTTTGCGTGGTTTATAAAGTTGAAATCTCAGAGAACAATCTCAAATCCTAGTTTTGGGGAGTCTTACCTGTGAGTATCAACAACCGCGATACTGTCAGTCTTCTATAACATAACATTGCTTAAACATTGATGGCTGAGTTGAATTACAGTCAGCATCCACAGGTGCTTTAATTTTTGAGATCATTGTAGAGTCACATGCAGTTGTAAGAAAAAACACAAGGAGATTGTGTACCCTTCACCCATTTTCCTCCAGTGCTAACATCTTACAACACAATCATGAGCATATTGACAACACAGTCAGGATACAGAAGAGTTTCATGACCACAAAGATCTCTTACGTTGCCCTTGTGTCCTAGGAATAAATCCTAAATAAATCATGGTGCATAATTCTTTTTGTACATTGCTAGATTTAATTTGCTAATATTTTGTGGAGAATTTTTGCATGTAATACTTTAGATGTTCCTCATTCTGATGTAGGCATTTAGTACTGTAAATTTCCCTCTCAGCATTACTTTAGCTGCATGCTACATATTTTGATGTGTTGTATTTTTATATTTATTACATTCTATGGATTTTTAAATATACCTTTTGAGATGTTGTCTTTGAACCATTCAGTATTTAGAAATGAATGTTTAATTTTCAAGTATCTGGAGATTGTTCTGTTGTCTTTGTGTTATTGATTTCTAGTTTGATTTTGTTATGATCTAGAGAACATGCTCTGTGATTTTAGTTCTTTCAAATTTGTAGAATTTTGTTCTGTAGCACAGAATATGCTCTATCATGATGAACATTCGTTGCATGAACACTTGAAAAATGTGTATTCTGCTGTTGAGTAGAGTTTTAAAATATATGTCAATTATATCTTGTTGGTTGATTGTGGTGTACATTTCTTCTATATCCTTGCTGATTTTCTGTCTAGTAGTTCTAACTATTACTGAAAGTAGGGTATTTAAGTCCCCCGCTATAATTATGGATTTATCTGTTTCTCCTTTCAGCTCTATCAATTTTTGAGGCCCTGTTGTTTGGTGCATATACTTTTAGGATTGTTACACCTTCCTAGTCAATTGATTGTTTTATGATCATGTCACATTCTTCTTTGTCTTTAGTATTTTACTTTGCTCTTAAGTTTACTTTATCTGATATTAATATAGCCATTTCTGCCTTTTTTTATTTTTGTATGGTATATCTTTTTCTCTCCTTTTATTTTCAATCTACATATGAAGTTGTATGTGAAATCAGTTTCTAATAGACAGCATATTATTAGATCATGTTATTTTATCCACTCTGACAATCTCTGTCTTTTATTTGGTTAAGACTATTTACTTTTAAGGTAATTATTGATATATTTGGGCTAAGTCTTTTATTGTTTTTCTGACTCCTTCTCATTCTTCTGTTCCTATTTTCTTAATTGTCTGTGGGTTATTTGAACACTTAAAAAATGGTTCTGTGTTGATTTGTTTTCAGTGATTTTTGTTTTTTGGGGTTTTTTTGTTTGTTTTTTAGTACATCTGTTTGTATACTTTTCTTAGTGGTATCTCTAGGTATGATAATACACATAAAAAACGTATCACAGCCAGTATCAGTGTTTTACCACTTTGAATGAGTGTTAAACCTTGTGTAGAATGTAGAAACCTGACTGCCATTTGGGTATCTTTATCCTTTCCTCTCTTTAAATGTAATTGTCTTAAGTATTCCCTGTATACACATTGTGTACCACATCAGATGCTGCAATAATTTTTGCTTCAACCATGAATTTTACCCATTCTGATGTTCTTTTTCTTTCCTAAGTTTCAAACTTGGTTCTGTTTTTCTTTTCTGTTTAGAGAACTTTCTTTAGCCGTTTATTAAGGGTAGATTTGCTAGTACAGATGCTCTTTTCTTTCATTTAGGAATGTCTTTATTTACCCTTTCATTTTTTAGGAATATTGCTACCAAATATAGAATTCAGTTGATAGTTCTTTTCTTTCAGTATTTGACAAATGCCAAGGACATTTTTTCTGGCCACCATGGTTTCAGACAAAAAATCTACTATCATATGAATTGTTACTCCCCTACGGGTAATGCACCTTTTCTCTTTGGCTGCTTTTAAGGTTTTTTCTTCATCTTTAGGTCTTAGAAGTTGAATTATGATGTGTGTTGTTGTGGATTTGGTTGGGTTTGTTTATCCTATTTGGATTTTGTCAATCTGTGAGTTTATTTCTTTCACCAAATTTGAGAAATTTTCAGCCATTATTATTATTATTATTATTATTATTTGAATACTCTTTCATCCATACTTTCCTCTTCCCTTTTGGAACTCTAATGATTAAAAAAGAAGTTAAATATCAGTGTAGATGTTGCTAATATTTTTAAAAAAAGGAAAAGACAAATGAGATGTTTTTTTTCTCTACTGTTTAGATTGAGTAAATTCTGTTGATATGTCTTCAGGTTCACTGATTCTGTCCTCTGTCATCTCCACTTTACTGTTGAGCCCATCTAGTCAGTTTTTATTTCTGTTATAGTATTTTTTAATTATACAGTTTCAATATTGTTCATTTTTATAGCTTCTCTTTCAGCTGAGATTTTGGTTTTATTTGTTTCAAGATAGTTTATAGTTCATTGTTGAAGTATTTTTTTGATGACAGCTTTAAAGTTCTTATATCATCATTTTAACACTGATCATCTCAGTGTTGGCATCATCTAATTGTGTTTTCCCATTCAGGTTGTGATTTTCCTGGTTCTTGGTATGATAGGTGATTTTTTATCATCTCCTGACATTCTGGCTATTATTTTGAGTCTCCATTTTAACATTTAGCACACAGGCTACTTTTGTGGACTGTGGTTGTAGGGATGACTTAACATTCAGAGCCTTTGTAGTGCTACTTTGGTCTGCTTGGTTTATCTTGTGCTGCTGGTGCAGCTGCTTGAGGAGGAGGAGGAGGGAGTTTTTTTCGGGCTGGGTTCCCTACTGCATTATGTGGAGCAATGGAGTATGTAGCCTATAAGAAGGAAATGGATGAATAGTGCTTCATGGGCTGGGTGCTTTTCATGGTGAGATTCCCTTTTCTGGTGTGCCCAGCTGCCTCATGTTTCTGAGGCCTGGTAGGGAAGGAGAACCCTTCCTGGGCTGGGCGATCCCCCTTGCGTGGTGGTCTGAGTTGGGGAGGAGAATCTGAGGCCTAAGGAGGTAGGAGAGTGCTTCATCTGGCCACATTTTTTCAGTGGGGTGATTGATCTGTCCGCCTTGCAGGTTCTGCCCCTCTTGGTTTTGTTGGTGAGACTCTTTCAATTTGCAGAAGGAATGCACTTACCAGGACTGCCTTCTGTTGCTGTATATAGGCTGTGGGTTGGGAAATGCCAGGTCCTGGTTGCCTTCTTCTATTGGCAGGGCAGCGTCTCTGACCAGTTTGCCTTACTCTTTTCACCTTTCACATGGAACCTTTGGCTGCCCCTTGTTGAATTTTCAGGGTTTATCATTGTGCTTAGCAGGGAGGAGCAGGAAGAAATTTTCCAGACAAGAAGTCAGTCCAAAATACTTTTGAGACCCAGTTTGTGTAGGACTGTGGAAAACTCAGAGACAGATAATCTCTAAAACCTGTGTGCGTCAAGTGGACCAGCCAGTTGGGAACAAAGAGCTAAGGAAAATGGCAAAAGTGAAACCGCAGATGTCTCAAGGCAAAATATGATTAATTGCCAAGTGAGTGATATGGGCAAGAAACACCGGGGCCCCCGAGGGAGGAAAGATCAATGCATCTTCCAGCCTAACTTGAGCAATTAATAACCACAGTTTTTCAGCAGTTGTGATGCCCAAAGCATATGATCTTCACATGAAAGAGGCCTCTAGCTGGTAGAACGGAACAGAAAGCTGGAGATTAGCATCTTAAAACAAGACACCTTCCCCAAGTTGTCTTTTCCCTGCTTCACCATATGCTGGGGGAGTGGGAGGCAAGGTGGGGAGATGTTAGTGGGAGAAGAGTGATGGGAAGAACTCTGTGAGAATGAATGGCTTTTAAAATGCTGACACATGATGACTGAAGCTCCACAGGCAGTAGGACTGAAAGGCTGAAAGGGTATCTGGCTGGCTCAGTGTGAGTTCCAGTTTTGAGAAAACAGGTAGCAACTCCACCCTGTGGAAGGGCATTGCCTATGGGGAGCCAGGAGCACAGGGCTGCGTGAAAGTAGGTCACAGGTTTGGCAGCTACATCAGGGCAGCTCAGAAGGAACCGCACGTCATGGTGGTTGGCAAGTGTGGAGGCTGGGTCCTGATTAGCATATCACAGTGCTCTAGGAGTCCTGGAAGGCCCTCCTCTTCTATGTGCACTGCTGCTGACATCCAGGCCATTTTGGAACCTGCAAATGTCTCTTCCCCAGATGCAGCAAGCCCCAGGCTGAATTTGGAGGACCCATGTCCTAGCTAGCATGTAAGCAAGCACAAAGGATAGAACAGGAGAGGGAGGCAAAGAAGAAAGAGCAGAGAACGGAGAGAGCAAGCTTGACTTCTTAACGAAAGGTTGTAATATGAAGCAAAACACTTGTTAGAAGAGAAAGTGTTTGGGGGTTGTCATAAGGAGAGCAGCATTTAGCATATTGTTGATAAAGCATAGCATCTCAGCAGGATACCTCTGAGTTAGTCCATATGGTGCTAGTCATTCTCTCAGTAAACATAGAAAATAATTGTAAATAGTAATATTAAATGAAGTATCAGAATGACTACAGTACTTTTTTTTTAACGGTTAAGAATGTGTGACATTATTTATGACCAGAAAGTTCAGGTTGAGTCTAAAAATCACAGTAGAGGCTAACCCGTATTATTATTATTTAAACACAATTAAACATTTAAAGATGAGTTCTGGGGGAGTGACTACTCAGATGTTAACCCTAGTGCCCATCAAAGAAGGATTTTTAAAAGATACATTTTCACATTTCATTTGTTGTAAAATCTTGACTGTGCTACTCTATTAATATCATGAATAATCTTAAGTAGCAGGTAAGCAAATAAAATACATAATTGTATTTTGGCTTATTCTGTGTAAGTTTACAAATCTGTTTACCTTATTCAACAACAAAATATTTATTGATCAGCACACTCTGTGCCAGTTGCTGTTTTAGACACTGGAAATGTAACAGTAAACAACACACATACAAATCCCTGTCCTTGGTTATTCTGTTTAGGATACTGTTAAAATATCTGTGGTCCTTTGCTTAGGTGCAGATGTGATTGGTTGACGCAGGGGGAAGCCATAGGCTATGCTGGGTGTAGAGAGGAAGCTAACACGGGGTTAAAATGGGGAACATATTGTGAACATGGATTTAGCAAGAGTGGGCTGTGTTTACAAGCAGGTAGAAAGGGGAGAAACACGTGACTGATTTTTGGAGGAAAAATGCCAATAATCGCATATATATATATGCTATACACTATTTTTTAAAATGTAAGTTCATGTTTCCATTCAACTCGGCAATCTTTGAGCGCTTGCAATGTGCTGGACTAAAAGGATTATGTGTAACAGAGGGATTGTGAGGAAGACTTTTTTTGTGCTTCATTTTCCTAACTGTGATGAGAACATTATATTAATGTGATAAAAATTTTTTAAGTATAAATATGCCTTGGAAATATGTGTTAGGTGTGCTAATCTTCCTTTTCTTGTCAAGCCCTATTTTCCAGCCAAAACTAGACTATTTTTGATGTTTTTTCAGCCCCATACATTTTGTTTTATCTTTGTCCTATTCTTGATAATGTTCTTTTTTTTTTTTTTTTTTGGCAGAGTCTTGCTACAAAAAATACGAAAATTAGCTGGGCATGGATGGTGGCGCTCAAGACCCTATCTCTAATACAAACAACAACAAAAGCAATATTTTATTAGGATTCAAACTACTTAGGGCTTAGCCTTTTGACAGAAAGTAAGCTGATTAAATTGCTACCTCCTTTTTCTTCCCTAAGAGCATTTGGTCTTTGCCTGCTCAGCATCTACTCTTGCTCTCCTCTCCTTTATTTATTAGAGGCAGGGTCTCGCTCTGTCACCGAGACTGGAGTGCAGTGGTGTGATCACAGCTCGCTGCAGCCTCATACTCCTGGGCTCAATCGATCCTCCCACCTCAGCCTCCCAAGTAGCTGTGACCCACGCCTGGCTCATTTTTGTATTTTTTATAGAGATGGGCCCCCCCTATGTTGCCCAGGCTGGTCTCGAACTCCTGGGCCCAAGTGATCCTCCTGCCTCAACCTCCCAAAGTACTGGGATTACAGGTATGAACCACCGCACCCGGCCTTGATAATGTTCTTATTCCTTACCCTCCCCTCAAAAATCCTCTGGCTCCCAAAATCCTATCTGTTTCTCAGAAAGGTCCTCTAGTGAAACATGGTCTTTTCCACCCATAGGTCATAGTACTGTGTGTTTCCTCAGGCCTGTTTTGTGTTTATGACTTGCTTATTTTCAACCTCCCCTTCCCCTGTCCCCCATTTAGATTGCAGACTCCCTAAGGACAGAAGCTGTTTCTTATCGTTGCCTACATTTCCCACCACGGTGCTTAGCATAGGATTGTCCACCTGGAAGTTGCTCAGTAAATATTTATTGAATTGTGTCGCATTGTATCCTCCCTTTTTTTTTTTTTTTTCGAGACAGAGTCTTGCTCTGTCACCCAGGCTGGAGTGCAGTGACACGATCTCGGCTCCTTCACCTCCCAGGTTCAAGCGATTCTCCTGCCTCAGCCTCTCAAGTAGCTGAAATTACAGGTGTGTGCCACCATGTCCAGCTAATTTTTGTATTTTTAGTAGAGATGGGGTTTCATCATGTTGGCCAGGCTAGTCTCGAACTCCCGACCTCAAGTGATCTGCCCACTTCAGCTTCCCAAAGTGCTGGAATTACAGGCGTGAGCCACTGTTGCCCTGCCTGTATCCCCCAGTTTTTTGAGGTAACTAAGTTCCATCAATTTTTCCAGGCTTTGCATCTGTGGTTTCCCATCAACATTTCTGAAGCCTGTCTTTCTGTTTGGTCTTGTTTGGATCGTGTCCCTCTTGTAGGTGTGTCTAAAACTTAAAACAGTGTTCTCATTGGGGCAGGATGCATCACAATGACCAGTTTCCTCATTCTAGGGATAAAACTACCCAGGAGTTTGAAAACCATCCCATTTTAATTACTGTGGCAAAGTGAGGTCTACCAAGAATTCTTCAAGCATCTAAAAAGCGTGTCACACTGACCTCAGCCCCAGTGACTAAGTGTGACTGGGCCAGGCCTGCTGCCTGCTTTAGAAGTCCTGGCCTGCCATCCAGAGACCCCCTGCTCCCCTGCCTCAGATGCTGAGGGTTCCATAGGCAGAACAAGACCAAGCCTTTGTTTCCACACATTCAGTGAACTCCCCTCTGAAAAAGACTTAATGTGCAGACTTCTGTCTTCTACAGACCTTCGCAGCCTGACAGTGCTTTATTGTCTGTCACAGACAGCACTAGTGAAAGATCTTTCTAACCTGGATGGGCCAGTTGGTCCTTTTAAAACTTCATGCCATCTTTGGAGACTGTGCTGCCTCGTGAGTGCTCTGTAGGCCAACACCAAAGGGCTGGTGTCTTTGTGACTGCACCGTGTTGTTTTGATTCTGTAAAGAAATACAATGACTCCCTTCTGTGTTCTGTTTTCTCCCCCTTCCACAGCCCACACACATACATAAATGAATTTTCTAATTTGACAGGCTGTGGAGGTAAATTTAAGTGAAATATCATGCTGGATTATTGTCTTTAGATTTTAATTGATTTCTGCATGCAACCCTAAGGTGTTGAGCATTACTTCCTTTCCAGTAAGAGTGACAAATTGTTTAACAATAACAGGGGAATGACCTCCCAGATTTTCAGGGGTCTACGTTGAATTGAATAAGGTATCTAATTGGTCTCTACCTAAAAATGCGCGCACACACACACACACACACACAGCCTGTGAATGTGAGGGTGTCTTTGCAGTTCATGCAGTTACAGACCCCTTTCAGATTTCACAGGCAACAGAATGTATGTTATCTTCATAGCCCAAGGCTTTAGCACAGGGCCTGGGATTTATTAAGCACCACTCTCAGCTGTTTCTGCCGAATCTTCCATAAATTTTAATTTTTGTGGGTAGATGCTTATATTATTTTGTTTTATTCTTAACCTATTTTACATTGTGATTCTTATGGCATAGAACTCACATTGCCTCTTCAGTCACGGCAGCAACAGTGGTGAATTTCCATATAGTATCAATGACTTCCTTATTTCATTTTCTGTTCCTCTCTCAGAAACTCCTTGCCAGATTTGCCTAGTGCCGCACTCCAGGTATAAAAAATTGCCTCTTGCTCAGTTATGCTGAAATGTTCTGTCATGAATAGAGATGGATGATGAACACACATGTCTCTGGAATTTCTTTAGTGGTATAATTTTGAGTTGTCAAAATTTGGCATATTTAAGGAATGTTGCCAAATTATTTAAATTTATTTTAATGTAAAAACAAGGCTTTGCAGGTGAGGGATAACATTTTTAGTCATTTGAAATCAGGTCCTTAAACCATAACTTGCTTGTAAAAACTGGATGTTAGGCTTTGTGTCAGTCAGCTTATGCTAAGTTATGCTTCGGTAACAAACAGCACCCCCCCCCCCCCCACTGACTTCAGTGGCTTTTGATATCAGGGTTTATATTACATGTCCATCACAGTTCCATTTCAGCTCTGCTTCAGGAAATATTCATTCTGGGACTCAGACTTTTCCCCCACGTCAATAAAAGAGGGGCCCAGTGCTTGCTAATAGTGTCTTCCTCCTTTGTCCCCAGTTCCTCACCCTGTAGCTCTTCTCTCATAGACACATATCAGTTGGTTCTTTCCTTAATTTAATGTCCCTGTAGTATTATTGTCGCTTGTGCCAGGGGTATCTTTGGACTAAAACAATATATTTTTAAAGCATCTTTTGCAGCCAAAAAAAAAAAAAGACTAAATGAGGAGGAAAATGAAATACAATTGGATTTTTGAAGGCTGTTCTCCACACACAGTTCTCTGTTTTTCTGCTTTTATTTTGCCTTTCTGATGCCTGTACATGATAATTTTACCTACTAAAGTCATGTTCATTTTCCAGTGGTTAAAACATTTGTCAGTATAAAAATATATCCTATTCTCCTCTCACCTCCAGCAGCAGTGTAAAGAAGTTTATGTTTACAACTGCCTCTATGTAGAGAATTCTCAGTACTCTCTGAATATGCTAGAAAAAGGCCAAAAGGAGAGATTTTTGTACCCTTTTAAAAACATTATGCTTCCCATAAGACACTGGAATGATTTCATGGAACAGTGTCCTGCTTCCTTAAATGATGAAGAAACAAACTTGTATAAAAAATTTGGCCTGATAATTGTCCATAAAAATATCTTCTGTCACTCTTTCTGCAGAATGTTATTTTTGCCTTAACATTAAATTTTTCTTCAATATTAAACTGTGCTCAGATTTGGCTATAGAAGAATTAGACATTTTCAGCTGGAGCAAAAGTCAATCCTGTGGACACCAGAAATATGACAAATATAGCAGAGTCCTAAGCACCTTAAAATTCATCTTTTTTTGTATATAACACACATATTTGAATTTATGGCAGTACTTCTTATTAAGATGTTAAACAATCATAAGAATTTTTTGAGGTAATTCTCACTCAAAACATCTTGAGTTCACAGTAGTAAAGCGTCACAGAAGAAACTTAACAGTTTTCTATAAATTTAATTGCTGCCTTGGAATAATTATGTCTAGAGGACAGAATACTCTATGTATTTTATTATCCATCAGTTTCTTTTTAATAGGAGTGCTGTGCTTTGTACAAGTCAATTATTTTTGATAGTTTCTGTAATTAATGTTTAATTATATTTTATTATCCTCATTTAACTACATCACCTTGGTGATAATTGAAGCATTTCTAAACACTATACTTCCCTACAGTGTTTTGTATGTTATATAATTACCTTGGTAACGTTTCCACAAAGTTTCAGGATTTGTGTTATGTGTAAGTCGCCATTTATTGCAAAAATATATAAAATCTATCTTCTCTATACTTTTAAATCAGAATAGCTCTAAAATGTGACCAAAGATAGAAAAACCCAAACAATGCCTTCTGTGTATAATTATCAGAATGGCGAATTGTTAATTAAGTGGGGTTTTTTTTGTACCATGCATTTTTATATCCCTGCATTTAGATAATGCTAAAGGTGTACAAAAACACATCACTGACCCTCTGTTGGTAGTACTTATTCTTTGAGGTTTCTTATTTGTGTCCGGTAGTGGTAAAGGATCCATATCACTCCATTCACACATAGACAAAAAGTCCCTGGAATAAGTATACAAGGCAACTTAGGCCATGGCCTTGTCCAGCAATCAAACCTACCAGATACAGGCTCTCTGTGCTTACTCAGCATTTGCTATGTCTCCCAAGTCACTCACTCAGGTGCATGGGTGAGAGCTGAGTCTCTCCCTCTTTGGACCATTGATCAAAGGAACATGCCAGAGAAGCCTAGCAATGTGGAGGTCAAGGCAGGGGAAGCCCAGCTTCCTGCTTGGGTTCTTCCCACACCGTCCCTCACCGTCTCCCATGTGTCCAGCCCACTGATTTGGTTCTACAATTCTTGCCATTCCTCACTTCACCTCTCATTTTCACGTAATTTTCTTACCTATTTTTAGAAACTGTTATTTTTCTCTTCTTCTATATAAATCAGAGCCCCAGAATGGGTATTACAATATAACTTTCTTAGTTCCTTGGTAAGCCACTTCAGTACAGGATGAAAAAATAAATTTTGAGGAATTTGAGAAGTTATAGCTATTACTGATACACAATCTTCTAAGACTTGTAGTTTGGACATAGAAGTGATTTGGATTAAAATTAATCACAGATCACTTTTATTTAAATGGCACATCTTCTTCTAGGTATTTTCAAGTTACATTTATGGTCTTCTTTTAAAAAGAAAGGAAGGGAAATGCACATTTGTGAGTGTTGGGGTGAGTCTGTCCTAGACGCTTTCTCAAATGTGTCTTGTATGCCACACTCATTCCAAAGAACTTGTGAATTAAGGTGTATTGTCTCCATTTTTTTTCCAGTGGAGGAAAGTCTAAAGACATTAGAGATGCCCAATCTAGAGTCTTAGAGGTGCCAGGAGACACAGGTAGCACTGAATGTTCGTCCCAGTCCCCCATCCCCAAATTGCACAGCTTGTGAATGTGAGGATACCTTTGGAATTCTAAAATCTTAGAACCCTTTTCAGGCCTGAGGCATGTATATGATCTCTGTATTCCCAGGCCTTAGTGTGGGGCCTCGTGTTTGCTGAGCACCAGCTGGTGTTTGACGTTCCCAGTAAAGACTAGCACTTGGTGCTTAGTGGACCCCAGGCACCATGGAGCACTTTCCATGTATCATCTTATCACTTAAATCTTCTTACTCAGCGGAGTAAGTACGGCACTGTAATTACCTCCATTTTACAAGTAAGGAAACTGAAACACAGGATGATTCAACAACTCACCTGTGGTCACATAGTAAGTTCGAGAGGCAGGATTTGCACCCAGGCTGCCTGCCCTCCACACTCACATTCCTGACCAGGAGGGTGCAGGTGCCCTGCCTGAGTGAGTCAGTCCTTTGAATAAGGAGCAGAAGGACCCTTGTAAAGGAAAACATGACACATGAGACATGTGAGAGGGCTTCTGCAGGCTCAACCTTTTCGTCATAAATAGTATCGTTCAGATGAATTTTTAGTATAATTTTATATAAGTTATTTCTATTTTGATGTATTCATCTTTCTAATAAAGCCTAGAAATAGTAACACACAGGACTGGCAGTCATGGAAGGGAGAAAGGCAAGTCATGGGAGGTCAGCCAAGGCAGGGCGCTTTCATGGTGGGGGCAGTGGGACAGAGAGGGCTGCAAGAGGGTTTAGGAGCTTGGAAAGTGGATTAGTCCATTTTTGCATTGCTGTAAAGAAATGCCTGAGACTGGGTAAAGAAAAGAGGTTTAATTGGCTCACAGTTCTACAGGCTGTACAGGAAGCATAATGGCTTCTGGGGAGGCCTCAAGAAACTTACCATCATGGTGGAAGGCAAAGGGGAAGCTGACATGTCTTACATGGTCAGAGCAGGAGGAAGGGGTTTGGAGGAGGTGCTACACGCTTTTAGATAACCAGATCTTGCAATAACTCACTCACTGTCACAAGAACAGCAGCAAAGGGCAAATGCGCCCCCATGGTCCAGTCACCTCCCACCAGGCCCCACCTCCAACATTAGGAATTATAATTCGACGTGAGACTTGGTTGGGGACACAGATCCAAACCATACTAGAAAACAAAGGCCTTTCTGAAATAAAGGGAGAGTAACCAAACCTGTACCTCTTGCTCTCTAAGCAAGGCAGCTTAGCGCTTCTTTTTATGTCCTCCAAGCTGTTATTCTCAGAGATTTCAGTCAGTTCCAGGGTTGCAAAGACAAAAGTTATTGTAATGGGAGGCCAAGGCAGGCAGATCACCTGAGGCCAGCCTGGCCAACGTGGCAAAACCCTGTCTCTACTAAAAATATGAAAATTAGCCAGGCGTGGTGGCACACACCTGTAATCCCAGCTACTCGGGAGGCTGAGGCAGGAGAATTGCTTGAACCTGGGAGGCGGAGGTTGCAGTGAGCTGAGATTGCACCATTGCACTCCAGCCTGGGGGACAAGAGTGAAACTCCATCTCAAAATAAATAAATGAAAAGGTATTATAATATGACAGTACTTACTAATAAACTGACCATTTGTAAAACTGGTCCCTACTCAAACATCCCTCTTTCCTAACCTGCAGTCTCTTGTACCCTTCCATTCTACTTGTCCTTCGCTAATAGACTGTTGTAAACATCTTTCAAGAAACTGCATGTACAATGCAATTTGGAAATATGCAGTGTAAATCTTACAAAAATACGGGATTTCATGATGTCAGTGAAAGTGATGTTGGAGACCTGCTCGCATCGCAGGCAAAGCCACTGGCAAAAGAGCATTTGGCAGGGTTAGGCAAGTTAGTAATTAAAGAGAAAATCGAGTGGATGATGGCATAGGAGGAATCTTAAAAAAAGAGAAGCTCTTGCAAGAATTGCAGAAACCGTAAGTTATTTTTGCAAAAATGATCCTCTTTATGAATACAAAATCAGAAATATATTTTCAAGGGAAACCACATAATTTTTGTCAGAAAAATTATTTTGAAAAATAATTATGACTTGATTCCTTCTTTGCTTAAGGGTGAATGTATAGTTTCAATTAGAACATTCAAAAATGTTAAGCTATAAAATAAATTTTTCTTAGTCTTTAGACTAAATAAAAGCTTATTTCACTATTGAGTATAGAACTATGACGTCTATTTTCAGTGGATTCATATTATGCAGCCCCTTGTGGACACCAAATTAGATAAAGGGACATATGTGTATGTGTGTGCACACAGGCACGTGTGTTTGGATGTAGACATGTAGTCTCATTATCTTAATTTTTTTCAACTTCAGTTTTCTGTCTACAAATTGGATTTTATTTGTCATAGACAGGAAGTACGTTTTCAGCTTCTTAAGAGTTTGTCACAGTAAGGCAAGAAACATAAATAATACACAGTTTAAAATTCACATATTGATATGAGCCTGATTGTAATTATGTATAGTAGGTGTTTATGAAATATTTGCTAAATGGATGCATAAATTTTCAATCTATGAATTTGGAATGGTTAAATCTGTCCTTATTTTGAGGTTGTAAGATAAAATGATTTCATGGATATGACAATTTAGTGAAAGAGAAGAAAAATCCCTCTAAATTTTCATTCAGTCATATGATCTTCATTATTGGTAGTAGCAATGAATTATTGTGATCATTGATTCAGGAAACAAACATGACCCAGGCTCTGGTATACAGAATACAGTGACGTTATATGCCTTTCACCAGAGAAAGTTCAGATTCAACCCATATATTTTTATTCTTCCTCTCCTAGAACCTCTACCATATATTCACCCACATACTTACTCTTCTTTAACTTATTTCTCCCTTATTTTTTGACAGGTTAAAGTAAAATAAAACAAAAACCAGAATCCCAACCACACAGCCAGAAATACTTGGCTAAGGAAAAGAGTATAGAAACAATCCATTTAAGCTTACTATTATGTTACATTTAATGCTTCTGCACAATTAATTGTATAATTATTTGTCCAAACTGAGTTGATGCAGTGGCACATGTACGTAAGATTTAGCTAAAGTCACTTTGTTAGTAGTGTGTTGTTGCCTGTCTCTTATAAATCAAATAGCTAGTGTCAGAGATTGGATGTTTTAGAATTCCTTTGTTGTGGCTAGGGAAAATAGAAGAGTAGAAGTGATTTCAGTACCTGGACATCATTTCATGGTTATTGTGTGATGATGTGAAAAGACATTTTATTCCATTATTTGATATTTGAAATATTTATAAGAGTTATGAGTATTTAGAACATTCATATACCAAATGGAATCTACATATTTCCCTAAAGTTTATATTTTCTTCTGCCTTTAGAGCAAGAGTCCCCAACCCCTGGGCCGTGGACCGCTACTAGTCAGTGGCCTGTTAGTAACTGGGCAGCACAGTAGGAGGTGAGTAGCTGGCAAGTGAGCAAAGCTTCATCTCTGTGAAGCTCCCCATTGCTGGCATTACTGCCTGAGCTCACATTAGCAGCAGTATTAGATTCTTATAGAAGCATGAACCCTATTGTGAATTGCACATGTGAGGGATCTAGATTTCTCCTTATGAGAATCTAATGCCTGATGATCTGCCACTGTCTCCCATCAACCCCAGATTGGACCATCTAGTTGCAACAAAACAAGCTCTGGGCTCCCACTGATTCTACATTATGGTGAGTTGTATAATTATTTCATTATATATTACAATGTAATAATAATAGAAATAAGGTACATAATAAATGTTATGCACTTGAATCATCCCCAAACCATCCTCCCCTCTGCTCTGCAGTTTGTGGAAAAATTGTCTTCCACATAATTGGTCCGTACTGCCAAAAAGATTCGGGACTGCTGCATTAGGTGAACTAAAAAGAAACAAATATTTTACTTAAGGAGATAGAAATAGTTAAAACAGTTTAGATATATGAATGCTAGAAACAATAAAATATCCTAACTGGATGTGTGAAGTACTTTTATATGCGAGTATTTCACTTAATTCTTGACAGCCCCATTGGGTTGGTTGTATTATTTTTCCATTTCACAGATGAGGAATCCAAAGCCTAAGTTACTTGCTTAAGGTCACCCTTGAAAGTGGCAGAGCTAGGATTTAAATCTCGAGGTGTTCTGACCCCCAAATCCATGGATTTACCCCTTGTGCCCTGGTATAACCTCCTAACTGAAATAAACACTATGCCAAATATTGTCAGCTTAAACAAAGGCCCTCTGTTACGTATTTACCTTTATTTTTCCCAAATGAAATTTACTTTGGAGGAGGTAAATTGAGGATACTTCGGAGGTTTTCACGCATTTGTTTCCCACTATTCATATTGCTGTAATTGGGAAGATTGGATCTTCTTGTGAGCTCATGATACAGAAGACAGTTGGGGGTTTTTAGTCTGATTTCTTTTTTCTTTTATTTTTGTGTTATGAGACTGGTTTTAATTCTACATGGACTGGTGGTTTGGGATGAGAGGAGGATGCACACACTGCTTGTCCTGCTCTGGCCTTGCAGGCTGTCTGGAGAAGTTTTGTTCTTTTTGAGAATTAAGCAAGGGGGTTGATTTGGGGATAGCAGAGAATCTGCAAAAAGCTGATTTAAGTTAGAGCACCTTACGTGGAGGCGCTTGCTGCCCTCTTTTCTCATTCATCATCCTTCCTCCTTTGAGTTTCTCTGTTCCAAATGAAACACAATAGAATAAAACATCAAAGAAAATTATTCATGCTATTTGCATATAAAGCCAACCAGGGCCCTCAGACTGTGCTGCAGATATTAAAACGTGTAATGGGGCAGGGAGATGGAACCCGAGGCACTATGAGCAGTTGTTGCAGGATGTGTTGATGGTAGGAGTCTTCAAGACTTGGAGCTTCATAAAGGGGTGAGTTATGCAGGAACTGAGCACTGCAGATGGGGAGCAGTCAGGCCATCTTGGGAAAAAGGTGGACACAGGCAGTCACGACAGGCAGTGAACCTCAGCCACAGACCAGAGAGCTCCGAGTCCCACCCTAGATGGTGAACTGTACAGCAGCCTCTCATCAGCACAGACCCGCGTGGGAGAGAGGAGTCAGCCAGCCTGAAGGAGGCTCCCCTAAGTTATGGAGGACTGGAGAAGCAACTTGGTTTTATTGCTTTTAAATACAATTGTCACAACCTTCTTGGCTTAAAAGCATTCAGTGACTCACTCTGGACTGCCAAATCTGGATTCCTGATCTCGGCGGCAGGATGCTCTGTGCTGAGTCCATGTTTTCTTCTGATTCATCCCTTCAACCCCAGCCCTTCATTTATTCCAGCGCTGAGAAAAAGAAATGTCTCAGTGTTGCCCATGGCCCCCGTGCCATGCTTTCCATCTCTCTTGAGCTGGTGTCCAGCCCTCTTATCCCCACACACCAGAATCCTGTGCATTCCCCAAGCCAGTCCTGAATGCCTCCCTCTGATCTCCCTGGTCAGATGCCACCTCCACTTCCTGTGATGTATTCACTCAGTGTGCCTGTGGATTTTCTTTTTCTTTCTTTCTTTTCTTTTCTTTCTTTTCTTTCCTTCTTTCTTTTTCCTGTCTGTCTGTCTGTCTTTCTTTCTGCCTTTGGAGGGAGTCTCGCTCTGTCTCCCAGGCTGGAGTGCAATGGCATGACCTTGGGTTGCTGCAACCTCTGCCTCCCAGGTTCAAGTGATTCTCCTGCCTGAGCCTCTGGAGTAGCTGGGATTACAGGCGCCTGCAACCACAGTCGGCTAATTTTTTTGTATTTTTAGTAGAGACGGGGTTTTATCATGTTGGCCAGACTGGTCTCGAACTCCTGACCTCAAGTGATCTGCCCACCACAGCCTCCCAAAGTGCTAGGATTACAGGCGTGAGCCACTGCACCCAGCTGGATGTTCACTTTCTGACTTTATATCCCGTGTATTTGTTTTTTTTTTAAATGGATATTAACAAGGTGATTTATCAATCAAATCATACAAAATTTCTTCTTTTTTTTTCAGAATTACAGGAGTTTTATTTATTTATTTATTTATTATTATACTTTAAGTTTTAGGGTACATGTGCACAATGTGCAGGTTAGTTACATATGTATACATGTGCCATGCTGGTGTGCGCTGCACCCACTAACTCGTCATCTAGCATTAGGTATATCTCCCAATGCTATCCCTCCCCCCTCCCCCCACCCCACAACAGTCCCCAGAGTGTGATGTTCCCCTTCCTGTGTCTGTGTGTTCTCATTGTTCAATTCCCACCTATGAGTGAGAATATGCGGTGTTTGGTTTTTTGTCCTTGCAATAGTTTACTGAGAATGATGATTTCCAATTTCATCCATGTCCCTACAAAGGACATGAACTCTGTATATTTGTTTAGATGTGTTATGCGCCTTTATATTCAGTTACAGCACTTAATACAGAGCTTTGGACATAATAGATATTGAATAAATATTTACCTAATGAACGACTGAATCAAATAATATATCTGCTTGCAGGAGATGATCAACATGTTGCCAAGTAGAAGCCCATAAGTGACACATTTTAACAAGATCATTTTGTCTAGAGTGGAGGGCAAGGCCCTTTGAGTGACACACAAGTGAAAGACATAGTCACTGCCTTAATGGTTTGTAATTAGTTTGTTAGTTATTTGTATATAATTGCGGATGCAGAGATGTCTGAGATACTCCAGTCTCCTAAGTAGGTTAAGTGTGACTTATCCTACACAACAACTCTTGGTACTGTTGTTTCCTCCAACAGACCATTTTATATGTATAGTAAAAAACGTAAACTTTGGCCTAATTCCTATTTATTATTGATTTCAAATTAGGGTACCCCAAGTTAATTTGCTTTCCTGTATTTTGGTAACTGTCAGTCTGCTAGGGAAGCTCCATGTCTGAGTTTGGGGGTATGGGTAAATTCTGCAGACAGTGGGGTGTCCTGAACCCTCCGGCAGAAGTCAGAGCCTGCTTGTGTTCCATCCCCATCTTTTTTTTTTTTTTAGATGGCGTCTCACTCTGTCAACCAGGCTGGAGTGCAGTGGTGTGATCGCGGCTCACTGCAACCCCCACCTCCCAGGTTCAAGCAATTCTCCTGCCTCAGCCTCCCAAGTAGCTGGGATAACAGGCGCCCACCCATGCCCGGCTTGTTTTTGTATTTTTAGTAGAGATGGGGTTTACGCCATGTTGGCCAAGCTGGTTTCAAACTCCTGACCTCAAATGACCCGCCTGCCTCAGCCTCCCAAAGTGCTGGGATTACAGGCATGAGCCACCACACCCTGTCCCATCCGCATCTTTTTACCACTCTGTTGCTGCCTATGTGGTCTCTTTATAATCTGCCTCTTTGGGATAAGGGCTGTGTCTGGTAGAACCCAGGGGAGGACTGCATAAAAGATACATGTTTCTTGAATTTACTTTCCTATGAAATGTTTAGAAAATTGTTGAAATAGTTAGCCAAGGAATTTCTATTTGTCAAAATTTAGTTAACTGGCTTTGCACATACATAATCATTGATACTAATCATTCAACAGTTATATTTAGAGCATCATCCAGACTTCTGCTGGGTGTGCTGGATCTGTCACATCCTTCACAGGTTTTCTGATAAGTGCGGAGTGGCTGGGAGGGCTTTTATTGGCAGCCTTTGTTTTTAAACCCCAAGCATCTTCCATGAGCTTGGCTTACTTTCAGGGAGTATGGCTCCTATATCAATTATCTATCTCAGAGTTTAGAGCTGAGCCATCTATAACAATACTGGTAGACGAGGTTATAAAGTCCACAAGAAGCTGTTTGAAGGAAGAGTTGTTTACATAACCTGGATCACATACGGTTTCTCCAGTGAGGGTGAGGCTGATGGAGAGTTTCTCATTTTTCCCTGCTAGATAGCAGGAGGTAAAAATTGAGCAAGTAGAAAGCAGGAACTGTTGCTAACTGCCTTCCTGTTCATTGTCTTCATGAAAAGAAGAAAAGGGGCCAAACCTGATGACTCCCAGAGTGAGAGCTGCTGGGATGCCTGGGTGGGCAGTCTGCCCTCATAGGTGAGAAAGTGTGATGGGAACTGGGAGACCCAGGGAGGCTCTTTGACCTCAGCTCTTCACCCCATCAGCAGAAATAGGAGGTTCATATTTGCCATGAGTCTTCAAGGAAAGTGTAAAAACTTATTTCAGAGTCCCATTAGGCTACTGGCTTTACCTGGTCAAAGATCTGTTTTGCTGCTAGTTTTGCTAATTCTGTGTGTAAAGAAGACTTAAGCATCTGTTTGCTAACGTGGTCTTCCCACAACCAGCTAAAGGCTGTTTTGTGATTGATTGCCGGTTCCTGTGTGCTTGGTTTGCATCTCTCCACCAGCCTTATCATCCTCCATGAGTTACCTCTACACATGTGCTCATGTCTAAGGGCCAGGTCTCCCCAAGAGCAGGGTGCAGATTGTGCCTTTGTTACTTCAGCACTAACAGTGCCTACGTGCATAGGTGTCCAATGAGTGGGGAGTACTTAAATGGATGAATTCTACTCAAAGACTCACGTGAAGTCCTTATGACTGCATTTTCTCTACGTCTGTTTTTTTAAAAAATCCAATAATCAGCTTCTTATGGTTCATATCTTTTCTCTCAAGTGTAAGACAATAGATATTTTAGATTTTGGTTATTATGTTTTGCTGGAAAAAGAAAACTCTTTCTGGACATAGGTCCTGTTGACCCTTTACTATATGTCACTCTGGCTAGAGGTGAGCCCCCTGGCAGCTCTGTCACCCGATGCCTTGTCTTATCCTTCTTGTACCTTCCCCAAGCACGGTTCGTAGCATGTGCGTGCATGGTTCATAGTGTGTGAGTACTAAGGAATTAAAAAAACAAATAGTAGTAGAGCAGGTTGACTCTTCTTTATTTTTTTATTTTTTTATTTTTTATTTTATTTATTTTTTTTTTTTATTCTTTTTATTATTATTATTATTATTATTATTATTATTATTATACTTTAGGCTCTATGGTACATGTGCGCAACGTGCAGGTAAGTTACATATGTATACATGTGCCATGCTGGTGCGCTGCACCCACCAACTCGTCATCTAGCATTAGGTATATCTCCCAATGCTATCCCTCCCCCCTCCCCCCACCCCACAACAGTCCCCGAAGTGTGATGTTCCCCTTCCTGTGACCATGTGTTCTCATTGTTCAATTCCCACCTATGAGTGAGAATATGCGGTGTTTGGTTTTTTGTCCTTGCGATAGTTTACTGAGAATGATGATTTCCAATTTCATCCATGTCCCTACAAAGGACATGAACTCATCATTTTTTATGGCTGCATAGTATTCCATGGTGTATATGTGCCACATTTTCTTAATCCAGTCTATCATTGTTGGACATTTGGGTTGGTTCCAAGTCTTTGCTATTGTGAATAATGCTGCAATAAACATACATGTGCATGTGTTTGGGTATATACCCAGTAATGGGATGGCTGGGTCAAATGGAATTTCTAGTTCTAGATCCCTGAGGAATCGCCACACTGACTTCCACAAGGGTTGAACTAGTTTACAGTCCCACCAACAGTGTAAAAGTGTTCCTATTTCTCCACATCCTCTCCAGCACCTGTTGTTTCCTGACTTTTTAATGATTGCCATTCTAACTGGTGTGAGATGGTATCTCATTGTGGTTTTGATTTGCATTTCTCTGATGGCCAGTGATGGTAAGCATTTTTTCATGTGTTTTTTGGCTGCATAAATGTCTTCTTTTGAGAAGTGTCTGTTCATGTCCTACAGTAACCAAAACAGCATGGTACTGGTACCAAAACAGAGATATAGATCAATGGAACAGAACAGAGCCGTCAGAAATAATGCCACATATCTACAACTATCTGATCTTTGACAAACCTGAGAAAAACAAGAAATGGGGAAAGGATTCCCGATTTAATAAATGGTGCTGGGAAAACTGGCTAGCCATATGTAGAAAGCTGAAACTGGATCCCTTCCTTACACCTTATACAAAAATTAATTCAAGATGGATTAAAGACTTAAATGTTAGACCTAAAACCATAAAAACCCTAGAAGAAAACCTAGGCATTACCATTCAAGACATAGGCATGGGCAAGGACTTCATGTCTAAAACACCAAAAGCAATGGCAACAAAAGCCAAAATTGACAAATGGGATCTAATTAAACTAAAGAGCTTCTGCACAGCAAAGGAAACTACCATCAGAGTGAACAGGCAACCTACAAAATGGGAGAAAATTTTTGCAACCTACTCATCTGACAAAGGACTAATATCCAGAATCTACAATGAACTCCAACAAATTTACAAGAAAAAAACAAACAACCCCATCAAAAAGTGGGCGAAGGACATGAACAGACTCTTCTTTAAAAATAAACATATTGACCTGCATAGAAGGTGAGGCTGACCCTCCCCATTCTCCATTTGTCACTGGATTCCCAGCAGAGTGTGTGAATTCAGTGGAATGGGAAGCATTGACCAACCTCTGTGTTTCTGAAGAAGTGAGAGCTTTTTAGGTGAGCAGATAATATATTTAAATAGCTCTAATTTTACAGTGAAAAACACCCACAGTGTGACAACATGGAAAGAATATAATCAACTTCAACCCAATATACTCAACTCCAATCCCAATTTTGGCAGATAGAACAAAAAGTCAATACATATTATCTGACATTAAACAGAGCTATGGAAGACAGAAGTAGGTGAGGTGGATAGGCCATACTTGGTCGGATCCAGATGAACAACCAGACAAAAATAGGAGTAGAGCCAGGCACAGTGCTTCATGCCTGTAATCCCAGCACTTTGGGAAGCGGAGGCAGGAGGATGGCTTGAGCCCAGGGGTTCAAGACCAGCCTGGGTAATTTAGGGAGACCCTTTCTCTACAAAAATATGAAATCACTACCTAGGCATGGTGGTGTATGCCTATAGTCCCAGCTACTTGGGAGACTGAGGTAGGAGGATTACTTGAGCCCAGGAGGTCGAGGCTGCAGTGAGCCGTGGTGGTGCTACTGTGATCCAGCCTGGGCAAAACCCTGTATCAAAAAAAAAAAAAAAATGGAATACAGACTTCAGTGGGAAAAATTATCAACTAGTCTCAGTTTTAACTGAAATATTCGTCTGAGAGAAACATGCAATACAAGAGGGAAATTACCGGAAGACTCCACTAAACTCATCAGCTCCATTGTTAGACAGGAGACCAAGAACATTGAGTGGAGGCTTAATAGAAAGCCAGTGAGAAATTACGATTCCACTTTTTTAACCAAGTAGAATTCACTAGAAATAGATCAACAGGTAGTAAACAATTTATTCAGTGCAGTGGATCTATGAAAGGAAAGAAAGAGTCTTTGTTAAAATAGGGAAAAACTCATTCGCTTGATAAAGTCATAGTTTTCAGAGGAAAAGAGCTAGGATTTGGGAAGAAGGCAGTGTCACATTTTCTTTTACTGATCAAAGAATCACTGTCCATGTAATAACACCACTTAGATGTATCATCCCTGAAGTCTTCTAAAGTTGGTTCTGTGGCTAGCGCATTCCTAGTGCATTTCCTGATGGGTAAATAATAGTAACAAAATCAAAAGATTAGGGATGTCATCATCTGTTTGGTATTTGTCATGAAGCTATTGGAGGGTACCCAGGACTGCAGACACTGTCCAGCATGGTCATGCGTGTTCATGCACCCTCGCATGGGACCAGCTTAGGGTTTTGGAGTAAGGGGGTGGGTTGCATCAGTTTATCCTGCCTGGTGCTCTCTGCAGCTGTAGATCCTGGGGGCTGTTGCTCTTCTACACTGGTGTGGACTATGACCCATGACCATGGGGTTGATCCTTTTGAACTGTGGTACTGGGCAAACCTCGAACAGGAATGGTGTTTTAGTGAGCTTTCATATGGCCATTGATCTGAAAGCAGCCTGGGTCTTATTCAGGACAGCTGCTTTTGAAGTGGTAGTGCTGCTGAAAAATGGTTTTCTCTAATGCAGAAGGGGAAGAAGGGGTTTCTTCTTCCCCCTCAGCCCAAGTCTTATACTTGGAGGGAGACGGCATCCATATTGCTCTTCAGGGAAGGAAAATACATTGGGATTAAGGCACAGATAAAGGTGTCACTGAGCCAGCTTTGAGGCCAGGTGGGTGGAGAGGGTGGGGTTCAGGCAGCTGTGCTCCTTCTCTGATGGGAATCCCGTGGCTCTAGAGAGGAGGAAGACTTGGTTGCAGTCAAGGGCAACTTGGGAAACTTTCCTTGACTTCTCCCTTTCCCCACAATCAAAGCTCCTCTCTGAGCCATGAGCACCACCCTCTAACATTCTATCTGACCTATTCCTGCCCCAGGACCTTTCTACTTGCTCTTCCTTCTGCTGAGAATGTTCTTCCCCAAGCCCTTCACAGGCCATTCCCTGTGCCGCGACCCACCCCCCCGCCCCGCCCCCCACTTAATTCATAATCTTAGTTTAAATATAACCTTTACAGAGAGGCTTTTTCTGGTCACCATGTCTAAAATAGCTCCCAGCAGTCACTCACTAGCACATCATCCTTATTTTCTGAAGTTGTCTTGTTCCTTCATTTTCTTTATTATTTTTCTTGTCCACCCTCCAACTTGCTCTGCCCCATGCCATCTGGAATATAGACTTGTGAACGTAGCCCTTGGAGACTGTCTACCACTTAGTAGGTGTGTAACAGACATCTGTTAAATGGATGCACTACATGTATCTTACTGTTCATACAGCAGTTACCACTACTTCCCGAGTGTGTCCTCCAGCAGATCGTCATTTGCTTGAGGGCATGAGTTGTGTCTCATCCATCTTCGCATCTTCAACACTTGGCTCATAAGTAGGCACTCAGTAAGTGCTGAACGATTCACTAGAGAAAGGGTTGACTGTGGCTGCCTGGGAGATAATCTTTCAATGATTGATTGGTTGATCTCAACAGGCTGCTTACACTTATATATATGTTGTATCTGTGTGTTCAGTGTATACTCATTCAGTTAGGAATTGCAGTTGTCTGTGAATGACCTGAAAATCAATGGTTTTAACAAAATGATATTTGTGTTTTCTTTCACATACCATGAAGTACAGAGGTAGGCACTGCAGGGGTGGAGCAGAGGCTCCGTGATGTCATCAGCACCCCAGATTCATTCTTTTTCTTTATCATGTCATCCTTAGTGTGTGACTTCTATTCTCAAAATTGCTTCACTGTCACAAGATACTGTGGCTCCAGCCATCATGTCTCTATTCCTTATAGGAAGGAGGAAGAAGGAGGAAGGACAGAAGAGGTGTTTTAGCTAAGTCCCCACTTAGGAAGCTTTGTCAGCAGCCCCCAGATAGAGCTTCTTTGATCTCATTGAACAGAATTTAGTCACATGTGTAGTCACAGTGGAAATTAGGAAATGTAGTTTTTAAGCTGGTTACATTGCCTCATCCAACAAAATTCAGGGGCTGTTAGTCATGAAGAATGGAAGAATGGATCATCGTGGTATGCAGCTGTCAGACTCTGCCACCATATGTACTTAAGGTAATATAAAACTTCAGTAGATTTACTATGGTGTGCTAGGCTGCTCTAATAAGTGCAGTAAATAACAGTAGCATGGTACATCATTAAACTGCCCATGAGACCGTTCAGTTTTTCTTTCAGGTGAAGCCTTTCGTAGCAGCAAGAGCTGCCCAATCTTCTAAAGAATCCCTGCTGTCCTGTGAGTTCAGAGTGGTGCTGAGATCATTGTTTTCTTTTTCCCTCTCTGACTGTATGCCAGAGAAACTCCCCTATGGTCACCGTCTGTGGCCTGGAGACGGGCCCTTGGTCAGACCCACCTTCTTGGCAGGGGTTAGTTGTTCCTGGTGTGCTCTCAGCAAGAGCTCACGTTCCCTGCTCAGGGCTTCAGAAGCACAGCCTGTGCTGCCTGGGAATGCTCTTGCTCTACCACGGTGTCTTTAGCCTCCATCAGCCTTTTCTGATTTACTCTCCAGTGGTCCCAGAGTGCTGCACCAGACAGGTGGGAGCCAGGAGCAGGTGGCCACGAAACAAAGACAGGTGGGGGTATGACAAACAGAAAAAATTCACGAGCTGGAATTGCCTCCCGGTTCTAGTTCTGGTTTTGGTTTTCGACACTGTTGTTACAGGAAAGGGGTCCCGATCCAGACGCCAAGAGAGGGTTGTTGGATCTCATGCAAGAAAGAATTCAGGGTGAGTCCATAAGTGCAAGGCTAAAGCAAGTTTATTAAGAAAGTAAAGGGGTTTTTACTTTCTATGGAAAGTCTGCTATTCCATAGACAGAGCAGCCCCGAGGGCTGCTGGTTGCCCATTTTTATAGTTATTTCTTGATGATACACTAAACAACGGGTGGATTATTCATGCCTCCCCTTATTAGACCATGTAGGGTAACTTCCTGACGTTGCCATGGCATCTGTAAACTGTCATGGTGCTGGTGGGAGTGTAGCAGTGAGGACGACCAGAGGTTACTCTCGTCACCATCTTGGTTTTGGTGGGATTTGGCTGGCTTCTTTACTGCAGCCTGTTTTAGCAGCAAGGTCTTTGTGACCTGTATCTTGTGCTGACCCCATCTCATCCTGTGACTTAGAATGCCTAACAATCTGGGAATGCAGCCCAGTAGGTTTCAGCCTCATTTTACCCAGCTCCTATTCAAGATGGAGTTACTCTGATTCAGATGCCTCTGACACTGTGAGGATAAAATGGAGAACTGGAATATTCTATCCATTTCAGAGAAGTCTTATTCTCATGGCTTAATTTGTGTAAAGTACTTTATAATCCCAGAAGAAAGCCCATCTAGCAGATTAAGTGTACCAGCATACATAGACCCTGTGCACACTCACACACACACATCTAGAAACCCTGGAGCATCAGGTATCCTGGCTTCAGATTATAGCATGAGGCATTTGCCACATTAGACATATGCATTTGGTAGTGGAAGTTACTGAAAAATCTAAGATCTTAGTATTTATTGAGGAATTTTGTTTCCCCAAAATTAACTTTTAAATCACTATAGCATAACACATCTAACTATCATCTAAAGCTATATAGGCCCCACCAGAACAATACACCCATCATTGAGAGCAAGACTTAAATATAAAGCTTTTATGTACTCTTAAAACTTTAAAATTATCCCAGCACAAAACTGACAGTAGAGCAGAGTGGTTCGTATTAGTGCTATAAACAGATAATGAGAGAAATACAGATTGCGTTTTTTACATTTAAAGTGTTCCACTAATCCAGCAGAAGTAGTCAGAATATCAGATGCTTCAGGAAGCTTCGTTTTAGCAAATCGCTATATACATTCCTGTATGGAGTTCAGAGCAAGACAACTAGTAGTTTCTATTTCAGTATATCATAGCCTTTCTAAAGCTGCAGTATGGAAGTTGAATTTTTCATCTTGGGTGATTCATTTCAATTTGTTGCAAATATTTAAATGTTCCTTAAATACAGTGTCAATCGAAACTGAAATGAGCTATTCTGTAGGAGAGGAGTTTAGGTGTTCTTTAAGAGCGTAAAGAGGGAGACTCACCAGGGCCCTTTTCTCTCCTGCATCAGAGAACTTAGTTATGTTTATGTGATTAACTGAGTTAAGTGTGAAAACCTTTGCCCCATGGTGTCATCAGGAAGGTTAAATGTTACCCAAGTTTATCTTAATTAAACATTTATATTTATTTTCTAATAAAAAGCAAATGACCAGGTATGCATTAAGTAACTTCTCTTGGCATTCTGCCAGTGGATTTATGGAACAAAGATGAAACAGGATAGTCCTTCTAGGGCCACGCAGAAAAAGTTGATCAAGCAGAAATCTTGTTTGTGATATTGATTTCTCACACTTCCTTTCTTTCTTAGCCATAAAATAATAAAATAACATTTGTATTAGATTAATAGGATATGTCAGACCGAGAGAGAGAGAGAGCAACAGTGCTTCCTTTGAGTGTCATGTTGGCACTCAAAAACTTTCAAATTTTGGAGCATTTCAGATTTTCGGATTTGGAATGCTCAAGCCATATAAGAGCAAGTAATGACCTGGTTGGAAAGGCTGAGAAAGGAAAAAGGTAATTCTATAGGTGTATACGGAGGAGCTGCATGTATAAAGGCCATAGAATCACTCTGTCTCTGACAAGTGTATATTATATATATGGAGAGCGAGAGAAAGACACTAAGACTCATATTAAAGAATTGGTTCACATAATTGTGGGGACTGGCAAGTCGCAAATCTGCAGGGATGGCCAGCAGGCTAGACACCCAGGGTAGAGTTGATGTTGCAGTCTTATCCAAAGGCTGTCTGATGGCAGAATTCCCTCTTCCCTGAGGACCTCAGTCTTTTTCTCTTAAAGCCTCCAACTAATTGGATGAGGCCCACCCACATTACGCAGAGTAATCTGCTTTACTCAAAGCCTACTGATTTTGATGTCAATCTAATCTAAAAAATGCCTTCACAGAAATGACTAGATTGGTATTTGACCAAATGTCTGGGTACTGTGACCTAGCTAGGTTGACGTATAAAGCTAACCATTACATCATCATCATCATCATCGACTGTGTGTCATGTCCTATTTTGAGCACCTGACATGTATTAACTCAGTGGATCCTTACCACAACCATGTCAGGTACACACTCTTTCTATATGCATTCTATGGATGATAGGTTTGCAGTCAGAGGAGTCAAATAACATGCCCACAGTTTCCATAGCTAGTCTAACTTGGTTGTGCGCATGTCCGTATTGCCTATAAATTTTCCTTGAATACATGGCTGATTTTATTCTTCATTGGTAGGTGCTCAGTAATTGTTCACTGAGTGAATGGTAGTTACTGTTTTTTGAGCAGTTACTACGTGTTAGGACTGGATTAAGCACCCTAATCTTGAAAAGTATCTAAAGAGTAGGTATTTTAACTGATGGAAAGCTGAGGCTCTGAGAAGCCACTAACCTAAGCAAGGTCATGGAGCTCTGAATGATGGAGCCAGGATCCACATTCTTCATCTCTTTGTGATTGTGAGATGCCTATGAAAATTTACCAGTATTAAAAGAATCAAGGCAACATTAAAGAATAGGTGACTCTGGAAATACATCAACGACTGGTTACTTGGTTTTTATAACCTTTTCCTTAAATCCAGGGATTGTGCATTCTGAATGTTCCAGGACATTCTTCCCAATTATAACCACCCTCTCTTAACACTCTCATGTTCGACCAGTTGTCACTAGACATACCATCCTTAAACAAAGTCTGTTATTCTGTTACTGTTTTTACATCTTCTCTGTTAAAAATCCTTCAATTCAGGGCCGGGCGCAGTGGCTCATGCCCGTAATCCCAGCACTTGGGGAGGCCGAGGCGGGTGGATCACAAGGTCAGGAGTTCGAGACCACCCTGGTCAATATGGTAAAACCCCGTCTCTACAAAAAAAACAAAAATTAGCCGGGCGTGGTAGCAGGCGCCTGTAGTCCCAGCTACTCGGGAGGCTGAGGCGGGAGAATCGCTTGAACCTGGGAGGCGTAGGTTGCAGTGAGCTGAGATCGCGCCACTGCACTCCAGCCTGGGCAACAGAGCGAGACTCTGTCTTAAAAAGAAAAAAATCCTTCAATTCATTTAAATTCTATGGCGTTTATATGTATAGCTCCTCCATATCCTCCTAAATGTCTTTGTGAATGACGTTTTTCCTTCTCTCTCAGCCTTTCAGACCAGGACATCACTGGCTCTTATCCAGGTTGAGCATCCCAAATCTGAAAATCCAAAATCCAGAATGCTCCAAAATTCAACTTTCTGAGCACTGACGTGGCGCTCAAAGGAAATGCTTATTGGAACATTTTGGATTTCAAATTTATGGATTTGGGATGCTCAACCGGTATTCTATAATGCAAATATTCAAAAAAAAAATCCAAAATCCAAAATGCTTCCAGTCCCAGCATTTTCAGATGGACCTGTTACTGTCCATCAAGAAATAGATCCTACCCTGCTTCTCTTTTCCTGAACATAAATCATCATTTCAGAATGTTATTTTCTGGGCTTTTGGACCCGTGAAAAAACCATAGCTGTCTTGGGATTAGACCTGAGAGGCTGAGAGCTGTGCTTACTGAGGTGTCCTGAGTTGACACTGCTCATGAAAAGTGCCACAGTTAAATCCACCTTGGGCTGGTGTCTCAGCTGAGGGGGAAAAAATGCATGACAATAGTTACTGAAGGAAGAACCCTTTCCTGATGAAGGTCGTTAGAACTCTCAAGTGTGTTTGCCTTTTTAGCAAGCGTGTTTACACTTCGGAAATCCAGTCATTTCTCCCCACGAGCCCGAGTCTGCAGACAAAATGAATGCACCCTCCTGCTTTTTCCTTCCTGGGGTCTTCTGAGTTTGAAGTTGGATTTTGTCCCATTAGTTTTGGGTAATTTATCCTACAGGTTAGAAGATGAAGTTACAGCCTGTAAACTGTGTAAGTACACAGCCTCAAATGGCATTTCCTCCCGTCCTTGTCAGCGCGTATGGGAATTTGACAGAAAACAAGAACGCCTTTCCTGTCTAATCCTCCTGGTTGCTTCTTGGACATCTCCATGAAACTCAGCTGGCTCCCTTGTCCCTTTCATTTCTGGGTGGTCTGATTAGGGTAAAACCCATCATCAAAGCAGGCCAGGTGCTGATACTCAGCACACGAAGCTGTCAGGAAGTGATCCTTCGGATTTCCTGGGGATTCCTGCCCACATAGCCCCACCAGGCTGTAACAGCTCCTGTGCCTCAGATGGGGGATTAGCTGAGACCGTGTGGCTAGTGATTGCTAATCTTTCCGTACCAGCCAACTGAGATCCTCTAATTAATACCCAGCTCGTAAATACCCAAATCTGTTTCCCCAAAGGCTGTAGTTCCTGAGGGTTAGATTAGCCAGTTAGTATGGGTGATTTTCCTCTTCTGATTTTAGAATACAAATAATGGAGATTTTTTTTAAAGATTTATGTTTGAATTTATATTCTTACTTCCTACCTCCTTCTGCTTTTATTCAGTGATTCATCATGAAACTCCCTTAACTGAGGATGAGTAACTGGGTTGCTTACTGGGAAGACCTTTTATTTGAAGTTGTATTGTTTCACGTAGATGGTCTCAATTCCTTCTTCCGTGTCACTGGGGACTCTGATGTCTTACTCTCCTAGTTCCTTTAAGAGGAATGGAAAAAATTGAAGTGTATTCAAATTGTGAGGGGATGCCCAGGTGATGCTCAACAACCACAGCTTCTCCTGAGGGCAGACCCTGCCAAAATAGAAAAGTGGCACTAGAGTATTCAGGTAGATAATATCCCTTTGATACGGTCTATTTATGGGGTCCTAGAAACACTGATGGTGGAGCCAAGGTCTCAGGAAGTTGTCAGTCATCATATGGAACGTAAGATTGTCACAGTCCATCATCAGGGGATGGCCCACCATCTCTGCACACTTTGGAATGTTTCAGTCCCCTTCTTCCTAAATTGTACATGCTACTGTAGTGAGAATCTGTCTTCTCAGTAAGGTTCATGGTAGTTTGTTCTTAGTACTTCCTTATTTCAAAGAAGATCCTTAAAGAAAATGCCTGCTCCCCTCTCCCTCAAAAGAGTTATAAAGTGCTCATGAAATATTTGTAGAATGGCTGAATGAGAATAATGACTATAGGTAAATTGTTTGGCTAAGCGCAGTAAGAAGGGGTTCTTCCAAAAGTGACATGGCCAGTGTCCCATAGGCAAAGGTCAGCCATAACAAATAGGTGATATTTCATGTTGCAGTGGTGGCCACCAGGTAGCTGCCCCGCCCTGGATACCATTTTGCCAGGGGTTCTGATTGGTCTTTGTGGCTCTGGAGATTGCCACATGTGCAAGAGAAGGCAGTAGACATTTGCCATCCCTGTGCTAATGCAAAACATTAGATGACCTCCCATGTTCAGACATGAATGTGCTGGGAGTTTAGGAGGCTCATAAACACACATCTTTTCTTTCTCTCCTGAATTCAAAACTAGTTGAGAAATAAAGCATACATGACAGTCAAATGTAGGTCAATGTCCCAGCTGATAAAGCGGATCAGAGAAGGTGGCCTTCAGTCTGTGTTTCTTCTCCCTGGAATTAAGCATCCCAGTCCCATTGGTCTCCGGTGATGCTTAGCAGCCACAGCTTCTCCTGAGGGCAGACCCTGCTAGCTAAGTTTTCTGCATGGCAGGAGAGCAGCACAGATTCACTCTCTCCTTGGGAAGATCCAGAAGGACCTAGCTGAGCCGTGTGCACCCATTCTCCTCCCCGACAGAAGCACTAATAGAAGACGGCCCTCCTGCCCAGGGGGTTGTGAGTGAGAGGCTGAGCGAGGGTGGAAGGACCCCTTCCCAGTGGCTTCTGAGGGGGCGGGGTTCTTCCCCTCTGGGTGATTTTCTCATTGTAGTTAGAGGTTTTGTGGGATATTCCCTTTCCTTAACCTGCTCCTGTGGTTCCTGAGAGGTGATTTGCTTTACTTGTCATTGGCTGCTTGTGAGATGCTTAAGAACATGTGTGCAGCACCATGGAGGCCCTGGAGGTTTGTCTGTTGTTTTAGGGAATTCCCTTTATAGCTCTATACATGCAGGGCCAGAGGGAAGGTCTTCTGCTTGGAAACTTTTTAAGTAGAACTTTATGAAAACTCACAGAACACGTTCATTCACCCTCCACGCATGAAAATGCCCATTTGCCTGGTCAGTGTTCAGTGTGAAACCATTGAACTAAACATGTCAAACCACAGGACTAAAGGAGACCTGACACTTCATCTGGATACCCCTGTCTAGATTCTCCCCCACCAGGCACGTGGCAGAAAGTAGCGACCCGAGTCCCCGTCCAAGCCCACCTCTGCTGCTGAGATTCGGGCAAGGCTTTCTGTTGCTCACCTGCTGTGTTGTACTGCAGGTTCCTTTCAGTTCCTGGTGCTGTTGTTCTACACCATTCTAGAGAAATGACTGGCTGCCCTAGAAATGCTGGCGCTACCTCCAAAGCCTGTAATGCATGGTGGACATTATGCAGCGATAGCCACGGGAACCCAGGGATGGTCGTGCTGCTCAGTTGGGGTTGGTACTGGAGTTGAAGCTTGTCTTCCATCCCTCCCTTTTTAACTACCTCCGGACACCATTAATTATTTGTTCTACCAGATGTCAAGTCTCGTGTTTGAAAGAGTCTTTCACACATGCACACGTATGTTTATTGCAGCACTATTCACAATAGCAAAGACTTAGAACCAACCCAAATGCCCATCAATGATAGATTGGATAAAGAAAATGTGGCACATATACACCAGGGAATACTATGCAGCCATAAAAAAGGATGAGTTCATGTCCTTTGCAGGGACGTGGATGAAGCTGGAAACCATCATTCTCAGCAAACTATCACAAGAACGGAAAACCAAACACTGCATGTTCTCACTCATAAGTGGGAGTTGAACAATGAGAACACATGGACACAGGAAGGGGAACATCACACCCTGTCTGTCAGGGCCTGTCGGGGGGTGGGGGGCAAAGTGAGGGATAACATTAGGAGAAATACCTAAAGCATGCAGGGCTTAAAACCTGGAAGATGGGTTGGTGGGTGCAGCAAACCACCATGGCACACGTATACCTATGTAACAAACCTGCATGTTTTGCACATGTATCCCAGAACTTAAAAAAAAAAAGAGTCTTTATAATTCTTAAGCTAAATACTATGCCTCAAGTTTAAGCCCCTTGCTTTCTTGATGAGTTCTCAAAGGAACTTTTCCCAAGTAATCCCCAAGTCTTTGATTTTCAGAATGTTGCATTTGTCTGAAAGAGATCTCAAAGAATTCGAAGACAGATAAATTAAATTTTTATTTAAAAAAAAAAAAGATCTCAGGTGAAACTCATCACTAATAGCACAGGGCTCAGCCTTTCTGCACCACCTTTTTCGTTCCATTATGCTCCTTTCTGGAAACATCAATCTGTTTTAATTATGCACATATATATTTATTATCTGAAAACTGAATCCAGTTTGCCTTTCTCTGAAATTACTTTGTTGCAGTGCAGCTTCTAGGAGCATATTTAACATCAATTAAAAAAACACATTATTGAAACTGTACATTATGATCAGGAATAGAACAAGAAGATCTGTGTAGCACAACAAAAAAGTTAATTGGAAACTATGATTAATGGAGAAGTCTACGGGGTCATGTGGAAACTGTTTACCTTGCCACCTGTCTGTAGTCATTAAAACTCTTGAAAATGAATTTCCTTATCCTAAGACTGTGGAACTGATGTTGAGGAGCATTTTGCACATGCCAGACACAGATGAATTCAAGACACAGTCCCTACGCTCCGGGTTTCTACAGTTTAGCTGGACAGATAGAGATGAACAAAATTGCAGTGGAGTGTGTAAGGTGCCATAGAGTGTGCAAGGCCCAGCGCCCTCCCTGAGCGAAGGAAGTCAGCACTGGTTGGCTGGATCTTGGCCAACCTTGCTGTGGGGAAGTGGTCGATGTAGTGTGGGGAAGGCCATTTGCACTGATGGCCCCTGTGGAGCGGAACATTCTCATGGCTGTGTCTGTTACCCAAATAACTAGAGGATGCTCTGTGTGCAAATCTTGTTTTCTTTAATCAGCATAAAATCTGGAGTGAGGAGAAATAGCTTCTGAAATGCCCTTTCTCAAAGAAGGATGAGCAGAATGAGCCATACCATCTATACCAGGAGTGTCCAGTTTTTTGGCTTACCTGGGCCACATTGGAAGAAGAATTGTCTTGGGCCACACATAAATTAACACTAACAATAGCTGATGAGCTTAAAAAAATCACACAAAAAAATCTCATAATGTTTTAAGGAAGTTTATAAATTTGTATTGGGCCGTATTCAAAGCTGTCCTGGGCTGCATGCATCCATGGGCTGCGATTTGGACAAGCTTGATCTATACCATCATATATGTGATCACAGTGCTGTATTAAGGAAGGTAAATGCACCAGCATTTGCAGTTAAAAAGGCTGTGCCATTTAACGTTTTGTTTTTCAGGATTCCTGTGGGCAGACTAGGGCACATAACAAACCTTACAATGCAGATTACTTTCACTTGTAGGATGTTGGATTTTGGGGGTTTGTTGAGACAGAGTCTTACTCTGTCACCCAGACTGGAGTGCAGTGGCGCCATTTTGGCTCACTGCAACCTCTGCCTCCCGAGTTCAAGTGATTCTTGTGCCTCAGCCTCTTGAGTAGCTGGGATTACAGGAACCCGCCACCATGGCTGGCTAATTTTTGTATTTTCAGTAGAGACTGGGTTCTATCATGCTGGCCAGGCTGGTCTCAAACTCCCAACCTCAGGTGATCCACACGCCTCAGCTTCCCAAAGTGCTGGGATTACAGGCGTGAGCCACTGCACCTGGCCTATAGTATGTTTATATATGTCAGCTAACTGCAAAGGAATTGTAGTGATCTCTAAACAGTACCCTATCAGTAACTGTTGTTTTAAGTAGTTAATGAAAAAAATAAAGAATCCATCAGTGTTCTTCCAACACCTCAACACCAGGGCCCTTCTGGGTTTATACCCACAAAGGTCCAGTCTGTTTCTAGCCATATCGATCAATAATACCTTTTTTCTGCCTAAATAAAAGATCTGTGTATTGTGCAAAAGAAATTGCTGTTTTTGCTGTTGCTTTTAATGGCAATGCTGCAGTTACTTTTGCACCAGCCTAATTCTTTGGCTTTCCTGCAGAGAGAGCAGCTCACTTTTCTTGACATCTCCAGGGAGTGGTGTGAGTTCAATAACTGCTCCATGAATGGATGACTCTTAAGTCCTGACCCATCCCACCTGGGGCATAAACTAACCAAAGTAATGAGATGGGAAGGAGGTCCTTACATTTATTTCATCATTTTGCTGATTTTTGTCACAAATCCAACTGATTCTAGAGTCATGATAATCCATGGTTATTTAATGTCTTAAACCTATGAACCGTCTACAAGATTACAGAGTTGAAAAAGGCAAAGACTGGGTCTGTGAATTTCAATTCTAAACCTTAAGCTGGTGGTTGTCGGAACTTCAGTATGTAAGTGCTTAGACAAGTTACTGAGTTGCTCCCAGATGTGCTGTGAGAGCCATTATAAGTGTGACTTTAAAAAAATATGTACATCTCTCAGATCTCATTAGAGCCTCATAGAAATGGAACATGTCCTTGAAAACCATGGATTGGAAAATGCATACATTTTGAGCTAGTGTTTGGGGACTAGCTCTCTGGGTCCCAGTGGTAAACTTAGCCCATTAATGGTTGATGCTTTAAAGAAATATAAAAGCCCCTAGGCTAGTCTCTTCTTCCCTCCCCCCATCTGTATCGCAGGTACCAATCTTCATCAAAGCTTTTGAACCCAAGTCTCAGATTGCCTTTGATCAGAAGCCTGGTTTGTCCCACAGTGCAGAAATGTAGGAACTGTGTGAGAGAAAGAGAAAGAGGGAGAGAGGGAGGGAAGAAAGAGGAGAGAGAGAAAAAGAAAGGGAGGAGGAGCAGGAGAGAGAGTCCTGTCTCGCCTACTACAGAATTTTCTTCTCTCCTCTCAAAACAAGTTCCTTACACATTCGGCTGACCACATGGTACACGTGGCTGGTGTCAGGGTTCTGTCTGAACTCTGTGATTGAGGAGACCAACCTGCAGGAGCCACTTTGAAGATGCCTGCTACTGACAGTGCAGGCTCCCATGAGGCAGGCATTTCAGGGCTACCTTGTCCTTGGAATTCACATTTCTTGGAGCCCTGGAAGGGGACCAGCTGTTCAGCTTTGCCTGTCTTGTGAACAGGTTGCAATCCTTACGAAAGGAAGTATGACTTTTTGCTTCATTCTACAAAGTCTTCTTTTATAGTTTCTTGGCTGGAAGGCACAGGATTTGGATAAATTGAGTTTATCCTGTAGACCTCATCTACACAGTAAATACTCTCTTAGCCCAGAATCAGTGTTTTCTTTAAGTTTAGAGAGATGCTTGTGTACAGTTCTGTGGCAGTCTCCATCTCATCCTGAAAACACTATCTATTTTAATATCCCAAGACTGTCTGCTTTCCTGAGTTTGTAACACATGAAGAAGTCAGATACTGATTTAAAAAAAAAAAAAAAAGCTAAAAACTCAAAATGTATGATGGTGCATTTACCCCCAGTTCTCTTTCACTGAACATGTCAAACTGTATTTTAATGTCATGCTCATTTTCAGATATTTGTTGGCATTCTAGCCTCTTCAGTTGTTCAGAAATGCCATTTTAAAGCTATTTTGGTTGTAAAATGCTGTACCCAAAACACATTTGCTTTAAAATTTCTCAATTGCCTTGTACTTTATTGCACTGTGAACTTGGAGTCTAAATCAAGTGAAGGCAAGGCAACGTGATGTCAGAGTGTGCTTTGTCTAAGAGGACATTTTTTGGTAAAAAGATATGTGTTGAATAAGGTTGTTTATTCAGATTATTAATATGGGAAGTCCAGGGTAACAAGAAACTAGATTCATTAATAAATAAAAATAAATAAGCACATCAATATAAAATTAAAATGAAGAAGAATTATACAGTTACTGATGAAAGGGATGATTAGGTTCTTTCTGTTGCTAGAGCTGAGTTGCTCCACAGGTTTTATTAATTTTGATTAAGTAACGTAATGAGTCTGAATTTTCTCACCCTTGCTGAGCCTTTTTTGTTTGTTTGTTTTTGAGATGGAGTTTCGCTCTTGTTGCCCAGGCTGGAGTGCAATGGTGCAATCTTGGCACACCACAACCTCTGCCTCCTGGGTTCAAGCGATTCTCCTGCCTCAGCCTCCCGAGTAGCTGGGATTACAGGCGTGTGCCACCATGCTTGGCTAATGTTGTATTTTTAGTAGAGACAGGGTTTCTCCATGTTGGTCAGGCTGGTCTCAAATTCCCAACTTCAGCTTGCTGAGTTTTTACTTTCATTTACCCATGCCATTTCTTAAATAATAGTCCAAAATGTATTAAACTGATGTCAATTATTCTTGTTTTACTTCTTTAAAAGTTGACTTTAATCTACAGCATTTCCTTCTAGACCTGAAAGTGTGGCTCCTGTGGTGTTTCTGTGATGTGTGAGTCGCACACTGCTGTGTAGTGTTTGTGCAGTCAGAGTTGTTATCATCAAAGGCTGCTGCCACTTCAAGAGAGTGGGTCTGAGCTCACCCTGGACTAATTTGACAGGTCCCTTAGAGTTGAGATTATAAAATTCTTCATTCAAGTGAACTGAGGTTGGGGTGGTCTCAAGACACAGCCATGGTGTTACCTTACCCAGCACGTGGCCAAGACCAGCCTTGGGAGCTGCATCTTGTTTTCTGGTTCCTTTCTGTGTTTCCTGTTGACAAATGAGCACAACTGGCCTTATTTACTGAAGTGATATGATAAAAAGAGGAACATAACTTAGTTTACACAGATACAGTTACTGAGCTTTCGAAGGAGGAGTCTTTCATCCATAGCAGCTTTCAAGCTCCACCTGACACTGGAAAACAAAGTTTACTAGAACAACAACTTGTTCTAGTTACAGAAATGTAATTAGGTGAGTATGTGCTGTGAAGATGACCTGGAAATACCAGCTTTCCCTTGTAGTTGTCTGTGAGGACAAAGAGCTTGTATTCAAGGAACAAGTTCAATCTTCCTTGAACTTGTATTCAAGGAAGAATCCCTGGCTTAATGTTTTATATATTTTAAAAACTTACATAATGCCGTTTACCTGCTGCGTTGAGGTTTTCATGAAGTTATTTAGTCTTAAACTTTAATTTCTCTTCCCATATTAGTACATTTGCCCCACAATAGCTATGTAGACTCTGAAGCATGAAACAGCCTCTGTATTAGTCTCTTGTCATGCTTCTGATAAAGACATACCTGAGACTGGGCAGTTTACAAACGAAAGAGGTTTAATTGGACTTACGGTTCCACGTGGCTAGGGAGGCCTCACAATCATGGCGGCAGGCAGGGAGGAGCAAGTCACATCTTAGGTGGATGGCAGCAGGCAAAGAGAGAGCTTGTGCAGGGGAACTCCCATTTTTAAAACCGTCAGATCTCGTGAGACCCATTCACTATCATGAGAACAGCACGGGAAGCACCTGTCCCTGTGATTCAGTCATCTCCCACCGGGTCCCTCCCACCACATGTGGGAATTATGGGAGCTACAAGATGAGATTTGGGTGGGGACACAAAACCACCCAAACCATATCAGTCTCCCACGTGCTCTGTGGCCTCTCAGTATGTACATTCATGGTTCTCTGATTAGGACACTTAGTATTTAAAAAAAATTTTTTTTAACTTTTATTTTAAGTTCAGGGGTACATGGGCAAGTTTGTTACTCAGGTAAAATTACATCTTAAGGGTCTGTTGTACAGACTATTCCATCACCCCGGTGTTAAGCCTAGTAATCATTAGTTATTTTTTCTGATCCCCTCCCTCCTTCTGCCCTCCACCCTCTGAAAGGCCCCAGTGTGTGTTGTTTCCTTCTACGTGTCCATGTGTTCTCATCATTTAGTTCCCACTTGTAAGTTAGAACATGTGGTAGTTGGTCTTCTGTTCCTGAATTCATTTGCCAAGGATAATGGCCTCCAGCTCCATTCATGTTCCTGCACAGGGCATGATCTCATTCTTTTTTGTGGCTGCATAGTATCCCATGGTGTATATGTGCCACATTTTCTTTATCAAGTCTATCATTGATGGTCATTTAGGATGATTCCATGTCTTTGCTATTGTGAATGGTGCTGCAATGCACGTATGTGTGCATGACACTTAGTACTTTTAAGAGTACCCTGGAGAGGCCCTGTGGCTGGATTGTTTCTGACTCACTTAGAAACCTTTGGAAAATTGTTTAATTGCTCATCTCCTAAGCTTTTGACTTGAAGCAAGCTTTGGCTTGTGCAAGTAGGGGCATGATGAGAAGTAGGGATATCCGTAGTGCAGTTTTCACATCCTTTCCTTCAAGGAGGCAGGAGTCCAGGCTCTCAACAATTCTAGGACCACCCTACACATAGCTTATGCCCTGGGCCTGTGTGAGATTGCCGGTCTCAGTTGGAGGTGCAGTAGAAGTAGACCAGGATTGGCATCACTTCGCTGTGATGCTGCACTTCAGATTTTTCAGAGATTTACATTTGGGAGCAAAATCCTGATTGTGTTTACTTAAAAAATTATGTTTTTTTAAAAAAAGTTTTAATCTGTTAATATAAGCAGAGGAAAGAAATCAGGCTTCCAGAAAGAGGTCAACAGAAGCCTTGTTAAGCATATATTGTATTTTTTAAGAGGTTGTTGAATCATGACAGTACAGACCATACTTAATCCTCTGTAACCCCCCAGGCAGGGCAGGCTTGCCCCTTGCACCGGGTCCTATGCTTCTGAAGCACTTTGCATGTTCCACAGAACCATTAGACTCATATTCAGAGTATGAAGCAGAAATCACACTTAGTCAAAATTGTCCTTGAGGCTCCCTAAATCTCTCACAAAAAACAGATAATCCATATTCTAATTTACCTGGTCCTGTATGTATGTATGTGTAATGTGTATGTATAAATTAATAATGCATGAAGTAGGTGGTTTGAGTTTGGAGGCTTTGTTGTACGAAAAATTTGTATCTTTAAACAGTAGCATCCAGCTCAGTGCAGAGAAATGAGAATCATAAAGAACCAGTGCCTGACTGTAGGAGGTAACAGGCCCCGGGCTTCCACTCCAGTGTACTCAGGTGTGCATGCTTACTGGGGAGAAGGGCAGGTGGGAGCAATGGCACTGCTTAAATTTCTTTTGTGCTGTTGCACCCCTGTATGTGCACTTTGCACTTGCAGTCTCACTAGCCCTCTCGCTTTCCTTTCAGGTGTATATATTTAGATTCTGGTATCATACTCATTGGTTTATGCTACAGCTGTAACCCCATGCCTGAGAGTTGCATGAGTACTGAAGACTGCAAATTATTGATTTTTGTATCCTCAATTCCTTGAATAGTTGAATTGGGGCTCAATACATGTTTGCTAAATGATGATTTCATTTAACTGTGAGCAGCCTTTGCAGATATTAATCAAAATGCCTGCAAAGTCTACACAGTTGCCAGGGACATCAGCTTATATCCCAACATTATTGGTTCCTGATCCATAGTTGTGAGACCTTGGTTGATTCCCTGATAGTACAGCAACTCCCTGGGAATGGAAGCTCAGCTTGTTGGCTTTAGAACAACATAAGCAGTTTCATTGAACATTCACTGAATGTCTCCTCTGTGCTGAGCCCATGTCAGGGACTGGGTCTTCAATCATGTTCTTGTATGCAGCATCCTTACCCTCTACCTGCACTTGACTTCTGAACAGCATGCTCTGCCCAGACAGCCTCAGTGACGGCCAGGACTTGACCCCTGGGGAAGCATGTAAAGACATATTTCCGTGGTGGCAGAAGGCTGAGAGTTCAGCATACTGTCTGTCTTCACTTTTGAGTTGCCCTTTCATCTGCCTAAGACTCATGGCAGAGCACTCATTTCACACACTTTCACTGAGTACCGACTATGTGCCAGGCTCTGTGCCATGTGCTGAAAGTACAAAGACTTTAATATGTAGTCCTTGACCTCAGAGAGCTCAAGAGTAATTGACAGAAATTCCTAGATCGTGATCTGTGATGATGAGAATCATTCCTTAGAAGGGCTTGCATATAAACATATTTATATACTTATTTTGTAGGAAAATATCCTTAGCAAACTTGAAAAAATAAGGATTGATCATCCATGTCAAGCCTGACATAAATTTTAATAAATCAGTGTGAGCAAAAGGAAAAAAAATGTATAATAATAATAAAATAAAACCATAGTCGTTTACACTTCATGCTATAGTTCTAAAATAAAAATTCTCTTTTGGGGCTGGTGTAGCTCACACCTGTAATCCCAGCACTTTGGGAGTCTGAGGCAGGAGGATTGCTTGAGCCCAGGAGTTCGAGACCATCCTAGGCAACATAGTAAGACCCTGTCTCTACAAAGAAATGTAAAAAATTAGCTGAGCATGATGTCACGCACCTGTGGTCCTAGCTATTCAGGTGGCTGAGGTGGAAGGACTGCTTGAGCCCAGGAGGTCAAGGCTGCAGTGAGCCATGATCAAGCCGTGTCACTCCAGCCTGGGTGACAGAGTGAGACCCTGTCTCAAAAAAAAAAAAAAAATTAATAAATCCTTTTTGGTGTGTATGGACACAGGAAAATTAAGTTGGTGAAATAGCATTTTGGGTTCTATATGTCATTTTAATAATTCCTAAATCTGCAGCATAGCACGTGATAGATTGACCTCATGATGTTGGTTTTTCCAGATCGATGTTGAATTCATTGCAATAAGCAAAGGTAAAATGAAGTTTGAGTTTATAAGTAATGTGACAGACTGGAGAATGGTGCTGGTAATTAGAAGCAGGATTTCTACTCCTTAACCCTCCTCCTCATGACAGCCCTCTTCCGTACTCCAGACTTAAATGAAAAGATTGAGAATACAATTATTATTTGGTAACCACTAACTGCATACAAGGTGCTATGCTAAGCACCATGGAAAGAATTCTGAGAGGACTAGAGAGGAACTTAGAGCCTACTACATATATTTCAGACATGAATTGTAAGTAGGAGCTATAATAAAGATGCTAATCGTAATATGGGTAGCAGGGTTCATTTCTTTGGGGACTCTAGGAAAACAACTCAAAGGAGCTGATGTACAGGTGGAAACTTGAAGGATATTTAAGATTTGTGTTGGATGAAGGGAGAGGATATACATTGTTGTCTTTGTGTATATGTTTTTTGTTTATTTGTTTTCCAAAATAATTTAATCCCCCACAACAGGGATCATATCTTTTGGGAAATTCTCTGAATCCCTCAGTCCAATGTGGAACACCGAATGTTGTTCAGTGAGACTTGGAAAGGACAGGGCAGGTGAGCTCAAGGGAGGAATGTTACAGTAAACATGGGAATAGCTTAAGTTGGAGAAATGTCTGATGCCTCTTCGAGGGTCATATCTAGAAGGCTGATTCATAGGAAGGTTTGCTCCCAGTAGACTGCATTAAGTCATCTGCTCAGATTCTCTCTTGTCCATTCTGTACTCAGAAAGCAGAGATATTCCTTAAAGTGAGATTTTCCTATCTTTTATAGGTAGGTATTGATTTTTTTCTTTATCTTTGTTTAATTTTAATTGTAATAATTATAAAATTAAAAGTGCATTATGCACCGTGACTGTCTAGAGGCAGCAAACATTTAATGTTTGGAGCACGCATATTGCGGTAGGCCATAACATGTTCTCTTTTCTTTTTTTGCCTCTTTAAATGTCAGAAACCAAGGATGCAGAAATTTTCTATTTTGGGAATTTTTTTCATAAAGAAGAATTGAATTTTTATTGGAAAAGAATGAACAATATGTTCGTTTGCCATTTTGAACAACCGTTGTTGCTTTGTGCTGTATTTCTTTTGAGTGAATTCATTGGACCTCACTCTACATCCAGCTAGACTTCAGAGGATCCTCGTCATCTTTCGTTGGTCCTTCTGCATAAATACAAGTTTACTCTTAAGTTTATAGAACTTGCAGTTGTGGCTCTTGAGAGTACTTGGGTAGAATGTGAACGAAATAAAATACTTGCTGATTCTTTAGTCCAGAGCCTATTTCTTTCGAGCTACTTGGTATGCTTTTCAACATCAAAAGCTAATATATAGAAATTAACAGTCTGTACTGTGGTAAGCATCACAAATGTGATTCAGACCTTATCAACACTGTGTGAACAAAATCTTGTAGCTCTCTAAGGAGCCATTCAACTTTGAGCAGTATGGTCTGAATAGATCCAGGTTAAAGAGAACCCCAATTCTGCCTTGTCTTCAGATTTCCTCGGTGTATCTTATCTAGAATGGAGCTCAGTACTGCTGTGCTTCCTGTGGTGTGAGGAAGAGTTAGCTTAAAACATAATGAATTCGGCATGGTGGTTTTCAGTTCTTCCAAAGGTGGTATAGGGCAGAAATTACGATTCTTTTTTAAAGTTTGTAAAATCAGAAACATTTATAAGGTTGCTACTCCGGGTGCTGCACTAGGAATGAATGGCATATGCATGAGTGTAGTATACTACATTCGAGAAGCATTTTAGGGACACACAGCAGCCTTCCCTGGCTGAGAGCTCCAGAAGGCTGGGTAGAAAATAGATGTAGACTACTGTTGGCAGAGGAGTGGCCAGAGGCCTGGAACCATGAGGTTTATTTTAGCCCCAGAGGTAGAAAAGAATCTAGGCACGAAGGAAAAAACACTTCTCAAGTTTTTACTTGAGAAGATCTTATAATGGTTCTTTTAGTTCTTGAAAACGGTATTACTTTCTTTGAGGTATAATTTGCATGCAGTGAAATGTTCAGTTACTAAATTTACCTTTCAGTCAGTTGTGATGAATGCATATCAAGACATAGAACATATCCATCACCCCTAAAAGCTCCCCCATGCCACTTTCCAGTCACTGTCCCGGCCCCCAGAAGCAGGCTTTGCTCTGGTTACTGTCACCATAGGTTGTCCTTTACTTAACTAGAATTTTGTAGGAATGGGGTCATACAGTATGTGCCTTAAGTTTCTGGCTGCTTTTTATCCAGCACAGTACTAATATTTTGGAGATTCATCAATATCATTGTCTGCATCATTAATTCTTTTTATCATTGCTGAATAGTAATCTTCTATATAAATAAACTGCAGTTGGCTGATCCCTTGATGGAGATCCAGACTATTTCTAGTTTGGGGTGATTATGAATAAAATGAATGTGGATATTGTAATATAGGAATTTCTGTAGATACATGGCTTGATTTCTTTTGTATAAACCCCTGGGAGTGAAAGTGCTGGGTTATGGAGTAGATTTGTGTTTAACTTTTAAAGAAACTCCCAAAGAGTTTTCCAAAGGGATTATGCCATCTTACATACTTAGTCAGCAGTTTTTTAGAGTTCCAGTTACTCCATATCGTTACTCCATATCCTCATCAACAGTTGGTGTTGTTAGTCTTTTTCATTTATTCATTCTAGTGAGTGAGTGTTGGTATCTCATTGTGGCTTTAATTTGTATTTCCTACATAGGAAAGATGTTGAATACTTTTTCATGCGCTTATTGGCCATTTGCTATCTTCACTTGTGAAGGGTTTCTTCAAATCTTTTGCCTATCTTTTATAGTGTTGTTGCTAATTTTTATTGTTGAGTACCAGAGTGCTTTTTATATTCTGGATCCAAGTCATTTGTCAGATATACATATTGCAAATATTTTCTCTCATTCCGTGGCTTACCTGTTTATTCTTTTGATGGTACTCTTTGATGAACAGATATTTTTAATTGTGATGAAGTCCAATTTTTCTTTCACATTTATTCCTTTCTGTGTTCTAAGAAGGGTCTCTTTCATTCTAATAACTCTTTTTAAAGTTTTTTATTTTGAAATAATTTCAAAATTATAGGAAGTTGCAAAGATAGTACATTGAGTGCCTGCGTACACTTCATTCAGCTATGCTTGATGTTAACATCTTACATGACCATGGTACAGTTATTAAAACCAAGAAATGAACATTACAGTAGATTAAGTAAACTACAGACTTTGTTTGGATTTCACCAATTTTCCCCATAATGTCCTGTTTCATTCCAGCATCCAGCATGGGATACTACATTGCATTTAGTTGTGATAACTCCTCAGTTTCCTCCAATCTGTTGTAGTTCCTCAGTCTTCCCTTATCTTTTATAGCCTTGACACTTTTGAAGACTACTCTAAGAATTTTGTAGAATAACCATCAATATGTGTTTATCTGAAATTCTTCTCATGTTGAGACTGCAGTTGTGAGTTACTAGGAAGAATGAATGTTACAGAGTTGGCATTCTTATTGTTTCTAATAACATTTTTTAGCTTTGATGTTTAGGTCTGTGACTGTTTCAAGTTGTATTTTTATGTGTTTTCTTTTGAGAAAAGTCTGCTGAGATTTTGACTTGGATGGTATTGAATCTTTAGATCAATTTGGGAAGAATTGACATCTGAGCACTGTTGAGTCTTCCAATTCATGCATGTGTGGTATATCCCTCCATTTGTGTATTCACTCAGTAATGTTTTAGAGTTTTTAGTATAAAAAGCTGGCTTGTCTTTTGTTAAATTTATCCCCAAGTATGTATTTGATGTTTTTCATACTTTTGTAAAAAACATTTTTAACAATTTTTATTGCTAATAGATTGACTTTGTATTCTGAAACATCGCTAAATTCATTTATCAGATCTAGTAGTTTTCTTGTAGATTTATTCAGATTTTTTACATACACATGATGAATAATAGAATTTCACTTCTTCCTTTCCAATCTGTATACCTTTTTTTCTCTTGCTTATCTGATTGTACAGGCTGGGACCTCCAATACAATGTTGAATGAAGATAGTGAGAGTGGACTTTTTTTGTCTTCCCAACCCAAAGGAGAAACATTTAAAATTTCACTGTCAAGTGCCCTTAGCTATACATTTTTTCTAGATGTGCATTAAAGGCTAAGAAAATGCTGTTCCTTGTTTGCTGCAAGTTTTTAGGATAAATGGGTGTAGTAACACAACTGCACAACTGGGTTATGTTAAATACGTAAATAGATGTGTCAGTGCTTTCCCTGAGTCTACTGAAATGATCATGAATTTTCCTATTTATGTGTTAATATATTGGACTACACTGATTTCAAACCTTTAATTCCTGAAATAAACTCTAGTTGATTGCGGCGTATTTTTTTAAAATATATTTCTAGATGATAATGTTTTGTTAAAGATTTTTGCATCTGTGCTCGTGAGGGATTTTGGTTGGTAATTTTCTTATAATGTCTTTGGTTTTGGTACTAGGATTATAATAACTTCATAGGATGAGTTGGGAAGTGTTCTCTCCTTCATTTTCTAAAACACTGTGTGGGATTGGTATTATTTTCTTTATTCATTTTTTGGAAAAACTTACCAGTGGAGACATTTAGTCCTAGAGTTTTCTTTTGGGAAGTTGTTTAATTTCAAATTCAATTTCTTAAACAGATGTAGAGTTATTTAGATTTTTTGTGTCTTTCTGTATCCTTTTTGGTAAGTTGTATTTTTCAAGGAATTTCTCTATTTCATCTAAGTTGTTGAATATACTGGCATAATGCTGTTCACAACATTCCCTCATACTTTTAATTTTTGCATAATCTGTAGTCATATTCACTGTTTTATTCTTGATATTGGTAACTTTGATTTTCTCTCTTTTTAAAAATCTTCATCAGTGTTGCCAAATGGTCATCCATTTTATTAGGCTTTTTAGAGAACTGACTTCTGGCTTTGTTAATTTTTTTTTTATTTTTCAGTTGTTTCATTTATTTCCTGTTATTTGTATTATTTTTCTTGTACATACTTTTGGTTTAACTTGGGGAACTGTATTGCTTTTAACTTTTGTCTTAAAGGAACTACCAGTTGGTTAGGAAGGGGACAAAAGAGATTATTTAGTATGAAATACTTTTTAAATAATGAAGACTTTTTAATAAAAAATATTGTAGGTAAGTTGAACTTAATATCAGTTTTCTAAAAACGAACAGAATTCACCTATTCAACATAAAATAATCTGAACAGTCATGGCTTCTCTGCTCTTAATGGCAGCTGCCTGGAGGATTGGGTTAGTTCATAGAAGGAGCCATCCCGTATTTGACAACCCATTCTAGAATTGGCAAACTAACACCTCCAGAAATATATAGATAAGAGGGCATAAAACAGATTTCTTCACATAATTAAATTCATCTGAAATGTGAAAATTATACATCTAGTTTTAATTGATGTGTTCAACCGTGGGCGTTGATGTGGGAAATATGGTAATTACACTTAAGAGATAAACATTAATAGTTTTATGCTCATGGATCATCCATAAAAGAAGAATTAGGTGCCCCAAATGTTTTTCATCCATGTCTTTTATGAAGGAAAACGTTGCGGTGGAGGGAGATGATTCTGTACTACTTCCGGGGGGAATTAATGATTATTGTCTATATTCATAAAAATGAGACAGTAACCTAAGATGTACCATAAAGCAGTAACAATAATGATTAGAATTGGTATTAACTCCTGCTTTTTAAAGGAGGATAGCCAGGCATTTCATGCCCCTGATGAAAATCACCTTTTCTGTGGGGAGATGGGGGAATATAGTGGTTTTGTGCAAAAATGCTTTTGAATGACAAAGACTCTAAGACACCCAAGTTTGGTCTTCATGCAAAACTTTTTCTACTGAATTTTGTTGGTGCTATTCATTTGTATAACAACCTTTGAAAATGAGATTAAAACCTATGAAAGGTTTGCATTTGGAGAGGCTGCTTCTACTGGGTTTTGGTTTCAGGTAATTACTAGTACTCACTCTTCATACTTCACTTAATTACCACTTTTGTGAGGTAGCCTTTAGGTTAGCACTGACTGTAACAGTCATTGAATACCTATTTGCGTTAGGTCTATCTCACCTCATAAATATTTGTTGTCAGAATGAATGAATAAAGGAATGCAAAGTTGTTAATGAATTAAAGGTTAGAGCAATTAGTATTACAAACACTGTCGGGAGAACAGACGTTCTCCTTATGGAAGGCAGGACCTGAACATGGTAAGTGGTGACTTGATCTGTTACTCTGCCTTCTGGAGTGCTGCAGAACTAGGAATAGGGTAATGAACATGTTTTTTAGGAGAGTTTTTAAGAACATAGACGGTGATGTGAATTAGTCTAATTTAAGGTATTTCAAATTATTTTAAATGGCCCAAGATATACGCAGAATGTTTCAAACTTGGATTGATTACCCTTTCCTTATTGTCTAAAGCAAGATGGTGTTTCAGAAAACTTTTCTTTATGACTTCTGAGTTACCATTCTCATAATCAGAAGATATACATCAATACAAAGGGCAAGCCAGGGGAAAAAATGCACCATATTTTGTAGCTGCAACCAGTAAATATTTTTAAATAATAAGAGAGAGTTTCTTGGTTGAAGGAATAGTGAATTATTTATTCCCCTTAGAAAACTACACTAAAAGAAAAAAGCAAGGTTTTTTCTTTTACCTTATTTTCTATCAGAATTGATTGTGCACTAGCATATTACCATTCAGGCCTGTAAGAATTTGTAAAGATGTTTTTTCTCTTCCTAGGATTTTTATTTCTGTAATATTTTTATATAATGGCCATGTAATAAATACCCAACAAAATTTTTTTGTGCGCTGTTTGCGGGGCAGATGATGCAGTTTCCTTGTTGAATAGCAAACTATTCTCCATCATTTACTTTTCTTACTAGGTAATGCTGTATCCTGTGTAGAAATGTAAATTAGTTGTGTAGAATTCTGGCTACTGTTAATGAGATAGATACCCGCTGCTATCACTATTATCAGAATATCATAAATTCTCGTACCTTTGGGTCTTTTTTAATATAGAAAAATCTGGCAGCCTGTTCAGTAATCTGTTACATCATCACTAAATTATTGTCATTCTATGATATGATGTATGATTATATGATAAGCTCTTTAGGGGTTGTTCACCTTCCCTGATGAGCCTAGAATCTAAACTCTTAGAGGGAGACAAGGTGAGCACACGAGAAACAAGGGCAGAACTCACACAAAAAGGGGTAGAATCCACACTCCCTGTTATAAGTGTTAGTGTGAGTATGCAGAGTCTCTTCTATTGGTGGCTCCTGGATCCACTCGCCGACCTCCCTTAGTGCCAGGAAAGTCCACTGTAGGAACCACATCAGGATCTCCTGCCCTCTGGCTTCTGGGTGGGTTCAGCCAATGAGGAGTATCAAGAGACCAGAGGGAGGCAGAAGAGTGAGGTCTTCTCCTCTTCCCCAGACACCCTGTTAGTAGCCTCAGGGCTCTGGCCCTTCAGGCCAAAGGGTGGTCACTACCCTTCTGTTTCTAACCTCAGACAGAGTCGTACCATATCCCTGTAATGGGGTAGGCAAATAGTCCCTTCATTAAACCCTTATCTGCCAGGACCCAGCTCGCCCCATTTGTCAGGACCCTGCCTGTACAGTGGTCTCAGTCATCATAGCAAGTGTATGAGGGGAGTTTGAGTCTGTTGTGGAAGTTGGGGTGGAACAGTGTGAGCAAGACCGGAGACGCACAGAAAGTGCAAATATTCTGAGAGATCTCTGGCAATCCTAGCTCACCAAGGAGATGCCAAGGAATCCCCGCCCTTAAGCATCAGGCCCTCATCTTTGCAGGTGTCTTTGCCTTGTGGCCTCATGATGATGAGATTCAGTCACAGCCTTCCCCTGTTGTGAAGTTTGAGACAATCAGAATTGATGACCTAGGGAGGCTGCTGCACCTGAAGAAGCGGCTCCTAATTCTGCCTGGGAAGTGTTACCATGATATGTGTTCTCAGGACATGATTGGAGACTGTGATTTTCAAGAACCAGGGTGCCACTGGCCTGCTGGTTCTTGACTGTGGTTGTACTGTGCTTGCATACTGCAGGCTGTTGGAGAACCTGTTGGAAGATCTTGCTCTGAGCTTTCTCCAAAAGGATGGACACTTTTAGGCCTCTCTCCATCTTTGCCAGTCTTTCTCTGTCTCTGCCTCTCATCCTAAGTTCAATTTTTCACCCTATATTAGATGTCTTGTCTGCCAAGTCCTGTTTTAGGTGTTGTGGACATGGCAGGAGGCGAGGCATGTAGATCCCCTGACCTCCCAGGGCTCAAGTTCTGATGAGGGAGAATAAAATACATGTAACTTCATAAATAAGTGATAGACTTTTAGACAGTAGTAAATGCTGTGCAAAAACTAAAACAGGGTGAGGGATGAAGTGATAGTCCAGGCAGGATGGGAGGGATTACAGATGGGGAGTTTAAGAAAATGTCTGAAGAAGTAATGCCAAGGCCTCGCAGAAGGGAAGAGTGTCCCAGGCGGAGAGCCTTTCTTTTAACTGAGCTCTCGTGTAGGGCCACCCCACTTTGAAACGCTGAATTTTGATTTGTTATGGGGTTTTTCCCAGTTTTATCGCCACGGGCTACAGTAACACCTTAAGGTGAACTTGAGAAAAGATCCATCTAGTTCAGATTGTCTCTTTAGGTTCCTTTGATAAGTAGCAGTTCCTGGGGTTTGCTTTGTCTTTCAGAAACTTTACATTTTTGAAGAATAAAAGCCAGCATTTCAGACTCTTCTTCAGTTTAAGTCTGTTTAATATTTTATCAAGATTCAAGTTTTATATTTTTTGCAGGAATCCCCAGGAGAGATGCTGGTTCTTCTCAATTCAATGCCATAATTAAAAATTTGAAAAAGATATTTAAATCCCAAAAAGTGCATAGACTAATACAGTAAACACCTGGGTGTATACGTCCCAGAAATAGCAAATTCATTTCAGTTATTTTTTTATGAAAGAAGTAAAAGAAATAGGACTGGCTACATAATTCATGGGGCCCAGTGCAAAATGAAAATGTAGGATTAGTTAATTTAATAATTAAAAAATTATTAAGAATTTCAAGGCATCAGGCAGTGACTTAAACCAATCTCAAGGCCCTGTGTGACTGTCCAGATTGTGCCTGCCTCGGGCAGCCCTGGCTCCAAAGGGATTTGAACTCCCCTCCCTGGCTTTTGCTTTTTACTCTCATTCTCAGTTCCTTCTTCCCCACTGCAGAGACCATTAGTATGATGAAACTGAATAGGTATCTAGGCCAGGTTTGTATGGCTTTTATTACATTTGTATGTTTATATAAATAACATGTAGTGATGTTTCCTGTATGTGTCTTAAATTACGTAAGTGGTACCATGCTGTCTGTGACATTGTCTAACTTGCCTTTTGATCCCTATTGATATCCCTATTGATCCATGTGGCTGTTTTTTTTTTAATGTTAACTGCTGTTAGATGATAATATGTAATGTTTTAATCTGTTCCATTATCGAGAGCCTTTTTAAAATCTTTTTATGTCAATCTAATTTTAAGACATAAGAATTTCGTACTTAAAAGCTACAAGAAGAGTCAAAGAATTCCCTTACGCCTTTCATTCAGATTCCCTAAACATGAACACTGCACCACGTTGCTTTGCCCTGCCCTACCCTGCCTGATCTGCCCCTTTCTGTATATGTATGTATAACACATGTATTACACATCTACAGAGAGTAAGTTGCAGGCATGATGTTTATTTTATTTTAATTAATTAATTAATTGATGTATTTATTTTTTGAGATGGAATCTCGCCCTGTCACCCAGGCTGGAGTGCAGTGGTGCAATCTCGGCTCCTGGGTTCAAGTGATTCTCCTGCCTCAGCCTCCTGAGTAGCTGGGATTACAGGCGCGTGCCACCACCACGCCCAGCTAATTTTTTTTTTTTGTATTTTTAGTAGAGATGGGGTTTCACCATGTTGGCCAGGCTGGTTTCAAACTCGACCTTGTGATCCGCCCGCCTCGGCCTCCCAAAGTGCTGGGATTACGGGCATGAGCCACTGCACATGGCCAGCGTGATGTTTATTAACAAATACTTCAGTGTGTATTTCCCAGAAAGCAAGAATATCCTCTTACATATCCATAATATAATGATCAAAATCCAGAAGCTAACATGAATCCAATGCTATAATCAACAGACCTTATTTGAGTTTCTCACATTGTCCTAATGATGGCTCTTTCTGCTTCCTGGTCCAGGATCCACTTCAAGCTCATGCATTTTCCATTTAGTTCACATGTCTCTTTAGGCTCCTTTAATAGGTAGCAGTTCCTGGGGCTTGCTTTGTCCTTTACAAACTTTACATTTTTGAAGAATAAAAGCCAGCATTTCAGACTTTTCTTCAGTTTAGGTTTGTTTAATATTTTATCATGATTAGATTCAAGTTTTACATTTTTTTGCAGGAATACCCAGGAGAGATGCTGGTCCGGCTCAGTTCATTGCACATCATGTCCAGAGGCAGGTGACATTGATTTGTCCCATTACTGGTGATGTGAATGCCATCACTTGGTTAAGAGGGTATCTGCCAAGTTTCTCCACTGAAGTTATTAATAAGTATCTTTTTGAGACCGTGTGGACATCTTTTCATCAAGCTCTCAGACGCTACTTTTAGCATTCGTTGGTGATATCTACCAAGCAATTAATACAGTGGTGCTTGCCAAATGGTGATTTTCTAGAAATGCATCATTATTTCTACATTTATTACTTGGCATTCCTCTATAAGGAAGACCTTTCTCTTCTGCCTTATTTATATTTAATCAGTATGAACTCATGGATTTTTATTTTATTCAATAGGTTGTGATTGATTATTCACATTTTTTTGTCAAATTATCCAAGATTTGGTCAATGGGATCCCCTTCAAGTTGGCTTGTTTTCATTTGACACATCCCCATCATTCCTCATTATTTCTTTTTCCAGTATAGCAAGATGTTCTAGAATCGTTTCATCATTCCAAAACCCTGACCTAGAATCAGCCAGTTTTCAAGAGAGCCCTGGTTCCTTTGATTGCGGACATCATGGTATTTAGCAACCAAGATCTGGATACCACATGTGCTCATTACTACTAAAGTGTTGTGTCTTCTAGGCTCATTCATTGGACAGAACTAGACTGTATATGTATTTCATGTGCATATATACATATACATACGTATATCTGTCCGCATCTACTTCAGTATCAATCATCTATTATCTGTCTACCAATCTATCTAATAGAAACTAGGGGTCATATTGATATCTCCAATTCCAGTCCAGTTTCACAGGGTTTATTCTAGTGTTCTCCCTTCTGCATTTATAACTCCCTTCTCTGACTATAAGAAACCTTATTCCCACTGTCCACAATATACTTACTTATTTGGTCAATATCAGAATACACAAAAAAGTGGATTCAAAATTGCTAACATTGTGAAAATCAAGGCTGCTATCTAGAATTCAATATTTGTTTAATATAATTCTTTATATAAAGTTTCCTGCTGTATGTAGGTACAGTAGGGGTTATAGCTGAATAAGACACTGTCTTTGTCATTAAATTACTTCCTTCTCTTCTTTCTTTTCCCCTCTGAACTGAAGGGGTGAAATTGAATTGGTTTTGTCCCAGTGTTTATCAGACACAGTAAAGGGCTTGTGAGTCCAGGCTCTGATGGAGTGTGGGGTTAGTGGGGAACAGTGTGTTGGGGTGCAAATGGAGGTTTTTCCTTTCTCTTGTCTATTTTGGTCCTACTTAGTGTTTGTCTCTGTAAAGAGGACAGCCCTTCACGTGCATCTCTGAAATCTCTTTAAGGACATTTCTGGGTTAGCTATTGCCGTGTAACAAAGCACTGCAAAATTAAGTGGCTTAAAGTAGCTATAACAATTTATTTTCCTCATGGATATGCAATTTTGGCAGGGCAAAAATCAATCCCTAATAGAGAAACAGTAAGCTAAGAATTTGTTTCCCTATGTTATCAATTGGGTATGTATGACCCTGTGAGATTTTGCCTCATTAAATTTATGGTTTCCTGATTGAATATGTAGCTCTCTATCTCTTTCATATCCTGGTGATTTCTGATCTCAAGGGCCCATTTGGTGAGAAATACAACTATGTTTATTCGGGTTAAAAATATGACCTTTTGAAATCACTGCATGATTGGAAGCTACTCTAATGGAGAAAAATCTTCATAATCACTGGTGAAGAGAAATTATTTATTGGGTTTTAATGGGGACATACAGCATAATTGTAAATTTGAGGACATGTTATAACAAGTTATGTGGTATTTGGAAGCACATATGCCCAAAGTGTGACTTTTGGCTAGTTTTTACCAATGCAAATTACCAAGTGGCATTTATGGACTATGTTTGTCATCAAGCATAAAACTTTAGCTGAATGTAAAACAATTGATTGTTAGTTTCTGGGCAAATATTTTCCCATGGGTCAAGGTGGATTTTTGCCGTAAGCCTCTAATAATGCTAGGTTCTTATGTTAATAAATAGGACAGTCTTCCTTTTATAGGTTAATCTCTTGTAGAAATCAGGACTCACTATTCCTTAGTTGTGTGAATGTAGCCTTGTTCTCCTTTGGGCTAAAGAGCAATATATTACTCCCATTGATCTCTGAATTACTTCCACATGCCAAGGAATCCTGTTTCTGAGGCTTGGTGAGCTGGCTGTAGCTGGATTCTGTTCCTCTCTTTCATTTGGCACTTTCTCCTGCCAGCTATTATTTTGTGCTTGTAAATTCTGCCACTCTTAACAAGACAGTCCTGATGAATCACCAGGGAGGTTAACCTTTACCACCTACAGCTTTTAAAATGTTAAATTGCTTTGCAGATACTCAGCTCTTCTTGAAACTTCACATTATGGCATAACAACACAGAGTTCTGTAACACCTGGCACAGGTAGTGGGTTTTGTCTCTGTGGTGCACATGTTTTTGATACAAGTCTTTCCTTGCAGCCCCTGGGCTGCCATTCGTTTACCACTGAGCCTTCTTTCAGGGAGATGATGGCAGCTGCTGCTGAGAGCAGCTTAATTTTTCAAAGGACCATTTTGCAAATAATACATAATACCTGCATTTACAGTCTGCATTTCTGTGCAGTTCAAGTGTTGATCAGTAAAGTTCGGTATGAGTCCTAGGGCACTGGAAACCCCAAATGACTACTGAACCTTCCTACTTGGAATTTTTCCATGTCAAAGGGGTCAGAACCTGCGACAGCAGCCAGACTCACATCCTTTGCACTGCCTGTCCATCAGCATAAAAAGTGCATTTTCTTTTTTTTTTTTTTTTTTTTTCCAGAGATGAAGTCTCACTCTGTTGCCCAGGCTGGAGTGCAGTGGCACAATCTCGGCCCACTGCAACCTCCACCTTCTGGGTTCAAGTGATTCTCCTGCCTCAGCCTCCTGAGTAGCTGGGATTACAGGCATGTGCCACCATACCCGGCTAATCATGCAAAATCATGAAGACCCATAGTGCCACATTTCCTACAAAACAGGTCAATCGACTGTCAAAAGGAAAGCATCAGACAACTAACAGAATAGATGGACTAAGATGCTCCGCCCCAGGAAGCCCACACCCTAGCAGCTCTGACTCAGACACTGCACTGGGTTATTATACGCCATGTGTGCGCAAATCAGAAGCATTTTTTATGCCTTCCTTAGCATTTATGTAAAAGCTTTCTTTTAAGATTCTTCAGTTAAACTTCACCAAATGTCAGAGTGACCTTGGATAGGAGGGAAGGCATTGTAGAGTCTTAATTTCCTATGTGGAGAAGTGTCTAATGTTAGCTCTAATTATGTGATTTGTCCAGCCAAACAGCAAAGCTGGTCAAGCTCCCGAAATGATCACATTTATCTTAGCCTTCCAAACTACAATGCTATTCTTATGTCCTTCTTTAGAAAAGAATGTAAAGTGACTTGTTAAAATTCATGCAATTATTACATTGTAAGTAAAAGTAGCCTGTAGACAGGCTTTGAGCTTCCTAGCAGCTGAAGTTAAAAGAGAAACTCGAAGGGCTTTGAGAGTCATATTGTCCTTAAGTATCAACTTAGCAACTTAGAGAAGCACAGTTTTCCTTACACTTTGGTCCAAGACATGTTATTCCTCTTTGCACTATTACACAGTGATGCAGAAGGCAAGATTGTTTATGGCATCCTTGTAATAATTAGCAGTTTTCATCTAGAAGTTCCTGATGCATACCTTTGCACATGCGGTGATCAAAATGAAGTACAGTAGCAGTGGAGGAAGAACATATTTGTATCCTCTATCTAGATCTTTCCTTAATGTTTTATGATATCCAAATGCTACTACATAATATAGTATATTAAATTATTAATCAAGTCTAGTTTTGAAAAATCTGCTTGGAAATGAAAACAAATGAGCAATAAAAATGTTAACTACCAATGCTTAGTGAATAAATAATGGGAGAATTGTTTTCTGTTATTGTCTAAACAGAAGTATGCTTATTCTCAAATCAGGCATTAAGAGTGCTTTTCTCCTGAATGGTCATTTTAATAAAATTAATATTTAGTGAATAGTCTCTGAGGCAGGGGATAGCATTGTAGTAATGCTCTTTTCAATCCAAATCAGTACATTTTATATTTCAAAGTTCATTTCAGATTGAACATACTGCTGCTATACATAAAAAGGTTATTTATTTATTTATTTATTAGCTCTTTTTAACTTTATTACCTCTGTAAAGACCCTACCTCCAAATAATGTCACATTGTGAGGAACTGGGGTTAGGACTTCAACACATGAACTTTTGGAAGAATATAATTCAGTCCATAACACTGTATTTATCCACTTGATTTCATAGGTACTTCACAACTGCATAAAGATAGGGAAAAAACTCAACACATTCTGAAGTAGAAAGCTGATCATATTGTCATTGTGTTAAAATATTGGGCATAATTTACGTGAAAGTTGAGAAGCAATTTCAAAATGAATCTCCTTTCTTTGCAAGGAATGCCACATTCTTGGTTTTCACTGTGCAGCTGACATGGCCTATACCGAGGCCCAAAAGAACTTCTCCACTCTGTGGAGAAACGCTTTTTCTTTTTTCTTTTTTTTTTTTATTATTATTATACTTAAAGTTTTAGGGTACATGTGCACAACGTGCAGGTTTGTTACATATGTATACATGTCCCATGTTGGTGTGCTGCACCCATTAACTCGTCATTTAGCATTAGGTAGATCTCCTAATGCTATCCCTCCCCACTCCCCCCACCCCACAACAGTCCCCGGTGTGTGATGTTCCCCTTCCTGTGTCCATGTGTTCTCATTGTTCAATTCCCACCTATGAGTGAGAACATGCGGTGTTTGGTTTTCTGTCCTTGAAATAGTTCACTGAGAATGATGGTTTCCAGCTTCATCCATGTCCCTACAAAGGACATGAACTCATCATTTTTTATGGCTGCATAGTATTCCATGGTGTATATGTGCTACATTTTCTTAATCCAGTCTATTGTTGTTGGACATTGGGTTGGTTCCAAGTCTTTGCTATTGTGAATAGTGCTGCAGTAAACATACGTGTGCGTGTGTCTTTATAGCAGCATGATTTATAATCCTTTGGGTATATACCGAGTAATGGGTTGGCTGGGTCAAATGGTCTTTCTAGTTCTAGATCCCTGAGGAATCGGCACACTGACTTCCACAATGGTTGAACTAGTTTACAGTCCCACCAACAGTGTAAAAGTGTTCCTATTTCTCCACATCCTCTCCAGCACCTGTTGTTTCCTGACTTTTTAATGATCGCCGTTCTAACTGGTGTGAGATGGTATCTCATTGTGGTTTTGATTTGCGTTTCTCTGATGGCCAGTGATGATTAGCATTTTTTCATGTGTCTTTTGGCTGCATAAATGTCTTCTTTTGAGAAGTGTCTGTTCATATCCTTTGCCCACTTTTTGATGGGGTTCTTTGTTTTTTTCTTGTAAATTTGCTTGAGTTCATTGTAGATTCTGGATATTAGCCCTTTGTCAGATGAGTAGGTTGCAAAAATTTTCTCCCATTCTGTAGGTTGCCTGTTCACTCTGATGGTGGTTTCTTTTGCTGTGCAGAAGCTCTTTAGTTTAATTAGATCCCATTTGTCAATTTTGGCTTTTGTTGCCATTGCTTTTGGTGTTTTAGACATGAAGTCCTTGCCCATGCCTGTGTCCTGAATGGTATTGCCTAGGTTTTCTTCTAGGGTTTTTATGGTTTTAGGTCTAACATGTAAGTCTTTAATCCATCTTAAATTAATTTTTTTATAAGGTGTAAGGAAGGGATCCAGTTTCAGCTTTCTACATATGGCTAGCCAGTTTTCCCAGCACCATTTATTAAATAGGGAATCCTTTCCCCACCTATTCCAAAAAAAGGTTATTTTTATACATCTCTTGATCAATGATATGAGTGAAAAGTTGAAAACTATGTTCAGTGGCAAATAGGTGACGAGTTATTGGTTTAGACCAATAGGCAGGAGGTGACATAGCCAAAACAGATTAAAATTTATGAAATAGGAGAAAGTTGGGCAAGCATAAGCCACCTGAATGGAAACAAGCATCAGGTAGACAGTTTTGTTAAAGACCAGATAATTTGTACACATCACATGGTCATAGACCAGTACTTATTCACTCAAATCAAGACTGACAGTAAAGGATCAAGATTCTGTTTGCTTGGAAGGGGAGAATCAGAAGGTAGACTCTAGTGGGACAAGAAGGATACAGTGAACCCAAGAATGAATGTGGTTAGTAAACATAGTATTTGTTTTATATTAAGAGTAGCATTCCAGCCAGGCACGGTGGCTCACACCTGTAATCAAGAGACTGAGGTGGGAGGATCACTTGAACCTGGGAGGCGGAGGTTGCAGTAAGCTGAGATAGCGCCATTGCACTCCAGCCTGGGTGACAGGGTGAGACCCTATCTAAAAAAAACAAAACAACAGCAAGAAAAAAACCAGAATTCCTCAACAATTCAGAATCATTTATTAAAAGACCAAAGGCAATGTTAGCTACTTTGAATGAGAAAAAAAAAAAGAATAGTAAAAGCTCCACAGCAGACAAGGGAGGTAATTCCAAGTCTGAGTGCATGATTCACGGTGAAGCATTAAGAAAGCGTGGGTTATTTAACCTGAAGAGAAGAATAGGCTTTTCTAAACTGGTGTCTAAGGAATAATATTTTGGTAATACTCAAAGTACTTCACTTTAATCTTGCACATGGAATGACTGAGTTTTGCATGAACTTGTTAATTATATAAAATAATAAAATTACACACAGTGAACAGAATTGGCACAGTGTTAGGCAACTTACAGGTTTTACATAATTTTAACATCTTTTTATCAATGACATGATAAACACATGAGTGGCTTCAGATTGTGAAGACGAAGGGTTGTAACTTTCCACCTCCATTAGGATAAAAAGAGGCCCCGCTTACAAAAGGAGAAATAGCCGTGAGTGTTGCTATAATTAAATTGCTTGTCATTAAGGGGTTGAGGGAGGTTGATTTTAAAGACTATGGCTCATTCAGTAATTGCCTGGCATGTAGTACGCGTATAGACTTGCAGTACATTAACAGGTGAGAGTGCCTGGCACAGTATTAGCACCTGAGAGCTCTTCAGTTGTCAGTAAAAGCTCTTCAATGGTGTACCAGTATGGGCTGCAACAGAGAAACAGAAACAGTAGGCGATATATGGATGTGTACATAGATTGTGTGTGTGTGTGTGTGTGTGTGTGTAATATGGATAGGTAGGTTGATTGATTGATTGCAAGGTGTTGGCTTATACGAATATGGGGCTAGCAGGCAAGTCCAAAAGCCGTGGACAGGCCATCAGGAAGAGCAGTATAGAAACATGTGGTCCGGAGCTGAAGCTGAAGTCCACCAGTAGAATTTCTTCTTCTTCAGGGAAGCCTCATTTCTGCCCTTAGGACCTTTTAACTGATTGAATCAGGCCCACCCAGGTTGTCTAGGATGCTCTTCCTTAAAGTCAACTGATGATAGACTTTTTTTTATTATGTTATCGACTTTCATCTTATCTACGAAATACCTTCACAGCAACACCTGGATTGAATAACCTTTCTGTTTGATTGAATGACTGGGGACTGAGGCCTTGCCTCATTGACACAAACAACTGACCGTCCCAGATAGATAGGGGTAGGGTTACATTGCTGGCTGACACATAGGTCCGAAAGCACCCACTTGGTAGTTGAGAAGTCCTGAATCTGAAGCCCAGCTCTGCCACATCCTCACTCTGTGGCCAGGCGTGTTTCTTAACCTCTTTGCTTCGCTTTCCTCCTACATAAAATGGGGTTAATAGTGCTGGCTTCATGGGGCTCTTAAGACAATCAAGTGAATATCTGGCATGATAAAAGTAAACAGTCAAAGGTTTGGTACATTTTAAGATTTAAGATTCAATTTAGAGAGTTTTATCTTCACATTATTTGGAATGGCGTCCAGAAGTGTAAGAATGCCTAAAAATCAGCTGGCTGGAGTAGTAGGAATAGGTCAGAGTATTTTGGTGTTGGGACCTATGAAAGTTTCTTTTCTTTTATGTTTTCAGCCATGCATTAGTCAGGCCTGAATTTAATATTCTTTTATTGTGCAGAGCAAAGATTATCAGCGTATTTATCAAACACAGGGAATTAAAAAAAAAACATTGAATGAGAATGATTCTCTGATGGCGGTGGAGGGCGTGATACATGATAACATCTGTATGAATACCAAATGGAGTCATTAGGATCTGCTGCTGCTGGTATGAGTACCAACTGAATTCCTAATGACGGGACTCTTAAAATAATGTATTGCTTAGGATGTGAAGAAGTGGAGTGCTTAATTTTTCAGTTGGTTTATTGCAGCCCTTAACAAGCATGGCTGCTAGTAAGTAGACAGTTAAATTAAACTCGTGAATATCTGTTATAGTCTTTGAAATATAAAATTCAAACAAAAGCCTTATATTTGTACCAATACGCGGAAATGCAGGAAGCTAGGAATAAACACGGGAGAGCAAAGGGAACAAACAATAAGCCAGTGTGGTTCCTCCTTGGCATTTTACAATAACCGGCATCTGAAACAACAAGAGAAGAAACTGTAGCTGATGATATAGTCTTAATTTTTGAGCAAGAGGAAGGGAGGGCAGAGTATTTGGACTGAGAATTTGAGGCAGGCTCATGGGTGATCATCCTTGGCCTTCTGTGTTGATGGTCACCATGACCAGGATAGCTCTTATGCAAGTTCTTGTTGGAAGCCTTTCCCCAAACAGGCAGGGTTAGGCTAGCAAGAACCTGAGCAGGCATCTCCAAGGCAACTCTGTGAAGACGTGGGCTCCACGGAGGGCAAGAGCAGCAAGTTCCTCCAGAACAGACGTGTGCCATCAGATTCCCACAAAGTTGTGAGCAGCCAGAACACAACCCTTGATGCCGCCATGGGTAGCATGGTTTCTGGGCTGTCTCAGCATTGGGGCAGAGGTGGTAGATAGAGCAGGAGGAGGAAAAGCTGGAGTGACAGCCACAGAGGAGAAGGCCACAAAGTCTGGCATGAGGAGGAAGAAGCCAGTGGTGGGAGCAGCAGTGGGGAGATTGGAGGAAAGGGGAGTCAGGATGATGGGGCCACTGGGCACCTAGGCACCATCCTGGAGCAGCCCAGCACTGCTGTGGGGAGGGCTGCAAGCACCAGCAATATGGGAAGGGCTCGAACTCTAGACCTAAGGGGCCCTGAAAAAGAGGACCCACCTATGTTAGTTTTGCAGAGAGAATCTTGAAGGAGACAGGCTATGGAACGGGCCATACTCATTCGGGATTATCTTCCCCTCTCCCAATGGGAAAGGAGGGACTCCTGGGTTGTCCTGGGGAAGCGGCAAAGGGAAGGTTGATTATTGAAGAAACAAACAAAATGAAAAACACACAAGCTTTCAATAGTGCCCTCCCTGAAAAGCATATTAATAAAAAGAAAGCCCCCTTTAAATAAATAACTGTACAAGGAACTAAATCAGAGTATTCAAGTTTCAGATTTCAGAGTCTGATATTGTTATATCAACTAGTGTTTGTCTAACAAGATACTGAGAGGAAAGGGTGTAAATACATTAATTCAAAATCAGACAAAAAGGGCCCCAAGGCAGAGTGTATTTTTGGATAGGACTTTTTTTTTTATCCGAACTCTAAATTTAACCAAGTGGAATTCATTTGTAAGTACCGTCCTATTCAACCGTTAGAAATGAAGGATTTGCCATTTAACGGGAGGATGTGCATTTTATTTTAAAGATAGAACATGAGGTCCTTGCATAGCTACTCTCCAGGGGCGTGGACCCTGTTTTGCATTGTGTATTGGGCACAGAGGAGACACAGATTTATCTCAGACCTGACAGGCCCAGCATTTATACATGGAGATCAAGGCTTGGGGAAATCGTAGCTTCCATTTCCAGCTGAGCGTCAGATGCTAAAGCTATCAGAAATGACATATCCAGTTTCCAGTTTCATACTCATGAGCCCAGGAAGGCAGAACAAGTGAGGAAGAAAAGGGAAGAGTTTTCAGATGAATGATAAAATTAATGAAGATATATAAAACAATTGCCTTAAACTTGGCAAATTTAAGCAGGAATGAGATGTTATTAAATTCTTTCTTCATTTAGAAAAGGGCTCTCTACTGGGAATGTCTTAAAAGGATGTCAGATAGAGAAGACAGATAGAATAGAGAAGATAGATAGAGTGGACTTCCTGTAATGTATTTAGGAAGAAGGTTCGTAATTGGCAGCATCAGCAGGTGTTAGCAATGATAAAACAGCATTTTCCATTCAAATGGATGTGACTCAAGACAGAAGCCTATAGGGTGTCCGGTAACATTAAGATACCCCAGACCTGAGAGATAAGTCACCTAGGAGACAAATACAAATATATTGCAAACTATAACAGAAATTTTCACCATCTAGTTTTTAAAAATCTCATTAAATTCATATCTGATTTTATTTATCTTAAACTTGATGATGTTATCTATGTGATTGAAGTCTGTAAATAGGTTATTATTGATATTCCAATTTCTTGAACTCTAATTTTAAAGAAGAGATAATCTGGTATATAAAGCAACTACTACTTTTTAAAATGTTTGATCAGTGCCAATCATTTTATAATTGTCTTAAATGCAAGATACATACCTATTTCATTGTTTTGAATATTCACTTATTATTTGTTCCTGTACTCAACAAATATTTATAGAGTGTTCACTGCTGCCAAGCACTTTTCCAGATGCTGGGGATAAAGCAGAAGAGAGTTTGTTACCGTATATCATTGATTAAAAGATACACATTTCTCACATTTTAATAGCTCTGAAATTGGACTGTGTCTTACAATCTATTACATGTCATAATTTGGTTGGCAGTTTTTCTCTCTAAATGGCACACAACGCGGTAGTGTCTTATACTGGTAGCATCTAAGAATCCTTGAAATAGGGTGTAATGGTACAATTACATAATAATATTATACATATATGCTGGTGTACCTAAGCAACTATTTACTTATTCATATTTATTCAGAAAATTGAGATTATTCTTCCGTGAAACTCATTGTTATGCCTCTGGAGGAGAAATGGCTTCAATATAGAATGCTCTTTGTGTCCTTGGTAGTTGTAAATTGAGAGTAAAAGAGAAAGAAAAATTTGAATTAGTAGATAAAATGGGATTCACAAGAATATAAACTCTAAACTTTCCTATATTTCTTCCATCATTATGCATGGGAGGCCTTTCAGACAGCTTAATCATCTCAGTGTTTGCATTATGTAGGATGTTGGCAGTGTGTAATGTGATCCACACATCTTACTGTTTTTTCTTTGTGTTTTATTCTTCGTTAAAATCAATTTAATTACTTTATAATACTGCTTTAAGTAAATCCAATTATGAAAGTCTGGATTACTCAAGAAGGTTAAATTTGGAGGTGATTCTTCCCTTTGAACATACAATTACCATAGAATTTGCTCAAATGGGACATTTAAAATCAACTTTGATTCACAAAAATTGAGTTTGCATGCTACTTTAAAAGAATGTCTGTCATGTAAAATGAGGTACCCCTGCATTGATGAGGTACACCTGCATTGAGTTGAGATGACAGTTAAATTCCGCTGAATATGCCCAAGCATGTAGTGAGTACGCGGTGTGTGTTTGTGTATTTATACATTTAAAACGTCCAGAAGAGTTGCACACTGGAAATCAGAGTTTATCCCTCATTGGTTTTAAACAAATGCTTAGTTTGTCCATAAAAAAGAACTATTTCCTTCATTGTATATGTATAACAAGTCAATACTAATTGTAGCATGTGACTTCCAGACTTTAAGAATTTACAGGGCTATAAATTATTTATGCCATTTATTAAAGTTTATACTGTTTTAAAGTCCATGGGCCTACAGTTTAAGCAGTCATAAGCAAATATACTTCCAAATATGTCAAACATCTATACTTGATGAACAGTATTCACCCGCACACAAGGGTTCTGTGGGAGCATCCAGGAGGGACCTCTGCCTCTAAGTAGGAGAAAATTACATCCAAGCAGAGACGCAAAGGAGGCACAGAGGGAAAAACGTTTTCAAAGCCTCGAAGTGTGGGTGAGAGTGGAAAGAGGCCGGAACGTGGAGTTGTGACAGGAGCTGAAAGAGATGACTGTGGGCCCAGTCATGAAATGCCTTCTTAGCTGTGACAAGCAGTTGGCCTTCTGTTCTGGGGGCACAGCTATCAAAGTGTCTCAAGCAGGGAGCAACATGATCAGACTGGTGTTTTAGAAACATCGCTGTGACTGCAGCAAGGGAAACCACTGGAGAAAGAACAGATGCAGGGAGGTGACTGCAACAATTTGATAAGAATGAGTGGAAGCATGAGCTAGACTCATTACTGCAGCAATGGAGAGGAGTCTCCAGAGAAGATGGCTCTTCAGAAAGACTGGAGGATGCGTTGGTTGGGGGTGGAATGAGGAGGGAGGAGAGGCTGAGCCCCAGATTCCCAGTTTGGCCAGTGGAAAGGGTGGAGTTGCCAGCCATTCTCTGAAATAGTGAACACCTGAAGAGTAGCAGGCTGGGGTCACGATAATGAGTTTCTTATAAGTGGAGGTGTCCCTTCGGCTGTGAAGAGAGAGGAGGGCAATGGTTTAGTAATTGCCAGCAGTGTTGGAAGAACCCACTTGACAGCGGGAGGAACACAGATTGCTGCACAGCCCAAGCACCCAGACAAAGCTGCAGTGATGTTTAGATTTTCTGTAGCCAAACTAAATAATCCACATGTAGAGGAGATCCATGGTAGAGAAAGAGCAGGCTCAAAATATGCAGACATAATGCCTTGGGGAGGTATTTTCAGGGATCCCAGGACACCTCAGAAGAATTGAGGGGTAGAAGAGAGAGAGGAGACATCCCATCAAAGATAACCTCACCTTATTTCTTTAGTGTCATGATATCAGAGAGACTTTTTGCAATGCGTTCATAGCCAGATTGCATGCATGCACACACATGCATATGCAGGCATGCACACATGCATGTACACACACAGTCTGTTTCTTCAAAAGACATGGAGCAACCTGCTGTTAGAGGGCACCTGCATTTTTACGAGCCTGTGGCTAATCCTGCACTTGCGGCTCTTTAGGAGAAGGAGGAAAATGAGTAGCATTGTTCACTCTGTGGACTCTTTCTAGCAACCTGCCGTCACGGAATTGAGCCAGACCTATTTTGCGGAGATCATCAAACCTGCCAGACAGCCTTTCGTCATGGGCATTTCCCCCTTTGACTGTACCCATGGCTACCACTCTATTCTTGCCCAGAGTAGCTCTAGCAGCTGCTAGAACCACATTGCCAACATCCTGTGACCTTCAGAGAATCCCAGGCCTGGTCTGGCCACCCAGACACTTCCAGTCAGTAAATGCCATTGTATCCAGGGCCCACTGTGTCCTGCTGGGCACTGCACCAGCCCGCAGGAGATACAGCCCTTTTAGCTGCCTCACCAAATGCTGAGTGGGCTTTCCTCCAATGGGACCCTGAAAAACGTCGTCGCTCTGGGCAGGGGTCTTTGAAGGCGGCAATGGTCCAGTGGTCTGTGTGAAGGCAAGAATTAAAATAAGGAGCCTCTGAATGAGCCCTGGGTGGTCACTGAGAAGGGGAGTGGGGGTGGGCCCGAGTCTTAGAGCTACATATTTGGATTGGAAATGTTTTAAAGCTTGAGAGCCCTCTTAGAGGTGACCCAAACCAAATTTCTGATCTTTAACAGTCTCTGCATCCTGAAAGCTGTGCGTTCCCCTGGGGTATGGTAATTTAAGTGAAGTCTTTATTGGGCTGAAATTACAGTATCAACTCATGTACTTTCATCATCATCACTTTGTTTCATCACGAGATGGTAATACTGTCTCCATACAACTGCAGTAAAACCTTGCCAGTATAATTTCTCATGGTAAGTTATAGCCTCTTCACAGGGTTCCCACGTTTCCTACATTTGAATTAAAATTCTTCTCAAGCCTTAATATCCTATTACAGCCACGATGTTGTGAGCTCTCCATGGCCTTGCATTGAAATCTTTATGGGATTGTTGCAGTGCAGTTAAGTGGTTATTGGTGCAGCATGGTTTAACAATAAAGCCCTAAAAAGCCACTTCAGAGTGCACACCATCCTGATTTTCTAAGTCTAAATAGTTCTGCCATTTCCAGACGTGCCTTCAAAATATCCAGACATGTGTCTACCTTGGAGACCCTAGCAGTTACTTTCTAATAAGGCAGAAACAAATGTTATTTCCTTTGCCTTTCTATTTCATTAGGACTTGACTTGTGGCCCCTCTGTTTCTTGGCCATGTGGCTCAGACTTTGACCTGGCCCCAAGGATTATGTAGGGCAGGAGAAAAAGAATGTTTCTATGTGGGTAGCTACTATTAAAACTACTAAAATGTGAAGCCAATTGTGTGGCTTTCAGGTAGCAGAATTGTCTGTTCTTTTTTCCTTCAAATCCTTATGTCAGCAATACTTCTTTCATGATAACATTTATTTATCAAAGTTTATGCTACTTTGACTTTTTATAAAATACCAGTGAAGATAAATGGATCGATTGACCCCAGGAGCAGTTTATTTATCCCTTTAGTCACACTTCAGTGGCAAAATCAATACTCTTCTGAAATATCTGATATTACAGTGATTCCAGTAAATAGTGACATTCCTGAGCTATGTGCGAGGGGAACTGAAATTTATTATCAACTTAGATTTTTTAGTACCTGTATTGATTTTCCTGGAGACGCTTGTGAATTTTTATTTATCTGTAGCTGAGCAAGTGACCTTTGTTTCAGAAAACTGTAGTTTAAACTTGCCAGCATTAGGAGAGTTGGAAGAACTTGTGTATATTTGTGAATGTGGCGTGAAAGTAGGAAGAGGTATTTTTTCAGAAGTAGGCATTTTTGTTTTCTTATCTATTCAGTATTTTGCATTCCATTTGTGTTGCCAAAATCCAGACATGTCAAATCCACAGGTACTTACTAAAGACAATCTGTGTGCCCAGCCCTGTGAAAATGGCTGTAGCAGAAATATGGCATTTGCAGTGGTCTTGGTTTAGAAGGTGAGATTAGCATAAGCAGAGGTTTGGAGGAAGAGTGGGAGCAAGGAGTGGAGGACAGGAAACAGGAAGGAGACTGGGCTGCTGGTGGGAAGGAGGCAGGACGGGCCCTGTGAGGGCAGAGCAAAGTGGGAGGCATCATTGGCCAAAGTGAGAGCCCCAGGCAGTGGAGTCTTTGATGTCAGGCCTGAAGGCAGTGGGGACTGTCTTAGAATTTTACGCTGAGATGAAAATGTATGACTGAAAAATTGGTCTGGTGGCAGGAGGTGATCAGAGTGGGTGGCCGCAGGAGGCTTCCTGGGGAATGGGCTTCCTCAGTATCCAGGTGCAGCAGGCGGGCCAGAGGCGACCCATGGCAGCCCCCAGTGTCAACATGAGCAAGTGCAGGACTGTGGACAAGACTGTGATGCCATGCCCGGGGCAGAGAAGATGATGGAAAAAGAGAAGTTGCCCCAGATCCAGTGGCTCACAGAAGCACTCTTCCTGAGGAAGAGCTTTGTTCTTGAAGTTTGCACTGACAGCTTCTCCTAGGCGATGGGCTTGGAGAGCTGTGGTCAGCATCAAGAGCTAGCCTGGCAGCAGGGCAAGGATGTGGCTGTGAGAGGGCATCGTGGTACCCACTCTCTCTCGGTGCCTCAGTGTCCTGGTGGAGGACCTGGCCTCTATGACTGGAGTGATGGTAAAGTGAGCTGATCCCATATGGCGTTTGACATTGTGCTACACACGGGGTGGGTGCCCAGTAAATGGGAGTGGTTATTATTTTGAAGATCCTTTAGGGAAAAAATGTCCATTCTTTAAGAAGCTAAAGCAGAAATGAAGGGAATGAGCACTCAGGCATCTTCCACTCCGCAAACATTTTTGTTAATAACAGAAAGGAAGAGAAACAGCCACATTTTTTCTGCGGTTCTCGTATAACTTTGTCATGTACTTGGTGGAAATTACAGAGGGTGCTAGACTTTGAAAAGCCTTAAGACTTGTCAACCCAGCTTATCAGATGAGGTCTCCAGTACTTTTCAGAAGGTAATCACTTGAGAGGCTTTGTTTCTTCTTATCAATTCACAATTAATATGTTTTTATTAAACTGGCAGATTATAATTTTGCATTAGGGTTCTCGGGCTCTTAAGTGCATAAAATTCATTTGCCTACATCTTTTTTTTCAACTACATATTTCGATTCAGTGTTTATTGGCATTTGCTAACTACATATTCATTACCTTACTGGTCAAATGAAACAATATATGTGTGTCTCACTCCTAAAGGATCTTATCAGAAAGGACTGTCAAATGATGATGGAAGACGGTAAGTGAATGAGGACTAACAGGAGTGGTCTAGACAGTGAGCTCTCCAGAACTGGAAGGAAGTTAGAACCGGGCACTAAAATCCTCAGCAGAGGCCTTGCAAGGTGAGATAAGAAGCCGGGCTTTGAAGAGGTGGTCAGGTGTGGGCAGTGGGAGGTCAGTGTGAGGAGAGATGACCAACATGAGCAGAGAGACCTGAGTGGGTCTGAGCAGGTCTCCACCAAAGGATAAGCAGACCTGGCCAAAGAGACATTTTGAGTAAGTCTGAGGGGGCCTGATTGCCACAGTCCGTGTGACTCTATTTCACTCCTACAATTCTATGAAAATAGGCTGGAATGATATTTTAGGGGGAGAGAATGGGAGCAGGGGGGTGTTTTATTTTCAGATTAATTGCACGTGACTGAAAATGAAATTTCAAAGTATGTATGCTTACCGTCCAATTTGTCTTATACTTGTTGCTGAATAAAAAGTCCTGAAATACAGTTTAAATATTGGTCTTTGTTATCCCAAAATAGCAATCATAATTATGGTAAATTAGTTGAATTCACCTTTCATTTATTTTGTAGTAAATATCTATTTCACTTAACTTTAGTAGATAAAGTAACCAACTATTATTCAGCTTTTTAAAAAGCCTTCACAATACAATTTAAAAAAATAATATATAGTAACTAATAAAAGTAAACCATTTCTTTAAAATTCATGGGGTGTACTTGCAAAACAGTTCATGTACACCTGGGAAGATGGAGAGAGAACTATTAAATAAGAATGCACAGGGCTGGGCGCAGTGGCTCACGTCTGTAATCCCAGCACTTTGGGAGGCTGAGGCGGGCAGATCACGAGGTCAGGAGATCAAGACCATCCTGGCTAACACGGTGAAACCCTGTCTCTACTAAAAATACAAAAATTTAGCTGGGCATGGTGGTGTGTGCCTGTAGTCCCATAGTGGGGAGGCTGAGGGAGGAGAATCGCTTGAACCTGGGAAGCAGAGGTCACAGTTAGCTGAGATTGTGCCATGGCACTCCAGCCTGGGTGACAGAGCAAGACTCCGTCTCAAAAGAAAAAAAAATGCATTTTGACGGGGAAGTAAATGATCAAATGAAACATCTTGACTAGAAATTTAGAGTTGGTTCACTTAAATCTGCTTCACTTCAGATGGAAACTTGTGACAGGTTCTTGGGTGACGGTTCATGCAAAAGGCATCAGGCACTGACCCGGGAAGATACTCCAAGAACCAGAGACTCCTGCAGAAGTGGCAGGAGTGGTCTTATGGACAGGTGGCTGCAGCATGGGAGTGGGTCAGGATGGCTTTCTATATGTCTGGAATTTGGGGATCACAGGGGAATCTTTAGATGGGGAAGCTTCAGAGGTACCTGATAGTAGTAGGAAGCTCCTCAATGCAGAATGTTTGGTTCATTCCATAGTACACAGTTTCATACAAATTTACAAGGTCATATAAATGTCCTACTTATTATACAACCAACTTAGGCCTCCCTAGTTATTTATCCAGAAACCTAAGGTGGACACAGTTTTCTTGAGTTTTCTATTGCCAGTTTCTCCATTGAAATTTAGGGGAAAAAAGAAAAAATGAGACAGCTTTTTTTTTTTTTTTGAGGAGTCTCGCTCTGTCACTCAGACTGGGGTGCAATGGTGCAATCTCGCCTCACTGCAATCTCCGCCTCCTGGGTTCAAGCAATTCTCCTGCCTCAGCCTCCCAAGTAGCTGGGACTACAGGCGTGTGCCACCATGCCTGGCTAATTTTTGTATTTTTAGTAGAGATGGGGTTTCACCATGTTGGCCAGGCTGGTCTCAAACTCCTGACCTCAGGTGATCCACCCACCTCAGCCTCCAAGAGTGCTGAGATTCCAGGCGTGAGCCACCACGCCCATCCAAGACAGCTTTTTATAACTGTAGAAGCAGCTATGGAGAATGTGCAAATATGGTTTATTCCCTTCTTCAATTCAGTACTTTAAATCACTCCCACCGAGTCCCTGCTGTGTGCTCTGTCTGTTCTGTCAGCAGGGATGGAGAGCATAGCCCGGACGCTCACTGTGGCTGGCACAGTGGTGAGGGGCTTTGCAGTGTCAGAGGTCAGCCTTTATGAGGGGTAAGATCCTCTCTGCCATGAGCCTGGTGGCCTCTTTATAAAACTGACTTCAGAAGGTTATGTAAATGGATGCAGTTCAATAATATATAAGGGAAGGCTCTGATCCTTATTCCACAAGAATATCTCTGCACTTCAGCGTATCTAAATTTCAGCATGTCATCTTTTTAAAATCAAAGACACGCTTCTACTCAATGTTTCTGAAATGCGGTTCAACTTAAAAAACACTTTAAAAGTGTTTACATTATTTTTACATGAATTCTCTTCCAAAGTATGGGAAACACCTTGTTGGTGCGATTGGACACAGGCATTGTCTTTGCAGAGTGTAATTTGGCAGTATCTATACAATTTGAAAGTGTGAGCCCTTCGAGCTTGATGTTCCGTGCTAAGAACATATCCAGCAGAAATAGCCTTGCTCATGCACCAACTCATATACAGAAAAACTGTCAACAACCCCAGTGCTTTCTTATACAGAAGAAGTTCAGTAAATCGTGGTGTAATCATGGTGTGGTTTCTCATGTGTCAGTTACACAAAATGGAGCCAACCTATGTGTGCTGGCAATGAAAGGGGCTCGAGAAATGCTGAATGAAAGGCAGCTGCCACACCGGTACATAGCGTGGTTCCATTTTTATTTTTAAATAATGGCACACAAAGCTATTAGTAATTGGTTAATTTTGGATACAGACTGAAGCAGAAGTAAAGAGGGACTTACATTTTTAAGTCTATGTGCTTTTGTACTGTGTGATGTTTCTAAAAGCATATACCTATGTATTATGTAATTTAAGCATTTTAAAAATATTTTCCTGGCTGGGTGCAGTGGCTCACACCTGTAATCCCAACACTTTAGGAGGCCGAGGTAGGCGGATCATGAGGTCAGGAGATGGAGACCATCCTGGCTAACACGGTAAAACCTCATCTTTACTAAAAATACAAAAAAAAAAAAAAATTAGCCGGGTATAGTGGCGGGCGCCTGTAGTCCCAGCTACTCGGGAGGCTGAGGCAGGAGAATGGCGTGAACCCGGGAGGCAGAGCTTGCAGTGAGCCAAGATCATGCCACTGCACTCCAGCCTAGGTGACAGAGTGAGACTCTGTCTCAAAAAAAAAAAAAAAAAAAAAAAATTCCTGACTGATCAGAAAAAACGTCAAACAACCAGAATGCTGATGAAGTACCAGACACTGCTTCTGGTTCCTTCCTTTTTTCCCTCCCTCCCTCCGTTTCTTCCCTTCCTCCTCTCCTCCCTTCCCTCAACATTCAACCCACCACAACCATATTTAGTATTATCTTATGTGTCCTTCTAGAGTTTTCTTTAAGCAGATGCACATGTAGCCATAACTATTATCTTTATTTTCCCTCTTTTTTTTTTTTTTTCAAAAAAAGTCATCCAGGCACCATATCAATGTGTATTTTTCTGCTTAATGTGTATTTTTCTGCGCTTTGTGAGGAACATCCTGTTTAACCCATTTATGCCTAGTGTTCCATTACTGGTTCCATTATTGCTAAGCTTGTGGGAGTTATTTATATCCTGCTACTCAAGGTCATTGCAAAGGTGTGATTTTGCACAAAAAGAGAAATTTGCAACCTCTGGCATAAATGGGTTAATTTCCACAACCACTCCATGAGAGAAGGCTGGTTATTAGCCCCAGTTTACAGATAAGAAGATTATGGTTCAGATACATGGAGCTTCAAAACTTAGAAAGTGGCAGAACAGGATGTAAACTCAAGTAGTCTGAACCCAAATTCTCAGTTTCTGAGTCCCTTAAATACTGATAGATAAAAATTTCAAATAGAATTTAAGGATAATGATAAAGGTATTTGGAAGTTTCTGTGTCTAGCCCCTCTCAATTTATGAAAATCAAATAGTGTTAGTTGATGTTCTTCTCTAGTTTATAAAATCATCGGTGAGCATTATTGGGCTGCCGTAACAAAATGCCATAGACTGTAGAGTTAAACAAGGGGAACTTATTTTCCCCGAATTCTGGAGGCTGTAAAGCTCAGGATCAGGGCCGGGCAGGGTTCAGTGTTCGGTGAGAGCCCTGTCCTGACTTGCAGACAGCCACCTTTGTGCTGTGTCTCTGATGTCTCTTCTTACAAGGACACTCATCACAAGGGCTCCGCCTTCCTGATCTCATCCAACCCGAATTACTTCCCAAAGGCCCGATCTCCAAATCCCATCACACTGGGGTTAGGGCTTCAACTTGTGAATTTTGAGGAAAAATGTGCATTGAGTCCACAGTGCTGTCTAAATAGAGACTGTCAGTCTCCCAGTCAGTCATATGTATTAAATGCTTGCTCTGTGTAGCACACTCTGTGAAATACTTCAGATATATTCATATATTCAGATATATTCCTGTTGTGGAAGGTGCTGAGAAGGTGTGACCATTGTCACATCCTGAGCAGAAGGCCCCAGCACCAGGGAGCAGGCATGCCCTGCCATGGGTAACAAAAACAGTTACATGGATTTTTTTTGGCAAAGCTGTTAATGGTCATGGTTCACCCTGTGATGTCTTCTTCATGGGCACAGAATGATTTGTGGGAGTGCCAGGGAGGTGAGAATTAAGCAACCACGTTCCCTTCCTTGCCTACCCTTGGAACAGCTTCTCCTTGGTCACTGGCATTGGTCACCCCCCAAGTCCACACCTTCCCTCCATGCTGTTCTAGGATGGAAGGACCCAGAGTTGAATGCTGGTCCCCACCACGAGCTGGGAAGTAATCTTAGAATTATTCTCCACAATTATATTGATCTCCCAAGATTCCCTCTGGTGCTCAGGATGTTGGTGTGCGTAGAGGCCATAACACTCTGTGGGAGCAGTCAGGTCCTGCAGCGCTACAGAGATCGGACGCTGTCTTGAGCAGGAAGCAGAGCCCCTGAGCCATTCTCAGCAGTGGGCCTGCTCTGAAGGGACCTCTGGAACTGCCGTCCAGGGCAGGTGTTGCTGGGGAGGGAATGAGAGTAGAAGGAGTTGGAATTTGAGAGCAGGTCGATGCAGGCAGGGCCCTTTGAAGACCTCCGAAACAGTAGGCCTGCTTTCTTTCAGAGGCCCCACCCCATCCTGGGAGACAGATTAAAATAGACTCACATCCCATATTAAATACAACAGTTTAAAAAATCCTTTAAACTTTCTAAAGAGCTTTTATAATTTTGCTTTTGGAGTTATCTATGAGTAATTCATTTAATTTATAGTTGGCTTCTCAGTAATCATTAGGCAAACTCAAGATTTCTTAGAATGTGGGAAAAAATCTAAGCTACTTATTATTTTCAAGTGTAATGAATTTTGTAATGAAAACTAAATGTAACAATGAATAAAAATGGCCTAATATGTTTTTAGGCATTTAATTAAACATTATTAATTTTAACATTATTGCTTTCTCTTTTTATTTTGGAGCCCATATATTTTCCTTCTAAAGGTCTGAAACATTTGTGCGGGACCTTCAAAAGCTGGTGGGCTTTGGCCAGGTGCGGTGGCTCACACCTGTAATCCCAGCACTTTGGGAGGCCGAGGTGGGTGGATCACGAGATCAGGAGATTGAGACCATCCTGGCTAATACGGTGAAACTCTGTCTCTACTAAAAATACAAAAAATTAGCCGGACATGGTGGCGGGCGCCTGTAGTCCCAGCTACTCCAGAGACTGAGGCAGGAGAATGGCATGAACCTGGGAGGCAGAGCTTGCAGTGAGCCGAGATGGTGCCACTGCACTCCAGCCTGAGCAACAGAACGAGACTCCGTCTCAAAAAAAAAAAAAAAAAAAAAAAGCTGGTGGGCTTTAAGTCCAGGGCCTGAGAGAGAAAATGGAGACAATCCTGGCTCTACCAACTATGAGCTGTGGGACCCTGGGAAAAGCGCTTCCACACACCGAACCTCCGTGTCTTCATCTCTACAGTAAGGTAGTAGCGCTTCGCACAGTGAGGTTGTGTCTGCTTGCTTGGTGTTGGGTGAAACATCCATCTGCAGCTGTCCTCCATTTGTCACAGGACCAAAGTGGAAAGCTCAGTCACCCACCTACCCGCACCTGCAGCAGGGGTAAGAGAAGTCTGTCTTCCCCAGCTTCAGCATCCTGCTGGGCTGGGCAGACTCTGGCTGCCTCTGCTGGAGGCTGTGATGCTCACCTGCCTGCTACTTGTTCCCTCCTGTGCTAATCATGTCTTTTTATTCTGCGTTTTTGAAGCTTTGACATCTTAGGGCCTCACTGACCCTGAAAGGCTAGCTAATTCCCAGAGACAGCAAAAGACTGGCCTGCTGCTGTGAACACACCTTTCACCCACAAACAACTGCTCCAAAGCCCATACCCCACCTCCTTTTCTGGGCTCTCACACTCTGGGCCCCTGTCTCCTGCCCTAATCAATCCAGGACACGTACCAGATAACTCAGGACAGCCTCTGTGCTCCAGATCCCGCTGAAGTTATTCCAAATAGCCAATCCTAAACCTGCTTACTCAAATCCTTGTCTGTTCCCTCCCATGGAAAACAATAAAGGCTCTTGCCCACGTTGTCTCTCCCTGGCTCCCTCTACCTCCCAACTGCCCTTGGTGCTTCCCTGTGTGACCCCCACCCTGTGTGGCGCGTCCCCTCCATTGGGAACTGTGAGTAACAAACCATCATTTCAGTGGCAGTTATCTCCTGATCTATTGGCCTCACCACGTGTGAATAATTAAATCTGCATTTCAAAATACCTCCCACCCCTCAGTTTGGCTGTCAGAAGACACCAGCCTGGGGAAGGCAGGCCCCAGTGAGCAAGGAAATGAACTCCCAGTCCATGCGGTCCCCGTGGTGGTGGCAGGGAGGGTGCAACTGACAGGCTGTGGATCTGTACCTGATAGGCCAGGGGCATGCAGAGGTCACTGTGCCCAGACAGAAGTGGTGCACGTCAAAGCCTGCCCCCAACACCCCCGCCGTCCTGCCCTTTGAAGGACAGGGGCACGGAGGGGTAGTTAGTGTGCAGCGTGTGAGAGAGTGCTGGTTGGGAGAAAGTGCAGAACTCAGAGAGGTTACCTGCTTCTTCCTCCTGCTCCAGGGCTCCTGCCCACTCTGACCTCTGAGCATTCAGTGTGCTCGGTCAAGCCTCGGGACTGTCCAGGCAAGGCTTGTTTTGTTTTTGTCATAATTGAAAATGAGCTGGGAATGCATGTATCTCAATCATTTGTTAGAAGTATTTTTAATTGCATTTCTAATGAATGTTCAGTTGGAGTGAATACCAAAACTAAAGGATTAGAAGCAAAGTATTTGAATGTATAGAGCTAGGCATGAGAACCCAGAATGTACACCTAATGACAGATCCTGTGTGTTCCCTGAATTGTGTACAAATCAAAACCCTTCACCTGTCCTGCCATTTCCCTTGCTGCTGCCTCATTGGGTGGAAGTGGCCACCTGTAGTTTTCCAGAAAATTCCCAGAGCACCGCTGGCTGAGTTGGTGTCCCGTTACCACTCCAGGCGTACGCTGGTACATGTACCAAACTCACACAGAATGTCTGGGGCACTCGGGGGAGAACACTGTGGGAACAAAAAGACCAAACAGAGAGCCCTCCTATTTCAGAACTCGCCTGTGCACACGCAAAAGGACACCTGTGTTTTCTGGTGGATGAGGCAGGGGCGGATTTACCATTAAAGAAGGCTAACTTTCAGGCTGGATGCAGTGGCTCATGCCTGTAATCCCAACACTTTGGGAGGCTGAGGCAGGTGGATCACCTGAGGTCGGGAGTTCGAGACCAGCCTGGCCAACATGGAGAAACCCCATCTCTACTAAAAATAAAAAAAATTAGCTGGGTGTGGTGGCACACACCTATAATCCCAGCTACTCGGGAGGCTGAGGCAGGAGAATTGCTTGAACCCTGGAGGCAGAGGTTGCAGTGAGCTGAGATCATGCCAGTTCACTCTAACCTGGGCAACAGAGTGAGACTCTGTCTCCAAAAAACAGCCTAAGTTTCAGGGCTCCTGGGTTGAGTGGTCCTCTTCTAAGGCCCTCTACTTAATTTCAAACCCATAATTTTGCTTTTTTCTTTAAAGATAGCATTATAGCCTTTAAGGGCCCAGAAAACCTGCCTCTGCCCCTGGGAAGGGGTTATGCGGGTGCTTTGTGATGTTTTTACTCCTTCCATATAAATCTGTCATAGTGAGAACACATGTTGGAGATGGCATGTGTCAACATGATTCAAAAACAATGGCACCGGTACCTCTGCTAATAAATATATTTCAAATAGATTATTCATAACACCTTAAAAGGACTTGGATTGAAACATATTGCCTTTCTTTACAAGATTCAGATCTGTTAGAAATCTGTGTGGAGTCAGTCCCCATGGCACACGCCTGTAGTTCAGCGGCTCGGGAGACTGACTGAAGGATTGCTCAGTCCCAGGAGTTTGAGGCTGCAGTGAGCTATGATCTCGCCTGTGAATAGCCACTGTACTCCAGCCTGGACAGCACAGTGAGACCACATCTATAAAACTAAAAAAAAAATCTGTCTAGAATATGAGAAAAAGAAAGAATTGATAAATCAGTGCTTTTATTTCTAGGCAACATGTCTGTCTTCCTCCTAGGTTTTAAGCCTAAAAATAAATTTTTAAAGGTTTAAAGCATACAGCTGCATCATTATTTTTATGGCGGTCAAATTAATTCTTCCATCCACCACTTGAAGCCAATGGAGATTGACGGTCCTGTTTTCTTACTTTAATGATGTAAACCTCATTGAAAATGAAGATTCTGGAGGATAAAAAATGGTGCTGTGACTGCTATTGATTAAGTGTCTTGTTGGCTTCATTGTTCATCACTCCTTGGCCTCTTGGGCAGAAGGAGGCCCAAGAATAACATCGCTGACATTTCCTTGAAAAGATGCAGTGCTTGACAAACACAGCTGCATGCTTAAAAAAAAAAAAAGATACAGTTTTGATGCACATGCTTTAGTCTTTTTAGGACAAGTGATTGATTACGTAAAAGAAAGAGTTCTTAAAGTCACATCGAGTTAAATGTCCATCTGACATACTTAAGAATAAAAGTCATTGTAAGATGGTGAGTTTCAAAAACTGCATGACTTACACAATTTTTAAAAATAAATTGATGAAATAGGGAGAAATAAAGGAAAAGATAATACACAGTAGAGTAATTGTAACATTTAAATGGAATAAACATTTCTAGTATTGTAGCTGTGAAATCCTGAATGTGTTCAAAATGTAGTTTCCAGTGGTGCAGAAAATGAAATGCTATTTTTAAATGGCAAAGTTCAAATATTATATATGTATACTGAAGCTCCTGTTTAATTGACAATTTTTATTCATTTGAAGTTGTAAGTTTGTCCTTGATATCTATGCTTTATAGATGAGCTCTCTTTAATTTATTCCAATACCTTCATCATTTGCTCTCTTCATTTGTTCTCATATTACAGTGAAGTTTTACAATGTTTTATTTTTCGAGTTGTGCCTTTCCATCCAAGTATTTTATTGGGAATATACTTTTCATCTCTTTCTTGGGGATTATGAAAAGTATTGTAAATATTAGGCTCATTACTAAGACATTTGATGCAAATTTTTGACTATGACAGCGTTTCTGAAGTTATTAATATAACGCTTGCTGATTTTGATTACAAATAGTGAGTGCAGAGGGCTAGTTCTCAGAATCATGGATGTCCATGGATATTTAGTGTAGCATTTAGGGACGTGCCCGTTTGGAGTTGGGTGGCCCTGGATGGAAGCCTGTCTCTTCCCTACACAGCTGAATGATCTGGAGCAATTACCTACCTTACTAAGCCTTGTTTGCTTACCTGTGAACAGAGGGTGGTAATACCTGTCCCATAGGGATGCCATAAAGGATTAAATTAGACAATGTATGGAAAGAGTTAAGCACGATGCCTTTTGCAATAAGAACTCAATAGTTGATATCTACTAGCATAGTTTAATGATAAGTATAGCAATAATAAATATTTATTTAATGCTAACCATGTTTCAAATATTGTGTTATGAACCATGATTTTTTTAAAAAAAAGAGTAACTCCTGACATTGAAGAGCTTATATTTCCTGGTAAACAGCGCAGATATTTAAGTGATAATTACAATATAATGTGATAACTACATTCCTAGTAATACTATGCTATTTTGTGAGCAGGGATAATGTGTTGCTTTAAAAAGATAATCAGCTTCATAAACTAGATTCTAAATTAACAAGCACAGTGCTAACACTCCCCTGACTGAACAGTTATACAAAAGGCTAAGGGTCTTAGAATTTATTGTCTTTCTTGCTGAAAGATGATTCTAATAACAATAAGGTTTTCCCCCTCCTATAATTTTGTGTTTCCAAAAACAAATGGTGAGGAAACAATAGAGTAGTTTTACCCTTTCTGGACTCAGGGACAGGGTCTCTGATTTGGTCTCTGATTTGGACAGCTGCTATTTGCCTTAGACCTTTTAGGTTGTGTTTCTAAAGACTGAGGCTACACTGAACATGACAGAGAGGGTTCAGGTGAACACATTAGCTCATCTGTCTTCCATCAGCACACCTGCTGCTTTAGGGAACCCAGCCCCCAACAGAGGGCAGAACCATTTCTCTTTCAAGCATGGACTACAGATAAATTCAGCTAGGCGAGCTAGTTCAGCCTTCTCATTAAGGGAAGTTAAGAGAGAAGTGATGCCATTTTAACAATTAGGAGTAACTGGACATTTCGTTAAGGGAGATGCATTACTTCCTATAGCACTAGGTATGAGTGGAAGTCAATGCATTTTAAACATGATTTTCCTAAATTGAAGTCTTTAAAAAATAAAACTTTAAGAAAGTATCCCAAATAAATATGGTAAAAATTTTCACAAATACTGCTCTTTGGCCATTCAAGAAATCTTCAAATGAAATATGATGATGGAATTTTTTCTGCAGCAGTTATTCTGATGTAATATACATCTGCCTTATTTTTTCCATCACTAATTTTTTTCAGTTTGGGTAATAAAACTTGTTCATGAAGCATGGTATATAGACCATTTTTAAATGGCCCTACTCCAGCGGACTTGAAGTTAAAGTCCAAAACGCAATGAGGAGTTTTCCTAATGGCAAATGTGCATCTTTTACATTTTTGTAGCAGGGAGGGGGAGGCAGTAGAGGACGGTGGATGATTTTAGCTCTGCTCTCAGGCCTGACATCATGGAAATGTGTCCAAACTGCTTTAGGAGGCTCTCTGACCTTGCGCGTATCTCCTTGATTCCTGGAAAAAAAAAAAAATTGTAATGACTCCCGTGAGTACGTTGTAATTTACTGTCAGCATCTTGGGGCATGTGTATGTTGGGACAGGCTAAGGCCAGTCCATTTAAAAACAAGGTTCCCCCGCAGGAGCTGGCCAGGGACAAAGTAAGTGCTCCACCAACTTTAAAATGTGTGCATGGAACATGGTGATCAGACCTCGCTAGCATGGTCAAGTAAGGTCAGGTAAACCTTTCTGAGGTAGGAAAGGTGTAATCTAACTGGACAAAATGTGATCAGCGTTAGGTATGAGGCAGAGGGTACATACAAGGTATATTTGTTTTGTTTTGTTTTAAATTATTATTATTATTATACTTTAGGTTTTATGGTACATGTGCGAAATGTGCAGGTAAGTTACATATGTATACATGTGCCATGCTGGTGCGCTGCACCCACTAACTCGTCATCTAGCATTAGGTATATCTCCCAATGCTATCCCTCCCCCCTCCCCCCACCCCACAACAGTCCCCAAAGTGTGATGTTCCCCTTCCTGTGTCCATGTGTTCTCATTGTTCAATTCCCACCTATGAGTGAGAATATGCGGTGTTTGGTTTTTTGTTCTTGCGATAGTTTACTGAGAATGATGATTTCCAATTTCATCCATGTCCCTACAAAGGACATGAACTCATCATTTTTTATGGCTGCATAGTATTCCATGGTGTATATGTGCCACATTTTCTTAATCCAGTCTATCATTGTTGGACATTTGGGTTGGTTCCAAGTCTTCGCTATTGTGAATAATGCCGCAATAAACATATGTGTGCATGTGTCTTTATAGCAGCATGATTTATAGTCCTTTGGGTATATACCCAGTAATGGGATGGCTGGGTCGAATGGAATTTCTAGTTCTAGATCCCTAAGGAATTGCCACACTGACTTCCACAAGGGTTGGACTAGTTTACAGTCCCACCAACAGTGTAAAAGTGTTCCTATTTCTCCACATCCTCTCCAGCACCTGTTGTTTCCTGACTTTTTAATGATTGCCATTCTAACTGGTGTGAGATGGTATCTCATTGTGGTTTTGATTTGCATTTCTCTGATGGCCAGTGATGGTGAGCATTTTTTCATGTGTTTTTTGGCTGCATAAATGTCTTCTTTTGAGAAGTGTCTGTTCATGTCCTTTGCCCACTTTTTGATGGGGTTGTTTGTTTTTTTCTTGTAAATTTGTTGGAGTTCATTGTAGATTCTGGATATTAGCCCTTTGTCAGATGAGTAGGTTGCGAAAATTTTCTCCCATTTTGTAGGTTGCCTGTTCACTCTGATGGTAGTTTCTTTTGCTGTGCAGAAGCTCTTTAGTTTAATTAGATCCAATTTGTCAATTTTGGCTTTTGTTGCCATTGCTTTTGGTGTTTTAGACATGAAGTCCTTGCCCATGCCTATGCCCTGAATGGTAATGCCTAGGTTTTCTTCTAGGATTTTTATGGTTTTAGGTCTAACATTTAAGTCTTTAATCCATCTTGAATTGATTTTTGTATAAGGTGTAAGGAAGGGATCCAGTTTCAGCTTTCTACATATGGCTAGCCAGTTTTCCCAGCACCATTTATTAAATAGGGAATCCTTTCCCCATTTCTTGTTTTTCTCAGGTTTGTCAAAGATCAGATCGCTGTAGATATGTGGCATTATTTCTGACGGCTCTGTTCTGTTCCATTGATCTATATCTCTGTTTTGGCACCAGTACCATGCTGTTTTGGTTACTGTAGCCTTGTAGTATAGTTTGAAGTCAGGTAGCGTGATGCCTCCAGCTTTGTTCTTTTGGCTTAGGATTGACTTGGCGATGCGGGCTCTTTTTTGGTTCCATATGAACTTTAAAGTAGTTTTTTCCAATTCCGTGAAGAAAGTCATTGGTAGCTTGATGGGGATGGCATTGAATCTGTAAATTACCTTGGGAAGGATGTCCATTTTCACGATATTGATTCTTCCTACCCATGAGCATGGAATGTTCTTCCATTTGTTTGTATCCTCTTTTATTTCCTTGAGCAGTGGTTTGTAGTTCTCCTTGAAGAGGTCCTTCACATCCCTTGTAAGTTGGATTCCTAGGTATTTTATTCTCTTTGAAGCAATTGTGAATGGGAGTTCACTCATGTTTTGGCTGTTTGTCTGTTATTGATGTATAAGAATGCTTGTGATTTTTGTATATTGATTTTGTATCCTGAGGCTTTGCTGAAGTTGCTTATCAGCTTAAGGAGATTTTGGGCTGAGACAATGGGGTTTTCTAGATATACAATCATGTCATCTGCGAACAAGGACAATTTGACTTCCTCTTTTCCTAATTGAATACCCTTGATTTCCTTCTCCTGCCTAATTGCCCTGGCCAGAACTTCCAACACTATGTTGAATAGAAGTGGTGACAGAGGGCATCCCTGTCTTGTGCCAGTTTTCAAAGGGAATGCTTCCAGTTTTTGCCCATTCAGTATGATATTGGCTGTGGGTTTGTCATAGATAGCTCTTATTATTTTGAGATACGTCCCATCAATACCTAATTTATTGAGAGTTTTTAGCATGAAGGGTTGTTGAATTTTGTCAAAGGCCTTTTCTGCATCTATTGAGATAATCATGTGGTTTTTGTCTTTGGTTCTGTTTATATGCTGGATTACATTTATTGATTTGCGTATATTGAACCAGCCTTGCATCCCAGGGATGAAGCCCACTTGATCATGGTGGATAAGCTTTTTGATGTGCTGCTGGATTCTGTTTGCCAGTATTTTATTGAGGATTTTTGCATCAATGTTCATCAAGGATATTGGTCTAAAATTCTCTTTTTTTGTTGTGTCTCTGCCAGGCTTTGGTATCAGGATGATGCTGGCCTCATAAAATGAGTTAGGGAGGATTCCCTCTTTTTCTATTGATTGGAATAGTTTCAGAAGGAATGGTACCAGTTCCTCCTTGTACCTCTGGTAGAATTCGGCTGTGAACCCATCTGGTCCTGGACTTTTTTTGGTTGGTAAGCTATTGATTATTGCCACAATTTCAGCTCCTGTTGTTGGTCTATTCAGCGATTCAACTTCTTCCTGGTTTAGTCTTGGGAGGGTGTATGTGTTGAGGAATTTATCCATTTCTTCTAGATTTTCTAGTTTATTTGCGTAGAGGTGTTTGTAGTATTCTCTGATGGTAGTTTCATACGAGGTATATTTGAAAGAGATTTTTAAGTGCATTTTGGGGCATCAAGAAGGAGGGGCACACTTGATTCAGGACTTGTTTCTGTTTCTACCAATCAATCATTAAATGTAAACTGAATCAATAAACTTTCACTGTCTGCGTGTTCCTTGTTCCAGTACCCCCTGTCATATCTCCAGACAGTAGGTGATGAAACTAGTTGGTAACAGGTAAGCCTCTCTTATGGGTTAATGTAGTAAGAGAAGGTAGGTGGAGAAGCTCTATCGCATGATAGATTCCAAAACCAATCCTGTACATATGATCTGCCCCAAAACTGAGCTCTGCCCTCCGAATGACCTTGTTCCAGTGGCCCAAGTGGCTGAGCTTCTGTGCCAACCAAGAGTATGATGGAGTGAACGCACAGACCCACTACAGACAAGTTCATGGAACCCCAAGGATTCAGTATCTTTTACAACCTCTAAAACTTACAAGGGGCTGTGGATGGAATTGTCAAGACTTAAAAAAGACCCTGTACCCTCTCCTTGAAACTCCCATCCCTGAAATCAGCAATTCCTGGGCACAAATATAGATTTAGGGGCCTAGAGTATCTCTGAGACTCATGATTCCCTGATTGAAAGTAGGAACAAGAAAATAATTTTTAAATGATTACATTTTTGTTTTAGTCTTTACTCTGGGTAAGGTGTGATGTTACATGAAGGCTGTGTGCATGTGAGTACCAGACACAATTCCTGCTCTCAGGGAAACATGGATAAGACTTAAACAAGTGAAATGTTAAATAGCCCCGTGAGACAGGAAGGAATGCATATCAAGCAAGACAGTGTGGTCATTGGGTTTTGAGGAGGAAAATGAGGGAAAGGCCTTTGTGTGTGAGGTAGGGTAAAGTGGAAGAATTTGAATCACAGTTTGAAAGGCATTGCAGGTGGGATGGATGAGCAGATGTTCCCAATAGGAATGCCTGTAGGCTGTTAAGAAGAAAATGCCCAAATGAGCCAGATGAGAAGGCTGAGGGCAGGGCTGCTTTTGGCTCTGAGGACTACAGATTTATCCTCTAGGTGATGAGGGGCTATTAACGGCTGGTAAGTCTGGAGAACCGAACAGTGGAAGCTCTATTTTAAGATTCATGTGGCAGTAGAGGATAGAGGTGTTTGGAAGGGGTGGGCAGTTGACAGGCTATACGAGAGACATTTCTGGCTTAAGAACACAAAAAATGTGGGAATACAAATGGATTGTTCCAGTGAATCCCCCAGGTAGAGGGAGAGGCTGGGATTGGAGGATGGTAGAAGTGAATATGGTGAACCCAGCCACCCCCTCACCAGAATGGGTCTCCTCTGGAAGCTGGCTAATGTGGTCTTCACAGTGAAAATTGATGGATGAGTGGTATAGACATATTCTCCTTTAATTAAACATCTAACTTTGAAAATCTTGATTAATAAGCAGGCCGGGCGCAGTGGCTCATGCCTGTAATTCCAGCACTTTGGGAGGCCAAGGCTGGCAGATCACTTGAGGCCAGGAGTTTGAGACTAGCCTGGCCAACATGGTGAAACCCCATCTCTACCAAAAAAATACAAAAATTAGCCAGGTGTGGTGTTATGTGCCTGTAGTCCCAACTACTGGGGAGGCTGGGGCAAGAGAATTTCTTTAACCCCATAAGCAGAGGTTGCAGTGAGCCGAGATCATGCCACTGCACTCCAGCCTGGACGACAGGGTGAGACTCTGTCTCAAAAATAAATACATACATACATAAGCAAATAAGCATGGTGACTATAGTTAATAGTAATGTATATTTCAAAATTGCTAAGCAGATTTTAAATGTTCAGGCCATACAATGAAAATATGTGAGGTGATGGATGTGTTAAATAGCTTGATTTAATCATTCCATAATGTATAAATCTATCAAAACACCACATTGTAACCCCATAAATACATATACTTTTTGTCAGTTAAAAATAAATAATCAAAAAATAAATAGTTATTTGCTTTTCAAAAATAGTTGTCTGCTCAAGAAGGAATTACAATCAAATTACTTTATGGACCAATCTGTCCTAATGTAGTTACAACATGATGTCTGTACCTTTAGTATCACACAGTGGGTAAAATGAGGCAGTATTTACCATGACTGCACACAAATTTCCTCTCTTCATTTGACCTGTTAAATGTGCATGATTAATGGTTGGCGACTTCATGGAATAATCAAGCAGAGTTCTGTCTGCTTAATAAACAAGGCTCCTGAAATAGAGAATAAAGTCTGTACCATTTTTAATTTGATAAAATTGTGTTCACAATAATGCTTCCTTTCTTCCTGAAATGTATAATAATAATTCTACCTAGTCTTGTTTTTATTTTCACGTATCCCTAAAGTTAAATTTTAGTTCCTTGCTGACTCAGTAGAAGGCTCTCTGTTGATTTTAGATTTAGGATGTTTCAGTTGGGAAAGGAAGAGAAGCCACCCTGAGGGCGAGAATGAGGAAATGATAAAAGAAAGATCATGTTATTTTCCTTCTCTCCATGAAATCATGGCTTGCCAAAAGAAAAAAGACCTTTGAGAAATGTAGTAGTTCTCCAAATGAAATTGAAGGGTCACTCCAAAGATTAATGACTCTGAGATGTTAATTCAGAAGAGAATTTATTTTTAAAGGCTAAGATTTATTCTGGGCCAGAGATTCTGAGTTCAGCTGGGACACTAATGAAGCGTGTATTTTATTTTTTAGAGTTTTTAGTGGTACTGTCAGTCATTTAGCATGGGGCTTATTCGCAAGAATTTTAGGTCTGGTTAAAAGTCTGTACATTCGAACTGTGAGAACCTTCTTTAATGGGAATTTTTTTCAGAAAACCTTTAGGGGGTAGCTTATTTCTTTTATACTTGAAAGGTTTTATACATGAGAGTTCTGTGTTTTTATGAAGATATCATATTGGTGTGAATTCATATTAATTATTAACATATTGCAAAGGTTAAAATGCACATATTTCACAGCAAGGCACCATCCCTTCCCTGGGTTGTATGTTGTTTTTCCTGCCTGGGGTCAAATATAAAACAATTTATTGATATCCTAGCCAGTTCTCTTCCTAAACTGTGGATGAGGCTTCAATTCCACTTTAAAATACATCTGTCATTGTTCAACACTTCTTCAGAGTTAAATATCTGTACAGAATAATACCTTGTTTTCCTTTGTTAGAAGTAACGTTCACTTCATCGCTTTAACTGCACCGGGCCCTATCAACACAGGACATTGGTTTCTTCCTCACTAATTAGTGTTGTTCTTACATCATAAACCAATTGATGTGCCCATCAAAATGTGCATTATTGGGAAATTGATAGGGCCATGGCTTGGGCCCAGACTGCAGTTTCTTTATGTGGGCAACTGTCATGACGACAGCCTTGAGCCTTGCATTGAGTTCAGTTCTGTCACATTAAAAAGAAAATTCTCCATTAAAAATAACTGAGTAAGTAAACTGGGACAGGATGGCCAGTGGATTATGCAGTCTTTACCATGAGCTCCTGTGTGTCATGATATGCTCTTTCATCAGCCAGACCTTCCAAGAGAGGTGCCCCCTCTCTAGAGGAGAGCCTGCACTGGGCACTGCTGTGAGGGATGAGTGCTTCCCAAATGCAGCAGTCCTCATGAACCAGGCAGACTTTGAGGATGTGCTTCAGCCAGGGCTGCAGCGGGTCTGTAGCCACTGCAGGACCCCGCAGGCTTCTGTGCAGTGCTGTCACTAGCCTGCTTCTTTCACAGCTGGATAGTTTCTGCCCTCCCTCTGGGATATTTCTGCAACATTTGACCTCATAAAAATATAGTGTCTTTAGAATGCCTAGATTGGTTAACGATAATTTATTTGGCAGAGTGGGGCTTTTGAAACCCCCTTGTGCAGATTAATGGCTGTTCCTTGGACATCAGGCAAACCTCAACAGTGCAGTTACTTGTGTCTTCATTTTATATACGTTCACCCACACAGAGCTGGGAGCTGAGCTCTCTCACATAAGCAGGGACAGCCAAAGAATGCGAAGAATGATTTATGGGTTGCAGTGAGAGAGGGTGGGGAGAGTGAGGGGGGGAGAGAGAGAGAGAGAGAGAGACAGGCAAATGAGGACCAATCATGCCAAAATGAGACATGATTTGCTGCTATTTTCCTTTCCCAGCGTGTTTTTCCTGGGTGCCTCCCCAGCAGAGCTGTTCAGTCACTTCTGTTGTGTGTGTTCATGCATAAATTCAGGTCAAGTACAAAACCCTGATTTCTCTATTCATCATAGGAACGGGTAATGTTCTTATCAATACATAACAAGAAATTGCAACTAATTTGGCTCATGACCTTCTTCTTTTATCATTAATGGTGGAACTGGTGTTTGCTTAGCCATTAATGCATTCAGTTCAGTAAACTAAAGCTGTTTGAAATTTTCGCTAATCCTTTTCCATTGAGGGTTTCCCTGGACCAAAGCACTTCTGAATAAAACAAAAAAGTGAATGCATGCACAGGTTTCTCAGATTTTCCGGATCAAACATCATTTACAGGGCATACCGTTTTAAAATGCGATTTTTTTTTCTTTTCAAATCACCAATCCCATAGTACTGGAGAATGAATGAACTGTTTACTGAAAATATGAATTGCATGAACTTACCCCATAAAGTGTTCAAGTACTGAGGGCTTTTTTTCAATGAAAAAATGAAACGATATATAGAATAAAAGTAGAAAAAATGGTTTAACACCTAGCTTTTTTTTTTTGAAAAGATGCTTTTCAAATGAATCCGTCTTTGCTATTTAATTTACATTTTGAGGGCTCATTAGGATGATGAATGATGAGGCAGGAGAATAAAATATATTTCCTGAACAAAAGACAATCTCTGTAGCCTAATAACATTTTATGCCAGCACTTACATTTGTCAGAAGTGGATGCTATTTATCCCTATGATTATTTAAAAATCATTTTTATTGTCCTTTGTGCTGTGTCCTCTTCTGGGAATTTTAATTCAGAGTTTGACACCTACTTATTAACTTCCATGAAGTATAGAGTACAAAGGCCTATACTCTATAAAGAATTCTAAATAGCCGTGTTTATATTGCCTGCAGCTGTACACAAATTAGCTCAGTTTGGATTTGTTTCTATCAGAAATAGAAAGCCTGTTGGAATAGCGGGTAGCCTCTGCTTCCTCCGTGAAGAAAGTGCTCTCTGCTGTCTGCCCCCATCTGAACCAAGCGGCACTTGCGGGGTAGACAGAAGGGGAATTTTCCTAATTATGATACAGCCCTTATGCATAAATACATTACTTCCATTTCCTTTGCCTCTTCCAACTGCTCGTCCCAAACAGCACTCCGTCATCTGTCGCCACATACAGATGCCCGTTCTTTCCTCTCTGATCTCCTTGCCCAGCCTACACTCCAACTCCCACACCCTCACTATTATTCCAGATTGCTTCTTCCTGAGCCATCTGTCTCCCTGGCTGTGGATTTTCCCAGCTACTCAGTGGGCTAGATTTTTTTCCAGGGTGGGTAGCACCTTTTGGAAATTGAGTGGGAGTCCTGGTTGCCAGATGACATGCAGGCCAGGGGTCCCAGTGTGAGGGATTCTCTACGCTATGGCATAGCCCACAGCACCAGCCCACGCTGCCCATCCCAAGGCCGCCTGTCAAGCCTTGATTTCCACCCACCACCTCAGAATGCCAAAGAACTTTACTTGTGATTCATCCTAGAGGTTTTATAAAAGGTCAGGTGTCTGTTTGGTCTTTCCCGAGGGGAAAAACAGCTCTGCCGGTGAATCAGAGGCCTCAGGGTGAGCCATATCCTGGGGAGATGCCTCAGCCAGCCCCAGAACACAGTTGCGCTCTCCAGGGGCACGTGACACAAAACCAGGCAGTGTGTGTCTTGCTTCATTAGCTTTAATAACATGTACAAATGTTTCGTCGTCATTTCACTCCTGTTCCAGGCTCATGCCTGCTTGCTTCAGGTGATCATATGGTTTTTAGCAGGCTGGAAATAAAACAGCCACCCACAAGAATTCAAAGATGAATCCTTGGAAAGTAAAATCTTTACTCCTATTTTAAATCTGTCTTATCAAACGATCCTTGCTGCTAATACTTCAAATCGATATTCTACAGGGAATCCAGCTTTGACTTATTGGTCTGGCTTCATTAGCAATTAAATGAACATGTAACCATCTGACCACCTTTATTGTTATTTTAGATAATATTAAAAAGTGATGCTCTGTTTGGTTTTTAACTTTTTATATTTTAATGGAAGTTACAGTGATAGGTGATACTCATACCTGTTAAAAGAGTTTGTAGCTACTTTATCTGTTCCCATGGATGTTAATAGTAATCAAAAAGGACATAAAATACTCAAGAAAGTTGTGGACATTAGGACTAGGGTTTCTGTATTTAGGTCGCAGAGCACAGATATGGTCCTTGGGCATGTTGGCAAGATGTGATGTTTTGTGAACTTGGCCATGTTGAAATGATGACTAATTTATTTTGCTGCCTTTGGCAAAATACACAAGAGTATAAGGACCATTTGTTTATACCCTGTTGACTTGGAGCAAACTATCCAAAAACTCCAAATCATCTTGACAGAGAACCTCTTTTCATTCTCCTACCCACGAGGTGATAGAGAAATTCTAAAAAGGTTGCTTGCTGTACCTCAAGGAAATAGAAGAAATACTGATACACACGCTGTAGTTTTTAATGTAGTGCTTCATTAATATTATTAATATCGTTGTTATACACGTTTATGGAGCTACTAGGAAGTTGATGAGCACAGCTCAGAAGATACAAACATGGTCCCTGTTCACAGTCAGAATTTAAATAAGCTGGAAGATGGATGTGATACTATGGATGGTATAAACATAAAAGTTCAGGGAAAGGAAATGATTTCAAGAAAGGAATTCCATGAATCTGCAGAACTCATTATGAACTGTGTAGGGACGTCACTGACTTTTTTCAAAAGCATAAATAATAGGTATCTTTGTTAAAGAATACAATCTGGAAAACAGTTTTAGAACTGTGTGCTTTATGTTTCCTTCACCATGATCAGCTCTGGAATTTTTTTCAACCCTATGAGTTATCACTTCAGTGCTTCTTACCCGCAGATTCCTGGGCTGCCCATGAGTATAGACTTGATGCACATAAAAAAATTCTGACATCTTCTCTCTGAAGTTACCTAATTTTGTGGCCTTAGGGTTATCTAGTTGTTTTTTTTTTTTCTAACTTCTGTCTACGTTTTGTTTAGATATTTGAAAGACAGTCCATGGACTTCAGGAATCCAAAGTGAATCCAAAGGGCTATTGTTTAAATCTCTGTGAAGTTTATTGGCCAGAATGCTCTAAAACAGAAAGTCTAAACCAGGTTTTGTTGGCAGGCATTGGAAATCCCCTAGCCAACCCTCCTTTTACTTTTACTTGGGAGACTTCATTATTTCCAAATCAAGACTTTGGTGATAGTTTTCATAGGGAATTGATGGAAATGTCTTACCTCTTCCTACATTTACATTTACCATTTACTATGTTTTTATTTTATGAATTCAGTAGATGCATACCCCCAGAGAGCATGAGACTTGGAAGAAATACAAGTCAGTGCCTCCGGCAGAAACCTGAAATTTTTTTCCCTTAATTTTTATTAAAATCTACTTGTTATAAAGTAACATATTAAAGGGAGAAATCATGAGACTTTGAGTTAATTTGGAAGGCTCTGGGTGTTTAAAAATCCATCATGAACTCTTAGTGTGTCCCAATAAGTAGATGATTACAGGTTGAAAATTTTCCCTGACCTTAAAGTACAAAAAAGTCTGATTAAGTCTAATCACGCAGGGAAGAGCGTTCCATTACAAGAACTGTTTCTCCCCAAAGTTGTAATTTAGCCACTTAACATTCAACCAAAAGAATTTTATTCCAAGGTCAAATTGACCTGCCTGGATTTTTCTTCACAACTCAAAGCTCACGGATGACCTAGAGAATATTGCCATCGAGATTAGGCAACCTTCCTCTTTCTGCTTCTTGTTTTCTCCTAGTGCTTACCACAAATTTGCATTTTATTGGATGTCTATTTTTTTTCAACATAGGACTTAACTGTTAGGTGTTTTTGCAATATTTAATGATTACTAATCAAGGTAAGCTGACTGATAGTATCATGTCTGTGGAACTGGGGAGCAATGTTGAGGGTGTGATGTAATAATAGAGGGATTTGATTTGATGTGTTCATCCAACATGCATTTTTTTAGTGCCTTCAGTACTTTTTACTACTCTCTCTCCAGCACCTAGAATAGCATCTGGCCCACAGTGGGACTTAGTAATACTTATATTATGAATGAATAGTGCACGTTTTTGTGAATTACTTTGTTTTGGAATGGAAAAAAATTAACACCTAGAGTCTAGATGATAGTGTCTAGTCTCTATTTAGCAACCTTCGTACTAGTAACAAACAAGCGGTATATATTTTTCTAAACAAAGTAGTATATTATACTCATAAAATAGTTTCATGTTTTCGTTTAATCTTTTCATTGCATTCCAAAAAATAATCATCCTGGCTTCATGTGTTTTGTGAACATGCTCTGAACTTCTGACTACAGAATGATGGTCTTTAATAAAGTGCCAGTGACAGTCTCATCATAAAGGAGGTTCCCTGTCTGTGCTGCTATCAGTTGTAATGGCTTTTACCACCCATGGGCTTCACAGCCTCTTTCTTCATGCTTCCAATCATTTTCAGTTTCATTTCTCATAGTGGTGATTCCAATTGTTAGCATTTTCCCAAGTCCCCATCACAGTAGGTGGTGGACATCTGTACCTGAAGGCCCCCTGGCATCCCAAATGCGTGCCCCAAACTGAGCTCATCTTCCTCCTGCCCTGCATACCGATTACATCTCCACCTCAATCCCCCATCTCAATGGCTTCACTGTTTGACAAGTCATTCATCCAACCCAGAAACTGAGAGGGCATCTTCAGCATTTCCATGCTGGCCACCATGTCCAGCTGATTCCCATGATTGTCCTTAAGGAATGTTTCCCAAGAATGGCGGGAGACAGGAATTTCCTGAGAATGTGTGTATTCCTCATTGTCCTGGAAATGTTGTTAGGTTAGACCTTCTTATTTTCCTCTCTCCCTCAGCGTTAGCAGCCTCCACCCACTCTACCAACCTGCCCTTATGTCCAGCACCACTCCAATTCAGTTTCTACTCTTTTGCCACTATAAAATCCAACTCGACTTTAGGCAGTTTTCCTTCTTAAAACCTTTCAATATGAATGAGAGCCCATGGATGACTTAGCTGAAAAGCTGGAGGAAATACGTTCCAGGTTGAGAAAGAGCACGTGCAGAGGCCTTGGGGCAGGAGATGTCTTTATATTTTAGGGAAACTGAGGGAAGATCCATGTTACTAGAGCTTCATGAGCCAAGAGAAAGTATTTTGGCATGAGGGTGGGGAGACACTAGATCGTATAGGACCACTTAGGCTATGTTAAGAATTTTGGTTTTTATTCTACTGGCCATGGAAAGCCGTTGGAGAATCTCAAGCAGGGGAATGACATGATCTGATTCCTCTTTTACAGAGACTCCTCTGGATTCTATGTAAAGAGTGGAGTTGAGCGAGAATGGAAAGTGGGACACAGGCCAGGGGAGAGGTGATGGTACCTTAGGATACAGTGACAGCACTGGAGATGGATCGGGGTATCGTAGATGTGTGATATCTTTTGGAGGCAGAATTGTCCTGACTAACTGATGAAGTGAATGTGAGAGGGACAGATTTGGGGGTTTATAAGGTGGATGTTCCCTGAGGCGAGAAGGATGGAAAAAGAAGTTTAGCAGCAAAGATCAGGAGTTCAGCTTTAGACATTTTGAGATTTCTGTGAGATATCCAAATGGTTGTATCAGCTAGGTGGTTGGATAAACGCACCTGGAGGTCAGCCAGCAAATCTGGGCTGGAGATACACATTCAGGACTCAGCTTAGAAATACAAATGATCTTCAAAGCCACCGGGATTCATAGCATGTCCTAGGGAATGAGCATGGAGTGAGAAGTGGAGGAGGCCCAGGACTGGGTTCTTTGTAACCCCTAGGGATCTTAAGTGATTGGAGAGGAGCTGGCAGAGGAGAGTGAGAATCAGGGAAAAACTGGAAGTCGCCAGTGCCATAGAAGCCTGGGGAATAGTCACTGAAGGAGGAGGGAGGGGCCCACTCTGTCATGTGCTGCTTAGAGTGACATGGAAGGGAAAGATGGAAAAGCCTGTTGGATTCAGCAGCGTGCAGATCATGAATGGCCTTCGCAGGGACGGCTTTTGTGGAGCAATGGAATGAAAGCCAGACTGGGGCTGTTTGGAGGGTAAATGTCAAAGTGCATGCCTGGGAGGCCATATTGAGCCAGGCTGCATGTGGGTTTCTCTGTATAATTCCTGAGCTCACCGGCCTTCCAGAACTAGTCCTTTTTAGAATTAGAAACTTTCTCTAATTTATCCACTCATTCACATATTGTCATTCAATCAACATATCTATATTGAGTACTTGCCATGCCTAGTACCCCTGGTGGAGGAAGAGTTTGAATGCCCACTGCCAGATCCTGGGGACATCTGTTCATTCATTCAGCTAACAGATATCTAGTGCGTGCCTACAATGTTCCAAGCACAAGTGGTAGCAACCAAAAATGCAGGTCTCTACCCAGATGGAGAATAAGCTGTTGGAGGAAGATAGATAGCTGTAAATAAAGCAGTTTTGGGCAGTGATAATATTATTTGAAAGATAAATAAAATAGAAGTGGTTATAAAGAGTAACAAAAGTGGAAGTGAGGGGACTCCTTTAAATAGGAGGATCAGGAAAGGCCTCTGAGGTGATGATACAGGCAGCCCTGGAGGAGGAGAGCCTGGAGAGTGGTCAGGACTAGGGAGCACCCAGAGCCACAGGCCTCGGGGGCAGATCGGGGCCCACTTGAGGGTCAGAGACAAGGGCCCAAAGGCTGCAGTGCTCTGAGCTGGACAAGGAGATGGTACAGGATGAGGCCAAACAGATAAGCAGGGAGCAAATTGCCTGGGGAGCACTGTCATTAATAAGTGACACAAGAAACTCAAAAGAATGTCTTGTCCTTTTTTCAAATGACATTTTAAAACTTTCTATTTTGATTATTTTATGATTTCAAACTTACAGAAAAGTTACAAGCGTAATACAAATAATTCCTATGTACGCTTTGTTCAGATTCCACAATTTTAAACATTTTACCATATTTACTTCTTTTTCTCTGTGTCTCACTCTAATGTTTTTTTCCTAATCATTTTCGAGTAACTTGCAGACATCATGCCCCTTTACTGCTAAATATTTCAATGTATTTCCTAAGAAGAAGGACAAGCTCTTACATAAACACAGACAATCATTCAGATTCAGGAAATTTAACTTTGATGTAATACTATTATATAATCCACAGAATATATTCACATTTCACCAGTTTTCTTAATGAAGATTCTTGTAGCTCTTCCCATGCCCCAACCTTCTGCCCTGTGATCCAGAATCATGCATTTCAGTAAGTTATGTTTCTTTAGTCACAAAAAAAATTGTTTTAAAAAAATCACACAAGTTTTTATTTTACTTCCTAATATATCCACATTTGCTTTAATTTTTAAAAATTCAACCTAGTATCATTAGGAAAAAATAACCCCCCAAATCAGTTTCCTGTCTTGTTGACTAAAGGGACAGATATCTTTGTTCAGAGTCTGTCCGTTTCTGAAAACCATGTTGAACCAAAGAGAACTGACATTGCACATCAGGTTCAGGGACCAGGCAATTTCTGTTCTGTCTCTTGCTGTCACAATATTTTGAGAACACAGACACACAAAAGGACATGAATATAAACATCCACCTTTTTCCTCCAGTGTTTTTGAGTGGCAGCCCCTAAGAAGACATGCTCTGAAGTCTGCAGAAGTGGGCTAGGTAATGTTCTCAGGCCACATCAGGGGAAATTACAGTGAGTAGAGTTTTGTTTTGTTTTGTTTTGTTTTTGAGATGGAGTCTAGCTCTGTCGCCCAGGCTGGAGTGCAGTGGCGCGGTCTCAACTCACTGCAAGCTCCACCTCCTGGGTTCATGCCATTCTCCTGCCTCAGCCTCCCGAGTAGCTGGGACTACAGGCATCTGCCACCACACCCAGCTAATTTTTTTTCTATTTTTAGTAGAGATGGGGTTTCATCTTGTTATCCAGGATGGTCTCGATCTCTTGACCTCGTGATCTGCCCACCTCAGCCTCCCAAAGTACTGAGATTACAGGCGTGAGCTACCGTGCCCGGCCGAGCTTCTTAAACAGAAGTCTAGTTGTTTTGGCATTTGAAAGAGTCTCTGACCTGTTAGTGTCTCTAGCAATCTCAGGAAAATAACCAGGAATGTTCTCAGTGGAGATAATTGATAAATGCAGTGGAGATAGCTCATAAATGCTCTTTAAAAAAAAAAAACAACACTAAGATGGTGATTTTTGTCACACCTGGATTAAACAAGAGCCTCAAATGATGCCTGATCTCCTTAATAGCCAGTCTTTAGATGGCATCTCCATAGGCCAGCTTTGTTCCTCATTGTTTACGTGATTTATTCCAGTTAGTCCTCACCACATCACTGCGGGATATGTACTGCGAATCCTCTCCATTTTACAGATGAGAGTACTGAGGCATGCAGAGGTGAAGGAGTCTACCTAAGGCAGTGATTTTCCAGGTAGAGTCTTTGAAAGCCCAGTGATGCCTACGATGCATACCCAAGATCAAAACTATCTTCATAATAATACAAAAATGTTTTTTGTCTTTTTTCACTGTGTTGATGATACACTAGATAGATGTAAAAACAATGGATGACAGTACTGCAGGCACCTTAGCAGGAATAAAAGCGGTGCCACCAAACGCTATTAGCAGGCATTTTATTCTTTTCTGCCACGAACACCCAGTTTTTAAAAAATGCTAGTTTCACTTAAGAATGTCCTTGATGAAGTAACAAACGTTACCAATTTTATTAAATCTCAACAGTGGAGTATGTGCTTTCTAATACTCTGTAAATATGAAATATGTGCAAGGCGCTTCTGCCTGTTCAAGTAGGATAGTTGTCTTGAGAAAAGCTACTTTTGTTCACGAAACACTATTTCACTTTAAAGAATGGGTGAGAGACAGACTATGATTTTCAAACTTGAGTATTTGACAGACATTTTCTCAGAAATGAAGGGAGTGAACTTGTCACTTCAAGGAAAACAACTGACAGTGTTTGTTGTTAATGATAAAATTTGAGCTTTTAAGCAAAAATTAGAAGCTTAGAAAACTTGTATCTGCCACCAGGAGTTTGACAACTACTTTAACTTAAATACTTAAAGAATTTTTTTGATGAGATCAGTGGTAATGTTAATGAATGTGGGCTTTTTAAATGTCATATAATGAAAGATGTTATATTGGAAAATCAGTACAACTCAGTGAACCAAGATTTTCTAAATGACCGATGCATGATGTTAAAAAATTATTCATGTGTAAAAGATTCTTTTAGAACTCAAGATAGACTGATAAATTTTATTTTATTTTTGTAAGAAACATTTTTGCATAGCACTTCATTGGGGACTATGCGGGTTGAAGAGGTATTTCTTTTCTGAAGGATATTTTTAAAATGAGACCTAGGTTTTCTCCCTGGGTTGGAGGGATCGTTCTCAGGCAGGGACAACACTGTGCTTGCCTGTCTGTGTGTATAGATCCCATTCACTCTGTGGTGATCTTTCTCAGTGCTTGTCTCCACATCGTTTGAAACAGAAATGCTTCCCCCAAACTCCCAAAATGTGGTATTTAGACAAATAGGTTTGGATTCAGAGGCAAAAGCACATATATGGATCAAGTTCTTAAGGCATTTCTATGGTGATCACTAATTAGAGATGTTCTTGCCATGTGCCGCTTTCCCTTTTTTTTGAGATGGAGTCTCGCTCTGTTGCCCAGGCTGGAGAGTGCAGTGGCGCAATCTCGGCTCACTGCAACCTCCACCTCCCGGGTTCATGCCATTCTCCTGCCTCAGCCTCCCGAGTAGCTGGGACTACAGGCACCCACCACCACGACTGGCTAATTTTTTGTATTTTTAGTAGAGATGGGGTTTTACCATGTTACCAGGATGGTCTCCATCTCCTGGCCTCATGATCCACCCACCTCGGCCTCCCAAAGTGCTGGGATTACAGGCGTGAGCCACCGCGCCTGGCCTACTTTTCCCTTTTTATATTTATTTTAGATTTGGGAGGGCGGGATGCATGTACAAATTTGTTACATAGATGTATTGTGTGATGCTGAGGGCTTTGTCATGTATTGTGTGGATTGCAACTAAACCCATCACCCAGGTAGGGAACATAGCACCCGACAGGTAGTTTTTGGACCCTTTTCCCCCTCCATTCCTCCCGTGTTTTGGAGTCTCCAGTGTCTAAGACCAGTAGATTTTAATGTGACAGAGTTTTTAAAGTTCATTGTTATGATTTCAGGGTTCACATTACAACTTTTATCATTTATTTCTCAAAATATATTTTCCATGTGTAGTAACAATGTTCACAATACGGCCTTTGATTAGTTGTTGATTAAGAGTCAGCCTTGAAGAAACATCTGCAAAATAAGCCAGTTTTATGAGCCTTTCCTTAGGTGAACAGTAATTTTAATCACCTTATCTGGGTTTTTAATCTGTTTTCGCGATGGATCATAGAGAATTCATTGAGGTGAGAAATAGAACCAAGCATAGTTCTGTGATATAAATAAATATTTAATAGAAATAATGATAGCTCATATTTACTTGGTTAGATGAGCACTCAGTAGGTGCCAGGCACTTTGCTGTCCATCTGAGACCAATTGAGTATCCCTTACCCAAAATGCTTGGGACCAGAAGTGTTTCTGACTTTACATATTTTTTGAATTTTGGAATATTTGCATAGACATAATGAGATATCTTGGGGATGGTTCCTGAGTCTATACATGAAATTCATTTATGTTTCATATATACCTGTACGCATAGTCTGAAGGTAATTTATACAATATTTTAATAGTTTTGTGCACAAAACAAAGTTTGTGTTAATGCTTGTGTGTAGAATTTTCACCTTGTGTGTCATGTTGGTGTTCAAATAGTTTCAGATTTTGGAGCATTTTGGATTTCAGATTTTCAGATTAGGGATGTGCAATCCGTAGTTACAAAATGCCTATGAGGAGAATAATCTTATATTGCCTATTTTCTAGGAGAACAAACTGAGATACAAAGAGGCTTGAACTCAGGCAGCCCAGTTCCAGAGTCCACATTTTAAATGACATGTTTTGGTATTTAAATCAATTTGAGGGACCACAGAGTGGCTTCTTGGTGTAGTTGATAAATTGTCAAATTCTGTTTCTTATGGTTGCTATTTTTTTCCAACAAAAAGCTATATTGTCTGCACTTTTTCCACAGCTTCAGGGAGAAGGGTCCAAAGTGGTTACAAAGTGCCTTCAATTTTTTTCTCAGGGGAACTTGTCCAGCCTGCCAGGGGGCCTGCTGGCCTGCAGAGGATGGTCAGGTGGGCACCCATCTTCTCCATGAGTTTTACCTCCTTATCTAGGAAGTAGCTCTCCAGGAGATCACAGGGATGGGGTCTGCATGGGTAGATCCAGCAGGGCTGGTGCAGGTTCTTCTCAGAGCTAGGATGCTCAGGGTACAACCCCGCTTGTCTCAGCTAGTTTCACACATGATGGAAGAGGGCAGGCATGACCTTGCCCTCTCCTCCACCTGCTGTGGGGAAGGGGCCCACGTGGCTGCAGAGTCAGGGTAGAAATCTAGGTCCAAAGGGTGATGGGTGTAGGAAGTTGATGCAGGTTGTCCAGATAGCCAACTACAGCCTCAACCTCAGAGGAGTAATTCTGTCACGTCTAGGGGCTTATGGCTGATCAGTGGCAAGGTGCTAACTGCAGACTGCACTGTTTGCTGCTCCTGACACCAGAGCAGAGCCAAGAAGATGGTGCAGAGGCTAAGGCTGGGGCAGAGGTTGGAGGGGGAATCAGAATCTGCCAGGCTGTGTTCAGTTCAGACACTGGTGTTGAGGTAAGAGACTGACCTGCAAGACCAGAAAGCACACAGTCTAATTCATTTTCATAGAAACTTACTAATGGGGTCCCTGCAGATGTTGAGGAAACGCAGGTGCACAGCCCTGGCAGGCGTCACCTCTGCTAGGTCCTTTGTGTCTGGTTCAGTGCAGGTTTCCCATTGTCTAGCCCATCTATCACTGAACATAAAATTTTCCTATTCTTTCTGGGCTTTCAGGAACAGCATGAAAATCGCTCCCAGAGAAGAGCAGGATTTTGAGTGCATCCACCAGTGATCAAAATTTTAAGAATATGTGACTTTTCCCCCTGAATCTCCCACAGAACCCTTTGGAACAAGGTTATGTAGTTATACTGTGGTTTTGGTGGCTGTCTGGCACATCACTTGGGTGCCCAGGGGGACCCCAGGGTAAGCTGTGCTGCTGCCCTCATGTCCCTTGAAAGGATGCACAATAGTGGCTGTACTGGGCTGGAGATAAATGGGCATGTTTGAGTAATTATTTTTCAACATTACTTATCAGTCAAAGTCCTGTGAAGTCCCCAAACTTCATAATTTCCAAGATTGTATTAGTGGCATTTTAAATGATGGGGTTCTATGCAGTAGCGAGCCTATCAAATCATCTTCGATTCCCTCCTCTCTTCCCACCCCCACCCTCCAGCTCTACAGCTGACACATGGGCATAGAAGGTGCTGAGTAAATGTTTATTGAGTGAATGCCTTCTTTTTATGGAAGGCCTTTGCTGAGATTTAAGAAGTACTGTAATATTATCAGCAGCAAAGTCTTTACAGATAAATGCTGTTGGGTATTTTCTGGGAAGATTGCAAATCCCGTCCATTTCTTATAGTTTACTGCTTCCTGGGGACCCGCTTTTCTTGGTGTCAGATTTTTTTGGTGAAAGCCCTAAGCTGACTGGGTGCAGTAGGTATGGCAGGTGCCACCTGGAAGTCCAGAACTAGGAACTTATATTAAAAATAGGACTCTTTGCTGGGCACGGTGGCTCACACCTATAATCCTAGCACTTTGGGAGGCAGAGGCAGAGGGATCACTTGAGGCCAGGAGTTCGAGACCAGCCAGGGCAACAAAGCGAGACCATCTCTACAAAAAATAAAAATGTTAGCCATGCACAGTGGTGCACATCAGTAGTCCCAGCTACTCAGGAGGCTGAGGCCAGAGGATTGCTTGAGCCCACAAGGTTGAGTCTGCAGTGAGCCGTGATCAAACCACTGCACTCCAGCCTGGGTGACAGAGCGAGACCCTATCTCTAAAACAGAAAATAATAGGACTGTTGGGCCTTGGCATAGCTCCTTTTCTTCTATGCACAAAGAGATAGCTTCATACAAAAGAGAACACAGTGACCACCCAGAGAATAGTAACCTTATCCTCTTTGCCTCTTTGATATTGTTCAGAGGATCATAGATGATACTGGTTAAAATGCTCAAAAAGCCTCTGGATCATCCAAGACAGACTCACAGTTCTTGGTCCTCTTCCTCCAGGCTTCATTGTCTTACTGCTTCCATGTTAAAGCACCCAGACCCTTGTCCAGAACTTTTATAGCAAGATAAAAGATCCCTTCCCTGAGCCACTTCCTCCTGCTTTGGGACACATCTTCCCTCAGGGCACAACCTGTCAGACACTCGCTTGCCTGGCCTGCTGTCTCCCCGCCCGGCCTGATGTTGGATTTCAGTAGGTTGCAGCTAATGTTGAATATATTTCAGATGCTGTACCCTCTCTGTGAACTATGAAGACATGATTAGCAGATACAATTAGCTACTTTAGGATTAAAAAAAAAAATCAAAAGATCTAGATTTTAGTTATTGCCCTGTTGGTTATTACTACATTGGCTTCTGCAATAGTTTATTTCTAAAGCAGGAAGAGAGTGGAAAATGGGTAGACCTGAGAATACAGGATTTCTTTTTTCTTCTGAAGGAAAGAAACCCAGCACTCTTTCAAAAGCTGCGAAAGCATTCTCATGATCTGGTAGATCCCATCTGTGCGTTTTTCAGTGACATACTTCAAGTACACGAGCTGCCGTCAAAGGACCTAAAAAAAAAAAAAAAAATAGGAAAGAAAGAGAGTCGTGGGTGTTAATGAGAGGGGCCCAGCTTGACAGCTGTGGGGGAACGCTAGTCTCTCCCTCCACGTGCCCGCCTCGCCCAGGGGCGTGATTAGCCTGCTCACACTTCCTGGAGGAAGTCTGGAGTAATGAAATGTCACCCAGAGTCTGGAATGCCCCAGTGGATGCGTCACTGTGTAGCCAGAGAGGTTATCCTTGCTCTGACCCCAGCACTGTCCTCTGGAAACCACAGGGAAATGGATGGAAGAGATGGTGAGCCCCTCCACTCTGCTTTCACTCCCGGGGATTGGGGGGATATGGAGGGAAAGAACAAGACATTAATAAGGAACATACGAACACCTGCAGTTCTCACTTATCAAATGACTTTCTCTCAAGGCTTTTGGAGAAAGAGGGCTGCCAGCTATCTTTTTTTTTTTTTTTTTTTTTTAGAAATACAGGCCTTGGGGAGACTGTGTGGTGGATTTCTTGACTGCTGGAGGTTTCTCTTACTCCTTTGATACTAGGAAGTTATTCCTTGTCACTTAGTTTCCCAGCAGAATGACCTGAAAACTCATCTGCCGTAATACAAGCTGAAACTCCTGGTTTCTCCTCAGCCTGTCCTCCTGTCAGTTCCATTCAGGGGAGAGCCACCTTATCTCAAACCCACTGGGATAATTCCCAGTCAATGTCAACCCCATTTGTGAGTGACTGTGACCATCAGAATTCTTCCTGAAGAAGGATCCTTCGAAATACTCTTCATCATGTTAGGGAAGTTATGTTGCTAACTTTAATTTTCTCACCTTTTGTCTTCAAGTATTGGGCTTTGTTAAGTGAGTAGTGGGAGAAGAATGGCTACACATTATGTTGAATGTTTTTGGTGTTTGTTAAGGTATTGAAACTCAGCATCTAGTGTACTCATAGAATCCCCTTTCTTGTGAGGCAGGGCCCACCTATAGAAGCTGAAAATGCCAGTGCTTGATTTTTTTTATTTTTTATTTGTATTTTATTTATTATTATTATTATTATTATTTTTTTTATTTTTTTTTTTGCTCTGCTGCCCAGGCTGGAGTGCAGTGGTGTGATCTCAGCTCACTACAACCTGCACCTCCCCAGTTCAAGTGATTCTCCTGCCTCAGCCTCCCAAGTAGCTGGGATTACAGGTGCGTGCCACCACACCCAGCTAATTTTGTATTTTTAGTAGATACAGGGTTTCACCATGTTGGCCAGGCTGGTCTCGAACTCCTGACCTCAGGTGATCCGCCTGCCTCAGCCTCCCAAAGTGCTGGAATTACAAGCGTGAGCCACCACACCCGACTGCTAGTGCTTGATTTTTTATCCTGCCTTGAAGCCAGGACTTAGAGCCATGACCCAGCGTGACCCAGACTCCGCCAGTCTGATTCAGCCTCACCAGACTTTCTTGTGGAGGCTGGTGATACAGAGACCTGGGGAATGCTTGGAATCCCTTCCAGTGAGGAGGGTGATGATGGTGGCAGTTTCTTCTGGTTTCCAGGCTGCTGTTTTCCTGTAGCACCATCCAGTGTCCCTTGATAGTGATGTGAGCTCATGGTTTGCTGCAGAGGTGTCGTCCCAGACCAGCTCTGCAGTGCATGGCTGGGCATGTTTTCTGATGATGAGGTCTTCAAGCCTATTTTTTCAGGTCTCCTGGAGAGTCTATGGGAAACCCAGTATTCTCTTAAAAATACCATTCATTTCAATTTAAATTTGCCAATGTTGGCTTTGGCTGCTTTCTGCTGAACACCATGTGGAGTTGGTTAGCATCTCTCTTGAAATGTGGAAGAACTGAAAAAGAGAGGTACATAGTGTAACTCACAGATGATTGTAAACCTCTCTGAGATGGGGAGCTTAAGATGCATGCATTCCATTTCCAACCAGTCTAAGACTGAAATTTCAACTTTTGCCTTACTCTCTTCAGCAACCATGTGTGAATTGTCTCCCGAAGGTAGCCCTGTTTATTTCTGGAAAGCTTGAGTATTGGGAAAGTTTTCCTTAACTGGCAATCGGGCTGCCTAGCACAATGGCTGACACATAGTAGGAGCTTAACATATTTGTTGAATGAATGCTTGAACTATAATGTCCATCATTGCCTCTCATTTTATCCATAATAGCCTTATAGAATAACTTCAATCTCTTGTCCACATCATAACCCTTTAAAAATGTGAGCCTTTATGTCCTTGAGTTCTCACACCCACAGAGTAAACGCTGTCAGTGACTTCCTGTATTCCTCTTCTTTGAACACCTTCCTAATGGATGACATCTGGAGCCCAGCACAGTGCACTGCCTTTGGTCTGTAAACAGGGTTGTCTCCTTCGTTTTACATTATTAATCAAGTAATTTTTCATCAACTTGCTTCTTTGATGGCTCCCAACTATAACTTCTAAGTTTTAGACACACAGGGCTGCTAAGCTGCCACTCATATGTTCTTGGAGTTTCATCATTGGACCTACATGTAATACCCATTTATCTCTATTACATTTCATTTTGCTGGGTTGGTCCATCCAGCTTACTGAGATCTTTCTGAATCTGATTCTGTCGTCAAACATGGCGAACTCTGTGTGGCTCACCCAAGCAATTTGACAGCCAGGACCTTCCATGCTCATGTAAATTATTCTTTGGCTTGTTATTTCACTACTCTCTGTCTCTAGAGCCTATTGCTCATGGGCCAAAGCTGCCTGCTGTTTTCCTTGAAGGCTTCAAAGAGTCCACTCAAAGAAGCTGTCTCATTTCCACTGGCTAAGATCGTCCAACTGTTGTTTTCCCCCACACCTGATGGCTGGGCCATGGCAATGGAAGCTGTGCCATTGTGCCCTTAGAGGATTTTGTCCACCCACCCAGCTTATGTTCATTTCCATTCAGCATCTCACCCGACCGTTGCTTAACTGTCTGGTTTCCATCCAACCACCACATGTTCTCGGCAGTGTGGGCTCAGCAAATACACTGAGTGTTGCAGTGTTGTGAGATTGGCTCTGTTTCAGAATCTCTTTCCTTTCTATTCAGTGCTAAAGGAAGTTCTAGGGGACACTGATTAAAATGCCTCAGGAGCAACATGCAACATTCATGTCACCTCTCAGTCTCCAACTGTCAAGAAAGCATGACTTTGCCCTTTTGTTTGATTTGGAGTTTTGTGAGGTCTTCATGATGCTGAACTCTGCCTATCACACTCCCAAAGAACATATTACCTAGCCCTTACTATTTCATGCCCAGTGAACATATTGGACTGTGAAGCAGAATTCAGGCAAAGCTTTCAGTTCTGTTTCCCTGATGAAGCCCTTTGGTTACTTGCATTGTTCCCTGGCATTGGCTGATGTGTTAAACTTCAGCTTCTCATTGCTCGTTGTTGGTTTGTCAGGTACCAGTCGCAGCAGAGTGTTTCTAGTGTCTGGAATATGAGCATGTTTCAGAGCAGTTGTGGGCAGGCAGCCCTTGAATGGCTGGTCGTGAGGCCTTTTCATGACAATGGTAGCCTGTTAACTTGAGAGACTCTCCCAAAGGACTAGATGGATAGTTCTCCCAGCCTACAAGTCTATTTTTGTGTTTTTAAAAATAATTGTATAAAATAGATTGAACACAAGAGAGCCACCCTGGGGCTCTACTGCAGGCACATTGGAGACATTGTTGGTTCAGTCATTTTTGCCACTCCTGGCTTCCTCATCAAGGAAAAGAGTAGGTGGTACATGTAGGGACTTTTATCAGCAGATAAACTTAGCAGGGACCCAGAATGGAGGTCCACCAGTGGGATCAGACACCTTTGGTAAAGGTGACAGGCCCAGAGAATAGACCTTGAGCTTATTCCCCATCTGTTTTTTGCCTGTGTTATGCAGCCATCATCAGGTTCCTTGGATCACATAAGCACGGGAAAGCTAGATAAGCTGCAATTCTGCAAGACCACAGTGGGTGAGATTAGTAAGTAGCTCATCTAATCAGATGTTGCCAGTAGTGGTGAATTATTGCTCGGGACTCTGTGGCAGTGATGGACTTTCTTGACTTCCTTTTGGAGGATTCTGTGGAATGGAGGCACCAAGTAGATGGTTGATGTCTGCTTCTGTTTCCTGATATTCTGATGGCTTAGAAGGTCCTCATGTTATCTGTCTTTTGTCCCTTCTTTATCATTTCCAACGTGGAGCGTTTGCTCCACCATTGCGAAAGAAATGACATCTTTGTGGCATATGCATTTCAAATGAAAATTGAGCATGAACCTGTCATGTTCTTTCATCTGCTGTATCCATCCTAATCTGGCCCAGGGCTGCTCAGTTAGGTGCTAACCACCAGCTGACTCATGCAATCTTGCCACACTTAGCCCAATAACTTCTGGATATACCCTGTTTAAGAAGGGTCTGCCGTGTGGGTAAATTAGTCTCCATTAAATAATATTGATTGTATCTTGGGGTCAGAGCATCACATATACTATATCAACAGCTGATTTTTTGAAGTGTTCTCTATAAGATTGCATGTAAAAATTATAAATCAGTTAGAGAAATCCAAATTTTTTCCAGTGTCTCTAAGTCATATTTATTTAAGATACTTTGTATAGTGGCTGAAGAGTTAGGGTTGGGATTATACAAACTCTTCTCTGAAACCTTTTTTTCCTTAAAGAGGAGACAAATAGAATAGTCTAACTCTTGATATTTGTGTGGTTTAAATCAGTCATCATCTGACTTCATAGCCCAAAAGAAAATATACTTACACTGAAATAGTTATCTTTATTGCCCAAAAGCATTACTTTTACTCTGAAATAGTTATCCTTTTAGCACAAGATAAATTTTTACATTTTCCCCATTACATAGACAATGCAGAAGCTGTTGGCAAACGATAGAAACATCCACCTGTAAAAAAGCTTACGCTTTTCTTCTCAACCTCTGTTATTACTTGCAAAAATCAATGGCCATAAGGAATGAGTAGTAGAGTCTTTATTGAGCAAGGTGGGCAGCTGTCTAGAAGGATGAATTAGTTTTTAATTTCTGTGCTGCCCTTGCCTTTGCAGGAAACACATCCACTGAGATACTTGATTGAGTGTTTCATCTAAAACTTATTTATTTTAATAAAAAATCTTTATAATATTAGTTTGCCAAGGTAGCATCATTAGATTATAGGAGGTGGTTGGAGTAGAGAGTAGTGTGGAATGACCAAAGGGGTCTTTTTAATTGCCATTGTAACTACTTAATAAAAGAGGGACAGGAAGAGGAAACCTTTTGGTGTCTGGCACTAGATTTTAATTTAGAAGAGAAAATTGAGGAAGTTTAACCACAACCTCATTCGGTCCACTTTGTGATGACTTTGCCTTTGGCAGGCTGACACATCAAATAAGTTTCAAAGGTCCCTTTTATGTTTGTAAAATATTGTTTTACACTGGTTCTTACACAGGATGAAGAGCATAAAGGAACAAGCTAGGAATGTGGAAATTCCCTTTCCTCAGTAATTTGGGCCAACATCAGGACCACACTGTGGGGCACTGGGCCAGACCTAGTGATGTGGGGCATTATCTGTAAATGCACCTGAAAAATTAGACAAGGCTGTGAAAATGGAATTTTAGTGATCTAGGGTTTAAGAAAAGTCCTCTCGGCTGGAGTAAGGCATATAGGTAGGTCATATGATTGTTTCTGAAACATGAAACTCAGAACCCAAAAAGTTCAGCAGATTTTGGCCCCAGTAAGTAGAAAACACCCCCGACATTATCTGTGGATGAAACAGTGTGCTGCAGAGGACAGTCCCTGGCCGGAAGCTGGACCATTCCAGTGAGTTCAGCAAAACCAGAGAACTCTAACACTTGTTTTGACAGATTTAAGAGAAAATGCAGTAAAATTCAGCTTTTAGGAAAAAAATAGAAAGTATAGAAATTAAAAGAAAACCTGGAAACTTTAAAATCATTTATCATTAGCTACCCAGGATCACAATGATGAGGTCTTGGGGAAGGATGGGGGAAGTGTGGGGGAAGACTTCAAAAACTAATCAGTGAAGAAAAGCAGTTTGGCTGATGTGGAGACTAAAAACATCTTTCTAAATCTGCAACAGTTCCCTGGTTGAAGAGAGCAGGGAATCCTAAAAAAGGTGGCAGATGGGGAGTGTAAACAAGAAAATAGGCCATAAAAGAATTTTTGAGCAACTTGCAAAAATTCTTTAAAAATAGTGATAAACAAATATATAGTAAAACTATAAAGAAAAGCAAAAGAATGACAAAAACACCAATTAGGATGGTGAAGGGGGTTTGATGAGATAATTGAAGAGCACAGTGGCTCTGGACATTTATTGTTATAACTTTGTACCTTACGCTGTTTGGGTACACAAATATTTATTTTACTGTTATTCTCTACAAGGTACATATACATTAATTATGTCCATTCTTTTGTTATGTATGATGCGTTTCAAGATAAGACACTTAAGAAAACAAAAAGAGGAAGTGGTTAAGTACAGAGCAGCTCAACCAAAGCTTTATAACAGTGCCAAGAATACACTCCAGAATTTCAGAAGAATGATAACAACTTTCAAATCTTGGCCTCTTCTAGTGCATGAGACGTTATTTAACCATTTATTTTAAGTGTATAACCCATCTTATACACAGGTCTGTGCAGTGGGTTATTACCCTCATTTATGCAGTTGGGGAAACTGAAACACAGAGAGTGACCAGGGTCAAATCCAGGTAGTTGGCTCTAAAGCCCTTGTTCTTGGCCACTTCTCTACTCCTCATATCATACCATAGAAAGAGCCTACATATAAGTTTGCCTGAGTTCGTGCATAGAAAGGATCAACATATCTTTTGAATTGGCAATGCTGGAAGCTGCACATGAAACAGAATCAGTGGCAACATCAATTTTGGAGCTGTTGACCAAAACCCATCATTTAACTGGCAACATTGCTGAAAATCTGGTCTGTTACCAGTATGATTTCTTTCCATAAGAAACCAAAGAATTTGGATTTGTGAATCACTTCCGTCTGAAGCCCTCTGATTCTCTCCACAAAGAATCACTAAATTCAAAGGGGGAGCTGTTGGTTAAGGGTACAAACTTTCAGTTATAAGATGGATACATTCTGGGGACCTAGAGTACAGCATGGTGACTATTCATAATACTGCACTGCTTACTTGAAATTTGATGAGAGAGCAGATTTTAAGTGTCTTAACTGTACATGTATACAGACGCACAGAACATGATAACTATGGGTAGTGACAGACGTGTTAATTTTATTGTGATAATCTTTACACAATATATACATATGTCAGGTGATCACGTTGTATACCTTGAATTATATACACAACTTTTATCTGTCAATTTAATATTTTTTTTTTTTGAGATGGAGTTTTACTCTTGTTGCCCAGGCTAGACAATGATGTGATCTCAGCTAACTGTAACCTCTGCCTCCCGGGTTCAAGCCATTCTCGTACCTCAGCCTCCTGAGTAGCTAGGATTACGGGTGCGCACCACCATGCCTGGCTAATTTTTTTTTTTTTTTTTTTTGAGACAGTCTCGCTCTGTCACCCAGGCTGGAGTGCCGTGGCACCATCTCACCTCACTGCAACCTCCGCCTCCCAGGTTCATGCCATTCTCCTGCCTCAGCCTCCCAAGTAGCTGGGGCTACAGGCGCCCGCCACCACCCCTGGCTAGTTTTTTTGTATTTTTAGTAGAGATGGGGTTTCACCATGTTAGCCAGGATGGTCTCAATCTCCTGACCTCGTGATCTGCCCGCCTCGGCCTCCCAAAGTGCTGGGATTACAGGCGTGAGCACCATGCCCAGCTGCTAATTTTTGTATTTTTAGTAGAGACAGGATTTCACCATGTTGACCAGGCTGGTCTAGAACTCCTGACCTCAGGTGATCCTCCTGCCTCAGCCTCCCAAAGTGCTGAGATTTCAGGTGTAAGCCACTGTGCCCAGCCGCAATTAAATATTTTAATATAAAAAATTGTTAATAAATTTAAAAAGTTAAAAGTGCAAGGACAACACTTTGAGGAACGGAGAGTGTGGTTTCTATATGGAAAATACCTGACTAACCCAAGTATCACATTTTTGAGAGAATATATGCATTTCTTAGTAAAGAAGAACCATTGAAATAACTTATTTAAGTTATCCTTTTTTTGCGGGGGGGCAACCATGAGCTTTATTGGCTGAAAGTTCTAGGAGCCTGGTCTGCTAGGACTGGGTGTTCCTGGCTGATCACCCCCAGGCCTAAGCTCCCGGTTTCGTCCTGCCCTTCTGTAGCATGTTGTGGGTTACAACCAACTGATCAAATATGATTTTTCCTGGTGCTTGCTCAGAATTTTGCAACTTCTTCTCTTGTTCAAACAAAGGCTTTGAAAATATTCTGTACCAAGAGTACTTTTTTAAAAAATTGAGCTTTCATGTGATGAAAAATGAAGAGAAGAAAATGTGTTGAAGTAGACAGAAAATGAACACATAGAAAACAAAAATTAGGAATAAACAAATGCATTTCTAGATGATGGTGGATAATCATCGAAATCCTCTAGGATTAGGTATTGGCTTGGGATCTGGTTAGTTAGCATATTCATAAATCAGGGTTTCGCAAACCTGGTTGTAATATAAGAATTTCCTAGGGAGCTGGTTAAAAATGTAAAATCTTGGATCCCACCCCAGGGATTCTGACTCAGTAGGTCTGGAGTGGGCCCAGCAATTGGTAATTTTAACAGCAGTTCTAAATGCTTGTGCCGCCGGTGGTTCCCGGACCACTCTCAAAAGAAAAAGAAATTCCATACTAAAAAGGATGTGGTTCTAGAAGGCAGGGTACAGAGTGGCATGTCTGCAGATAGCTCCAGCTATTCTGAAGAGTAGTGCACCAGAGTGCTGAGGATAACTCACAGGAAAATCTTGAAAGACTGAGTGGGCAGCAAGGAGAAACACTAGCTTTGATGTGGGCAAGTGTAAAATAATTCTATTAGAGGAAAGCCATCCAAACTCAATTTAGCACTGTGCTTATGACAGGAGAAGCAGAGCTGCTTTATTTTGGCAGTTCTTCCAAAATGTGATTTAACCCAGCCATATTCATAGAGAATAAAGTTCCACGTTAATAAAGCAGGTGTATCAGTCAGCTATTACTGAAGATCAAACCACCCCAAAATTCTGGGGCTTAGAACAACATTTGTTTTCTTTTATATTTAACTTTTAAGTTCAGGAGTACAAGTGCAGGTTTGTTCCACAGGCAAACTTGTGTCATGGGGGTTTGTTGTACAGATTATTTCATCACCCAGGTATTAAGCCTGTACCCTTTAGTTATTTTTCTTGATCCTCTCCCTCCTCCCACCCTCCACCCTCCAAACGTCCCCAGTGACTGTTTTTCCCTCTATGTGTCCATGTGCTCTCATCCCACTTATAAGTGAGAACATGTGGTATTTGGTTTTCTGTTCCTGTGTTAGTTTGCTAAGGATAATGGCCTCCAGTCCTATCCATGTCCCTGCAAAGAACATGATCTCGTTCTTTATTGTGGCTGCATTTTTTTTCTTAAGACAAGGTCTCACTCTGTTGCCCGGGCTGGAGTGCAGTGGTGAGATCATGGCTCACTGCAGCCTCGACCTCCTGGGCTTAGGCAGTCCTCCCACCTCAGTCCCCGGAGTAGCTAGAATTACAGGTGCATGCCACCATGCCCAGCTAATTTTTTGTTTTGTTTTGTTTTTTTGGTCGAAACAGGGTTTTGCCACGTTGCTCAGGCTGGTCTCGAACTCCTGGGCTCAAGCAATCCGCCCCCCTCAGCCTTCCAAAGTGCTGGGATTACAGGCATGAGCCACCATGCCCTGCCAAAACAGCAATTATTTATTCACTTTGCTTCTGTCGTGGGCCTGCCAGCCCAGGCTGGAACTGGTTGGGCCCAGCTCCATGTCGAAGGTTGAATTCAGATCTGATCTGCAAGTCAGTCCTCCTTCAACCATATGCTACCTGGGGCATGTCCTTTTCATGATGATGGTGGGAGTTCAGGCTGGTGAGCCCTGCTGAGCAAGCACATTTTAAGCCTCAGCTGCTGTCATGTCCAGTTCATCCCACTGGTCAAAGCAAGTTAGTTGACCAACCAAACTCAAGGGGTAGGGGGGGATATTCCATCCACAGTGGGAGGAGGGGAGTGAACTATTCTCTGAACAGGAATCCAGTATAATGTAGTAAACCAGCTATTTTTCTTTAGTTTATGTCAGGGGAAAAAAGTCATTAATGAGATCTTGAATTCCATGGGTTTAAGGTCAATTTGAGGAGAAGGACTTCCCTAACTTAAAGGTAGTCAAGGAAAAATGTGACAATGGAGACACAAAGTACTTTGGAAGAATATAAAAGAGAATGATTAATTATTTTTAGGACCAAGGTTGAATTGAGTAGGGTTGAAGGATGAGTGGGATCCTTCACCATCAGACACAGGAAGTTGATCTGCTGCAAGCTGGGATTTGTGTGTGTATGAGCTCAAATGTTACATCCTATATCTTAATGTTTATTACACCTAAAAAGCACAACATATATTCACTTTATTTTTCTAATGAACTCTTGACAGAATGACTTGGAAAAACCTCTCAGTTCTTGGACGTAAAGCAAATACAGTGAAATAAACAGCCCTGTAGTTAAACATCTGAGAATGCAATGATTGTGTTAAACATTTTCTAAAAACTAAATCATACAGAATCATTTGATAATCAGCATAATTATTTTAGGATTAAAAATTATTCAGTCTTATAAACAAACTGTGACAATTGATCACAATTAATGCAAATAAGTAGGGTGCAGGATTATGTTCTGATTCTCTCTGTTGTGCCTGTAAATGAGTGGCACAATTATAGGAACAGTTTGCAAATGAGCTCTCAAACATAGATACCAATTATGATTATTTATTTATTTAGAGTGAAAGATGATCAGTTTCACAGTTGTTTCTCTGTGAGAAAATAAATATTCATTTGAGCAATCTTCTTGAAACTTATGTACCTATGCAAATAGTTTAGTAAAAAGTGAAGATAAAAATTAGAACACTATTTGTCTCTGTGGTTCTTTCTAGGAAAGGACTGAGGAACTTCATGAGTAGTACTCTATAAAAGCAGAACTCATTCATTTCTAACAGTAATTTCAATGCCAGAGGAAGGGAGAAAGTTTAATAGTTCTCTCCTATATGCCCCATGTCAGCCGAGTCATCATTTTAGAGAGTTTTCTAAAATCCTACCTTTCTTCCAAACTGACTATCTCCAAAATCCTTTGAGAGATATGAATAACATTGACATACTTATATATAATTTAATACCCAAATAATCAGAAGTCTCATGTTCCTGGGTTTAAATGGGGTCTCTGGAGTTCAACATTTTCTGAAATGCTTGGCCATCCACTTAAGAAAGGATTAGGTGCCAGAAGGTTTTTTGTAAGCTGATGGTTTGAAACTTAAAACGTAATTTATCTAAGAAATAATGGTATGAATAGTAGTTATTTAGTTCCAGAATAGTCCATAAGAATCAATTTATCTCACTCTCAAGCTAAACTAATACTAATGTAATGCTTCAATGTTATCTGTACTCTTTTTAAAACTTTTGCCCCTGTTTTGTTCCTTTTTTTTGGAGGCATAATTATGTGTAATAAAATTCACCAATTTTAAATGGACAATTCAATGAATTTGATAACTTCAGTATCTGGATGATCTCACTATTGGCATCTGTTGTCTCTCCCCATGTGAGTTCATATTTTCCTGGTTCTTTGTATGCCTAGTAATCTTGGATTATATCTTGGACGTTTTGAATATTGTGTAATAAAATTCTGGTTCTTGTTTAAATCATATTGTTAACATCTTATATTAGTATTGTATATTTATTACAACAAAGGAACAAATATTGGTACATTATTATTAACTAAAGTCAATATTTTATTCAGATTTGCTTAGTTTTTACCTAATGTCTTTCTTATTCTAGAATTTCATCTAGGATACCACACATTTCGTTGTCATATCTTCTTAGACTTCTATAGACTGTGACAGTTTTTCAGACTTCCCTTATTTTTGATGACCTTGAGTTTTAAGGAATATTGGTCTGACATTTATAGACTACCCCTCAATTTGGGTTTGTGTGATGTTTTTCTTATGTTTAGACTGGGATTATGAGTTTTAGGGAGGAAGACCACGTAGGCAAAGTGCCAGTCTAATCATATCATATCAGGTCTACATACTATCAGTATGACTTAGCACAGTTGACATTGACCTTAATCACTTGGCAGAGGCAGTGTTTGCCAGGTTTCTCCACTCCAGAATTATCCTTTTTCCCTCCTTCCATGCTATACTCTTTGGAAAGAAGTCACTATTGGCAGCTCAGACTTAAGGACTGGGGAGTTACACTCCACCTTCTTGAGGCCAGAGTAGCTACGTAAATTATTTTAATTCTTATGCACAAGATATTTATCCTATCCTATTTATTTATTTGGGCATTCATTTATATCAATATGGGATCATGAAAATTTTTTTAATACTTCACCTTATAATCCAATGCTACTTTGTTTAATTCTTTTCTTGTTCTAGCTTTAGCCATTAGAAGTTCTTTGTATTGGCTATCTGTCCTTTTGACATACTCCATCAAGGTATTTTTTTTGCTCTCATTTTATTGAGGTGATGGTCTTCTTAGTGAGCTCTAAGAGTTGTAAAGTCTGGTTACAAACCTTCTGCCAAATATATGTTTTGCAAATATTTTCTTCCAGACTGTGTATTCTGTTAATTTTTTTGTAACAGCTTTATAAGACATAACTCACACATCATACCATTCGCTAATTCAAAGTGTACAATTCAGTGTTTTTACTGTATTCAGACTTATGCAACCATCACCACAATCAATTTTCAAACATTTCCATCACACCCAAAAGAAACCCTTTACCCTTTATCTCTTCATTTTTTTACAGTTTTTTGAAGAGGAAGTTTTTAATTTTGATGATTTTTTTGTAGTTTGTGTTTTTGTGTCTTATTTAGGAAATATTTTCGTAACCCCAAAATCATTAAGATTTTCACCCATGTTTACTCTTCTAGAAATTTTGTATTTTGGCTCTTATATTTAGGTCTGAGATCCAGTTTGAGATGATTTAATTATGTGCTATGGGGCAAGGTTCAAGGTTCATCTATTTGCATATGGATAGCCAGTTGTTCTAGAACCATTTTTTAAAACATTACCTTTTCCTCACTGAGTTACCTTTTGACAAATCATTTTCATCAAAAATAAATGGATCATTATATGCAGATCTATTTCTTAACCTTCATTTCAAGTTTTTGATAATATTGCAAAATGCCTTTCATATTTCCAGTTATAATACTCTAAACCTTAGCATCTTTGTTTTCAAGACTTCCTGATGAGTGGAGAAGAGGCCAAGCTCTACCTACAGCCAAGGATTGCAAAAATAAAATGCCACTCTAGACCAGGGATTTACCAAGCACCCCAAATTAGAGAACAGAAGGCAGAAGTGATGGGAGGTTGTGAGCTGTAATTAATAACTATGTGTTTAGTGGATTTGTTTACATGGATTTTTCTGTAATAAATTTGTCACTTCACAACTGCTTATCACACTGATTTATTTTACTCACATGGTTGTTTATTCGCTTTGTTTTATTTATAACTTTTGGCTGCATGAGATTTAAAGGGTTGCTAAAGACAGACAAGATTGCTAATCAATGAAGAGATAAGATCATTAGGCAAAAGCAACAGACAGAGGAATGCCAAGTGAAAGTTTTGGTAAAGTGTTTCATAAGACCAAATAAAGTTCTGCAGTGAGACCATTGCATGAGGCCATGCGCATGAATAACGCTCATCTATTCCTTCTTTTTTTTTTCACTATTGATAGTGTTACATTTATAACTTCATTTATATCTCTACATTTAGAGAACTTAAGTGTTTGGCAGATATTCCTACTGCCTGACTTCCCTCAGGTCCGTTCTAAACTAATCATCACCTTTAAATATTATTTGTAATTTTGAAAAGTCTTCTTACGATCCAGATACAAAAGAAACTTTAGCATTTAAAATGCATGCACCAGACACTGATCATTTGATGTAATATTTTTATATGTGAATTAATACTGCTATCAGTAATCACGTATTGAGTTCCTACTGTATCCACAAGCTACTAATGTGAAGCTAGTAAGTTGAATGAAACTACTTTTTAAATTCATTTGAAACACCAAGGATTTCCATTATAAATTTGTAATTCTCTGGGCCTTCATAAATTTTGTAATTTAAAAAATTACAATGTTTTGCAGAGATGGGATCTTGCTATGTTGCCCACGTGGTCTCAATCTTGGCCTCAAACCGTCCTTCCACTTCAGCCTCCCAAAGCGTTGGGTTTACAGATATGAGCCACCGCATCTGGCCAAATTTTGTAATTTTTACCAAACATTGGTATTGGCTTATGAGTTTTGAACAATGAAGCAACCCATGGACTTCAGATTACTTTTGTGTCTCACATATTGAAATATTTATCACAAACTCTTCACTCAATTTGCTGAATACACGTCTCTGCAGTGCTGGCCAGACAGTCTTAGGTGCAATTGGCCTATCCTCAGATAAATGCTGGAAAGTTTACTCAGACAGAAACCCTGCTGCTGTAATTGCAATAATTACTTACCTGGAGGTAGGTGCTTTTTGTTATGCAGTAGGGCATATCATCTGTTGAAGACCGTGTAGCTGATGGTTTTGTAAAGGTCATTTTGAAAGTCAGGCTGAACTTTTGGGTCTCTGGCCTATTGTGGGGAGCAGGTAAATTTTTCTGATCTTAATCTTCTAAAACTATGCTGATGGTGTTAACTCACTCAGTTTCTTCCATTTGCTCCTGGTTTTCCCAACTCTTTGACTCTCTGTCTTCTGCCTCTGCAGTAATTTTTCTTTAGACATCTAATTCTGTTGTTTAGAGCAAGCTTGTCCAACCCATGGCCTACAGGCTGCATGCGACCCAGGGCAGCTTTGAATGCAGCCCAACACAAATTTGTAAACTTTCTTAAAATCTTATGAGATATTTTTGTGATTTTTATTTTTTTTTGTAGCTCATCCGCTATCGTTAGTGTTAATGTATTTTATGTGTGGCCCAAGACAATTCTTATTCCAATGTGGCCCAGGGAAGCCAAAAGATTGGACACCACTGGTTTAGAGTTTAGTTTAAAACACTTCTCCAAGATTCTCTTTTTGATGAGACAAGGGAACTAATTCTACTCTCAAATATATATTGCTCATTTTTTAACCTTGAGAAGTCAACACAAACATCTGAACACTGAATTGTTGCGTATAATAGCAGTTAAGAGCACAGACGTGGCTCACACAATTGTTTGGACTGTGGCTCTGCCACATGTTACCTGTATGACCTTGAGGAAATTTCGCATCTAGAAAATGTAGATAATAACAGCATCAACTTTATAAATTTGTGGTGATTAAATGATATAATGACTATAAAGCACTTAGCAGAGTGCCTGGAAAATTACGATACTCGATGAGATTAGCAGTTATTACTGAGACAGTGAGATCAGGATGGAGAAATCAATAAACCTAAAACAAGATGTGCTCAACAATTTATATAGAGTCATCTGCACATTCCTTTTTCTTGAACAGGTGACTTTTAATCTTCCTTACTATCTTATTTCTACTTCGGAAAGGGTGAAACAAAAATTATGCTCCAGGTATAATTCAAGTAACTGTAAACACCAAGGAATTCAACGGAAAGAAAAGGTACTCAAATGGGAAAAAGAAACATGTTTTAGAAACCATTGGGTTGAAGTAGAAATTGCAAGCAGGGCGATTATTTTTTTAACCTGCTGTAGGGCCATATGGTTGCTGAATGTGTTGATGCTGGTTTTAAGATTCTTGAGTATTTTAAACTTGACATGTTATTTTTTTAATGATTTCAAACATCATTTCTTTCAGAGCCTTTTCCCAATGTTGCTGTAATATTGAGCAGATGGCTCAGAAGCATTTCCATTTGCATTTTGCAATACTGCCATGTTATTTGCAAAATTTCTTTTCAAAAACCTGTGATGTTTTTTTCTCTACCTTTTCAAAATGGCTGCGATAAAGCTATCAATAGGTTCTTCCAAGAGTCTTGGGGATGTGGTAGAAATTGAGATTGCATATTGCTTCTTCATTTGAAATTTACGTTGTTGTATTTTTGTCTTTTACACCTATTATGATTAATATAGTCTCTCATCTTAGGACTTCCATCCAAAGGACTAAAAGTCCTCATTATACCTTGTGATATGAGGGAAGTTTCATGCTGAAAGGAATCGTAATGATCAGACCAGCCTTTTTACGTCACACTATTTACTTTGTTTGCAAGTACTTGTCACTATCTAAAATTGTTGTGTTTGTTTTTTGCCTGCTCCCCCGTAGAATGTGCAAGCTCCCTGAGAGGTAGGCCCTACGGGTTTTGCTCGCTATGGTATCCCTGGTACTGGCACAGCATTGGTGCCCAGCAGTTATCTGTGAATGAATGAATGAGCACATGAATTTATTAATCAGTGACTTTCTAGAAACTAGAATTCTTGCACAAGCAGATTATGAGCTCCCTGGACGTCATTTCTCTATCTAGTCTTCTGACTTTTCTTTTACTCAGGCATGTTTTCAGGAGGGTTTTTCCGGGAGTGTTCTCCTGATAGTCTTCATTTCCTTGGGTTTTTTGTTTTGCTTTGTTTTTCTAAAAACCGACTGTGTGGATATTAAATAGACAGTCTCTCAGGAGGTTTTTTTCTCTTCTTTGGGGGCACAGTGGGATTAGTGCCAACATGAAAGCATTTTCTTGCTTAACAGATTGAAAGCAGGAAGCAGGAGAGGCTGTATTGATCAGAGCTGACTCTAGGACTTTCCTTTTAAAGGCACATGATCATGAAAAATAAGCCCCCCAATCTCTCTATTAAGATTCTTTTATTTTTTTCTTTTTAAATGAGGACTGCTGGGGTGCCTGCTTGGCTCAGAGGGCGGTTAATGTAGCAGGCCACACAGTGGCTGACTGCTGGGTTACCGGTTCATATGTGTTAGAGTTTACCCTTGATCATTGCTGTCCTGCCCATGACCTGCATTAAAGGTCTCTGTGACTTCAGGCTAGGACTAGTCTTAGAGTTGTTCTGTCTTAGGCCTGCACCGATGGGGGGAAGAAAACGTTAATATTGAAGGTTACATTATGCTATATCTAGAAAAGGACCATTGGCTCTAATTATTGTGAAGTGTTGGCAGGTTGTCAATGGAGTAACAAATTGTATCTATCAGCTCAGAGGTACAGTGGGAGGTGAAGACATACTTTTATTGCTACAATTATGTGTCTAGAAAGCATTTTCGGCTTCACCGAGTGGGTCTTTATAGATATTAGAGTTTCTGTGAAAGGGGGAAGAAGCTTCTTCTCTGCTGAATGAAAACTTTGATTTTTCTAAAGCCAGAATTACAAAAGGATCTAAAAAGTGAGAGTCTTTGTATTATGGGTTTATGTTTCCTACCTCTGAGCCTCAATTTTGCCACTGGCAAGCCCATGAGAAGCCTCAAACAGTGCTTGGAGTATGAGACAAAGTGCTATAGAAGGCAAACTCCAGCCCAGAGGCGGAAAGGGAAAATGTAAAATTTTTTCTCCACTGGCCTTCACAATACACAATATATTTTTAATAAAACATCAATGCAGGGAAGACTTGAGAAACCAGAAAGAGAACATAAAAGCCATTAGCTAGAGTTTAATTATTACTAACACAGTTGGATGAGTCAAGCCCAGCAAAGTTACAGAATGTCATGGACTCCCAGTATTTGCTACCTCACTTTGGAAAATCTTGCCTGTCTTGTAAGAAGCATTATTTATGATGTATTTTCTAAGGCAAGGCTCTGCCTGATAGGGTTAAATGTCTAATAAATGCTGCCTAAATGTAGTATTTTCCTCAATAATGAGCTTAACCCTTTGTTTGCTGCAACCTGTAGCTGTGTGAACCCTTCTCTCTGAGCAAATGAATCTTAATTATCATTATAAACAGTTCTTCTCATTATGTTTTTATGGATGGCATCTTTTATAGCTTGCTAATTATAAGCATACAGAACTGAATGCTTGAAGTTAAATAACATAAACAGGGTTGTAATAGATTTTCATGTTGAATACTTTATTGATTTATCATTAATTATAATCTCTCAAATCCCTACCCAGTTAATCCATTTAATTTGTTAGCTACTATAATGACTTTTATTTCATAATTTTAGATTGGTACTTTTAGAATAAATAATCTTTGTATTCTCTGTATGGATTTTCTTAACAAAGAAGTCGTAGACTTACTACTACACTAACCCAGAAAATACAGAAATTTACCATTCAACATTTTATTAATAAAATTGTTGGAAATGACCAGAATTATAGTCTTAAAGTTAGAATCTTACATTTTAGAAGTGTAGGTTAATAAGTAACTTCCACTCAGTCATTTAACTTCCGATTGAACATGAAATCAATCATACTTACTTTCTTTGTAGATTATTCTAACTGTGAAAAAGAACTTTTGGGAAGCTGGAATCGTCCCTGGACTTTCCCCCATTAGTTCAAACTCCTGTGTCTGGAATGACCCAGAATGAGTGTGAACCCTGTCCCATAAATAACAATGTCCTTTAAAAACATGGGGCGTTCAGTGTGGTCCATTTGATTCTCCTTCCCGTGACACTTTCTTTAGCCGTTCCTCAAATGCTGAGACCCTTCGTCGGTCTTGCCATTCTCCCTAGACTCTGGAGCTTTCAGCTTAGCGACAAAGGTAAACATTAAACACACAATTATGACTCAGAGTAATGAAGTTCTCATAGTGGAAGGAAAAAAATACTACAGGTTTATAAGTAGGAAGAGGGGAGGAGGCTAACAGCCTGGGGCTTATACTGTGTTTTGGTTGTCAGATAGCATGCTTATTTAACAGACAGATTACAAGCATAAAGCCCCATCCCACAGTCCCATACCCTTACCCTGGTCTAACTTTTCCCCATAACATTCCATAGTCTACTATACTGTATAATTTATTTATTATTTTACTGCCTCATCTCATTACCATATAAACTCCATGAAGACAGGAATTTTTGTCTGTCTGATTCACTTATGAATCCCTAGCATATAGGACATGCCGGACACATAGTAAGCACAATAAAGTATTTGTTGAACAATACTCCTTAGGCATGGCTGTTCAATTAGCTACCAGTCCGTCCAGCTATATGAGCAACCAATTCCTCATTTCCTTCTACCCACTGGGAAATCAATCTTGCAGAAATCTAAACACATTATATTTAAAAACCAGAGGAGAATGGTAGAGATAACATCATCTGGTTCTTGTGAACTCTTGCTGCCTCCTAGTAATCATTGCTTTCTTTTCTAAATATGAAAATACTTTCTATGTAATTCTAAAATAAAATAATCGTATTTATATACTGATCAGCTGTTGTGTAGTAGGCACCTTGTAAATGCTTTATATGTGTTGCCTCATTTGTAGCCCTCACATTTGGTAGGTACTGTTACTGTCTCGGTTCTACAAATGAAAAACATATGATCTAGAGAAATCAGATGACGCCTCCACCGCGGGGACACATGTAACTAATGGCAGAATTGGGTTTGCAAAGGTCCATGTTCCTGCCTACTGTGCCACACAGCGTCTGGTGATTTTGGGGACCCAGCAACAAATTAGTCTGCAATTTGAGGATCCTATCTTAGGGAAGAGCTAGGACGTTTGCTTTTTCCGGCTGTGGTTTCTTTTAGAGAGTTGTTCTGTGACTGTATCTGCCAGTCCCTCCAGTGCTGTTTTCCCTGGAGCTGCCATGTAAAGTGGTTAAAACATTCTCTTACTATTGCCATCTAACTGGGGTGAGTCCTCTCTTAATTTGTTCTGCTTGTAACTTTGAGGATGGTTTATGGTGTGCAGGCAGAAGTGAAGTAGAAGTAGAATCATGCTTTTCTCTGTCATCCATTGATTTTGTACCATTTCACACTACACCATTTACCTAAGCAGTAGCCAGCCTTTTCTTACATTCACTCTTTAGACTACCTTGCAGATTTTCCAAGTCCCCCAGTTGGTTGCATGTTACATTAAATAGTCTGTATCATTTACTCCTTTACTACTGCTAGGTTTCCGAGTGTCCTCTTTTTTTAGCCTAATGAAAGTAGTTTCTAAAAACCATCTACTTTCCCAGTGCTAGAAATCAAGTCCATAATTAAGCATATTATTCCTTAGCATGATTATGTTGGAGAGGAGATTTGAGAGATACTGAATGATTTTTTTATTTTGTTTTTCTGTAAGCCTTTAAGTCATGGCGTTAGATAGAAAATAACCATGACAATTTTTCATTTACACTTATTGACTTAATTTGACTGCTGTTATGGGTGTTTATCACAAAATGATCATTTTTTTGTTAGATTGTTCCAACATCATCTTGGATGTCTTTTAGTTGGATTACAAGCCTTTTTAATTAATTTATTTTATATTCAGTAAACACAAACTTTTCTCCATTGGAAAGATAAATTCTTGGTGCAGAAATTTGCCTTATGATCAATTCTATACTCTAATATTCTCTTGAGAGAAGCCAAAGGTTGTGAAGCCAAAAAGTGGCCTAAGCACATGGTTTTCTTTGCAGCTTTTCCCTCTACTTGGAGGATCTCACACATGGTGTTAGGTGGCGTTGAAGCAGGAATGTCTGCATTCTGTCCAAATAGAATCGTGCCAGAATAATCTCAGCATATTTTACATGTGATGTCTTTTTTTATATTTTTATTTTATTTATTTATTTTATTTTTATTTTTATTTTTTTGAGGCAGAGTCTGGCTCTGTCACTCAGGCTGGAGTGCAGTGGCATGACCTTGGCTCACAGTAACCTCTGCCTCCCAAGTTCAAGCGATTCTCCCACCTCAGCCTCCCAAGTAGCTGGGATTACCGGCACACACCACCATGCCCCGCTAATTTTAGTAGAGACAGGGTCTAGAACTCCTGACCTCAGGTGATCCCCCCACGTCGGCCTCCCAAAGTGCTAGGATTACAGGCATGAGCCACCGCACCCGGCCTCTGATGTCTATTTCTTATTGACCCTTTTGTTTTGTACAACTGTTTTTTCTCCCTTTGGATTACAATACCATGGAATTTTATAATACTAATGTGGGCGTCAAGATACAGAGAGATTGTCTTCACCTTGGGTCCCACCCAGAGGCTTTGGAATGAGGATAGAAAGCAGTTCTGAAGCTCCCTTCCCTTCTGAGTTGCTGAGCAGGATCACCCGGGGCTAACTTTATCTGGTGATGTTTTACGTGAAAATTCAGTGGTCAGCAGTCACTGCTGAGACGTTCTGAAGCCAGCTCTGAAAAAGGAGAGGGGACACATGTGAGGATTAATATCTGAGTTCAGCCCCAGATACCCCAAGTTCTACAAGCAGAAGGACTCACTCTGCCTTTTACGGGGACACAGACCTTGTTTTTCAAGGATCTGAACATTTTATGGGAGTAGAAGGGAAAAGATAAAATAGATTGCCACTGTAATAGCTCTTTTCATATCCTGCAAATATCTTCCAAGACTAACAGTAAAGCAACACCAGTAGAATAAAGAATGAAAATGCACCCACCTCAGCCTCCCAAAGTGCTGGGATTACAGGCATGAACCAAAAGTCAGGAATTCGAAACCAGCCTGGCCAACATGGTGAAACCCTGTTTCTCCTGAAAATACAAAAATTTGCTGGGCGTGGTGGCAGGTGCCTGTAATCCCAGCTACTCTGGAGGCTGAGGCGGGAGAATTGCTGGAACCCAGGAGGCGGAGGTTGCAGTGAGCCAAGATAGCGCCATTGCACTCCAGCCTGGCCAATGAGCGAAACTCTGTCTCAAAAAGAATGAAAATGCTATAAATATTCATAAGTTTAAAAAAAGAAAAAATCTTTAAATAGGGTGTTGTAGGTAGATCAATTTAAAAATATAAAACTTGGAGTACTGAAAAATTCCTCAGCAGCCAACAAAAAAAAAGTGCCAGTTTCTCACTCATGTTTTCCAGTGCTACCTGCTCCCACCTCTCAGATAAGCCTTCTCTCCTGTGCTCTGGCTGATTTTAGCTGGATTTATTTATTCAGCATTTATTTCTAGCATATTGCCTCAGAGAGCATACATAGAAATGGCTGGTGTTGAGTATGCAGAATGAGCTCTGTTCTGAGGGTCGGGAAGAGCTGAGACCCCGTGGGGAAGGTCAGATGATAATGGAGAGAAAGATCCATAAAGAATGTGACATAGCAAGGGTGATTTGTGAGTCTGCTCTTTTAGCAAAATGCTTAAATAAAATTAATAGAATGTGCCAAATAGAATATCGTCAAATACGCAGCAGCACTTTTGCCATTTACAGAGGTCATTTCCATTCATGGCTAAAAGGGAATTGATTATCCATCTTACTGTGGGACACAAATTAGAGTGGTGCTAAGTAGGATCTTTAAATGGTTAGTTTCTTCAGCCACATTAGATTACTCTGTTTGTCTTGCAAGCTTTTGTGTTCAGAATTTCATGATTAGAAAACTGACTATAAGTGATAATCAGATGTGTTTTCGTGTACATTTCCTGCCATCCCTTAAAAAAAGAATATTAGATCATATAAATGGAATTGTATAAAGATTCAGGAAAATGTTCGGCCAGGCGCAGTGGCTCACGCCTGTAATCCCAGCACTTTGGGAGGCCAAGGCGGGCAGATCACCTGAGGTCAGGAGTTCGAGACCAAGCTGGCCAACATGGTGAAACCTCGTCTCTACTAAAAATACAAAAATTAACCAGGCATGGTGGTGGGTGCCTATAATCCCAGCTATTCGGGAGGCTGGGGCAGGAGAATCACTTGAACCCGGAAGGTGGAGGTTGCAGTGAGCCAAGATCAGCCTGTTGCACTCCAGCCTGGGCAACAAGAGCCAAACTCCGTCTCAAAAGTAAATAAATAGGCTAGGTACAGTGGCTCACGCCTGTAATCCCAGCACTCTGGGAGGCTGAGGCAGGTGGATCACGAGGTCAGGAGATCGAGACCATCCTGGCTAACACGGTGAAACCCCGTCTCTACTAAAAATACAAAAAATTAACTGAGCGTGGTGGCGGGCACCTGTAGTCCCAGCTACTTGGGAGGCTGAGGCAGGAGAATGGTGTGAACCCAGGAGGTGGAGCTTGCAGTGAGCCGAGATCACACCACTTAACTCCAGCCTAGGCAACAGAGCAAGACTCTGTCTCAAAATAAGAAATTAATTAATTAATTAATTTAATTTAATTAAAATAAAGATTCAGGAAAATGTTCAAGAGGAAATGGTACATTTGCAAAATCTCACTGAAGTTTGCCTGTAATGTGAAGATTAAATGACTTCAGCATTCTCACTCCTTCCTGAACCTGTGTGATCTTCTTCTTGGTAAAATTAATGACTGTAGGGTTTTATGTGAAAGAACACAGAAATCTTAAAGTATTCTTATCAATGTCAAGTTGCAAGTGGGAAGCCCTGTAACATGGTTTCTTCACCCAATGTTGACAGAGCAGTGTGGAAGACAACCCCAGTAGACAGTACTGAGGCACTTTTTTGAGACATGACCCCATGGATAAGCACTCAATATCAATTAGTCATCAGGATATGAAATCACTGTCTCTGCTTCTCATCTCCCATCTCTTCATGCCATCAATAGGTTCTTGACATCGTCAGCACACTGACAGACCACTTAACTTTCTGAAAACCAAATATGCTTTTAGCTACACGCTCTGATTCAGATCGCTAATTTCTGTTCATAAAAATAATAACATAATTGAAACACCTTGTCCTATTGCTAAATATCTGACAGAAAATTATTAGCTCTTTAACAATATTGTCTGCTAATAGAAGACTGATACTTACTCTCTAATTTACAGGTACCAATGTGGGAATTAGGGAAGTCAAATGACTTGCTAATGGCTTCTGTACTTAATGGATATAAGCCTAATTTTAATGAAGTAAATAAATGTTGATGTTCTAAGAATTTAGAACATTGGAGGTTTGCTGCTGTTGCAGTAGTTTTTGGATAAAGCAAAGACATTTCTTTGTAATGTAGATAACCGGCGTTATTCTTATAAAGTTTAGGACTTTCATTTTGTAAATAGTCTTTTTTTTTTTTTTTTTTAGTGTATTGGCCATTAATTTATTCATTCAACAAATATAATCAAATGCTGCTCTGTTGTACTGAGTTCTCTGCTAGGAACTGGTCAGAAACACGTAAATGAGAGGCAGCACATCCACTGGAAAATCTACCAGTACAAGCAAATGGTACCCATGAACATTTTCTCATGTTCTTCTTTTCAGTGCAGTGTAAAATGTTTTAATACAGTAAAATCATTGTAAAAAGTAAGCCAGCCATGCTGGCTCATGCCTGTAATCCCAGCACTTTGGGAGGCCGAGGTGGACAGATCACCTGAGGTCAGGAATTTGAGACCAGCCTGGCCAACATGGTGAAACATCATCTCGACTAAAAATACAAAAATTAGGGTGTGGTGATGCATGCCTGTAATCCCAACTGCTCAGGAGGCTGAGGCAGGAGAATCACTTGAACCTGGGAGGCAGAGGTTGCAGTGAGCTGAGATGGCGCTACTGTGCTCTAGCCTTGGAGACAGAGCAAGACTCTGTCTCAAAAAAAAAAAAAAAAAAAAGAAAAAATAGTTCTCATATTGGTGGGGAATGGGGAGAAATTACGCATTGGTTACAGGGTTTTACTTTGAAACAGTGGAAATATTTCAGAACCAAATAGAGGTGATTGTGGTTTACAACATTGTGAATGTACTAAAAGCCCCTGAATTGTTTACTTTAAAATAGTAGATTTTATGTTACTTGAATTTTGCCTCAATAATTTTTTTAAAATTAATGTAGTTTGTGGTTTGCTCCTCTTCGTATACTGATTTGGCTTTATATCATATACTAGAATTGGGAGGTATCTGAGAAGTCTAGCTCAGTCCCTTTCAGGTCTTTTTTTGTATCTTTCAGTAAAACTCAGAAGTTTTTTATTTTCCTTTTTTTTGTTTGGTCTTTTTGGTTGTTGTTGTTCTTGTTTTTGAGATGGAGTTTCACTGTGTCATCCAGGCTGGAGTGCAGTGGTGCACTCTTGGCTCACTGCAACCTCCACCTCCCAGGTTCAAGCGATTCTCCTGCCTCAGCCTCCAGAGTAGCTGAGACTACAGACACCATCACGCCTGGCTAACTCTGAAGTTTTAAAAACAGATCTCAAACATTTCTTGTTGCGGTTATCCTTATTTATTTTTCTTAAATTATGGATGGGATTTTTAAATATTTTTAAATTGTTTACTGCTACACAGAAGAGCTATTGAGATTTGACTGTTTAGTTTATATTCAACTAATATAATTATTAACTTGATTTAAAAATAACAGTGAGTTTCAGTTTTTCTGGATTTATGATAAACACTCTGTAAGCTGATATAAATACAGTTGACTTATTTTCCCTTGATGATACAATACATTAAAAGGACTCTAAAATTGAGTATTGAAGCTGAGCTTTTGTATCCTTTGTCTGTTAGGAAAAATAGGGATGGATTAAATACTTCTAACTATAATAATTATATTTCTCTTCCTTTTTCCTAGCATATCTCATTTTGATGCTCTGTTAAAGCCCTGGCTGTTTGTGTATTTTTCCTCTACATTTTCCTCATCTACATATATAGATGATGGTGGAGACAGGAGGATCAGAGGAGGCTCAGAGGCAGCTGGGCTTCTAGCTTGGGGATTGGGAGCAGAGTGAAGCCCCTGACAGGGGATGGTACAGGTTAGGTGTGAGACAGGCTGAATTTGGGAGAGAACTAGCTGTCTGCCTCTGTTCACAGGTGGCCCTATCGTTAAAGATAAGGCAGGAGACATAGTTGTAGGGATGGGCTTCCCGTGGAATTATGATGGTCCCTGCATTTGAGCTCAGATTCTCACCAATGGTTTTGTGGTATTGGCAGCATACCTAACTTTTTGTATGTCAGGTTTTTGATAAATCAAGAACAGATTGATTTAAAAATATTTCTGCAGGAGTGTTTAAGAGTGTACATGGGATACGCAATTTCTAAATGCTTGAGGGTCTTTTGAGTGCTTGAAGATAAACAAAGGCATTGTGACTTGAAAGTACTAGTATTTTAGAATGCAAGTTCCGCCTGAAATGTGTGTGATAAAGAGTTAAACTGTTTTCAAAAATGAGGACTTGTGCAGCCCATCTCTGCAATGAAATACCATTTCCCACTGATTTGATCACACTCTTTTTCCTTAAGCCCTGCTTCTCCCCATATTCTGTGCTTGGCATGGTAATTAGGGACTTCCACCATCAGGGATGAGATGCTCCTGGCTATTCCCCGAGCTACACTTACCCACAGCATAGTTCTGTACATTTCTTGGCAGTGTGTGGCATGTATATTTAAATGGTAGGATTTAGGGAAATCACATGCTAGACAGTGCTATAGAGGAGGAGAATCAGCTGGGGTTGCTAGCTCTTAATTGAAGTTTAGTTGGAGGTTCAATGAGGTGAGACTGTTATGACAGATTTCAAAATGTAATGATAGGAAAATGAGGTAGGTTCATCAAAGTTGGAGTAAATACGGAGCAACAGCTCAGCAACTCAGCATGAAACAACAGCTACAAACCCTCAAAAAATACAGAGTAATTAAAATGTGCATTGTGCAGCCCTCCTTCTCAGTGGGTACCTTTCCAAGGAAAGCAATAACTTTATTGTGAAAAATATAAACACGAATTTGGAGATGTAAATTACATGCATATTTTAATCTTGTTCATAAACATGGAAAGTTTTTAAAATGTAAATATAATCAAAGTAAGCACACGACTGCAGCTGAAACCAGGTTTGAGAAAGACCTCAAGAAGGTAAACGTCCCCCAGATCCCCCAACCCCAACCCTACCTATCTACCTACGCTTTCTGTATATTTGGAAAAGATAAGGTGGAATTCCATCCTCCTACTTCTAAGGACACAAACCCTTACCCCTTATTTTTTAATGTCACAGAAGGGATAGTAGATTTGACTTTTTCTCTCTACTTCCCCTCTCCTCTCTTCCCCCTTTGGTCTACACGTGTGGTGTTGGAGATTAGCTAGTGAGAGGCAATGATCAAGCGTTGAGTAATTTGCCACGTGGAAAGGAGGAGGAAATTTACCACAATACTATCTGCATTCTTTTATTTTCATACTGTGAGCATGCAAGTTACCTCAGCATGAGCCAACTCTAGGGACTGAGCTGCGGGAGACAGCATGAGATAGTAGAGAACTCAATGAGCTTGTGTTGAAATGTGAGTGGATTCTGCCTCAACTGTACCTTGCTGCCAGAATGATTTTTGGACAGAGCCCTTCACTTCTCTGAGCCACGGCATCTCCATCTGTTAAAGTCATTGACTTGGGCTGAAAGGAGCTCCAAAGTTCTTTCCCATTCAGATTTTCTACAATACTGTGGCCCATGGATTCACTCCAATCTAAATGGGGTCCTGGAGATTCAAACCAATGTGGTACTCTTCTTGAGTCCCCAGAACATTTCTCAGTGTTCTGAAAAGACTCAAGAGGTTCCTCTGCCAAAGACTGTCCATGCTGTAATTTAAGGCCAGGACTTACTGAGACTGTTGTTAGAAGTCCCTCATCCTGGCCTCACTTCTGCCGCCTCCTTAGCTTTACAAAGGGCCTTCCTAGTAGGGAATGACCTGATGTCTGTCCAGACCCTCAAGGCTTCTGGTTGGAGCTGCCTTAGAGATGACTTAGTGTAAAGATCCTACATCTATGTCTCCAGTGATGAGAGAAGTATCTAATAGGGCATCTATCCTGCATTTCTCTCTCAGTGCATTTCCTTATCAGAGTAGAATAGTTGAAATGTATAGGATTATAAGGGAGACAGTTATAAAAGCAACCTGTCATTTATATAAACTACATCAGAGGAAGTTAAAGTGTGGTATTCAGGGAAGCTTAGCTTTAAGGAATCAAACCTGAAGTTTAATTTTAAGAGTATTTTTAGTATGCTGTTATATCTGGGTGATTCCACCAGGAGGACCTGAGGTCAAGTTTTTCTTGATTAATTGTTTTGTGGTAGAAAACAGAAAGCACATTGAGAATTCAGCATTTGCCCTGCCAGCATGTTACGCAGTAGGAAATGGTTGGGACTTAGAAGTAGGATAAGAGACATGATTAATGATATTCTTTAGGTTTGACAGTACATTTTCTAATTCAGACCACTCATTCCCACCATGAACACCAAAGGAAATCCTTCCAAGTGACCATCAAGCCCCCTGGCCCGACTGAGACTCTCCTGTATAACCTTTGTGATGGTCGCCTCAGGCTTCCCTGGAAAAGGATCAGGTTCCAAAAGAGCTCTCTGATCCAGTTTTATCAGAGTGTCAGAATGGTGACGTTTCCAGAGCAGTCCCGGGGTAAGGAATTGGGAATGGGAGTGAAAGCTTGTAATAAGTGTGTGGCCAACTGAAGCTTTTGGGAGAACACAAGGAAGGATGAGTATAGGAAAGGGTGTGAAGTATTAGTGAAAGCATTGGTGTCATGATATTGAACACTATTTTTCTTGGCTTATAAGGATAGATATGCATGTTGTCTTCATGCACTACTAGTAGCAGTGGCTGTGCCTTGCACATTTTGTTGTTGATCTTTTAATGATGAGACTAGAATGAAGCAAAAAGATAACATTCTTGTTTTAATGAAAATTCACCGAATAATCCACAAGAAAATAAACCTCACCTAAAAGTTCCCAGATGATTGTATCAAAGACCTATACAAAAGAGCTAAAACTGTCTGTAAAACTCTTGAAAGAAAACAGACATAAAGGGAAATTTTCATGGCTTGAATTTAGCAATGGTTTCTTAGATATGATACTCAAAAGCTCAAACAGCAGAAGAAAAAACGGGTAAATTGGACTTCATCAAAATTAAAGTTTTGTGCATCCATGAACACTACCAAGAGCGTGAAAAAACAACCCATAGAATGGAACAAAATATTTGTAAATCATATACCTGCTAAGGGTCTTCTGATATCCAGAATATACAAAGAACTCCTATAACAAAACAATAAAAAGACAACCCAATTACAACATGGGCAAAGTACTTGAATAAACATTTCTCCAAAGAAGATAAACAAATGTTCAGTAAACACAAGATACTCAGCATCATTAGTCATTAAGAAAATGCAGATCTGGTGGCTCACGCCTGTAATCCCAGCACTTTGGGAGGCCGAGGCGGGCAGATCACAAGGTCAGGAGTTCAAGACCAGCCTGGCTAACATAGTGAAACCCCAACTCTACTAAAAATACAAAAATTAGCCGGGCATGGTGGCACACGCCTGTAGTTTCAGCTACTCGGGAGACTGAGGCCAGAGAATCACTTGAACCTGGGAGGCAGAGGTTGCTATGAGCCAAGATCGCGCCACTGCACTCCAGCCTGGGTGACAGAGCGAGGCTCTGTCTCAGAAAAAAAGAAAGAAAGAAAAAAAAGAAAATGCAGATCAAAGCCACAATGAGACATCATTTCTTATCCACTAGGATAGCTGTTATAAAGTAGAATAAAATAGCAAGTATTGGTGAAAATGTGGAGAAATCAGAACCCTCATACATTGATGGTGGGAATGTAAAATGGTACAGCCACTGTGGAAAACAATTTAACACTTCCTCAAAAAGTTAAAACAGGCCAGGCACGGTGGCTCATGCCTCCCAGCACTTTGGGAGGCCGAGGCGAGGGGATCACCTGAAGTCAGGAGTTTGAGACCAGCCTGGCCAAGATGGTGAAACCCCATCTCTACTAAAAATACAGAAATTAGCTGGGCATGGTATGGGAGCCTGTAATCCCAGCTACTCGAGAGGCTGAGGCAGAAGAATTGCCTGAACCCAGGAGGTAGAGGTTGCAGTGATCCAAGGTCACGCCGTTGCACTCCAGCCTGGGCAACAAGAGCGAAACTCGGTCTCAAAAAAAAAAAAAGTTAAAACAGAGATTACCATATGGTAACTCTGTGTGGCCTTGGGCAAGTTGTGTAAACTTTCTGGGCCTCAGGTGGGAGACTTGGATAAATCCCCTAATTCTGGGTAGGAGAAGGTCTCGATCATGTGTGGGACCTTTTCAAGCCTCACATATCTTCCTTCAGCCTGGCGCCTTACTCGAGTGAAGGGTAGAGTGTTTCAAAGGAAATGCTCTACCCCAGGACAAGGAATGAGCTGGCAGACACAGGGCATGGAGAGTGTGTGGCACAGTCACTGGTAGAGCCTTCGTAATATTTTTTAAAGTCCTAATGCTGATTCTGATGAGCCTCATGCCCCTCAGAACTGCGGGAAGTAAACTCATTCATTTATTCATACACCTACCACCAGCCAATAGTTATTGGGTGTGCCCCATGCTGTGTGGAGCACGGTGCTGGAAGACAGGGAGCCCTGGAATCCAGGGAGCTGATGTTTTAGAGGGAGGAGATATTACTGGAGACTTCACTATTGAATTGCAGTCATGGTGAGGGCTCTGAAGAAGTGGAGGCTGCTGGGGGCAAGCACTCTAGGGTCAGGGTGGCTGCTCGGAGGAAGCTGTGGATAAGTTGCCGTTCGAAGGATGACTTAACTAGGAATTAACTAGGAAATTAATTCCTAGGAATTAATTTAGGAAATTAACTTGAAAAACCAGGAAAGGTGCAGATAGCATTCCTGGTAGAGAGAGAACAGTGAGGAGGAAGGGAGAGTGGCCTTGGAGAAGAGACTGTGGAGAAAAGCCTCATTCCAGGATGTCACAGTGACATCTACTCTCAGGTTGACATCCTTGAATTGTAGGACCAAGAGAAGTGATCTCCCTGAGACCACAGGTAGGCACTTTCACCAGCGTCCACTGCTTTTGTGTCCCCACAAACCCACATCCTGCACTCTTGGCTGTGTAGCCAGCAGGACCCACGCAGTATCTCTGGAACTTAAAATGCTCTCCAGAGTCGGCTGTGACCTGAAGCCACTGCACCTCGGAGCATCTGCACAGCACAGGGCAGCGTGAGTGACAGAACAAGTGACTCGAGCGTGACGCCCCACATGCCAGTCCAACATCCAGAGGATGTTTCTTTTTTTGGTCTTTCAGTTTTCTGCCTATCAAACCAGTAAACCAAGGCTCTGAGGATGGTGGAACTACCAGACTTTTACTTAAGCCGTAGCAAGCATTGTGGTACTTGGTAGGCCCACGGCATGTATTTGGTGGATAAATTGGATCCATTGTTGTAGCGGAGGCCACAGTTTCCGCATGTTAATGGCACCCAAGGTGGATGGAGCTCATACCTGCAGGTCACGTTCTGTATCCCTAGGAGCCCCTCCCCCCACCCCCCGCCTAAAGTGGGGTGGTTGGAGGGGCCACAGTTGAGCCTCTGGGGTGCGTGTGTGGTGCTCCAGCCAGAGAAGGGGGAGCAGCAGCCACAATGGGAGCCGGCTGTTAGGGAAAGGAGCCTGTCTGCCAGTCCCAGGTCAGGCATCCCCTCAACCTGTAACTCGCTGAATTTTTTTGTTGGCGGGGGGGGGCACTAATTTTGGAACCTTGCATGTCTTCTGTGTGGTCATCAATCTATTCCATCAGGCTTAATTTTTTTTCCTTTGCTTTCAGGAGAGTAGATCTGGAGAAACCAACAGCTGTGTTGAAGAAATAATCCGGGTAAGATTATTCTTTAAACAGTCTTATCAATCTGTGGGACATAGACTCTAAATAGAAAGGAAACCTGCGGCTCCATGGTAAAGGAGCCCATAGTGTGTTGTTTGACATTTACCTTTTCTGAGAGTAGTCACATAAGTTTTTGAAACAACACTTCTGTTAGCAATCTAGGAGCTGCACCCCCTCTGGGCACCTCTGCACAGGCTGAGGTGACACCCTATTAAAGTGATCAGCTGGAAGACAGAAGAACAGAATTTAGATGAAAAATACACTGGTGCGCACATGTGGATGCCCCATTTATCACCTTGCTATTTAAAAGCATCCTTTAATAGTCTGTACTTTTTTTGAGTCAGGCAGGGGTTGCCTGGTTATTTTTCCTGTAAACTTAATTGGAATCAGAAGCACTTGACAAAGAGGTAATATTCAGGATCTGGAACTGTTATTTCTCTATTGTTTCACATGTTATTTTCCCTGTCACCCTCTGTGAGCCCGTCCTTTTCATCACCATTGTGTCTAGTGTGAGTTCCCTCCCTGAACCAGTTTCGTGCCCAGATTGACTTAGGTTGGGCTGTTCCACCACATCAGTGTTTTCCCAAATATTCAGACATATAATCAGGATGTCGTCATCAACCCATATTTTTTCTTCACTCATATTTTTTCAGGGGAGTTGCCTAATAATTTATAGTTCTCAAAAAGCTGATACTACACTGGGCAAAACACCAAGACAAATTAGGCCAGATGGTATGAATTTTACTGTAAAAAAAAAAAACACTTTATTTTAATTTAATATCGTCCTTTCTTTTGGACATCCTACACACTTTTTTTTTGAATTGCTAGTGAATTACAGTAATACAATTACTTGGGTTAAAATTTTACATTAACAATGATTTTAAAAAGCCAGATGTTTTTCTTTCTGGAAAGCATTATTTCATAAATAAATCTAAGTCTCAAGTTGACCAGAATAACTAATTGAGGTGTGATTTGTTGAATTCATAATGATTTTTTTTCTGGCAGAGGTTTATAGAGAAAGCAGTTGTCAAAACAGGCAGCTTCATTTCTGGTATTTAAGTATATGTTAAATAAAATACATAGTATATTTTATATCTATATTGTCTCTATTCTGGGGCTTTGTTTCCAATTAAAGAACAATCAACATAAGATGCTGATATAACTTTTCCCTATTTTTCTCTTTCAACATACTTTCATGTTTGCAGTTCACATATTCCATTTTTAAGCAACCTTCCTTTGATTGGTTATGGTGTTTATGTCCGCAACACACACCAATCCCCTCTTTGGTTTCCCTAAGTAGAAAAATCCTACCTTCTTATTCTCTCTTGGCCCTTCTGAGGATGTGGAAGAAATCCATCCTTTGACCTTCCTATTCTGTTCTCCATACAAGGCTTGAAGTTTGAATAAAGACTTGACTAATTCACACACCAAAAGGACAGAGTTTAGCTAAAGCAAAATTCAATTTGAATAAAACTGAGTGTCACAATCAAGAGCTCATTCAGCTTTATAGTTATTGTTTTCTAAAGAGAGCTGATGAGAGCCTCATGCCCCCTCGCCCCAGTCCTCCCCTCCCTCCCACCACCAGTGCTGCACCTGTGCCACAACCCTCTTCGGATGAGGCCTGAAACAAAGGGAGAACATGGACCCACCGGATCGCAGATTTGTGTCCATATGCAAGGCTGAAGTCTGCATGTGTGTGCAAGAGGGCAGTGGAGATGGTGTCTGGATTAGGAGGCAGCTGAGCTCCAAATTCCACTCTTCCTAACCCATGAGCAGCAGTCAGGAGGGGAGGTGGGATGGACGAGGAGGAAAGAGAGATGATGGTGGCACTAGTTGAGCCTGGAGCTTTTTACTCTCTCTCCCTACTTGTCAGCCTAAGGTGTTAGTAGTAGTAGTTGGTATTTGGGGAGCTCCTAGGGGATCGCGTTAGTGTTCCCAGTGTTTCCTGGAATGACTTTCTGTCTATGCCTGCATCACTGACATTAGTCATGCTCCTAGGGGATCGCGTTAGTGTTCCCAGTGTTTCCTGGAATGGCTTTCTGTCTATGCCTGCATCACTGACATTAGTCATTGTCCAAGATCCTCTACCCCTCTTCACCTCCAAACACAAGCACAGGACTCTTGGTTACCACCCATAGTATTTGTTGTGTATCTGTCACACACCAGGCTTCCTCCAAAATTGTGGCTCCAAGGAGAGGGAAAGCCAGAATGGTTGATGAGTAGGTAGATAAAGCTAAGCAGGAGAGGCAGACGGAGCTAGGTCGTAGATCCTATAAGATGCGGATCAGCTGAGCATTTGAGCAGAGTGATGTGATCACATTAGCAGTTTAAATGCACCACTCTGGCTGCTATGGAGAGGGATCCACGGGGAAAAGGAGAAGCAAGAGGGAGTGGGAGGCTGTTGCAGGAGTCCAGACCGGAGATGCTTGGTGGTGCGCTCACGGCCATGGGAAACATTAGGGGAGATCCTGGTTTGCGGGAAGGGCGGAAATCATAAATTCATTTTTAGACATGGTGAGTTTGACGTGCCTTTGGGACATTCAAGTAAACACAGAGAATATAGAACAACATATTGGAGGTCAGGAGGTCAGAGCAGAGGTCTGAGGTGTTAGACCAACATTTTGGATTAATTAGCATGCCATTGGTAATAACACTGTAGAAATAGGTGAATTTTTCTGGAGAGAGACTAGAGACCGAGGAACAGTGAGAATCTAAATTCTGACTTTTAGAGACTAAAGGAAGGAATAGCAGCTGGTAAGTGGAAGTGAGAGAGAGTGACAAGAAAAGTGGAGGGAAAATTATGACAGTGAAAAGTCACGGAATCCAAGGAATGAGATTCAAGCTCAATGGTGTTCAGAGTTTCTGAGCGGACGAGAAAGATGAGGATCTAAAACCACACAATGGATTAGACCACAGAAACGTTGCTGGTGCCCTTTTTGTGGAGTAGAGGGGGCAGAAGCCAAACTCGAGAAAACAGAAAATGCAGTCAATGAATTTGGAGACTTCTTGGGAGGAAAGGCTGTAACTTCCCTTCAGCTCCCTTTCCAATTGCAATACGTCCCTCATACAATAACAGCCACCAAGTGATGACGAGCTGATGTTGACTGAGCACGCATTATGTGTGAGGCACAGTTCTAAGCTGTGATTTAACCCTCACAGCTGCCTCATGAGGTAGGCATTGGTAACATTCCCATTTTACAGTTGAGGAAACTGAAGTGAGGAGAAGTTAAACACAACTTGCCCAAGGTCACACAGCTAGCAAGTGGTAGAGCTGGGATTCTAATGAAGACGCCTTGCACAGCAACCTCTCTTAACTATTGTGCTGACTTACTAGATGAAGACGTCCCCCTGGCTCATTAACGAAACCACTCAGGCAATTCATTGTGAATGGGAGGTTTCCTGTTTCTACCTGTTTATGATTCCGAAGTGCCAGATCATGCATTTATACACTTAAATTCAGAGGTTTTATAGCCAGTGTTATCAACCTCATCTTTAACTTCTTCCTCTTTCCTCCTTATTTTTGCTGAGGTGACTGTTTTCAAGTCATTTGAATATTACATTGTGTTCTAACATATAATTATTTTTTATCCTTACTCAGAGAGTTTTATTCCTGGGACCTAATAAATCTGTGTGTTATTGCAAAATTCTCTTAACTGAGGGAGAAATTAAAACAGAGTTCTGTGAGGATGGGCGATCAGGGCTAGAAGGCTTCATGGCTGACATATGTTTGTAACAGGCAGTTTTCTAAGTTACACTCTATTTTATCCTTAAAGGTTCCAGTGCTGTAACACTTAGGTGCTTTTCATAGCATTATCCATTAACGTAGAATGGCATTAACATTTGTTCAGCAAATAAAATTGGTTTACAACTTAATGGGTGAGGGTGCTGGGCTGGAATCTAGGATGTACAGTTTTTATGCAAGACACTTTACATGGCATTTGTTGAAGACACTCATAACATAGAGTGCCTTTGTAATAAGAGACCAGTGTTTGAGATTCTGTTTTGGACTTAAGGAATGAATTTAGACACAATTTCAGTGCAACATCTGAGCAGATTACTTTCTTGGTTCTCGTCATCTTTAGCCACTAATTTAATTCCAGTGTGCTGCAAAATATTCTTAGGGAATATTTACATAGAGTTGCATTTCTGTTTATCTGAAGGGGGTAAGTAGTACTTGTTTAAATTTTGGAGACCTCAGCCAGTTTCCTGACATTATAGTGGAACAAACTTGAGGCAAATAAAGGGAACTCATTTTCTCCTTGGTTTTCCAGAAACTCAGGAGCATCCTGGATGGGATGATTTCCAGTTGTGGTCCTGGGAGATCTGTGAGTTGAGGGCATTGACTTGGGAAATGCACATCATGATAGCCCCTCACATGTACAGACCCCAGATAGTGGGACAAGAGAAGCCTTGTGTTCACAAATATCAATCAAATGAAAACATACTCGCCATTCTATGCCTACCGGAAGGTAGAGAACAAAGAGATAACTTGTTTTCAGTGACCTATTTGGGTCATTTGTAGAGCTGGACCTAGGTCAAATCTTCCCTGCTTCAGACCAGGCAGGCTTTTTTTTCTAGCTCATACTGTTTCCTTTATAAGTTATTTTATTTGTTTCCAAGAGCAAAGATTTCATCATTAGTGATGAAATGAAGCCCCCCAATGGCAAAATCAATCCAGATATAACTCTAGAGGTGCGCCATTAATATATCCCATTACTTGCTGTAGCAAAATAAACTCAAAACAAAAGTCAGCCCGATGAGGGGCTAGAGAAATTCACTGAGAAAAACCTACAATAAGTCTAGCCAAGATAAGTTAGTTGACTTGGTAGTCTTGTGTTTTCTTTTTGCATTTAGCCATCTGAATGGTTAGGGACAGAAATACCACACTTTTATATCTCATTTTCTATCTGTGAGATTAATTGTTCGTAAATGCTCTTATGCTAATCCTTTGGGGTGAAACCGAAAGCCCTTCCTAAATGGCTCCACTTCTACCTGCTAAGGGCACCCTGGTGCCTGCAAACTATGGCCAACAGCTTGCCACTATGTTGCAGGGCCTTGTGACTACAGTCTATGGACTTGGCAGTGACTCTGGAGGTGTTCATTTTCTAGCAGAGGTGGGACAAGAGACCACCTTAATTCAGAATCTGTTCTGAGCCCAGAGGCTTTGGGGTGATGGATAAAGGAACACTGGAAGTCCAGAAGCTCCTGTTGAGAATGAACAGCTTTGCCCTTTGATATTTACCCATTTCATTTTGATGCACGTCGTTCAAAATCACGAAGTCGTTTGCAGAACCATATGCCTAGAAGATGAAGGGCATGTTAGCAGCCCAAGCATCTAAAAGTCTGTGAGATTATAACTTCTGCCCTAACAGTAAAAAGTGGGTTCTGATACCGCAGTCAATATCTTTTCATGGGGCATTTGTCAATATTTTACTGCGAAGGTTTCATAGTTTCTTGGAGATACTTGGAGAACTTCAGCACTACACTAGAGGACCGAGGCAAGTATGTCAAATAGAAGTAGATGTACTCAGTACGTTCGAACACCTGCCACATGCAGAAGGCACTGAGCAGGTGGGATTAGTGAGTTAGAGGAGGAATGCTGGGGAGAAAACAAATAGAGGTGTGCTTCTTTCAACAGCAGTATGTCCTTGAAAGGTGGTTTGCAGAGAGTCCAGCCCCAGCAACACTAAACAAGAGGGTAGAAGGGTGGGATTGGAGCTGAGAGATAACAACCTTACTGGCCTTGTATGTGTGTGGGCCATTGGACTACACACTGTCATTCATGTAGTCCGTTCGCATTTCATAACATCTTTACAGTTTTTTCTTCTTTAGATTTTAGTGAGCATTTTCAAAAAATAAGGGCTTAAATGGGAATCACATAGAACAATAAATGCAAATTCTTATCTTTATCCATGAATGAGGTTTTCGATTGCAGTGTTTTTTAATTGTACAGAGTTGAAAAGGTTAATACATGTCAAATCATAGTATCTATCAGTACCTTCAAATGTGTAAATTCCCCAAACACTTAACTTATTTTCAATCTGGGTTTCATTTGAGTGTTCTTCTCCAACAGTGAAATGCTAGTGTTCAGTACTAGCCAGGTAACCTGGTTTATGTCATTTGTTAACTTTATTTAAGAGAACCAATGCAATTTTATTTTTTCTTTCTTGTTCCCATACTTAATATCACCATACGCATGCATCAGACTTTGAAAACTTACTGGAGATGGGAACTGAAGATGACTTTTATAGTTATTATATTTTAAGGCATTTAAAAGGATTTTTAGAATGCTAATTAAGAAGCATACAGCAGATGCTCAAATAACATCATTTCATTCAACTTTGTTTTGTTATAAGGTTGATGAGAAAAAAACCCAATTCCCATCCAGGGCCACCATGTGTGGAGCCTGTACATTGTCCCCAAGTCTGTGTGGGTTTTCTCTGAGACTCCAGTTTCCTCTCACATCCCAAAGATGTGCCCTTTAGGTTTACTGGCATGCCTTCACAGTCCTAGTGTCAGTGAGTGTGGGTGTGTGTGAGCGTGCCTTGCCACGGGTTGGCTGGCGTCCTGACCAGGGCTGGCGCCTGCCTTTCTCTAACCACCCGCCCCACTGAACTAGGATAAGTGGCCTGAAAATGAATGAATGAATAGAAATGATTCTAACATACAAATCATCAAGTCTACAATAGTCATACAGATGCACAACAATAAACAGCGTGGTTTGAAAGCACTAGGTGAGCAGGCCATGTTGTGATTGTCTTTGTTTTATTTTGTTTTTGTTTTTTTGAGACAGAGTCTCACTCTGTCACCCAGGCTGGTATACAGTGGCACAATCTCAGCCTCCTGGGTTCAAGCAATTCTCCTGCCTCAGCCTCCCGAGTAGCTGGGTTACAGTCACCCACCACCACACCCAGCTAATTTTTGTATTTTAATAGAGAAGGGTTTTCACCATGTTGGCCAGGCTGTTCTCGAACTCCTGACCTCAGGTGATCCACCTGTCTCGGCCTCCCAAAGTGCTGGGATTACAGGCATGAGTCACCGCGCCTGGCCCGTGATTATCTTTAAACTTTGTGGCAGGAGGAGGTGCTCCTTACAATTTTTGCTTTGCAGACATTTATTCCTTGATGGAAACCACCACCACTGCAACTGCAGTCACTCATTGATTCACCAAGAATGGTGTAAGTAATTATCTTACTTGGTTTTTTATTTTTTTATTTTTATTTTTATTTTTTTTTTACTTTAAGCTCTGGGATACATGTGCAGAATGTGCAGGTTTGTTACATAGGTATACATGTACCATGTTGGTTTGCTGCACCAGTCAACCGGTCATCTAGGTTTTGAGCCCTGCATGCATTAGGTATTTGTCCTAATGCTCTCCCTCCCCTTTCCCTCCACCCCCGGACAGGCCCTGGTGTGTGATGTTCCCCTGCTTGTGTCCATGTGTTCTCATCGTTCAACTCCCACTTATGAGTGAGAACATGCGGTGTTTGGTTTTCTGTTCCTGTGTTAGTTTGCTGAGAATGATGGCTTCGTCTATGTCCCTGCAAAGGACATGAACTCATCCTTTTTTATGGCTGCATAGTATTCCATGGTGTATATATGCCACATTTTCTTTATCCAGTCTATCATTGATGAGCATTTGGATTGGTTCCAAGTCTTTGCTATTGTAAATAGTGCTGCAGTAAACATACTTGTGCATGTGTCCTTATAGTAGAGTGATTTATAATCCTTTGAGTATATACCCTGTAATGGGATTGCTGGGTCAAATGGTATTTCTGGTTCTAGATCCTTGAGGAATCGCCACAGTGTCTTCCACAATGGTTGAAATAATTTATACTCCCAGCAACAGTGTAAAAGCATTCCTCTTTCTCCACAGCCTTGCCAGCATCTGTTTCCTGATTTTTTAATGATCTCCATTCTAACTGGTGTGAGATGGTATCACATTGTAGTTTTGATTTGCATTTCTCTAATGACCCGTGATGATGAGCTTTTTTTCATATGTTTGTTGGCCGCATAAATGTCTTCTTTTGAGAAGTGTCTGTTCATATCCTTTGCCCACTTTTTGATGGGGTTTTTTTTTTTCTTGTAAATATGTTTCAGTTCCTTGTAGATTCTGGGCAGATGGGTAGCTTGCAAAAATTTTCTCCCATTTTGTAGGTTGCCTGTTCACTCTGATGATAGTTTCTTTTGCTGTGCAGAAGCTCTTTAGTTTAATTAGATCCCATTTGTCAATTTTGGCTTTTGTTACAATTGCTTTTGGTGTTTTAGTCATGAAGTCTTTGCCCATGCCTATGTCCTGAATGGTATTTTTCTTACTTGTTTTATTAATCTTTCTTTAATGTATGCATAGCTCACATTTTTTCAGTGTTTAACATTAAAAGTGTTTGGACCTTATGGAGAAGTTTGGTGATGTTTTTGTGATCAGAAATGTGCTGTAGGAACTTAACTCTTGTTTCTATCAAAATTAGCCTATGGTAAAACTGGTTTTATTATATAGCATTTCACTTAGAAGCCTCAGTTTCAAAGACCCTATTGATGACATTAAGTGAGGACTTACTGTAGAGACACCAAAATATCTGCTGAAGTGATATTAGTACTTAAAATATGAAGTCAAATAAGATTCTACTTAAAGTATTTTTGGAGTGTGAATGTGTGTACGTGTGTCATGTGTGTGTGTAATTCTTGTGCCATAAAATCCCTAGCATGAAGGGCTCTGTAAACTTCAGCTCTACCCAACATTTTTAACTTTTCACTCTGGCCTAGGAATTCCATCAGGCAGCTGGTGCTTGCAAACAGGTCCTCGAGTATAAGCCAACAAAGACCTTTCAGTCCCATTACTGCCTCCATCAAATTCCCTAAGGGTACTACAGTGTTTCTCCCCAAAAGCCTTGCTGGTTTCAGCCTGTGGCTGAGATCGTTATACTGAGTCATGGCCCCCTTTGGAAGTGGGTCCATCATGTGGCGGTCTCTGCTAGCTCGCTACACGCTCATGCTTGCTGCCTTGCTTGTCCACTCTCTGGTCTGCACTGCTCCTGAGTCGCTCCAGGACTGACAGGATGGAGTCCAGGCTGCTTCTCTCCAGCAGCCAGTGCTGGAGGCCTGGATCGCAGACCCCTGCAGGCAGCCAGCTGGTTGCGACCTCTGCTTTATGCTGCATCTCACTGCCAGGGCAGGATCACGGTAACCAAACTGTGCTCTCTTCCTTGAAGGGTGACTTATTCCTCGCTGGAGCTCACCATCAATGCGATGTTCACCAGCATTACTGACTTGGAGGGTATCCTTCAGTCATTTTACCATTGACTTTATCAACCCTCTCAGGAACCTTTAAGACACTTTTCTCCCAATTGCTCCTAAATGAAATTCTAATACCACAGAGATACTGCATGTCTGTTTGTATATGGTATGTGAGTCTGTGCTTTATACACAGAGTAAGGTTTTCTCATCTCCAAGAACCAATTTTGTAAGGTGCCCGTTGGGAATGCTTGGCTTAGACCATCCCTGCTTGCTGCACACCTGTGACACCAGCACCTCCTTGTCACTCTCCTCGTCACCTTCCGCAGACGCTTCACCTTCTCTGTCCCCAAAGAGATGGATGCCATCCAGTGAGCACCCCTGGGCCAGTGGCATCAGACAGTCACTGTGCCAGGCTCTGTTCTCGGCGCTGGGGGTACAGGGGTGAGTGAAACAGGCACTACTGAAGCCCGCACAGGAGCGAGCACCTCCTCTCTCTGCCCTCTTCTAACCTCTGTCTCTCTGCTAGCATCTCATTCTCGGTAAACACATACAGATTCTTTCCATCATATGTGTGTGTGTGTGTACATATATATATGTATATGCATATATATATGTATGTGTGTGTGTATATATGTGTGTGTGTATGTATGTGTGTGTGTGTGTATATATATATATCTTCAGTGCTACATTGCTTGCAGCTCTTTCTTCCTTCCTAACTAGACTCTCCAGACCAAAGGCTCTCTGCGTCTTCACTTTCATTTCCCCTTCAACCAACTGCCATCTCTCCCACCACCTTCCTTCCTGAAATGGCTTTTACTGAGGTCACCCCCCAGGCTTGCTTATCAGAAGTACAGAGAGCATTTCCCCATGTGATCTCTGGCAGGCATTTGATGTTGCTGACTGCAGGATCCATGTGAAAATGCTCACGCCCTTGGTGCCTCTGTCACACCCTCCTGGGTTCACCCACTTTGTGGTCCTTTCTCCTGGGTCTCCTCCGTGGACCTGTCTTCCTGTAAGTCCCCCTTGATGTTGGTGTTCCTCAGGGTCCCGTCCTGACTCTTCTCTTCTCACATGCTGTACTTCCATGGTGACTGGTAACATCTCTGTGGGGATGGGTCTCAAGTGTGTCTCAAACCCAGCTCTGTTTCCTGAAATTCCTGTCACCTGCCCAGTGGCCACCAGATTGCTCCACTTAGATGTGTCAGGGACACCTGCACCTTAACTCATCTCACACCTCTGCTGGCTTCTCCTGCAGCTTGGATTATCTTCATTCCCTGGCTGTCCGTGCTGTTGGGTTCTTCTGCCTCACACTCACCATGTTCAGTTCCTCACCAAGCCTGTCAGCTCTGTCTCCCTCCAGTGGGTCCACTTCTCTTCACCTCCAGCTATCTCCTTGTTCATCCACCATCCTTTTCCTGCATGACTCCAGAGACCTGCTTGCCAGCCCTCTGCCTCCCACCAGTCTCCACGATGGAGGCAGAATCCATTTTCCAAAGCATAGGTTTGCTGGAAACCTGTTCATGGCTCTCCCCTGGGTTCGGGATAGAGTCAGGCCAGAGACCCCCAGATGTGGTTTGCAGAGTCGCACATGCTGTGGCCGTGCATGTGCTTCCAGACTCATCTTTCACCACGTTGCCCCTCACGCTCCATGCTGCACTTCTGCAGGCGTAACCACTGCTCTCACCATCACCTCTGGGCACAACTCATGCTCTTCCCCACCCCTGGCACATGCTCTGCCTACCCCTGACCGTAGCTGACCGGCTCCTGCATATCTTCCAAGCCTCACTAGAGACATCACTCCAACCAGGAAGCCTTTGTGATTCCCAAAGTCTGAGTTAGACGTTCCTCTTCCATGTCTGCCAGTTACCCTTTATTCTTACTGCAACACTTAATATGTAATGGTCTTTCTTATTTTCTCCTGGGCTGTTGTTATCTACCTCCAGGGGTGAGCACGATGACCGGCACATAGTTGATGTTTAATAACAAGTGAATAAATGGCCAGGCGGGGTGGCTCACGCCTGTAATCCCAGCACTTTGGGAGGCCGAGGCAGGTGGATCACCTGTGGTCAGGAGATCGAGACCAGCTTGGCCAACATGGTGAAACCCCGTCACTACTAAAAATACAAAAATTTTCTGGGCATGGTGGCGGGTGACTGTAATCCCAGCTACTCAGGAGGCTGAGGCAGGAGAATCACCTGAACCTGGGAGGCAGAGGTTGTAGTAAGCCGAAATCGCACCACTGCACTGCAGCCTGGGTAAGAGAGTGAGACTCCATCGCAAAAAATTAAAAAAAAAATTTTAAGTGAATAAATGGATGAAGAATAATGAATGAATGATTTTGATCTCTTGCTCTTCACCCTTTTGTCCTTCTAGTCCTGAGGCAAATGGTTCAAGGTACCATCCCCTAAAACATCAGCTCTCCAAGGACTGCCAAGACTGTTGTGCTACCTGGAAGCATTAGAACACATTGTACAATTGGCACAAATGCAAGAGAGAAGAAAATTCACACGCTAACCCCTGAGGGCTAGAAACAGGAGGGAGTGCAGCAGCTCCTGCTAAAGTGTGTGTCAGAAAACTCAGACCTTTTGTATCTGCCACTTTTATCCTGAGTATCTTTCATGAGACTGAGCCTTTCATTTTGATAGGTAATGAATTTTTACAAGTTGAAATCAAGCTAATACATTTGCAGGGATAATTTGGTTAATTACCATGTTGCTGCTGGTAGAATCAAGGGCTGGAAGTCAAAACTGTTTCCACTGCTAATATGCTCTGTGTAAAGCAGTTCTTGGAACAATTAAAACACATCTATCCAAAGTGATCAACTCGAGACATACATTTTAAATTTGTATTTATTATCATGAAAATCACATACAGTGTCCTCTGTTATTTTTTCAAATTAAGGGTTGTGAAATTACACTGATTTGCTGCAAATTACTATTGTACACACACAGATCTTAGAAAATAATTTCTAAGGTAGAAAATGATCATTTGAGGATGAAAGCAATATAAGCCTTGAAAAATTAGAACATCTATCTAGATAATAGTCATATATTTTAAATAAGACGTAATTACCTTCTTATAGTCTTGTAATTGTTTAGTTTATTATAACCTTAAAAACCTCAGAAACCTAATTTCTCCTTTGCCATTGCATTTATCCATCGTTTTATACATTCTGATAAATCTGATGTGTGGATATGCCATTCTTTGTTTTTATGCTCATTGGATTCAGTGGAATGTAAGTAGTGGGAAAATGCAGGGTTGGAACTCAGACATTTCCAGAACTCTTCCAGCATGCTCCCATGTTTATTTGCATGTTATTTTGTTCTGATTTTGGAAGCAGTCCACACAGCCCATAATTTCAGAATCGCTAACCCACCGCTGGGGTTCTTTAGCCTCCTAAATTAACTGTTTTTTGAACATGAGCCATTATTTCATTGGCCCAGAACTCCATTCCTGGGCCCACTTGTACCTCAGAAATTCTAGAAAAGTGCCGTGTGCAGCACCTCTGCACTCTAGAGACCCTCCCTCTGCCAGCACTACGTTCCTAAGCAGCTTCAGTTTCTGATGACAGCTCAGGGTAGGTGGACCTCTTCATGTGTCTCCAGATACTAGGTTTAAAAGGAATTATCACATGCTAGCACTAGCCGATATATTTTATTTGTCATAGCTCTCATACACACACTAATAAGGTACACCTATCTATGCAAGTGTGTGTCTTTCTCTCTCCCCCGGATTCCTTAGAAAGTTATAAAAGTTATATCCTACGGGCAGTTCATTCTTTATTATTGCAGTTTTTTGTTAGTAAGTTTTTTAGTGCCTTTTTGATTGTGATTTCAAACAATTAGAGATCTGTGGTTCTGTGGAATTAAAAATATTAGGATTTTGGGCTGGGCGCGGTGGCTCACGCCTGTAATCCCAGCACTTTGGGAGGCTAAGGCAGGTGGATCACCTGTGGTTGGGAGTTTAAGACCAGCCTGACCAACATGGAGAAACTCTGTCTCTACTAAACATACAAAATTAGCTGGGCATGGTGGTATATGCCAGTAATCCCAGCTACTCGGGAGGCTGAGGCAGGAGAATCACTTGAACCCTGGATGTGGAGGTTGCAGTGAGCCGAGATCGTACCACTGCACTCCAGCCTGGGCAACAAGAGTGAAACTCCATCTCAAAAAAAAAAAAGTATTTTATATTCTTTTTTAATAATTTTAATCTTATTTTAGATTGTGGGGTACATGGCATGTTTGTTACATGGGTATATTGCATGATGCTGAGTTTTGGGGTACAAGTGATCCCCTCATCTAGGTAGTGAGCCCGGGTATATCCGATCAGTGGTTTTTCAGCCCCTGCCGTTTGGTAGTCCCCAGTGTCTATCGCTTCCATCCTGATGTCTCTGTGTAGTCAGTGTCTAGCTCCTACTTATGAGTGAGAACCTGGTATTTTATTTTCTGTTCCTGCATTAATTCACTTAGGATAATGGCCTCCAGCTCCATCCATGTTGCCGCAAAGGACAGAATTTCATTCTTTTGTGTGGCTGCGTAGTATTTCATGGTGTACATATGCCACGTTTTCTTTCTCCAGTCCACTGTTGGAGGGCATGGAGATTGATTCCAGGTCTTTGCTACTGTGAATAGCACTGCAAAGAACATATGACTACTCATTTTTTAAGTATCTTTCTATGAACAGTAATTACATTTCTGAAACCTAGTTAAAATCATATGATCAGCATGCTTATTATACACTTACAATGTATTAATTTAAAGCTATTCCTCAAGTGGTTGTAAATATCTTTTCAATAGTCTCAAATATAGATTTATTTCTACATGTAAAGTACATATTATTTTTTAAAATCACCCTGGGATTCTATGCTAATTACCTTAACATTATCAGAATACTTATTTCTGCACATTTATTAATACTTTCTGAATCATTGTAGCTTTCTCTTCTCTGGCAGTAACTTGTGACCTAATGGTATTTTTGGTCAGTTCTTTGAACATGTTTTTGAATGCAGTTTAACAGTGCATGCTTGGGGCGGGCAGGGGGGTTGGGGAAGGATAGGCTTTTAAAAATAGTACCTTTAAAGTTAGCTAAAAATGTTTGTAAACACTTATTAAAAAAAGATCAACTCCCCAAGACCTACCTAGGCTGCAGCTCTGGAAACCAGATTACAGATTGAGAGCCTGGTGAGTCAAAGCCTGGGCTTTCAGTATGGAGCCATTTGAAAACTTTGTTACAGATAACCAGAGGGAAAGCATGAAAGGGAGAAGAAAACCCAGCGCAGTGCAGTGAAGAGGAGGATACTGCCCAGAAAAATGAGGTGCAGCAAGTTCTGTCCAGACAGTGAGATAAAAACCTCCTGTCTGGTCTACAAAATAAGCGTTTATCATTCTGACTTTTTAACTTACAGTTTCCTTGTTTTCCTGCTGAAGTCGCCAGGAGCCCCTTCACGCACACCCCGACCCCGAACTCTGGAAAAAGGCAAGAAATAAAAACAGAGCTCTTTTGGAGGTTGGCTAGTTATCGTATGGATGAGGAGCCCACTGTGATGGGAATAAAGCCCCGGGAACAGCAGCAGATTCCTAGCATGTTTCAAACTGTGTGGATGCGGGGAGGGGTCATGGCAGCGGAGCCATCTAGAAAGATTGTCAGCAGCCCTTGGATAGTGGAAATGATTAATCACTTAAGCACAAAAGAACACAAAGAGAGATTTGTTAAGAATAAGCAGGGGACAGAGTGTCAGCTCCAGGGGTGATGGGCTCATCTGTTTAATAATGTACTTTCAAAGTGTGTGTGCCACATCAAAAGCAAAGCACGTGCAACTGGAGGAAAATGAAATGAAAAGGCAGTGGCTAAAATATTTGATGAATGTAAAAGAAATGCTGAGAAAATGAGATCAGCAATAAATTTGGTTTGGCAATTTTTTTTAATGTGTGCCTCCACCCCCATCCCCAGTGTCTTAGCATCACTGGGAAAACTCATCTTCCCACAAAAGATGTGTCTTGGACCTCTTATCCCCAAAAATGATGAAGGGCCCATCAAGTCAGTATTGTGTGATGACCGCCTTTCTTTAAGGCGCAAGGATATGAAGCATCTTGTGACGTCATCTTGTCTTACAGAGAAGGAAGCTGAGATGCAGAGAGGTTAACACAGCGAGTAAGAGATGGAGCTTAAACTCAGGCCTCCCAGAGCCCAGCTCACATTCCTAAAATCACAGAGTAATTTTTTTAAATATCAATATTTCCAAAATGTAAGAAGGAATAAATTCTTCTTGTGGGGACACAAGACTTGTGTTTATACCACCTCTTTCTCACAGCCTTGGGGAAATGAAAGGTTGTGCCCTGGCTGCCTTTGTTTCTTCATTGGTGAGAAGCTGCAGATTGCTTGTGAGGAGTTAGACTGAGGCTCTCAAATGCCTGTTGTGTGACACGAGGGGCCCTAGTGAGCTTAGAAATAGTCATGTGCCGCATAACAGCGTTTTGGTCATCACGAGGTCATAGCACAAGGCATTACTCACTGCCTGTGGTGATGTTGGTGTCGGCAAACCTACTGTGCTTCCAGTCGGATAAAAGCCCAGCACATACAGGTATGTCCAGTACAGAACAGTTGAGAATGACAAGGAGCGATTGTGTCACTGGTTTATGTATTGACTATACCAAGCTGGTCCAATCTGTGGGCTGCATGCAGCCCAGGATGGCTTTGAATGTGGCCCAACAAAAATTCGTAAACTTTTTTAAAACATGAGATTTATGCACAGACCTTTTTTTTTTTTTTTTTTTTTTAGCTCATCAGCTATTGTTAGTGTTAGTGTATTTTATATGTGACCCAAGACAATTGTTCTTCTTCCAGTATACCCAGGGAATCCAAAAGGTTGGATACCCCTGGACTATACTATAATTTTTATTGTTATTTTAGAGCATATTCTTTCTGCTTATATATTAAAAAGTTACCTGTAAAACAGCCTCAGGCAGGTCCTTCCAGAGGTGTTCCAGAAGAAGGCATTGTTGTCCTAGGAGATGACAACTCCATGCATGTGATTGCCCTTGAAGACCTTCCAGTGGGAAAAGAGGTGGGGGAGACCAGATGCAGTGGCTCAAGCCTGTAATTGCAGCACTTTGGGAGGCCAAGACGGGCAGATCACTTGACATCAGGAGCTGGAGACCAGCCTGGCCAACATGAGGAAACGCCATCTCTACTAAACATACAAAAATTAGACAGGCATGGTGGCTTGCGCCTGTAATCCCAGCTACTCAGGAGGCTGAGGCAGGAGAATCGCTTGAACCCGGGAGGCAGAGGTTGCAGTGAGCCAAGATTGCGCCACTGGACTCCAGTCTGGGGGACAGAGTGAGACTCTATCCAAAAAAAAAAAAAAAGAAAAAGATGTGGAGGAGAAGACAGTGATATTGATGATCCTGACCCTGTGTGGGCCTAGGCTAATATGTATGTTTGTGACTTAATTTTGACAAAAAAGTTTTAAAAGTAAGAAAAAAATTTAAAAATCTTAAAAATAGGAAAAAGCTTACAGAAGAGGATATAAAGAAACTTTTTTGTATAGTTGTACAATGTGTTTGTGTTTTAAGTGTTATTACAAAAGAGTCAAAAAGTTAAGAAACTTTAAAAGTTTATAAAGTCAAAATGGTGCAGCAAGCTAAGGTTAACTTATTATTGAAGAAAGAAAAATATTTTTATGAATTTAGTGTAGCTTAAGTGCATAGTGTTTATAAAGTCTACAGTAGTGTACGGTAATGTCCTAGGCCTTCATATTCACTCAGCACTCACTCACTGACTCACCCAGAGCAACTTCCAGTCCTGCAAACTCCATTCATGGAAAAAGCCCTATGCAGATGGACCATTTTCAACCTTTTATGCTATATTTTTACTGCACCTTTTCTGTGTTTCGCTATGTTCAGATACACAACATACTTACCCTTGTGTTACAGGGGTGTTACAGTTGCCTACAGTATTGAGTACAGTAACATGCTGCACAGTTTTGTAGGCTAGGAGCAATAGGCCATACCATATAGGCTAGGTGTGTAGCAGGCTGTGCCATCCAGGTTTGTGTAAGTGCACTCTATGATGCTTGCACAATGACAAATTCACCCAACAACACATTTCTCAGAATGAATCCCTGTTGTCAAGTGATGCATGACTGTGCCTTTGATAGTTCCTTACAAATTGATCTTGAGTGTGTATTCATGTGTAACCTAGTTACTGAATAATGCGTCTCGAAATGTTGGATTCTTTTTGCATCCGCCTGTACTGTGCTGCCTTCCATGGAGCTCTATGATGACTGGCACCTCCTGGTGGAGGCATCCTTCCCATATTACCCCCAGTAAAAGCAACAACAGGCAAGGCTGTCCTCTTCCCCAGGAGGGGGAAGGTAAAGATGGAGAGTCAGGAGAAACCAAGAGTTTCCAGGTGGCAGAAGCTCCAGCTCCCCTGACCACACAGTGTGGGTTTTCACCAGAGCTTGAGCCTTAGCATCAGCCACTCCTACGTTCAGCAACAGCTTTGGTGTTTACTGGCTGGGTGACGCTGACCCAATATAGATGTCAATAGAGTGTACATTTTGCAGGGAAAAAAGCTACTGTTCTCATCTATTATTTCATATGCTTGTTACATCTATTGCTGAATAAATTTGTGAATACACACATCTTAGTGAATCAACATATCTATTAAAATGTTTTCATTCATCAAATGTGGTTGTGGAGGTAAACCAATTTTGTAAATCTGAGATTGAAGGAAACACTTTATTTTGGGACTAATGACTGTTAGCTGCTATTATTCGTGTTAAAATAACTGAATATTTCCAGATTCATTAGCGACGAGGTTTACTTAAAAGAAATCTCAACCTATAAAATCTATTTGTAGAATATTTGTGAGATTGTATTTAATGCTAAGAAACAATTGCTTTGCTAAAGGATTCTTGGCTATAGGAAAGAATTAATCTAGCATTAATAGTAAAATTCCCTGAAGAATCTAGATATTTGTTTACAGTTTCTTTACAACTTAGCATTAATTTGAAAACCAAAAGTGTTGGAAATAACTTTGGATTTAATTGAAAAGCAATAAAATATACTGACAAAGCTTCCTTGGAATAAAAATGAAATCCAGTGGGATGTCATAAATCATTCTACAAAAATACAGTTTTTGTTCAACTTTTTAGGTGTATATGCCAGGTAAATTGGCTGCAGACATAATAAATGCATACTACACCCCCTGGTGGAACATTCATTTGATAGGTAGTTGATAGCTTTTTATCTCTTTAAATACAATGTGCTTATTTAAATGTCTTTGCCTTCTTAGTTGATTGTCAGTTTATGTTCATTTATGCCAACTTATACCTGTAAGTTGTGTTTATAAGTATGTATATATGGCTATACTAAGTATGCCCAATGATGAATTAGATTACCCAGGCAAAGTAATTTTTATAATACATGTTCTAGTATACTATATTTCTAAAAATTTATTTTGAGAATTCACAAAGAATTTAAGATCATGTAGATCATGTATACCTCCTAACTTCTAGCAGTATTTTCACATAGAAATAAACTTGGTAGATTGCTTGAACCAGCTATCTCATTTATTGACAAATGACTAAACCCTCCTACTTAAATATAAGTGCTTTCTACATAAAGACGTATCCAACTAGGAGAGCAATGTGAAACTCAAAAATTTACTTGGACTTGAAAGGACTGTGAATTAAAATAGTGGGAGTTGCCAAAGAGATAGGCTCAGAAAATCCCCAGACTTTACATAGACCTTTAAACAAAGACACAGGAGGGGAAATTGATTGACATTCATTTACCAAGGGTGAAGGATTGTTGGTTTCTTTTCAACATTGTATTTTTCATTGAGGTACAGTTTTAATTTGATTAGAATGAGATTCCCTACATTTCTGTCAGGAAATGATTTTGTAGCACCCACCTAATAGTCTCAATAAGTACTTTAATGATTTGAGTATCTCTTATCTGAAATGCTTGGGACTGTGTTTCAGATTTTGGATTTTGGAATATTTGCATTATACCAGTTGAACATCCCAAATCTGAAATCCTAAATGCTACAATAAACATTTCCTTTGAGCATCACGTTGGTGCTCAAAAAGTTTCAGATTTTGGAGTATTTCAGATTTTGGATTTTGAAATTTGGAATTTGGGACACTCAACCTGTATTGGGTATATTACTTTTAAATTATATTCAGTCCCTTGAGTTATTACTATAAAAAGCCAGTTATTTCTAGGGTCCAGAAACGAGTCAGAGATGGAATTTTGCGTATGTCTTCATAAGAAGGCAAAGGCATCTAAAATTATAAACTTTGTCTTTTACTTCTGATAAGAAGTCACTTTTGAGTGAATTTAGAGTTTATAATGATACTGTGATTACTTGAAACTGAAGGATTGGACATGCATATTCAATGTAGTAAATACAGTAATAAGTTTTCTGACTCATTTTCTTCTCCGACCATGGAAGCTGCAACATGTGCTTGACCCAGGCTAGTTGTTTAGCTCAGAGATTAAAGATTGCACACAACTTGGTAAAGTGCTGATAAAACAGCAACAGGCTGGGCACCGTGGCATGCACCTGTAGTCCCAGCTACTTGGGAGGCTTAGGTGGAAAGATTGCTTGAACCTAGGAGTTCAAAGCCAGTCTGAGCAACATAGTAAGACCCCATCTCTAAAAACAAAACAAAATAAAAACTCAGCAATATTTCAACTCAGAGCTAGAGGCAGTAATCTGGAAGGAGCAGTAATGCCCCTCTTACAACAGGGAAAAGAGCCAAAGAAACAAAAAACGCCTTTGAGAAATCTGAAATAGCCTGGAAAACAACAATCTGAAATATGAAGAGAGATAGACGTGTCAGGAAGAAGCAGGACTTGCACATTTGCTTACATGGGGGACACCACACAAGACCGTATGAGCCAGGAAAAAGATCTGGCTAGAAACTTTAAACAAATTCCTAAAGGCTGAACGTGGGCTCACAGGAGAGGGTGGCAGACCCGGGGAGGTTTGTACTTTCTTGTAGGCTTCTCCTCTGCCAGGTGCCCCAAGGGAAGACCTGGGAGAACCTCGAGAAGCCTCTCCTGTGGTCTTGACTGAGGAAGTTGAACAGTAGCCACTGCAGAACCTCTAGCTGAACCCATGTCCTTCATCTCTCCTACTGACTAGAACATTAATCTTCAGGAAGGATACAGAACTGCAGCCTGAGGGCACTGGTGGATCCCCCTAGAGAAGGGGAAGAAGAATGGCAACCACCAGCAATATTCAACTCAGAATCATCTTCCCTGTCATTCCTAAGAAACAAATGCCCTAATCTACAGGAGGAAGGGCAACCAAAATGTATCCTGAGGTTCCTGGTGGAAACTCACTGTACCCAGAGGAGGAGAAAAGAAGAACACAAAAAACTCTACCCATGGGGAAGGGGCAGGAATGTGCACTACCTAACATTACAGTATATCTGGAGAAAGGTCAGGAACACTTGTGAAGGACACACCACCAAGACTGTTGTTCAGAGTGCCTACCTGAGGCTGAGGCTTAATCAGAACATCAGATACCATCTTCTCTCCTACAGTCTCCAACCACCACACTAACAAGCTTTGAGAAGAATAACAGTGGAATACAACTTGGAGAACCATGCAAAGGGAGACCCAAAGCCAAGGAAGGACACTCGTAGCCAAGCAGAGAGCAGTCTTCACAAACATCTAGACTCCTGACCACATTAACAGAAACCTCCACACTGAAGAACTAACACAGGAGGAGGGCATCCTCATCTCCAAGCATGCAATGTGCTTACCTCAGAATCCACTGTCCTAGATGACATGTTTGGCTTTCAACAAAAAATTACAAGACTTACAAAACAGCAAGAAATAACAGTCTGAAGGGACAAAGCAGTCATCAGAAGTAGAATTAGATTTGACACAGATGTTAGAACTCTCAGACAAAGAATTTAAATGGCTACAATCAATATGGTAATGGCTCTTATGGAGAAGGTAAACAGCAGGCAAGATTGTATAGGCCAGGTCACCAAAGAGATGGAAACGACAAGAGAGAGCCAAATGAAAAAATTTAAAAAATGGAAAACAGAGATAAAGAGTGCATTTAATGAGTTCATCAATAGACTGGACACCATCAAACAATCAGTGAGCATGAAGATAAGTCAGCCAAAGTTACCCAAACTGAAATGCAATGAGATTTAAAAAAAAAAAAAAAAAAAAAAAGAACAGATCATCCAAGACCTATTGGATAATATCAAATGGTAACATTCATGTAATTGGAATCACAGAGGGGAAAATAGAGACAGCAGGGCAGAAGAAATAAGGGCCAAGAATTTTCCAAAATTAGTGACAGACACCAAACCGCATACCCCAGAAGCTCAAACTCAAGAGGATACCTTGCAAGATAAATATCCATACACACACACACACACACACACACATACACACACACACACACACAGAGAGAGAGAGAGAGCAGGAACCAGGATAAGAAATACAGCGGACTTCTTGTCAGAAACTAACAAGCAAGAAAACAGTGGAGGGACATCTTTAACATGCTGAAAGAGGGGAAAAAAAAAAAACCTCTCAACCCAGAATTCTATGCACAGCAAAAATATGCTTCAGACGTTAAGGAGAAATACTTTCTCAAACAAAAACTGAGGGAATTAATTGCTAGCGGACATACTCTACAAGTAATGTTGGAGGCAATTTTTTAGGCAGAAGGAATATGATATAGTCAGAAAGTCAGATCTACACAAAGAAAATAAGAGCATCAGAAATTGAATAAGTAAAAGTAAAACAGCAGCAGCAGCATGGAGTAAGTGCCAAAGGCAGGAGCCAGGACTTGTGCTGAATTCCTCTATTTGCTCATTAAAATGCAATCATTACATATTGTTTAATGAGTATGGAGTTTCAGTTTGGGAAGATGGAGAAGTTCTACAGATGGATGGTGGTGCTGGTTGTACAACAATGTGAACATGCTTAAACTGAACTGTACACCTAGAAATGGTTACAGTGGTAAAATTTTGTTATATTTTGCTGTAATAAAAAACGCAACTGATACATCCAAGGAATAAGACTGAACAATTCGTGATCATAAAGCAGCTCTATTTTTCTTCTCATTGTCTCTCTAGACCTTTTTTTGTGGGCTACTTCCTCCCCTGCCCCTGTATGAAATCTCATAGCTTCCATGGTGTTTCTAGACATTGTTATATAATAAAAAAGTTTTCCAGTCACTTCTGAGTGACAAAAATATGTCATTTTAATACAAAAATCAGCCAGGCGGGGTGGTACACGCCTGTAATCTCAGTTACTCGGGAGGCTAAGGCATAAGAATCACTTGAACCTGGGAGACAGAGGTTGCAGTGAGCCGAGATCATGCCACTGCACTCCAGCCTGGGTGACAGAGTGAGACTCCATCTCAAAAAAAAAAAAAAAAGTGTAGTTAAAATGCCAAATCATATGGCATAGTCAAAGCTCTAAACTTCAAGTTTTTCCTTCCTCCACCTTGGGCCTTCTTCAGGCTGTAATCCTGGGAAGGGTGGAGGGACATGGTTGCCCCTTCTGTCTTCCACTGCCTTGTATTTCTCCTTCTTTTATTTTTTAGCTGGGGCCCTGGCTCCTCCAGGAGCCAGAGCTAGTGTGATAAAAGAGTGGTAAGGGGCTGGAAAAATCTTACTTGGCTATTCTTGTGAGCTGGCATTGGAGATTGGAGGGTTCTTTCTCTTGTGGGATATTTTCGTGGTTCCAGAAAGATTTTCCCCATGTGAATGTCAAGCTGTAGCTCCCTTGATGAAGGTAGTGCCTCCCTTTCAATCTTCCGCGGGACCTGCCCTTCCTTCCCTATGCGTGCTCCAACTCAGCTCCTGCATGCAGTAGTATATTTTGTCTCTCTGTAGGTGGGAGTGCACTTCACATCCAGTATACCCTTCTGTGCTGTATCTCAGGCCATTCGGTTGCCTCTCCCCTGTGGGCTTTTTCAGGCTTCGGTTAGGTATCCCCAAGCCCCCAGAACAAATATAAAGTCCTTTGAGGGTGGTGGTGATGGTGGTGGTTTGTGTGATTAGAAGCTCTTTTACTTAGGCTGGAGGTGAGAAAAAAATATCTGTCATCCCCTTACCGACTACAGATAGGGGAAGAGAAATGCCACATACTACAGCAACTTTCCCCCAAGAAAGTTTCTTTCTTGGCCTCTTCAGCTTCAACCCTTGTAGACCCACAGGTGGGTATTGAGCTGAAGGTCATAACAGTCTTCTTGGACCCCTCCATTGCAAGGTTGGCCCTGCCTGGGTACACCCCTTCTTTGAGTACCCCTTCTTTGGCATCTATTATTTGCTCCTAGTCAGAAAACACAGACAGAATGGGTTTCATTAGAACAGCTTGTTCAGCAGCACTCAACTTAGTAGGGTCAGCAGCCATGTGTTTAGCTGGAAGATGCACTTTATAGAAGATGAACTGTTTTATTCTATGTGACTGTGATCTTTGCTACTGTAGTGGCTACCATCTAGGTTACAAATAAAGCAGAGTTGTTGAGGAAGCCTGGGGAGATTCTTCCCAAAATTCCCTCTATGTGAAGCTGACCTCTTAGATACAGAGAAGGCTCTAACCAGGTAGAAGTAGGTGTGTTTGTTCTCCTTTAATCTCCTCACACTCTCAGCTTCCTTGTTTCTTTTTCATATTTTTTATTTGCCTTTTTATGTGCACGTGGTCTCAGACAAGGTGCACAGACCTCACTGAAATAATGAGCCAACATGAGCATGAGGATCGTAGTACACAGGCCTTGTTATGTACTCCAGGTCAGGTTTCATAACTTCGGTAGGATCAGCCTGAGGACAAAGTGAATTCTTATTAAGAACTAGTCCTCTTTTAATTTAGTAAATGTTTCTTATCCTAGGCTTCCCAGTACTACTACTTAAAGAGCTGTTTTGGAAACATGCTGTTAGCTTTTGAATAAAACTGGTATAAAAATCTATTACACAAATGGTGTTTTCGTTTAGAATGAGAACATGGCAGTGTGATTGAGCTGTAGGTGGAACTGGTGCCGTCTCATCTTTAGAAAAGCCTCGTGTGAGCAACTCCACAGCCTCCCCTGCTCAACGCCCCTCCAACCTCTGCCTGCAACCCTGTCATGTGTACCTGCTGATGTCCTTGAAAAAGTTGTTTAAAGCATGTTATCACACAGCGTGAAAATGTTCCAGAAGGGAAGCACAGACTTGTAAAACTATGTTGGTATTTCCTGATTATCTTTTTTTTTGGAGGTCAAGCCCTTCATTTTGACACTTAATGAATAAAATGCCTGCACTGCGAGAAATAGGGTAATGAATTATAAAAAGACATAATCAGCAATGACTAAATAATTAAGAGAATTGATATGCAGAGTCATCTGGGAATGCATTAATAATAACACGATTTGTTCCATATGCTAAAGAATTCTGTTTTTAGAAAATCAGTCATCACACATGCTCCATGGCAAAAAGAAAAAAAATTAATGTTGACTAATAGGAACTGTAATTAGATGTTCTGCTTTTAAACAGCTGAATAAAAGATGAAATCATATAGAAAGTATATTTAGATACAAGTCAGAAAGTAAACCGATTATTATTCATAGTGCTGTTAATAGGAACTACAATTTATGCATCTAGTGGGAATTGTGTTAGGCAGTTAAGAAAGGGAGTCACACTCGACTTCCCTTTATGCATTTACATTTATGCATTTTCCTCTATGATACCAACGACCGTATCTGTCATCAGTGTGACTGTCAGAGTCATGGACGATGGCATGTACATGAGAATTTGGGGATTCTGGGGAAAGTTTTTTTTTTTTAACATAAGTAATTTTTTTATTTTGTTCTTTTTTTATTATTATTATTATACTTCAAGTTTTAGGGTACATGTGCACAATGTGCAGGTTAGTTACCTATGTATACATGTGCCATGCTGGTGTGCTGCACCCATTAACTCGTCATTTAGCATTAGGTATATCTCCTAATGCTACTTTCCCCCCTCCCCCCACCCCACAACACTCTGGGGAAAGTCTTATCTCCAGAGGCTGCTGCATCAGGTACCACTCAGCACGTGTGTCCTCCGTGCCTTTGTGGGGCATTACCAGCAGGTGATCATGACTTTTCAGCCTCTGCTAGTGTTTCACCTTCAGAGGTTTCGTCAGAGGGTATTGGAAGGAAGACAGTGATCTTACTTCAGAAGTAACATCTTACTTGTAGAGGCCACTGTGGGTGGCTTCTAGAAGCTGACCACTTCTGGAAAGGAAAGGAAAAAATGGAGAGGGAGACAATGTAGGGCCTGATTTGCTGGCTGGCAGGCTCTGGATGTCTGAACCTGGTCATCAGGATTGGCCACCTTACACTAATCATCAGGGCATCTCTTTGCATTGGGCACAAGAATCATTGCCCACACCCCCTTAAGGTAAGACATCAGGACAAACTGTGAGATTGTGCTTAGAATGAGCACATTTCTGGCCTTGGATTCTCTATTGAAACAATGCAGCTTTATGGAGACTAGAATAATGCTCATTGGCTTACATGACTGAAATATTTTAATGAAAGTTCTCAACTTCTCTCATTATCTGTGTTCAGGTACATAGCTACCACTGTCCACACAAGGCCAAGGCCATCGTACAGCTGCATTCTTTTATTCATACAAAGAAAATATGCAGACATAAAGCATGTGACTTATTTTAACTGTGTGCGTGAAGTGCCCACATTGCCACGTTGCTCCGCATCCAAATGGTGACTCAACCTGTAGAAATTCTTTCTGTCCTTTCGTTCTCTTGTCTCTCATGGATCAGGGATAAGACTGAATTAATGGAGGGAGAATCTGGTGCCTCAGCTCTGCAAGGGGCATACTTTATGCACTTTATTGAGTTTCTGAACAACCTCACATCTGTTTTCCTTTCATGAAATAGGAGCAGGATCTCTTCTTTTGGCAACATATGTCAATATGACACCTACTGTAAAGGTTTTTGCAGTATGGGGAGGACAAAGAGCACCAGACCAGAAACCCACATGCCTCGGTTTGAATATGCTGTTTTCTGTCCTTAAGGAAAAAAAAAAACCCTCTGTGCCTCAGTTTACTCATCTGTTATTCAGAGATAATAATAGTTTCCTTACTTGTCTTGCAAAGTAGCTGAAAGGGTTCTAACCAAGAGGATGAATGTCAAAGTGCTTTGCAAACTACAGGGTTGGTTTTGGTTGTTAATATTTTACATACTTACCACTTGCCTGACAGCATAAAGTTCTGAAGGCAATAGATGATCTTACATAAGGTCCTGAGTTGTACCCATAGAATGAATGACCTTTCATTGCTCTCAATAGATAAATAATTACAGCCAGACACACACAAGGTAGGCAGAAAAGCACGTCCCTCCCATGTCCTAATCCCCAGACCATGTGAATATGTTAAGTAACATGGCAAGAGGGAATTAAAGATGCTAATCATCCACCTTGAGTTGGGGAGATTATCCTGGATTATCTGGATGGGTACAATGTAATCATAAAGGCCCTTAGATGTCGGGGAGGAAGACAGAGGAAAGAGAATTCCAGAGATGAGAGCATCAGAAAGACTTGTCCAGTGTTGCTGGCTTTGAAGATGGAAAAAGGGGCCACAAACCAAAGAATGTGATGGCCCTGAGAAATTGCAAGGAGCAAGAACAGAGTTCCCCCTAGAGCCTCCAGAACAGAACGTGGTCTTGCCAGCACCTTGGTTTTCATGCATTTTAAACTTTTAGCGGTCAAACTCTAAGATCATGTATCTGTGTTGTTTTCAGCCACTAAGTTTGAGGTGATTTGTTAAGCTGAGATGGAAAGCCAACACACACACACACACACACACACACACACACACACACTCTCACACACTTGAACTAAAGTGGATAGACAAGATTTTTCAGATACTATTTTAAAAGGCCCTAAAGCCAAGACTAATGTGTGACCACAATTACCTGGAGGATTTAAGAACCTAATGCTTCTGCGGGTGGCTCGTTTGCCCAGGTATTTGTACTAATCCTCTGCTTTGCTGTAGCTTGATTTCCTGGCTTAAGTAAGCAATAGGTTTATTGCTCTGTGCCCTGTGGGCATTCCATAAATACTTGTTGACTGCCTGACACAGTAAGTGTTGTAATTGTCTCTCAGATGGGGGAACAGGTGATGAGGTTAAAGCGGCCAGGTAAGACAAGGGACTTCTCTGGGGTTGCATAGCAACCAGGAGGATGCTGAGCTGACATCAAGTTGTCTTTGCCTGTAATTGTCTGCCCTTTCCATAACCACAGCATTCCATTTCATGTTATCCATCTTTTTGCTCATTTCAGTTAGGCTGTGAGGTACCAGTATTGATTCAAGCCCCCAAGGATCCTGAGTAAAAATCACTGGTCCATCAGCATATCAGGAAGACTTTGAAATTCCTGAGTGCATGATGTTGATTTTGTACCTATTTATTGAGCACTTACTGTAGTCCAGTGCAGGTGTTGAAGATAGTACTGTGAATAAGACAGATTCCTTTTCCCAAAGATTTTGTAAAACAAAGTGACCTTTCCCTTACCCACAAGTTGTCCATCAGTATTTACTGGAGGTCTCCGAATAAAATGCTCTATTCAGCAGAAAACAGTTTTTTTAAAACTATTTCTTATAAAAATATAATACCTGGCCCTGTACCAAAGGAGTTAGTGAACAACGAGTAAGAAGCTTGCAAAAAATCATGGAAGCGTGCAAGTTAACAAATGTGCACATAAATACGGCGCAGTGGGATGTGGGACTCATCAGGAAAGTGGTTTCTTGTTTTTTATTTGTTTTATTGCTTCTTTGGAGGAAATAGCTTTCCTCCTTACTTGTGCTCCATGGGCACTAAATGGCAGCAATCCCAGAACATCCCCTACAGCTGGAAATTAGTGACAGCCAATGGAGGCAAAGGTGTGTGGTGGCTCTGAGGACAGACAGGCTTAGTGTTAAATTCCAGCTTTCCAGTTCACTAGCTGAGAGACACTGGGTAATCGCCTAATCCCATTGAATCTATTTTCTGCTTCTATTGAATGGGCTTTCATAGAAGGATGAAATGAGCTAATGTATGTATGACCCCCAGCAGGGTGCAAACCTGTGCCCCTTCCCCACTGCCAGAGGCGCAGGCTGCAGTAGGAGCGCCGGCCCCCCGCGTTGAGGGCTTGCCCCGTAAACCCTGAGAGCTGGGTGCCTCTGTAGCCGCTCCTTGTTCTTCTCTTCTTCTCAGCTCTGCTGTCACTTTCCTTTTCTATTGAACCTTCGCTCCCGTGTCCAAGGATATGTCTTGGAACCTCAAAGGCTTTCTGCCTTCCAGAAACTTCTTTCATATTCTAAAGAAAAATTTTTAAAGTCAAGGAACACTAATACTGCACTTCGACTTCATTCTCTGCTTTCCCTTGAAAAGACATAAGAGTGCACCTTCCTCTCTAGGTATGTGAATTCCAGTGCTTTGATTCATATCCATTGCTACCTGTTAAATTCTCCTGCCCAGGGAATGAACTCCTGTGCTTAAAAAGGAAACAAAACCTCCTCCCTTTTCTGTAGCCGCTGCCTCACTGAGTAGTCATTAAGTAAATTCAGTGTTTTAATGCACTAACAAAAACACATGATTGTTTAACAGTGTATTATGGAAAATGGTAGCATTAATAGTCTCTGTGGAGTTCTAGTTGGGGGAAAGTACATTATAGCATTGCCAAGGCAGGGGGCTGCTTCTCTATGTGAAAATAAGTTACTGACATTGTACATCATTTTTATATCTTGTTGCCAGGCAACATAAGAATGCAGTTATTGCAGTTGTGTCTACTTTCTTGGTTTTTTTTTCTTTTGTTTTTTAAAAAGCCACTTCTTAATTCTGTTAAATTAGCCTTGTTATTGATTCTGCGGCCTTTCCTGAGTGTATTGATTGAGGTTCATCCATTAGCTCAGAGGAGGAGGAGAGGCAGGTTTGTGTTTATAGCTAGAACACATGCATTAGTTGTAATCACTAGTTTTCTTGTTCATCACTCTGTGTTTTCATACAGAGACAAATAGAGTTCTGGTACCTTGGCATGTGATAGCCAAAGAACTACAGTAAGAACAACAGAGTGTGCTGGTGAATCCAATGAATAATGACACTTATTTTCTAGAGTAAGCTTACTGTCATTGATGGTCCTGGGATCCCAGAATATTTCTTTGTATACCTTTTCCTAAAGTATGGCTCTCTTGATTCTGCCTTGTTCACTTGTTCTTGTTCTTGTTTCCTGCCATTGTGTTACATCAGTTTCCATACGCACTGTCACTTAAGAAAACCTTGAGAGTGCTGTTTAGGAAAGGTGGTAAGAGTGAGGAATGGGAATTTTAAATTCTAATCAAACAGAGTTCTTCTGGCCTCTCTTTAACCCACTCTTCTAAGGTTCCCAGAGCCTCGTACTAAGGCGTAGCTATTTTGGTTGCCTCCCCTTCACTGCATTGGAGAGGGAGGGATTCCTACCCTATGGTAATGGGGATGGCTGAACACACAGCCCCTGACAATGAACAGATGAGATGGACAGGCACTTATTAATTACATATACTCACAGCCTGGGAAGGGGCTCAGGGGCACGCAGGGGTTGTATTCAGGAACAGAGTGAGCCAGCGGGGACTGCCTGAGGCCAGCTTTGTAGTAACAAAAGGGTAGGTTGACCCCCGGTTCTCACAGTAGGATGTGATTGGCTTGTTTGAATAATTCCACAGGCTGGCAGGGAGCTAAACCCACCACTCAGTGATAAGCAGGAACTGTGCCTGGTCCCCTTGCTAAAGAGGGTGTTTGGCTCAAGACTTTATCCATGGGGGCGGTGTGGGGAGAACTTGCGGTTAGGCCAATTGAAGCCTTCCTTGTTTTACCAGATGTCAAGGCAGCAAGTAATATTGACTCTTAATTTCAGGACTAAGATCACAGCATCAGGTGACTAGATTGGTTCTTTTGACCTCAGAGTGAAAAACCAGGACCACGGAGTAGAATTTATGAATTGAGACTCAATATCAAAAAGACCTTTCCACCAGTTGAGATATCAGAAAGCCAAATGGTCAATTAGGGGATGTGACAGTTCTCCATCCCAGGAAGAACAGAAACTGGGTACGTTGGTAGGAATTCATGCATAAGGTATGTGGTGAGTCCAGGGTCCTTTCCAAACTCCAGATTCTGTCATCTTATTAGACTTCAGGAGCCGACAGACCATGCAGCAACCCACCCACCACTCCATTTTCTCTGCCTTGTCCTACACACCATCCTCTTCCACCCAGAACCCTGTTTCCTCATTTATGAGGTGACAACCAGCTAATCTGATGAGCCAAAAGTGCATTCATGGGTGACAGGTTCAATTCATGAACATGTAAACAGCAACTTTCTCTCGGTATCTGTTGATGAATGCAAGGGGTAGCCCTGGTGGTGCCAGTAACACCACACAAGCAACACAGGGAATGTGGGGGGTTGGGCTGAGAAGAATGCCATGCTTCCCAGTTCTGCACAAGCCTCAGCTGAGCTTTGAGCTCTTAAACCCCTGAGGTCATGATCAACTCCTGATAAACCAGGAAGTTTCCATGTGCCACATTCCAGGAGTATGTCTCTTTCTTCAGAAATGATGAAAGTCTGTTGGAACAAAACCAAAACACACAAATGTATTTTACTGTGGATTCTCAGTGGTATTCATGTAAATATTCAGCATTCAACATGGAGCGCTTACTGTTGGCCATACACTGTGCTGGGCTCCAGTCATCTTCCCAACAAAGATGCATTAAGAACAAAGCTGGTAAATTTTTTATCTTGAATGAGGGTTGGGGGGGTGGAGACAGGTATATGAAGAGGGGATGGGACTCCTGTGACTAGTAGGTCTGCTAGTCCAGGTTCTGCAGAATCAGGGTTCTTCTAAGTTACTTGCTCTGTCATATCAAGTTCAACTGGGATTTCCCCCCATCAAGTCTGGAGTGGTTACCCAGAGGAAACAAATAGGGAGCCAGGTTCCTGGTGCACCGCATTGAATTTGTTCAGGGGTCCCCATCCTCCTCCATGCTCCTGGGGTCCTGGTACACACTCCCGTCACAGAGCTGAGCATTTGCAGTGTTAGGCTTGTTTACGTGTCTGCCCTTTTCCTGGAACATGGACTCCATGAGAGTAGGGGCTATTTCCCGCTCTGTGTTGCATATCCCATACCCCACATGCTGCTTCACATATAGTAGACAGAAGCTCAATAAATGTTGATGGGAGTAATTAATTAATGAATTGAACATTAACCTACTGCAGATGAATTCACAAGATGATTAGTGCTAGAGCAGTCTGCTGAAATTGGACTACCCTAGAAACCAAGTTGATCGGATCTGACAAATGCAGACCTTATTTATCATGGCTGATGCAATGCACAATATGAGGGTTTAGCCTGTGGTTTACTATAACTGTTCTGCTCTTTTTTTTTTCTGTCATCTCTGTGGGACACATTCTTTTATTTTGCATTTGCGTTTCTTATTTTGTCCAATAATAAGTTGTCATTTGAGAATGATCTTTGTGAACATTTCCAGGTTAAACTGTTCAGTTTTGAAAGATGTGCTGGTTACATGTGATGTGAAGAGACAAAAACATCCTGTTCCATGAAAAGAGCAGGCAAATGTTCCTTCATCGTGTGTGTGTGTGTGTGTGTGTGTGTGTGTGTGTGTGTAAGACTCCTGCAGGCAAATGTTTCCTGCGCTAAGCATTTCCTCTCCTGGAACTCACATTCAAAAGAAGAAATAGACATATACATAATTATGAGGCAATAGGATAAGTGTTATGTTATTAATGATTAAATATGTACAAAGTGTTACAGGCAGGTCTGAAAAGAAGTAGGGATTTTCCTGCACAGAGCATACTCGGCTGTGGTGTTGATTGTGGTCAGAAAATCAATAATTGACTGCTGGTTTACATGATGAGGATTATTTCCTCAGGCAACAAATTGTAATGATTTATTATTAGATTTTTTTTTAGTTTTGAAAGCCATTACTGTCCATATTCTCTTTGTGTTTTATTTATTGGCTCATGTGTTTGTCTGAACAACACAAGGCCAGAGAACACATCTGATTTGTCATTTTATCCCCAGCATCAAGCACACTTGAATTATTATCATAATACCACCAATGTAACACACTTCTCACTTTTCGAAAATGTTTCTTCTTTAAGTTGAACTTAAACGAAGAGAGGGATGTTTCTTATTATCAAGCAGGTATATAGTCAACATTTATTTTTTTAAGTAACATTATGCCTTTGAAACCAAGCATGAGATTCAGATATACCATTTCCTGGATTTACCAAAACATCAGCTGGGTGATGACTTTTGTACTAGTCATCACTGCTCATTATTTGCTGTCAATTACACTAAGAAAACTTTTTAAAATACATATATTTTATTTTAATAGCTTTTAGGGTACAAGTGGTTTTTGGTTTCAAGATGCATCGTGTAGTGATGGAGTCTGATATCTTAGTGCACTTGTCATCCAAGTAGTGTACATTGTACCCAACGTGTTGTTTTTTATCCCTTGCCCGCATTTCATCTTTCCCTCTTCTGAGTCACCAAAGTCCATTTTACCACTCTGTATACCTTTGCCTTTCCATAGCTTACCTCCACTTCTAAATGAGAATATAGGGTATTTGGTTTTCCATTCCTGAGCCACTTCACTTAGAATAATGGCCCCCAGCTCCATCCACATTGCTACAAAAGACATTATTTCATTCTTTTTCATGGTTAAGTAGCATCCTGTGGTGTATATATCACATTTTCTTTATCCACTCATCAGTTGATGAGCACTTAGATTGGTTCCATATATTTGCAATTGTGAATTGTGCTGCGATAAACATGTGTGCTGATGTCTTTTTAACGTAATGACTTATTTTCCTTTGGATAGATACCCTGTAGTGGGATTACTGGATTGAACAGTTGATCTACTTTTAGTTCTTCGAGAAATCACCATACTGTTTTCCATACAGGTGGTACTAATTTACATTCTCACTAGCAGTGTATAAGTGTTCCCTTTTCACCACATCCACACTAACATTTATTGTTTTTTGACTTTTTAATAACAACCATTCTGGCTGTGGTAAGTTGGTATCTCTTGTGGTTGTAATTTGCATTTCCCTGATGATTAGTGATGTTGAACATTTTTTCATACTTTTTTTGGCCATTTGTGTATCTTTTGAAAAATGTCTATTCATGTCATTTGCCTATGGTTTGATGGGATTATTTGGCTTTTCTTGCTGACTTGTTTGAGTTGTTTGTAGATTCTAGAAATTAGTTCTTTGTCACATAAATAGTTTGCAAACATTAGTCTCATTCTGTGGGTTGTCTGTTTGCTCTGATGATTATTTCTTTTGCTGTGCAGAAGCTTCTCAGTTAATTAGGTCTCATTTATTTTTTGTTTGTTTGTTTTTGTTGCATTTGCTTTTGGGTTCTTAGTCATAAATTCTTTGCCTAGGCCAGTATCCAGAAGTGTTTTTCCTAGGTTTTCTTCTAGATTTTTTTCTGGTTTCAGCTCTTAGATTTAAGTGTTTGATCCATCTTGAGTTGATTTTTGTAGATGGTTAGAGATAAGAATCCAATTTCATTCCTCTACATGTGGCTGTCCAGTTTTCTTAGCACCATTTATTGAATAGGGTGTCCTTTTTCCAATTTATGTTTTTGTGTGCTTTGTCAAAGATCAGTTGGTTGTATTTGGCTTTATTTCTGGGTTCTTTATTCTATTCCATTGGTCTGTGTATCTACATTTATACCAGTACCATGCTGTTTTGGTTACTATAACCTTATAGTATAGTTTGAAGTCATGTCATGTGATGCCTCTGGCTTTGTTCTTTTTGCTTAGGATTGCTTTGGCTTTTTAGGCTCTTTTTTGGCTGCTTATGAATATTGGGATTTTTTTATTTTTCTGTGAAAATGATGTTGGTATTTTGAAAAGAATTGCATTGAATCTGTAGATTGCTTTGAGCCACATGGTCATTTTTATAATGTTGATTCTTCCAATCCATGAGCATGGGATGTATTTCCATTTCTTTGTGTCATCTTTTTTTTTGTATTATTATTATTATACTTTAAGTTTTAGGGTACATGTGCACAACGTGCAGGTAAATCATGCTGCTATGAAGGCACATACACACGTATGTTTATTGCGGCACTATTCACAATAGCAAAGACTTGGAACCATCCTGAATGTCCAACAATGATAGACTGGATTAAGAAAATGTGGCACATATACACCTTGGAATACTATGCAGCCATAAAAAATGATGAGTTCATGTCCTTTGTAGGGACATGGATGAAGCTGGAAACCATCATTCTCAGCAAACTATTGCAAGGACAAAAAACCAAACACCGCCTGTTCTCACTCATAGGTGGGAATTGAACAATGAGCACACATGAACACAGGAAGGGGAACATCACACACCAGGGACTGTTGCGGGGAGGGGGGAGGGATAGCACTGGGAGATATACCTAATGCTAAATGACGAGTTGATGGGTGCAGCACACCAACATGGCACATGTATACATATGTAACAAACCTGCACATTGTGCACATGTACCCTAAAACTTAAAGTATAATATTATTTCTTTCAGTAGTGTTTTGTAGCTCCCCTTATAGAGATCTTTCACTTCCTATCCCTGAAGAACATAAGTGCAAAAATCCTCAGTGAAATACTACCAAACAGAATCCAATAGCACATCAAAAAGATAATTCACCATGATCACTAGGGATGCAGGGATGGTTCATCATATGCAAATCAATAAATGTGATACATCACATACACAATTATAAACAAAAACCATATGATCTTCTCAATAGAAACAGAAAAAGCATGTGATAAAATCCAGCAACACTTTATCATATAAACCCTCAACAAACTAGGCATAGAAGGAACATACCTCAAAATAATAAAAGCCACATATGACAAACCCACACATACTGAATGGGGAAAAGTTGAAAGCGTTCCCCCTAAGAACTGGAATAAGACAAGGATACCCACTTTCACCACTTCTATTCAGGATAGCGCTGGAAGTCTAGCTGGGGCAGTCAAGCAAGAGAAGGAACTAAAGGGCATTCAAACTGGAAAAGAGGAAGTCAGACTATCTCTTTTTGCTGGTAATATGATTGTATACCTAGAAAACCCTAAACACTCCACCAAAAGACTTCTAGATTTGATAAATGAATTCAGTAAAGTCTTAGGTTACAAAATTCATGTACACAAATCAGTAGCACTGCTATACACCAACAGTGACCAAGCTGAAAGTCAAATCAAGAACTCAGTCCCTTTTACAATAGCTGCAAAAAAAAAAACCAAAAACCAAAAAACAAAAAAACACCACAAACTCTAGGAAAATACTTTTTATTTTTTAGAGACAGAGTCTCACTTTATTGGCCAGGCTGGAGTGCAGTGGCATGATCATAGCTCACTGCCACCTCAAACTACTGGGCTCAAGTGACCCTCTTGCCTCAGCCTCCTGAGTAGCTAGGACTACAGGCGCACACCACTGCACCTGGCTAAGTTTTTAAAATTTTTTGTAGAGACAGGGTCTCACCATCTTGCCCAGGCAGGTCTCAAACTCCTGGGCTCAAACAGTCCTCCCGCCTCAGCCTCCCAAAGTGCTGGGATTACAGGCACTGCGACCAGCCAAGAAAACTTTTAATGTAAGTGGGAATAGGTTAAAAATGCAGTCAGACCTCATGATCACTTGAAGAGAGCTGCCTTTTTGTCTCCATTTCCTACATCCAGATGCTGAGCTCTTGAAGGTTTCTAATATTCTCATAAGATAAAAATCCATTAAAAAAGTTTAAGGTATTCAACATGTCATGTTAAATAACTGGCTTACTGGATTTTAAATTGTGTTTTTAGTTAAAATGACTTTTAGAAGGCCTAAGTAGTGAGCTTTGAAAGTGTGTCTCCCATACTTGCATTATTCATTTAAAAGAAATAATTTCCATAACTTTTTAAACTTGGTAATCACGTTTTAATTATGTAATTACACATTCTAATTATACAGTTAAATCCGATTACAGTAATTATGTAATTATATGATAATTGATACATAATATACATGTAAAAACCTGCATATGCATGCATTTAACAAAGGAAATAGTTCTATTGGGAGGTGCTTATGGGAAGAGTGGCAAAAGGGTTGACTTACAGAAAATAATGGAACTTGGCTGATTAATGACTTGAAATAATAGAGACCCCACATACAATTATATATAAGTAACTCATGCTATAGAATTTGTTTTTACAATTTCCGCTTTTCTGGACAAAGGTAAATACATGAGCTCAGGAGCTGGGATTCAGGGACATAATTAAGAATGAGAGGTCATAAAAGTAGATGTCAAGCTAGTGACATGGTGAAAACTTTTTAGCAGAGCAGCCTCCTGCATCCAGATTGTCTCGAAGGACATGGGAAGTACAAGTTCTGTGCTTCAGTAGTGGGAACTTGAGACTCCCTTCAGAGTGGGGAAGTATCTGCTCAGGACAGTCTCCTGCTTGGTCTGTGAGTTACCTTGCTTAGAGGTCCACCCCTGCCTTTCCAATCAGTAGTGCCATTGGCTTCGCTTTGTTGACTCTGTAAATATTACAATCACCAAAATCTGTTGAAGCACTGAATACCAGGTTAATGAAAGCATGAGAAAATATTTTGTAGTGCATTTGGACTAAGATTAGAGAAGAAAGTTAACCTATGAAATTACAAGAAGAAATTGAAGCTGACATACTTCGAAATTTCTGATAAATTTCTCCAAATTATTTAGCTGATGTTGATGAAAGAAACCTTGCTGGGAGCTTACAGAAAGTATTACATGTACGAAGTCTAAATTGCATGGAATTAGGAAGAAATAGGAAACATCATTTTTGCGTTTCTTTATTGAGATATAATTGACATATAAACTGCAAATATTTAGAAAGATGATTCGGTAAGCTTTCACATTGGTATATACCGGTGAAAATATCACATATGTATAATTATATGTAAGTAACTCACGCTATAGAATTTGCATTATTATTGTTTTGTAAGGTAATGAATGTATCCATCATTGTCAAATTCATTCTCAGACCCCCTTGTAATTGATCCCTCCTGCCCTTCTCCACACACCCCACTCATCCCCAGGCCACCACTGCTCTGCTTTCTGTCACTATGGGTGAGTCTGTATTTTCCTAGAGTTTTATATATGTGGAATCATACAGCATGTACTTTCTTTTTTGGCTTCCATCACTCTGTGTAATTATCCTGAAATTTATCCATGTTGTTGCATGTATCAGTTGTTCATTACTTTTCGTTGCTGAGCCATCTTCCATTGTACGGACATAACAAAATTTGTTTATCCCTTAACCTGTCAGAGGACGTTTGGGTTGTATCCATTTGGGGGCAGTTATACGTAAAGCTATTACAAATATTTGTGCACATGTTTATAACACACAAAATGTCTTCGTGCTTTCTCATCTTTGGGGTCAATACCTAGGAGTGGAATGTTTGGATCAAATAATAGGAGTGTGTTTAACATTTTCTTAAAAACCCACTAAACTGTTCTCCAAAGTGCTTATATCATTTTACATCTCTACCAGCAATGGAGGAGAGTTCTTGTTTCTCCACATCCTTGCCAACACTTGATCTTTTTAATCCTAAACATTCTAATAGGTATGTAGTGGTATCTCATTGTGGTTTTAATGTGCATTGCCTTCATGACTAGTTGTATTGAGCATCTTTTCATACACTTATTTTCCATCCATATATCTTCTGTGGTGATGTGTTCAAAACTTTGGCCTTTTTTACTAGGTTGTTTTGTTCTCATTGTTGATTTTTGAAAATTCTTTTTTATATGTTCTAGATTCAAGTCATTTACATACTTTGCAAATATCTTCTCTAAGTATGGGGCTTGTCTTTAGAGATTGTAAAGACATGTCTTTCAAGCTTTTTTTAAAAATTAATTTCTATGAAGTTCTGTTTTACATTTTTTAATTTATGGTTCTTGTTTTTGGAGTTGTGACTAAGAAATCTTGGTATAATCTAAAGTCACAATGGATTTTTTTCTATGTTAGATTCAGAACATTTTGCAGTTTTAGACTTTACATTTGGGTTTAAGATTCATTGTGAAGTGTGGATGGAAATTCAACTTTTGCACATGAGTATCCAGTTATTCCAGTACCATTTGTTGAAATACTGTCCTTTCTCCACTGAACTGCCTTTGCACTTTTGCTGAAAATCAGTTGTTCGTAGATATGTGGTATATTTCTGGATTCTCTGTTTGGTTCTTGTCAGTCCTTACACTGGTATCACACTGTCTTGGTCACTATAGCTGTATGATTTTCTATCAAATAGTATAATCTTTCAATTTTATTGTTGTTTTGGTTATTTTAACACCTTTTCTGTGTAAATTTTAGAACCAACTTGTCAATTTCCACACAAATAAAAAGCCTATTAGGATTTTTATTATGATTGCATTGAATCTACAAATGAATTTAGAAAGAATTGGCATCTTAACAATATCGATTCTTCCAAATCATGAACATGGTATCTCTCTCTATTTGCTTTTCATCAATTGTTAAGGGTCTTTTTTTCTTTTATTATTTATTCAAATATATTTTCTACCCTCCCCCTTCTCCTTTAGGGAACTCCAATTTTATGTGAGACCACACATGTAGTCATTCCACAGTTCACTTATATTCTTTTTTTCTCTTTTTACTATTTTTTCTCTCTGTGTTTCATTTTATGTGGTTTGTATTATTATGCCTTGAAGCTCACTAGTGCTTCTTTTATTATCTCTGTTCTACCATTAGAGATTTATATCTCTTTAATTTCTCTCTGCAGTGTTTTATAGTTTTTAATATACAGGACTTGAACATCTTTTGTCAGATTTATTCCTAAGTATGTTTTATTTTTGATACTAGTATACATGGCATTTATTTTTAAATTTCAGGTTATATTTACTAGTTGCTGGCATATAGATATGTAATTTATATTTGTTTACTGATCTTGTATCCTGCAACTTTGTGAAACTAACTTATTAATTTTAGTAGCTTTTTTTGTAGATTTCATTACATTTTCTACCTAGACCATGGTGTCATAGTGTTGTTCAAGCTACATTGGTTAGAAAAGTCTGACTAATTTCCTTCCTACATATTCTATCAATTACTAAGGGCAGGATACTGAAATGTCTGACTATAATTAAGGGACTCTCTATTTCTCCTTGAAGTTGTATTCGTTTTTGCTTCTTGTATTTTGAAGCTCTGTTGTTAGGCACATAAGCATTTAGATTTTTATGTCGTATTGATTGGTCGGTTTGATGTTGTGATATAAACTTCGTTATCCCTGGCTGCATTGAGATCTACCTTAATATTAATATAGCCAATTCAGCTTTCTTTTGATTAATGTTAGCATGTAATATATATTTCTATCATTTTATTTTAATCTATTTGGTTTTTCTTATACTTACAGTATATTTCTTATGAACAGCATATAATTGGTTCTTGATCTTTTAATGCAGTCTGCTCATTTCTGTCTTTTAACTGGGATTTTATAGTATTTACATATATTATTTATTTATTATTTATCCGATTGGATAAATAAAAACGGGTTGGAAAATAGACAATCCTAACCATATCAATAATTACATTCAATGTAATTCAATGCAATTAACATTGAATGCAATTATTCAATGTAATTGAATAATTATTGCCCTTTCCTCTTGTCCTGTCTTCTTTTGCATTGAGTTATTTTTTTGTTTTCATTTAATCTCATTTGTTGTCTTATTAGCTATTACTCTTTGCTTTGTTATTTTAGTGGTTGCTTTAGGAGTTATAGTAGACATCTTTAGCTTACTGTCAAGTAATATTTTACCACTTCATGTTCAGTGTATGAACTTTGCAATTCTTCGTTACTCCTTCCCCAGCCACCTTTTTCCTATTGTTGTCAAACATTTTACTTGTATATGTTATCAACTCCAAAAATATTATTATTTTTTCTTAACTAATCAATTATATTTTAAACATATTCAAATTCTAAAATATGTTTAATAGACTTACCATTTTTCAGTTCTCTTTATTGCTTTGAGTATATTTATATTTCTGTTTGTTAGCACTTTCCTTCTGCCTCAAGGGCTTCCTTTAACATTTTCCATAGTGCGGACCTGCTGGTTATGAACTTTTCCAGCTGTTGCATATCTGAAAATGTCTGTATTTTACCTTAGTTTTTGACAGATATTTTTGTCATATATGTATTTTGGAGTTATTTATTTTCTTTCCACGTTTTGAAGATGTTGCTCCACTGTCTTCTTACTTGCATTGTTTCCAACAGTAAATCTGTTGTAATCCTAATCTCTGTTTCATCTTTCTCTGGCTGTTTTAAATGTTTTTCTTTTACCACTGGTTTTGAGCAATTTGATTATACTTTGTCCTTTTGTAGCTTTCTTCATGTTTTCTGTACCTATCATAACTGAGTTTCTTACATATGTAAATTTATGTTTTTTATCAAATGTTAAGGTTTTGTTCCTTCATTATTTATTTAAATATATTTTCTACCCTCCCCTTTCTCCTTTAGGGACTCCAATTTTATGTACATTAGATCACACATGAAGTCGTTCTGCAGTTTACTTGTGCTCTTTTTTCTCTCTGTGTTTCATTTTGTGTAGTTTCTGTTGTTATGTCTTCAAGCTCACTAATGGTTTCTTTTACAATCTCTATTCTACCATTAATTGCATTCAATGTATATTTTCATTTCATATAGTTTTCATCTCTAGAAGCTCAGTTTGGGTCTTTGGTATATCTTCTATGTCTCTACTTAACTTTTTGGACATACATATTACGAATAGTAACTGTTTAATATCTTTGTCCAATAAGTCTGACATCTGTGGCTATTCTGGGTTGTCTTATTTTTTTCTCACTATGGGTTGCGTTTCTTGCTTCTTTGCATGTATGGTAATCTGTCTGTCTGGTAATCTTCGGTTGGACCCAGACAGAGTTTTGCTTTTTTGTATTTCTACAGATCTCCCTGTGCTTTGTTCTGGGATGTAGTTAAGTTACTTGGAAATAGTTTGATTGTTTTGGGTTTTGTCTCCACAGTTTGTTAGGTGAGAAAGAGCATCGTTTAGTCTATGACTAATTATTGCCTAGTACTGAGGCAAGATTCTTTTGAGTGCTCTATCCAATGCCCTGTTAATTATAAGGTTTTACAGTCTGGCTGGTGAGCACAATTTCTGTTCCTGGCCTTGTAAGCACCTGGTATTTTTTTCTGTAATCCTTTCAGATGATTCTTTCCCTAGCCTCAGGTTATTTTTTCATGTACTTTGTGCCACTCAGGACTCTGCTGAATATTCAGGGAAGACCTGCTGATCTTCAAGATTCTCTCTGTACAGCAATCTCCGCTCTTGTGTCCTGAGCAGCAAACTCAAGTCAACTTGTTCTCCCCAGACTCTCACCTCAGTGTGTTCACTGGGCTTTCTCAGGGTTTCCCCTCCCTGTGCTATAGCCCAGAAGCTCTTAGTGCAGTAAGCTGGGGCAGTCATACAGCTTGCCTCATCAGTTTTTCATTTCCTGGGAATTAAGTTGTTGGTTGCTTGATGTCTAGTGCTTGAAAATCTTTGCTTCATGCATTTGTTCCAAATAAGAAACTTTTTGAGTTAAAATATATTTTATTATAAAGCAAAACAAATTTATGACACAATGTAATAAATTGAAGAGTTTTGTATTAAGTAATGTATTTGTTAGCACAGTGTATTCATATGTCGGTTGCAGTGGGTGCTACAGTGGGATACTAAATATAGTTTAGTGGGAAGATTGCAGGTGGTTTGCCAACTTGACCCTCACCAGACTTTGGAAGGTTTGTTTAGATCATAAAATACCAAAAACCTTCATACTGAGATCTTTACATTTTAAAATTCTGGTTCTCTGAATAGGTTTTGATTGCGGGTGAGTTTAAGAGGAATAAATGGGGTGATTAGGTGTTAAGAGGCCTTTGGGCTTCTTTAGCTCTGAAGGCTGCTGTTAAACAAGAATATAGATATTAAACAATCTTCTAAATTGCCCCTGTTCCTTATCCTTTATCCAATTTTTCACAAATATTTGTTCTGGATTAATTTTTCTGAAACAGATTTCTTGATTTTTCTCTCACTTTCTCAAAAACCTAGTCTAGAAGAGGAGGCAACGTGCAAATAAATTAATAGAATAGCATGAGGCGCAAGCCAAATCAGGTACAAAGCACCGTGTAGACCTAGAGGAAGATAATGTTTCAACCACCTGGAGGGCAGAAGAGGAGTTTACTAGATGAACAGGAGAGGAGAGGTGCTACATGTAAGAAATATAGCACTGTAGAGGCATTCAAGCTAAAGGAATGAAGGTGGGAGGGAAATGAGGAGGGGAAGTAATGAGAGCCTAGAAGCCTAGCCGAGGAGTTTAGCAGTGACCGAAGTGCTAGTTTTCCTGTGATCATCCTGGTTTATGCTCATTATCCCCACACCTTTTTCTTGGATAAATTTAAGGTCTGCAAGTGCTGTTTTGTTATGGGAGTATATTGTGTAGTGGTAAAATCTGGGCGTTTAGTGTATCCACCATCTGAATAATGTAGATTATGCCCATTAGTAATTTCGCATCCCTCACTGCCCTCCCACCTGCCCCCCAACCACTGCCCGTCTGAGTCCCCAGTGTCTGTCATTCCACATACTGTGTCCATGTATGCACATTATTTAGTTCCCACTTATAAGTGAGACTATCAGTATTTGGCTTTCTGTATTGTTTCACTTAAGATAATGGCCTCCAGTGCAGCCAGGGATGTTGCTGCAAAAGACATGATTTCATTCTTTTTCATGGCTGAGTAGTATTCCATGGTGTGTGTGTGTTTATATGCACACTACTTTATCCAGTCATCCATTGATGGGCACTTAGGTTGATTCCATATCATTGCTATTGTGAATCACCAGCACTTCTTCTGATTAGCATTTTAGCACTTCAGAAATATACCAGTATAGACAGTAAATTATATAGTCAGCATGGAAGGGTTTTAAGCTGGAGAGTGATATCATCAGGTTCGTACTTTTGAGTGATTACTCTAGTTCTTCTTATGAAGTAATAAATGGCAAAGAATTTGCCCTCCTGCTATAAACAACTAGAAAACTACACAAAATGTATGAAATCACTGTTTTCAGACATTGGAAAACAGTCAGTACAGCATCATGATCCCATGAAGGGAAATAAATTAGGTGACTACTGTAGTCATCTCAGATTTATATTCAGAGCTGCTTTCTAGACTGTAGTGAAGAGAAAGAGCTTTAAACAGAACTAGAAATCTCACTGAATTGAGGGAAAATAGACTATGAAAAGGCCTAGGCAGCTGGAATTTGCAAGACAGAATACTAAAGTGGAGATACTCAGAGGAAGAGTTCCAGAAATCTACATAGGGGACCCCTTGAGTCTTTAGCTGAATACTAATCCTTGCATACATAATATGAAATTCCACAAGGCTATGCAAATAAAAATTGCCATGGAGCTACTAGATGAACAATCTCCAGAACTCACATACAGCAAAGATACACTTAAATTCTCACAAGCCTTAATGGAAAGACCCCGTTAACAACCCAGAGCATTAAGTAGAGAAACTAGCTATGTCTTAGTAATACATCTAAAGTATTTCTAGAATAAAGGGATTGGCTACACCGTAACACAATTTAAAAATAAGCTTTGATACACAAGTAACCTAATTTCTCGACAAAACAAACTTCATCAATCTCTGAAGAAAGAAAAGGAAAACATTTACCAACATCCAAAATGTTAAGCATCCATTCCAAAATTGTAAGAAAAAGAAGCAGCAAATGTGACCCATAGCAAAAGGAAAATAGACCATGTTCTGGGTATAAAACAAATCTCAATAAATTAGAAGGACTGAAATACAGAATATGTTTTCTGGCCAAAACAAAATTAATTTAGAAATAAAAGGCATCTGGAAAATCCCCCATATGGAGAAATGAAACAACATATTTCTAAATCCATGTGTCAAAGAAGAAATCATCAGAGAAATTAGAACAAATATTGACCCTAATGAAGATGTATATGTAAAATGTAGTTAGAGCAGTTCTTCAAGAAAATCTTATAGCTTTAAATGTTCATAACAGAAAAAGAAGAAAGGTTGAACATCAGGTTCCTTGAGTTTCCACCTTAAGAATCTCAAGTACAAACAGTAAATTCAACCCGAAGGAATTAGAAGGAAGAAATAATAAAGATAGGAGCAGAACTCATTAAAAATAGAAAATGGACAAAGATACAGAAAATTTATGAAATCTAAAGCTGCTTCTTTGAGAAGATCAATAAAATTAATAAAGTTCTAAGTGGGCTAAACAACAGAAAAGAGAAAACATGAATGATTAATATGAGCAATGAAAGAGAGGACATCACCACAGATATTACAAACATTAAAAGAATAAATAAGGGGCTGCTGTTAACAACTTTATGCCAATAGATTCAACAACTTAGAGGAAATGTACAAATTTATTTAAAGATAAAAATGACCAAATCTACCCCAGAAAAAAATAGAATCTGCGTATTCCTATCTGTGTTAATGAAATTGAATTTATAATTCCCCCAAATTCCATGTGTGTTAGTCTGTTTTGTGTTGCTGTAAAGGAATGCCCGAGACTGGGAAATTTACAAAGAAAAGATATTTGTTTGGGCTCAGGGTTCTGCAGGCTGTTTAAGAAGGACAGTGCTAGCATTCACTTCTGGCGAGGCCTCATGAAGCTTATAGTCAGGATGGAAGGCGAAGGGGGAGCAGGCGTGTCACATTGAGAGGGAGCTGGAGAAAAAGGAAGTGCCATGATTCTTTTTTTAACATCCAGTTCTTGCGGGAACTAATAAAGTTAGAAACTCACTCATTACCATGGGGAGGGCACCAGGCCATTCATGAGAGATCTGCCCTCATGACCCAAATACCTCTCGATGGGCCCCACCTCCAACACTGGGGGTCATCGCATTTGAACATGAGATTTGAAGGGGACAAATATCCAAACCATATCACTGTGATCAGATGATGTCACTCAAATGTTACCGGTTGAGGAAGAAATATTAACCATGTACAAAATTATTCAGAAAACAAAGGAGGAGGAAACATGTCCCAGATATGTTTTTCATGAGGCTAACTTTAGCCTGATATCAACCTTTCACAAAACTTAGCTAGTTAAATTCAGAAATATATAATAAGTAAAGTATTCCAGGAATGCCAAGAAGGTTTAACATACAAAAATCAGTCAGTATAATTTTCTATATTAGCAGAATAAAGGATAAAATTATATGAATATTTCAATTGGTGCAGAAAAAACATTTGGCAAAATTTAAGATATATTTAACTCTGAACAAACTAGGAGTATATGGAAACTTCCTCAGCTTGATAAAGGGTATCCACAAAAAGCCTGTAGTAGCTTAACTAATGATAAAGGAACAAATTGCTTTCCTCCTAAGATACTAAGGCAGAGATATACTCTTGCCAATTTCATTTTGTTTGGGTTTTTGTTGTTTTGTTTGTTTTTGTTTTGTTTTGTTTTTTAAGACAGAGTCTCACTCTGTCACTCAGGCAGGTTGGAGTGCAGCAGCTCAGTCACAGCTCACTGTAACCTCAATCTCCTGGGCTCAAGAGATCCTCCCACCTCAGCCTTCCAAGTAGCTGGGACTACACGCGTGCACTGCTGGTGCGCCCAGCTAATTTTTTTATGTTTTGTAGAGGCGGAGTCTTGTTACCCAGGCTGGTCTCGAACTCCTGGCTTCAAGTGATCCTCTAGCCTCGATCCCAGAGTTCTGTGTAATAGTGTCTAGAAAAAGACTCACATATGCTGTCCATTCTCATTATTCATGGTATTATGTTTTACAAAGTCATACTGAATTAGCAAATACTGAACCTAGGGAAAATGCAAAGTTAAGTTCCTATGAGCCTTCGATCACACATCAGCCAATCAATACATAACCTTGTTGTCTGTGTATTTCTGTTTAAAGACACCTTATTTAACATGTATTGTTGATTCACTAACACTGAACTCACAGCCAACAGCACTATAACCCATGCCCAGATGAAGCATATCTGATGCACTTATTTCCTCCATAAGGGACATCACAACTTTTTTGCACTTGGGATCACTAGACAGCACTGAGCACGATGCCTGGGGTCCATTTTAAACAGAAAAATTACAAAAATAAAAAAAGAAAAACACAAAATTGCAAAAAATATGGCACTAAATATACCACAAAAAGGACAGTCATTTACAGTATGAGAGCTGAAACAAGAAGACAGCGTGTCACCTTTTTCAGCCTTGGCTGGAAACACGCACATTGGGCCAGTCACGGTTTTCACCATTCTGTGCATGTCCATGAATGACCAGGAAAGCACTGTGAGTATGAAATTTGGGGCATCAGTAAATTTAATGAGGGGGCAGATTCAGAAATAAAGAATCCGTGAATAATGAAGGTTGACTGTACAGTCAGCTCTCTGTATTTGTGGGTTCCACATTCACAGATTAAATCAACCGCAGATCAAAAACATTCAGGGGCTGGGGAAAGAATGGTGCATCCGTACTGAACAGGTACAGACTCTTTTTCTTGTCATTATTCCCCAAACAGTGCAATAGAGCAACTATCTACATGGTATTTACATGACATTAGGTGTTGTAAGTAACCTAGAGATTATTTATTAAAGTATACAGGAGAATTACATGGAAATACACCATTGTATATCATTTTATATAAGCATCCATAGATTTTGGTATCCACAGGGGTCCTAGAACCAATCCCCCAAGGATAGCGACAGACAACTGTATGTTGCCAACTAATTTTCAACATATTTCCATCTTGAATAAAGAAAAAAAAAGAGGAACCTCAACCCTTACTCTCCTATCCCCATGCCAACATGATCACTGAAGTGCTTGCAGTCTGTATAGCCTAGTTCTGCATCGCCAGGTCTAGAACATCACCTGTCTAGAATCAGATGGAATATACTCTTTGTGCCTGATTTCTTTTACTTATCAAACTGTTTTTGAGATTTACTCATGTTTTGTGTACTCAGTTCATTCTTTCTGTTGCTGAGAAGCATTCCATTCGATGGGTATGTCATAATTTCTTTATCCATTGTTTATTTGCTATGGATATTTTGAGTTTTCGGTTTGGGTTGTTGTACATAAAGCTATGCCATGTGCAAGTTTTTGTGTGGACGCGCGTTGTCATTTATCTTGAGTAAATACCCAGAGTACAATCACCGTACATTTATCAGAGTTGTAGATTGTTGTATATTTATCAGGGTTTCTTTGCCTTAGGACTATGGACATTTTAGGTCAGATAATTTTTGGTTGTGGGACTGTCCTATGCACTGTAGGATGTTTAGCAGTACCCCTGGCATCTACCCACTTGATGCCAGTAGCACCTGCTCTGTTATGACAACCAAAAATATCTCCAGACATTGCCCCTGTTTCAAACCTGCTATAAAATTCAGTTACTACTTAATGGATATTGATAATAAAATTGTAAAAGCAAACTCCTCCATAAAGGAAACATCTTATCCTCAAATGCATGAATACAGCTCAGGGTTCCTTTGCAAGGAGAAGAAAATCTTAGATCTTTCATTCATTCACTAGGAGGTTCTCTGTAGTGTATTTCATTCAAAAATTACAAAGCCTTAGGCCCATTGTGTGTAGATGTTGAAAGCATGTGGTAGTTTTATTAATAAATTTTGAGTTGTTTTGTTGTGGGTGCTGCTGTCAGGCACTAGTTACCACGTTAGCCCAGTTCCTAGTTGATGTCCTTATAGCACTTACTGTATGGGCTTTTCAGCCAGTTCAAGACTCTGCTGTTACTGTCACATTTCTTTTCTTATCTGTGCTGTATACACATTTTTGGATAAGAAACGTTAGCTTGCACTATTTTCTAAAGCAGGTTGGTAAATGCTTGAGTAGTCATTTCGTTGCAAGAATTTATCACAGGCAAGAGTTTCACATGGGAACTCAGTATGTATTTTCTGATGAGCAATCACTTTGCATTTATTTTTGCAGGAGCTGCCATCAACAATCTAATTTTAGGTATCATCACCAGGGTCCATGCATGTGTAGTTTTTACTGGATCTACATTCCTTTCATTGTTGAAATTAGTTGAATGATTCTGTAATTTGCTTAAAATGCAAAGAAGATCATTTTGTAGCCACCTTTTAATTTGCAGAGCTTGCGCTTACGCCACTGATGTTTATTTTTCCTGAAAGCCTTTAAAAAGTGTGAGAAGGACTCAGTTAGGTCTGTAACTTCCCATGGAAGCAGCCTCCAAATCCTCGAGCAATATCATTCTCAGCCTCTCCTGACATGACCTGTTCTTGGTGTGATTGTCAGCAGTTCCAAAATGAAAGTCTCTCCTGAGGCCGGAGGCAGGAAGAAGCTGGGCTGCCATCCATGCAGGTTAATCCCAGGGGGGATGCAGGGAGGCCTGGTGGAAGTTCTGGGAGAGGGCAGCCATACTGTCATTCTGGTTCCATTTTCATGATTTCTAGACTGTCTAGAAAAGAAGGCAGAACCATTGGCCTGAATCCTCAACTACTTTTTTTTTGTTTGTTTGTTTGTTTTTTGTTTTTTTGGTGACAGGGCCTCACTCTGTTATCTACTCTGAAGTGCAGTGGCACAGTTAGCTCACTGCAGCCTCAAACTCTTGAACTCAAGCAATCCTCCCACCCCAGCCTCCCAAGTAGCTATAACTACAGGCATGTGCCACCTTTCCCAGCTACATGCACTGCCATGCCCAGATAATTTTTTTGTAGAGACAGGTCTCACTGTATTGCCCAGGATGATCTCGAGCTCCTGGCCTCAAGCAGTCCTCCCAACTTGGCCTCCCAAAGAGTTGGAATTACAGGCATGGCACTGCACCTGGCCAACAACTTCTTATTAAAATTATGAATGCCAAGCTTTGTACGAAGCATTTCATATGCAGTCATGCATGGTATAACAATATGGATACGTTCTGAGAAATGTGTCGTTAGGCCATTTCATTGTTTTGTGAACATCACACTTCACAAACTAAGATGGTATAGCCTACTATACACTCAGGCTATATGGTATGGTCTGTTGCTCCTAGGCCAGAAACCTGCACAGCATGTTACTGTACTGAATGCTATAGGCAATTGTACCACAATGATAACTATATATGTATCTAAACACAGAAAAGGTAGAGTAAAAATACAGCATAGAAGATTTTTTTAAAATGGTATACTTGCATAGGACCCTTACCATGAAAGGAGTTTACAGGACTGGAAGTTGCTCTGGGTGAGTCAGTGAGTGAGTGCTGAGTGAACGTGAAGGCCCAGGACATTATCGTACACTACTGTACACTGTGAACTTAGACTATACTAAATTTATTTTTAAAAAACTTCTATTTCTTCAGTAACAAATTAACCTTAGCCTATTCTTACTGTAACCTTTTTACTTTATAAATTTTTAAAGTTGTGTAACTTTTTGACTCTTTTGTAATAACACTTAGCTTAAGCACAAACACATTGTACAACTATTCAAAAATAGTTTCTTTACATCCTTATTCTGTAAGCTTTTTTCATTAAAAATGCTTTTCTTTTTAATTTGTTTGGGCTAAAATCAAAGGCACAGCACAGTAGTGTAGGCCTGCGCAGGGTCAGGATCATCGACATCACAGCCCTCCACCTCTACATCTTGTCCCGCTGAGAGGTCTTCAGGGGCGGTAACATGCACAGAGCTGTCCTCTCCTCTGATAGCAGTGCCTTCTTTTGGATACCTCATGAGGAACTGCTTGAAGCTGTTTTACAGTTAACTTTTTTTTTAATAAGTAGAAGGAGTACGCTCTAAAATAATAAAAGTATAGTGTAATGTAGTAAATACATAAACCTGTGACATCGTTGTTTATTATCATTATGAAGTAGTATGTACTGTACATAATCTTGTATGTGCCATACTTTTATATGACTGGCATCGCATTAGGTTTATTTATGCCAGCATCACCACAGACGTGAGTAATGTGTTAACACTGTGACATTACAATGGCTACAACGTCACTAGGTGATAGGACATCAGCTCCATTATAATCTTACAGGACTGCCCTCATATATGCAGTCTGTCATTAACCAAAATGTCACCAAGTAGTGCACAACTCTGCATTATCTAATTTCATATATGTCGTCTAGTTCTGAGAAGTATCATAACAACTTTAGGAGGCGTTTGCTGATAAGGAAGCAGACTCCAAGGATGGCCAGCCCCAGATCTCAGAGCTAGCATACTGTTGAGCAAACCCAAAGCCGAGCCTCTCAGCAAACTCCAGGCTCCAGGGTTGTTGTTTGTCTGTTTGTTTGTTTGTTTGTTTTCTTTTCCCTGCTCAGCCAAAACTGTCTTCATCCAAATTTGAAACCCATCCTAACCTAAGGTCTCTAGTCAGAAGTACGTAGACTTTCAGACCAGCAGCCCCAGCTCAGACCTCTGCAGGATGTACATCACTGGGAATTCATGATTAAGTGGCTAAATGATTTGTTTCTAAAACAGAGATGTATGCTGTCCGTGGCAAGGGGTGGGAGCTGGGCAAGAGCTGGGCAGGGGGCACATCACCTTAAAGCCTCATGCACCAAAGAGCCAAACCATGAGGCTTTCTCAGAAAGCAAAATACAGCGCTCACACTGCAGGGGTGGCGGCGCAGGTGTGGAACCCTGTCTTGATGCCTAACATGGGGGTCATAGCTATCCGAAGGCAGGCTCCAGAGAACACCTTGAACGTCTCTGCTTGTTTTCTCCCGTCTATGCCTCAGCCTGGCGGTCACTGGCCTCTGATTTAAAGAGTCGAGTTTGCGGGTGGTTTGCTAATTATGACCCAACGAGCACTTCTGGCTTCGGTTGGAGTGAGTAGGGTGTGAGCCAGCACACAGCCGTGGCCTCCCGCTGCCATCTGTGATTTAGAGCAAAATCTTTGAGAGAAGTATAACTGCCTGAATTACTGCTCTTTTATATGTTTTTAAATGAGAATGTGAAGGCCAAGGGCATTTTTGCCCATTTAATACTATTAAATCCATCATTAAATCTCTCACTGAACACTGGCTGATTTTAATGTTGCCCTCAAGTACCGATCCTAGTGCTTGACTGTGTTAATATTGTTGTATATATAGATACAATAAATAATGCTTAGCTAAGATGGTATGAGAAGCATTGCTGCATGTATCAATAAAAATAGTCGTACTAATGAGACCAAGTGTCAGGAACAGATGGTGTGGTGGGAATTCAGCCATTGCAGCTAAAGTTTGGGAAAGGACAAAACTCCATGGCACATTGAATCCATCACTAAAACCAGCCCGAATCCTTTAAATATTTTACAGCATGCTGGCATAAAAGGATTAGTTTGAAGTTATAGTTTTGTTTTTTTTTTACTATGCAACTTTATAGCACTACGGCATAAAACCCACAAATGTTTTTCAGTATCTGTTCTATTTACTGGCCCCCACACCCCTGATTTCTGGGCAGAGCCACAATTATCAGCCTTACGCTTACTGCGTTACGCTGCCATACTTGCATTATTACCATATAAGAACAAGAAGCAAAAGGTGGAAAATCTTGATTTTTTTAAACATTTGTTGTTTTAAAGGTGAATTTTATTTTATCTGAACATTCAATTTCTACCTTTTGCTTTATGGCTGTGTTAATCTTTAATCATTGCAATAGTCACAACTGACACTAACGGATGTACACGGAGCTAGTGTGTGCGGACTGATGGTGGCTTTAGTGCCGATATCTCATGGAGCCTCACATTGGCCTCATGAGTCAAATACCGTTATCAATCTCCAGTCCCCATTTACAGATGAGGAAACTGAGCCTGAGGGATTAAACAACTTTCCCAAGAGTACAGAGAAGAAATGGCAGTCAGAATAAAAAGCCCAAACCCTTCATCTCCCTACCGTCCTTTTGCAGAAAGCACCCGTAATTGTGCAAGATTTGAGAGTCCGCACTCAATGAATGGCCACGGGGCATCAGGCAGAGACTGTGTCAGTGGGGCACAGGCACTAAGTGAACTCAAGTTCTTCTTAAAGCACTTTGGGAGATCAAGGCAGGCAGATCACTTGAGGTCAGGAGTTCAAGACCAGCCTGGCCAACATGGTGAAATCCCATCTGTACTAAAAATACAAAAAATTAGCCAGGCATGGTGACACGTGCCTGTAATCCCAGCTACTCGGGAGGCTGAGGCAGGAGAATCGCTTGAACCTGGGAGGCTGAGGTTGCAGTGAGCTGAGATTGCGCCATTGCACCTCAGCCTGGGCAACAGGGCATGACTCTGTCTAAAAATAAAAATTAAAAAATCACTTAAAGGTTCATGCTGATTCAAATTCTCAGAATTTCTTGAGTGTATGTGAAAAGTAGGAAGTTTTCTGAAGAGTTCTAAACTCTTCCACATATTCAGTGGAAGGAGACAGCAGAAAAGCCTTTTATCTACAACAGTTTTTAGAACTTTTAAGTAAAAGAAACCTGAGGGGAAATAAAAATGTCCTCCTTTTATTGCCCATGTAGAACCTCTGATGAGACTGCATTGTAAAAAGAGAAGAGGAATAAGGAGAGAGTAAAGTTTTATTATTTCTAAGCTAATCTTCCTGTCTCTGGTAGTTGTAACCTTTACAGGTAATTTTTGGAGATTTGGATATAATTTTTGAACTAGTGCTGTCTTTATAAAGGCAGGTGGAATTCACTTCTGTGCTATTACTTTAAATTTGGAAATGGCCATTTAATGTGAGTGTGGCACTAAGGTAGTAACATAGATTTTCATTTGTCGTGGACTGCATGACTGTAATTCTCGATTTCACTAGCTTTCTGTTGTAGAGGTCCACATAGATTAGAACCTGGAGTGGCTTTGCCAGAGTTCGATTAGGAGCAGATGCCAATTCAGGCTGACCTGCAGTAACTGGAACTCACTCTCTTGCTCTTTCCACATCTGCATCCTCTCCTGGCTGCTGGGACACAAGCAGGGATATGAATGAGGATAAGTGACTAAAACCTCAGAGGGCACAACATCGCTGCTGTATGCAAACACTCAGCAACATGCAGTGGTTTAAAAACAACAGTCAGGATAATTGCAGAGCAGGAGTTAAGGAGTGAGGAAACACGCCAGCCAAGGTAGCAAAAACATATTTGCAAAGAGGAAGCTGAACACAACCTCCTGATCAGGTTATCATGAGTTTTTAAACTCTAGTAACTTAAAAGGTACTCACCTCAAGATCAGCCTATAGAGATCACCTAAAAGGTATGGACTGAATGATAGGACAATACAGTTACATTTGGTATATACTTATTAATACTTCAGATCCTAAAATAAAAAGTGGCTAAGAGAAAGGAAGTCCACATTATTCAGTAGAATAAAATTGCTCTTGCAGTGAAATGCCTGGTAGAGCTTGTTCTCTCAACTGCCGATAGCCTAAGATTTTAAAGTTGAGAAACAGAATGTCTTAATACTGCACAAAGCTTTATGCCATTCCAATGTCATACTAGCATGTAATGTGAACTTGCATAATTTACTGACCTATGCACTTTTATTTGCCATCCGGTCACCCTTTGCTCTGAGCTTGTTTCAGGCCTCTAGAGGGACTAACTCCCAGGCCTTGTATCTTTCATCTCCTTTCTGTGTTGTGCAGCACAGTCCCTTTGTGAGACTGCCTGTGCTGTATCATATTTAGAGCCTGCAGAGGTTTGGCAGGATATTACTACACTGAAATATACACACATGCCCCGCAACAACCCAAAGAATGCCTCCAGACCATCCACGAGGGTGCTGAAAATGGCAGACCCATGGAGACTCACCCAAATCTTGTTTCTAGATGGGAAACTATCTGAGAGGACAAAGTTCTGGTAACTGGGCTATCTGGGCTTGGTTCTGATTGACAGATGCTGTATCCAGATTCCCTGAGGGGCTTTGGGGCTTAACCCCCCTGCTAATCACTTATGCTAGAGCCGCTGGCAAGGGGAATGCAGACTGGCTTCTCAGCAAGGCATCTGCAGAGGTTATCTTAGTGTTTTCTTTGAATACTTTTCAGAAACACTTGGGTGTGCTTAACAAGTAAGTTTTTGATCAAAGAGAGTTAATGCAGCTTCAAAAAGTACTTGCAACGGGCAATATATAATTGATAAAATACAATATCTGTGTTTAGCACATAGTAGGTGCTGAAAGGGTTTGTTGATTTACCGCTTGAGTCAGGTATAGGAGACCCTCTTGAATCACTTTCCCTTTGCAGGGGGGCCCTGTCATGTACCAGAGCAAGAATAAAATATTTTAGAAAAATGGCTGGATATATACCTTCAGTATGGTCTCTTGACCATTCTTTCATTTTCTGGAAGTTTCTGCAAATGACAGTTTCCACATCACAAATTTTAGAAAGACAGCTCTGGATTCCAGAAAAGCAGTCAGGCTAAATGATTTGCTACAGATGATTTGAGCAAAGATGTTGTGTGGTTGTTAAAAGAACACGTATTTCGTCAGTGGCCAGCATGGCTTAGTCCTTAGGACAGTGTGAGACAGAAGTGAATCCTCTCCTGTACCGTGTATTCCTCTGCTCTCAGGCCATCTTTCTTTTCATGAGAGAGGCCAGAGTTCCTGAGATGGATGAGTTCCCTCACACTGCAGCACAGCCACTGGCACCCAAATGCAGTATTTACATTTACACCCTCTTGTTTGCATTGTCTACCCAGCGTCCCCAGACACTGACAATGCGTGAGCCCCTTGGGATAGGCAGGCTCTAGAAGAGGAGGTGGTGTGCAACAGCTTTTCAGAATCTCCGCAGTTGGAACCCCTCAAGTTTGGAGGAAGATGTTAAAGGGGACTTGAGAGGTAGGGGTTGGCAGTGCATGGCAATTGTCAAACTTTGGGATAGAGCAAAAGCTTTATTACCATTTCAAAGTTGGGTAAATAATGAAGCTTTCTCATTTACTTCTCTGCTCATTGTCTGTTTTCCTTCTGTCAATAATGGATTTTATCTGCCACTATCCTCTGCCAAAGATATGCCAAGAAAAGATAAGGCCAGCCTGGGCACCAGGTACCAAGCAGCCATTCACTGTCTTTAATCCCTCATAAAATTCTCAGAAGCCCTAGGAACTTTTCTAAAACAGCAAGGAAAGACAGACTTTTTGGATGTTTAAAACTATTTGTTTGGAAAATATTTGTGCTTAAGAAAACAGATCCTCTACACACTCATGTGCCAAAATAAGAATTTGTGTCTTGTTTGCTTCTGGATGTCTAAATGCCATTAGTTTAAAATACTTTGTTGTTGTTGTGGGTTTTAGAACACTAATGTTACCTGCAGAAGTCTTGTTTCTGAGTTTGCCGTGAACACTGCATTTGTACGTGTGTTGAGATGGAGGTGTTCATCCACAAACCTAATTACCAGTCAAAATGGTCAAATATCAGAAGAGAGGCCTGAGCCTTTGATGTTAAACTCAAAGTAAAGCATAGAAGGAATTGAGCAAATGCTTTTTGACTGGCTCTCTTGAGAACCAGTGTTGCAGGTCAAAGTTGACAAAGTTTCAGGAGCAGTTTCAGATGGAAAAGCTTTTTGCCACGGAAAAGCTTTGCAGGGCCATGGCAGGCCCCTCTTCCTATGGCGGCAGCACAGCTCAGGCAGTGTGTCCTGCAAATGTTCACTGGGGACTTTGTACCATCTTTTAAAATTTTAACTCTGACCTTGCACCTTTTGAGTTCTGTTCCTTCTACTCTCTCTCATGCTGGCAGAATTAGTGCCTTAAAAAAATACCATCATAAAAAGGGAATCCTGCTTCTTTATTTGATAATGTTCACTAGCATTTACAGATGTTTGGGCCAAAGGGCTTTTGGTAGTGTCTACATTTAAGCCTTTCAGGTGCACTCTGTTAACAGTTATTACAATGTGGGGACCCCAACTCCAAAAGAAAACTGTCTTCATGCCCAAGGGGAAATGGAAAATCAAAACATAGGCCTGAATGTAAAGAAGATCTGTAAAGAAGAAAAAGAAAAAACACTTTCAGGTTTCTGAAGCAATCGTTTTTAGTGTGTGTGTTCATTTATTGGAACTGAAGTCCCCCAGATAATAAAGTTCTGTATATGCTTGAATGTCACACAGGTTAGCAGTATTCACCCCAGCATTTCCCTCACCTCATATAATTCCCAATTTATAGAAAACAGAATTATAAGATATTTTTTCTCTTTATTTGGATTTCTGTTAAGTTTAAATCACTCTTTCTAATATTTTGCTATACTTGGTTAATCTAGTAACAAATGCAAATGCCCTTTTGGTATAATATTTCTTAATCCACTTCTTGGTTTCTTCTTTTATTTCATTCATTCATTCATTTATTCATCGAACAAATGTGTTTGGTGCCTCTACTGTGTGCCAGCATCGTCTTCTAGACCCCAAAACGAGCCAGCAAACGTTTTCTGGAAAGGACCAAATGGTCAACATTTTAGGCTTTGAGGGCCATCCAGTCTCTGATGTGACAACTCAGTTATGCTTTTGTAGCACAGAAGCACCCATGGATAACAGCAGTGAGTGAAGTGGTGTGGCTGTGTTCCAGTAAAACATCGTTTAAAATAATGCGGCAGGCCAGTTTGGCCTGGCAGCCATTGTTTTGCTGACCCAACCCTAAGATATAGCAATGAACAAACAGAGAAGGTTTCCTATTCTCACGATGTTTACATGTTAGCAAGGGGAGATAAGAAACAGATAAACCAATAAATATATAAATGTTAGGCAGTGATAAGTGCTAAGAAGAAAAATAAGGCAAGGTGAGGGAATAGAGAATGACTGGGCTGGTATTATTTAAGATAGGGCAGACGGGGAAGCCCTCTCTGCTGAAGTCGTGGTTGAGCAGAGATCTATCAAGTAGAGGAGGGAGTGGCATTGCTGACATGGAGAAGGGTGGACAGGCCAAGGGAACAGCAGGCGCAAAGGTCCTGAGGCAGGAACCTGTTTGGTTTGTTTGGAGAAAATCAGTGTAACTAAAGTAGAGTAAGTAAGGGGAGAATGATGAGAACTGAGTCATGGACGGAACCAGGGCCAGATCCAAGAACCTTGGGTTTCATTCTCCATAAGACAAGAATCCATTGGAAGTTTTTCAGCAGAAGACTGACATGATCTGTTTTGTGTTTTAAATGATCCCTCTGGCTGCTACAGGGAGAAGAGGCTTGTCAGGGAACAAGGGTGGAAGCAAGAGACCTCAGGAAAAGTCAAATGAGAGATGACAGTGGTGTATACTAAGGTGGGCGGCCTTGGAGGTCACAAACGACTAGATCCAGGATACATTTTGAGGGTTGGGCTATCAGGATTCACTAATGTATTGCATGCTCAGGGTGAAAGAAAGAGAGAAGTCAAGATGAGTCCAGGGTTTGGATCTGAACAGCTGGAAGAATGAAGTTGCCATTCACTAAGATGGGGAAGATGATGGAAAAAGCAGGTTTGTGGTGGAACTCAAGAGCTGAGTTTTAAATGTGTACACTTAGGGTTCTATTCAGATATCAGAGTGGAGGTAGCTAGGAAGCAGTTATAGGCGAAAGGTGTAGTTTGGCAGGGTAAACATGGCCGGGATGAGATCATCCAGAACATAAATATATCTGGAAAAGGGAAGTGATTGTAGAGCCAAACCCTGGGTTACACAGTCATATAAAAATCAGGAAGGTGAGAAGGATCTTACAAAGGAACCTGGGAAGGAGAAGCTAAGAGTAGATGTTTTGATGGCCAGGAGAAAGTGATCTATCTAGGAGAGAATTATTTACTCAAACAGAGCGCTGAGAGGTTCAGTAGGCAGGAAACTGAGAATCAGCCCCAGGAATGCCAGACCAGCGTCAGCTTGAAGCACAGACTGGAATCAGGACAGGGAGTTTAGACAGAGAGCTTTGCTATAAAGAGGAGCAGAGAAATGGGATAGTTGCTCTAGTCTGCTGTGAGGTCAAGGGAGAGTGTTTGGAGATGGGAGATAAGTCCTGCTCTTCCTACAGTGATCAGAATGACTCATAGAAAAGGATTATGAACAGATGCTCATTAAACACTTTAGTGGTCCCTCAGATGCTGGGATTCTAGTTTTGAATGAGATGTGTTCTTTATCTTTTCTTATAATGATGCTGCGGCTATCTTTTCAGTGTAACTATAACACTCTCTCTGTGCATGTGACTATTTAGACCACAAATGAGAAGACCTGAATCCAGGTCCTGGCTCTGCCATTTGCCAATGTTGTATCCTCGGAGAAGTTTCTGAGCTTTTGTTTCTTTACTTGTCCAATGAAGACTAATAATAATAACTGTGTGCTCAGAAACAGAAAATCAAATACCACATGTTCTTATTTACAAGTAGAAGCTAATCAATGGGTACACATGGACATACAAAGTGGAATAATAGACCGTGAAAGGTGGGAGGGGAGTGAGGGCTGAAAAACTACCTACCGGGTACAGTGTTTACGCTTCGGGTGATGGGTTCACTAAAAGCCCAGACTTCACCACTACGCAGTATATGCATGTAAGAAACCTGGACTTGTACCCTCTAAATACACAAAAATACATAACTGACTAATAATAATAACTGTGTGGTCACTTACCTAGGGTTTTTTGTTTGTGAAAATTCCCTGAAAAATGTGAAACACCACACTGGTATTTAATATTATGAGCATATTTATCATCTTACTGTTGTTTTAAGAATTTATTTCTTAGGGATTTATGCCAAGAATTCAAAGTGGATTTTATATATTGAAATTAATATAACATACTCTAACTATAAATAAATGATCACAGCCACATGGCCATCTCAATAGGTACGGAAAAAGCATTTGCCAAAATCCCAACACCCGTCCATGATAAAAACACCCAACAAACCAGGAACAGAGGCAGCCCTCCTCCAGCTAGAACAGATATCCATGGAAAACCCAAAGCTAACATCATGCTTAATGATAAAAGAGCAAATGCTTTCCCCCTAAGATCAGGAGCTAGACAAGAGTGTCTGCTCACTACTTCCAGTCAGTGTTATCCTAGAAGTACTAGCCAGAGCAGTTAGGCTAGAAAAGAAAAGGCATCCAAATTAGAAAGGAAGAAGTAAAACTATCTCTAATTCATAGATAACATTATCTTCCATATAGAAAACCCTAAAGAGCCAACCCTGCCACACACACACACACACACACAATTATAGGTAATAAACAAGTTTGGCAAAGTTGCAGAATATAATATCAATATACAAAAATCAGTTTTATTTCTATACACTAGCAATGAGCAATCAAAAAAATGAAATTAAGGAAATTTCATTTACAATAGCATCCAAAGAATAAAACACTTAGCAGTAAAGGTAACCAAGAAAGTGCAATACTTGTACACTGAACACTATAAAACATTGTTGAAAGAAATTAAAATTTAAAAAGTAGAAAAATGTTCTGTGCTCATGGATGGAAAGACGACTTAATATTGTTAAGATAGATTGGCAGACCGATGACATAGATCACATTGATATTCACATGAAAGAGCATCTGGAGATGGGAGTGGGGAGACACAGGCTGCCAAGCGTTGTCCCATCCAGTTATGGTGGGAATTGGGTGGCATCCTGCTGGTGTGCTTATGCATGAATACATCTATTGCTTTCTATGCGTGCTGTTAATCCCCTCTGTTTCTGCCTGTCTGAGGCACCTTGTGTCATCCCTTCCTTGTATCAATTGTACATTCCTTCATGTTTTGAACAAATAGTTTTGAGCTTCACCCAGTGCCAGGTACTGTGTAAACTGCTGGGGAAAGCCACAGACCTGAAGGAGGTAAGAGATGAGAAGGAGAAGGAAGAGGAGACCAGAGGAAGAAGGAGAAGAAGGGCGTTCTGGGCAGACAGAGCTCCAGGCAGGATCCAGAAGGGATGCGACATGCAGGGGTCACTCTGGCTTCGGTGCTTCAGAGACTGCTCTGCCTTCTGGCTCTCAGGCCTGGAACAAACCAACTGAAACCTGTCTTTATTGCACAGTCAGACCTGGAGGAGCCCAGCCATATGGACATGCACACTTCCCATTTGAACTGACTCTGCTGGAACTAATTTTTGCAGGTTTTTTTTTTTTTTTTTTTTTTTTGCTTTTGCTTTTTTTAAGTACCTCAGGGCCTGCTTCAGTAATGCTGTGCAAACTGAGCCTGCGCTCCCAGGGCCAGGGTGTACAGGACACAGCCTGTGGCGCATCTGCCCTGTGGGACCACCAGGCGCTGGTAGAAGGCAGCCAACTTGTCTGTGTGCATGAAGACACGGCCTACAGGTAACTTGTCTGGCCAAGACCAGCTCTTCAGAGCGTTTTCATAGAGGCAGAAAGCAAAGGAACCAGGTAGAAAGCCTGCCAGATGTTGGAGGTGAAGAGCTAGCAATCCTTACCTGAGATATTTGAAAGAGTTATGAATGAAGAGCCTTGTACATAACATCTATTAGAGAAGCTTACCAGAGCAGGCAGATGGGAATGCTTAACCCAACCCAAGTAAGGACACAAGTATCCAGTGCGGTGTACTTCTTTGAGAAAAACCCAAAGACCACTCCCCATGACTCAGCATCTGAGCCCTGGGATGCAGCAGCATTCAGTCTGCAGATGCCCAGGGTCTAGGGACTCAGGACTCTGAACATGCACCCTTCAGCGTTGCGCCAGCCACTGTGGTATCAACTGGCTTAAAGCCCAGCAGGAAGGGCCTCGAGTCAAGTAGGATCAAGCAAACATTGTGGAAAAATGGAAGGTTTCCTCTGTGCACAAAGAACTGTGGTCTCCTAGTGGCACTCTCCCAGGATGCTCCTGGGAAGGAATCAGGTAAATGAGAGGACCTGGGTAGAAACTTATTGTGGAGACTTACATGTAGGAAGTTCTCAGAAGATGCTCACACCCTGCCTGCTTTGTGTGGCACTGGCTACTGCCACTCACAGCGGGCTCTGACTTTGCTCAATTCCAAGCATCACTGCCCGTCCCTCATTTGGAATTTGCCAGACATAATTGAGGGACTGTTGTGCGTTTGCATATGCGTATTTGTAGATTCCTATCTCCCCAACTGCCGTGTAAGCTTCTTTAGAGCAGGGTCCATGCTTCCAATTTTCTGTGCCCCTTGACGTGCTCGGCCCAGTGTCCCACACAAACTCTTTATCAACTCATGTAGACAGTGATCTGGTGCCGATGGTGATCTGATTTTCTACCTTATACAGGGCTGCTATCAGATGCCTCAGAGCCGAGCCCTTACAAATTTTGGCTGGAGTCTACCATTGAGCCCCAGATGGAGCTATTTGTTGTGCAGACAGGAATAATAAAAGATGATTTTAGCAGTTTTTTGTGGTTGTACCAACAGCCCTTCATCTGAGAGCCTGGAGCCCACTGCCGGAATGGTGGAAATAACTTGCTTCCTCATGCCAGTTCCCTCTCCATTGTAATTAGGAAGTTGGCTTGTTTGAAATATAATTTCACAGGTGCAGGATTCATCCTCGACAGGTGATTATGTTTTGATTTTTATCGTCACTTATAAAATAGAGTGGGGAAAGAATTCAGACCATAAAGCATATTCCACTCCAAATGAGATATTAGTGTTAAAAATTCTTCAATGTTGCTAAATATTTACCCAATACAGGGTTTCTACCTTCTGCCAACCTGAAGCATTTTCTTGGCAAATGTGCCTCATCTGGAACTTTGGAAGTCTTTCTGCATTGCTCCTCTAACTACAGAAATACAACCATCTGTCTGTGCTAGGTAAACAAACTGACCCCTACTCTTCTGTGGTTTTTTAAACCTTTGTTTTAATTTCTTGAAATTTGCCCAAAATAATTTTGACTCTGCTGCTGGTTCTTTGTTAGGAGCCAAAGAGACACAATTATAAGGCACTCCAGGAACATCGAGTGAATTCCTTTTTTCCCCCGTGTGCTATTTGAAACCCCTTTGAGAGTTGTATTTTAAAAGTTCCCCACACTTTCCTTCCTCCTGAGAGATAGTCATGCATTTTCACATGTCTCCTACTGTTGTATTATTTTATCGTTCTACTGTAGAAGCTTGGTATTTTTAAAGCATCGGGTTTGTTTTAAAGTTTATATTTGCCCAGAACTAAACTAGTGTTCTACCACAACTAGGTCAGTGGGTATTGACTTGTTTCCTTCTATGTGCTAGTTGCTAGATTCATTTTAAAAAAGAAGTATTCATGTTTCAGGGTATTTTTAGTGCATTCAAGGAACTACTGTCCTTTGAAATAGTCATCTTGAAAATCTAAATACTCATTCTAATGATGTTGTCATCTTTCAAGAATTCCTATAATGGCTTTCTTCTTGAGAGCAAGAAGGATGAGCCGTGAGGAATGGCATCCTGACTTGGGTTTTTTTTTCCAACTTTTATTTTAAGTTCTGGGGTACATGTGCAGGATTTGCAAGTTTATAACATAGTTAAATGTGTGCCATGGTGGTTTGCTGCACCTATCAGCCCATCACCCTGATTTTTCCCCTCCTCCTACCTCCTCCTGCCCTCTGACAGGCCCCAGTGTGTGTCTTTCCCACAAGTGTCCATGTGTTCTCATCATTTAGCTCCCACTTGTAAGTGAGAATATGCAGTATTTGGTTTTCTGTTCCCGTGTTAGTTTGCTAAGGATAAGGCCTCAAGCTCCATCCAGGTCCCTACAAAGGACATGATCTCATTCTTTTTTACGGCTGCATAGTATTCCATGGTGTATATGTACCACATTTTCTTTATTCAGTCTATCATTGATGGGCATTTAGGTTGATCCCATGTCTTTCCTATTGCTAATAGTGCTGCAATAGAACAATTTCTATTCCTTTGGGTAATACCCAGTAATGGGATTGCTGTGTCAAATGGTATTTCTGCTTCTAGGTCTTTGAGGAATTGCTGCACTGTCTTCTACGATGGTTGAATTTACACTCCCACCAACAGTGTAAAAGCGTTCCTTCTTCTCCACAACATTGCCAGCATGTTGTTTTTTGATTTTTTAATAATAGCCATTCTGACTGGTGTGAGATGATATCTCATTGTGGTTTTGATTTGCATTTCTCTAATGATCAATGATGTTGAGCTTTTTTCATGTGTTTGTTGGCTGCATGTATGTCTTTTGAGAAATGTCTGTTCATGTTCTTTGCCCACTTTTTCATAGAGTGGTGTATTTTTTTCTTGTAAATTTGTTTAAATTCTTTATAGATGCTGGATGTTAAACCTTTGTCAGAGGCATAGATTTCAAAAATTTTCTCCCATTCTGTAGGTTGTCTGTTTACTCTCTTGGTAGTTTCTTTTGCTGTACAGAAGCTTTTTAGTTTAATTAGATCCCCTTTGTCAATTTTTGCTTTTGTTGCGATTGCTTTTAGCATCTTTGTCATGAAATTTTTGCTCATGCCTATGTCCTGAATGGTATTGCCCAGGTCTTTTTCTAGAGCTTTTTTAGTTTTGGGTTTTACATTTAAGTCTTTAATCCATCTTGAGTTGATTTTTTGTATATGGTATAAGGAAGGGGTCCAGTTTCAGTTTTCTGCATATCACTAGTCAGTTCTCTCAGCACCATTTATTAAATAGGGAATCCTTTCTCCATTGCTTGTTTTTGTCAGGTTTGTCAAAGATCAGATGATTGTAGGTGTGTGGTCTTATTTCTGGGTTCCCTATTCTGTTCCATTGGTCTGTATGTCTGTTCTTGTACCAGTACCATGCTCTTTTGGTTACTGTAGCCTTGTATTATAGTTTGAAGTTGGGTGGTGTGATGCCTCCAGCTTTATTCTTTTTGCTTAGGATTAGGATTGCCTTGGCTATTTGGGCTCTTTTTTGGTTCCATATGAATTTTAAAATAGTTTTTTCTAATTCTGTGAAGAATGTCAATGGTAGTTTAATGGGAATAGCATTGAATCTATAAATTGCTTTGGGCAGTGTGGCCATTTTCATGATATTGATTCTTCCTGTTCATGAGCATGGAATGTTTTTCCATTTGTTTGTGTCATCTCTGCTTTCTTTGAGCAGTGGTTTGTAGTTCTTCTTGAAGAGGTCCTTCACTTCCCCTGTTAGCTATATTCCTAGGTATTTTATTCTCTTTGTGGCAGTTGTGAATGGGAATGGGAATTCTTTCATGATTTGGCTCTCAGCTTGCCTGTTGTTGGTGTATAGGAATCCTTGTGATTTCTGCATATTGATTTTATATCCTGAGACTTTGCTGAAGTTGCTTATCAGCTTAAGAAGCTTTTGGGCTGAGACGATGGGGTTTTCTAGATACAGGATCATGTCATCTGCAAACAAAGATAATTTGACTTCCTCTTTTCCTATTTGAATACCCTTTAATTCTTTCTCCTGCCTGATTGCCCTGGCCAGAAATTCCAATACTATGTTGAATAGGACTGACTTTTGATCAGTTTTGATCCAGAACTGCTCTCACTAGCTTAATCAGCCACTTCAGTTAAGGCTTGGCCCTGAGTGACTTTTGTCTCTTTGTTAATTCATATCCACTCTTAACTCTGAGATTCCCCACCCCTATCACACCAACCTCCACCCCCACCACCCCAACCCCAACCCCAGGAATTGACGTAGCACAGTTTCCAAAGAAGAATTCCCAAAACGTTTGAGCACTCCAAGCATTTTAGTAATAAAAGACTCATCTGCCTAGATGACAGCTTTGTAGCAACAAAAAAAATTATATGAATTTATGTTACAGCAAGTAGTTTAAGAGTCAGCCTCATTGTCTTATCCTACCTCACAAGTCAAGTAAGCATTTGCTCATTTTGTAATTCTTTAATGAGCACCTGGCTAAGCTTGACGCTGGGGAAGGAGCAGTGAACTAAACAGAGGGGGGTCCCTGCCCTCAGAAACTTAGCTGTGGTCTCAATCAGTGGACTGACTGCTATCAACTGTTAACACTGTAGACATTCAGAGAAAGGAACTTAAGAAAAGGAGGCAGTGAGCAGGTGTTTCCTGAACAGTGTGAGTCTTCTTGAAGGAAGATGTGATAGAAGGGTAGGATGTGGATGGGGAAGTGACAACAGGTGAGCAGAGCCTGCAGGTGAGAGTCTCAGAGCCTCCTTCCTGTGAGCGGGAGTGGGAACCTGGCCGGTCTGAACCCAGGCTCCCATGAGGAATAGTGGGAAGCATGTCAGACACTCATTGGCCAGGCAGGCCTGAGACAAGGCTGAGAACTTGGATCTAGTCTAACAAGGAGCCACAAACCCTCTCAGGCAGGAAAGGCATTTGGGGAAGATTAATCTGGTGTCAGGATTGACAGCCTTTCCCTTAGCTGCAGTCGCCCCTTCTTTGTGTTCAACTTCATTTAATGATAGATGGTTCTAGAATTAGCCAGAGACTAGGACCTTAACTTCCCAGGGTTGGGAAGCAATTTGAGAATTAAGTCATGGTTGTTTAACTCTGAAATAAAAGTGGTGCTAGGCTTAGCCATATCACTTCAGGCTGGTCAGAATAATTTTTCTTTTAATTGCCACCATGTCTTCCTGAGGAGATACAGAAGAAACAACAAATGCTAGAAAAAGGAAGGGGCAAGTCTGGAAACATTAAGATCTTGGTCATATATTGATACGAGAATTCCAGAGCAAATACTTTCTGTTTCTCTCCCTGAGAAGAGCTGAACGTAGCCAGGCAATTTCTGTGTAAAGTTCAGGGAGAATCCTGACATGTGTTTGTGTGTACATTGTTCTTGAGGCAGGGTGGAATGGGTTGCATCTAATTCACTCCCTTCTTTTGGCAGACACTTAGACTATCACAGTTCTTCTCACAGGACTCACCGATGGGAAGCCAGAGGCCCCACAGACCAAGCACACGGCCTGGTCAGAACAAAGCTCCCTGTTTGCCTTCCCTGCCTCTCAGGCCCCTGCCACCTCGACCAGGGCTCATCGTCACTCTTTTCTTCCTCTTCTCTCCTTCCCTATTTTGTCCCACTTCTTGTTTATTCTTCCTCTTCTCTCCTTTCCTATTTTGTCCCACTTCTTGTTTTCTGAGGCGGAGGATGGGAAAGGGGACCAGAGTTGAGTATGAGACGAGAGAACCAAGAAGGCAGGAATACTGCATGTCGACTGCATTCACACTTAAGAAATCCTGCCGAAGCTCATTGTTCTTCATTAAATGACATATTTATGGTTTCCAATACAGTAACTTCTCAGAAAACCCCAATTAGCTATTCTTAGCGCTGTTTTGAAGACTGAAGGAACATAGAAGGACACAGTGGCCCATGCCCTGCATTCTAGCTGTATCACAAGTGACTGAGAGGCCTTGGGCAGCTCACAGAACTTCTTGGGGCCGGGTGTCCTCATCAGAAAATTTAGAAATATGTCACTTCCTGGGGTTTTCTTCACCTCCAGATTCCACGGTTCCCTGTGGCTCTGAGACCAGAGTCCATGTCTCCTCATTCCGAGTTCCACTTCTTTATACCATGTTATTCTTTTGTCTCTGAGAGCTTTGAAATATTGGGGGAATCATAAAGTCTTAAAACATAAATATTATATAAACAAGGTGACCTTTAAAATGCTTTTGTTGGAACTTTGCATCTCTAGAATGTGTTACTGTATCCATTTGTGCCAGCCTTCTTCCTATTCAGAAACTGCTCTTGTCAGGACACCAGGGCTGAGACATCTTCCCTGGCATGCTGTTGAGTCTGAATTGCTCTGGTTTTTTTTTTTTTTTCCTTCATTTTTTAAGTTCTGGGATACATATGCGGGATATGCAGGTTTACTACATAGGTAACATGTGCCTCGGTGGTTTGCTGCACAAATCAACCCATCACCCAGGTATTAAGCCCAGTATCCATTAGCTATTCTTCCTGATGATCCCCCATGGCAGGCCTCAGTGTGTGTTGTTCCCCACCACCCATGTGTCCATGTGTTCTCATTGTTCAGCTCCCACTTATAAGTGAAAACATGCAGTGTTTGGTTTTTTGTTCTTGCATTAGTTTGCTGAGGAGAACAGCTTCCAGTTCTATCCATGCCCCTGCAAAGGACATGATCTTGTTCCTTTTTATGGTTGCATAGTATTCTGTGGTATATATGTACACATTTTCTTTGCCCAGTCTACCACTGATGGGCCTTTGGGTTGATCTCATGTCTTTGCTATTGTGAATAGTGCTGCATGAATTGCTCTTTTTTTTAAAAGTGCCCATAAGCCAGGTGCTCATCACCTGTTCCATTTTCATCACTGACCATGCCAGAGCACACGCTATCTCCCTCCTCCACCTGCACAGTCAGGCTCCATTCTCACTGTCAGAAGAGCCACACTTAGGTGGGTTCTGACACTTCCTCCAAAACCTGCTGTGCCTTCTCTGCACGCACTTTGCCCTAAGTCAGAAAGCTCTTTCTCTTCTCAGTACCACTATTCTACTCATAGTCTGCAGGACATAAATAAGGACCAAGTATCCATGATTTTTTTTTCAACTTTAGAAGATATAGTTTGTGTATCAAAATACTAACCCATTTCAACTGGGCAGTTCAGTGATATGTAGTAAATTTAGTAAATTTACAGTTATACAGTCATCGTCATAATATAGTTTTAGAACATTTCACCACCCTAATAAGATTCCTTATGCCCACTCTGTGTGTGTGTGTGTGTGCACGTGCGCGTGTGTAGTCAGCCCTCCATATCTGCTGTGGGTTCCACATTGGTGAATTCAACCAACTACAAATCAAAACTGTTTGGGGGGAAAAATCCACAAAGTTCCAAAAGGCAAAACTGTAATTTGCCATGCTGAGTACTATGTTGAATCCAATAGAATGAAGTGATGTGGAGGCATCATATTGGGGTATAAGTAATCTAGAGAAAATTTAAAGGATATAGAAGGATGTCCATAGCTATATGCAAATACTCCACCATTTTATATCAGGGACTTGAGCACCCATGAATTTTAGTATCTGAGAGGGGTCCTGGAACCAATCCCACATGGATACCACAGGACAGCTGTACATCGCTCTTGATACTGTTGTTTTTTGTTCTATTTTGTTTCCTATTTATGAATAGCCTGAGCACAGGAATCACATATTTGGCTTCTTCTTTATCTCCTTTGGTGGCAAATGCCTTGCTGAGTCCATAGGAAATAATCAAACACACACACACTCGCTCACACTCGCACACTCACATTTGCACACACTCGCACACTCACACTTGCACACACTCGCACAGTCACACTCGCACACACACTCACACTCGCACACTCACATGCACACTCACACTCACATTCAGTCACACTGACACACTCACACTCGCACATTCACTCACACTCACACACTCACACTCTCACACTCACACTCACAAATTCACAATGACACGTACCCTTGAACACACACTCACAGTCACAAACACACACAGACACACATTCACAGTCACTCACACAAACACACTTGCACTCATTCACACACCTAATGGTTCAACAACTGGAACCTTACTGCCCTGGCCAATTTAGGTTTTTGTTACAAATATTTCTAGAAATAAACTTTCTTTGGTTCAACATTAGAAAAGTTTGCTGCTAGGCAGTAAAACTTGCCTGCCACATACTTTGATGACTATGTTCAATACTTTTCAGTGGTAAAATTATATCACTCACTCTTTCTTCTCAAGAGTTCTTTTTTTCTTCCAAGTTTTCTTGTTCATTTTTACATTAGGAATTACTTCCATATATGCATGTATGGAAAATATATTTATGTGACACCCAGCTGGCAAGATACGTCACTGATTTCCTAGATACCCAGAGCACTCCTTAACCACCAATATGAAAAATGTAGATTCTGATAGAAAAATGGACAAAGGATATGAATTAGCATTTCACAAATAGAAAGTGACTATGTCTAATAAATATAGTACACTAATAATTAGAGATGAGATTAAAACAATAGAATATTTTTGCTATAAGATTGGCAATCATGTAAAAAATAATTTTTAAAAAGAATATTAGTAAAAGTATTTAGAACCAGGGACTCTCATATACTATTGGAGGAGATATAAATTGATAGACCATTTCAGGGAAACCATTTGACAATATATTAAAATTTTAAATATTTATGCCATTTGACCTAGAAGTTCTATTCAAGGAATTAATCCTACACAAGAAATACAGAACTGTGAAGAGATACATGTACAAAGATTTTTGCCAAAGCATGATTTTTAGTAATGAAAAAATGACAAAAACTCAATTCTCTATCTTTTGATCAAATAAACTATGGCACCTCTAAGCAGTGAGATACTATGCAGCCTTTAAAAAATAAGATATGTTTTGGGAGGTATGGAGCAAGATGGCTGAACAGAAAGCTTCACCAGTCAACACCCCCCACCCCACCATGGGAACACCAAATTTAACAACTATCTACACACAAAAAAAGTACCTTCGTAAGAACCAAAAATCAGATGAGCACTCACAGTATTTGGTTTTAACTTCATATCACTGAAAGAGGCACTGAAGAGGGTAGGAAAGACAGTCTGGAATCACCAATGCCTCTCTTCCACCATCCCCCCACAGCAGCCACATGGCACAGAGAAGTCTGTGCATTTGGGAGAGGGCGAGTGCAGTGACTGTGCGACTTTGCATTGAACTCAGTGCTGCCCTGTTACAGTGGAAAGTAAAACTGGGCTGAACTCAGCTGATGCCTGCCCACAGAGGGAGCATTTAGATGAGCTCTAGCCAGAGAGGAATTCCCCATGCGAGCAGTAGGAACTTGAGTTTCTTCAAGCCTCACCACCAACATCCTGTGGGCTCTGAGGCCCTACATAAACTTCAAAGGCAGTCTAGGCTACAGGCTCTGTAATTCCTAGACGAGTCCTAGTGCTGAGCTGGACTCAGAGCCAATGGATTTGGGGGCTGCGTGACTTACTAAGACACCATTCAGGGAAGCTAAGGGAGTAGTTACACTACCCCTCCTCCAAACCCAAGCAACAAAGCTCACAGCTTCAAAAGAGACCCCTTCTTCTGCTTAAGGACAGGAGGGGCAAAAGTAAAGAGGGCTTTGTCTTGCATCTTGGTTATCAGCTCAGCCACAGAGAGATAGGGCAGCAGTCAGAGCTGTGAGGCCCCATTTTCAGGCCCTACCTCTCAGAAAACATTTCTAGACAGACACCCTGGGCCAGAAGGAGACACTGCCTTGAAGGGAAGGACCAAGTCCTGGCAGGATCCATCTCTTGCTGACTTAAAGAGCCCTTGGTCCCTGAATAACCAGCAGTGATACCCAGGTCATATGCCATGGGCCTTGGTGAGACTCTGAGACTGCTGGCTTCAGGTGAGACCCACCACATTCCCAGCTGTAGTGGCTACAGTGAGAGACTCCTTCTGCTTAGAAAAGCAGAAGGAAAAGTAAAAGGGACTTGGTCTTGCACCTTAGATACCAGCTTGGCCACAGCAGGGTAGAGCACTAAGCAGGCTCTTGGTGTCCCTGATTCCAGGCCTTGGCTCTTGGATACCATCTCTGGACCTTCCCTGGGCCAGAGGGGAGTCCACTGCCCTGAAGGGTGAGTCCCAGGCCAGGCAGCACTCACCACAAGTTGATTGAGGGGCCTTTGGGCATTAAGTTAACATTGGCAGTGGCCTGGCAGTAATCCCTGTGGGCCGGTCGTGGTGGCCTTGGGATGAGGCTCTTCTGCCTGTGGAAAGTAGAGGGGACCACGGGAAGGACTGTGTCTTATAGTTTGAGTGCCAGCTCAGCCAGAGTAGAATAGAACACCATGTAGATTTCTAAGGTTTTTAACTTCAGTCCCCGGCTCCTAGACAGCATCTCTGGACCCAGCTGGGGGAACTCGCCGCCCTGAAGGGAAAGACACAAACCCAGCTAGCTTCACCATCTGCGGATCATAGAGCCCTAGGGCCTTGAGCAAATACAGGCCGTAGCCAGGGAGTGGCCCTTGGGTAAGACTTAGTGTTGTGCTGCCTTCAGGTGTGACCCAGCACAGTCCCAGTCATGGTAGCCACAGGGGTGCTTATGTCACCCCACCCCCAGCCCCAGGCTGCTCAGCACAGAGAGAAAAAGAGACTCCATTTGTTTGGGAGAAAGTAAGGGAAGAGAACGAGAGTTTCTGTCTGGTATTCCAGAGAATTCTTCCTGATCTTATCCGAGACCACTAAGGCAGTACTTCTTTGAGTCTGCATGAACTACAATGTTACTGGACTTGGGGTGCCCCCTAATGCAGATAGTGTCAATCACAACAGCCAAGTCATTTCAAATACCTGGAAAGCTTTCCCAAGAAGGACAGCTACAAACAAGCCCAGACTGCAAAGACTACAATAAGGACCTAATTATTCAGTGCCCAAACACCGATGACATCTTCAAGCATCAACATCATCCAGGAAAACAGCCTCACCAAAATGAACTAGATAAGGCTTAAGGTGTCAGGGACTAATTCTGGAGAAACAGAGGTATGTGACAGAGAATTCAAAATGGCTGTTCTGAGGAAACTCAAAAAAATTCAAGATAACACAGAGAAGGAATTCAGAATTCTATCAGATAAATTTAACAAAGAGATTGAAATAATTAAACAGAATCAAGCAGAAATTCTGGAGTTGAAAAATGCAGCTGACATACTGAAGAATGCATCAGAGTCTCTTAATAGCTGAACAGATCAAGCAGGAGAATGAATTAGTGAGCTTGAAGACAGGCTGTTTGAAAATGTATGATCAGCAAAGACAAAAGAAAAAAAGAATAAAAAACAATGAGGCACAGGTATAAGATGTAAAAAATAGCCTCTAAAGGGCAAGTCTAAGAATTGTTGGCCTTAAAGAGGAGGCAGAGAGAGAGAGATAGGGAGAAAGTGTATTCAAAGGAATAATAACAGAACTTCCCAAACCTGGAGAAAGGTATCAGTATCCAAGGACAAGAAGGTTAGAGACCACCAAGGAGATTTAACTCAAAGAAGACTACCTCAAGAAATTTAATAATCAAACTCCCAAAAGTCAAGGATAAATACAAAATCCTAAAAGCAACAAGAGAAAAGAAACAAGTAACATACTATGGTGCTCCAATACTTCTGGCAGCAGACTATTCAGCGGAAACCTTGCAGGCCAGGAGAGAGTGGCATAGCCTATTTAAAGTGCTAAAGGAAAAAACTTTTACCCTAGAATAGTGTATCTGGTGAAAATATCCTTCAAACAGGAAGGAGAAATTAAGACTTTCCAAGACAAACAAAAGCTGAGGAATTTCATCAACACCAGACCTGTCCTACAAGAAATGCTGAAGGGAGATATTTAATCTGAAAGAAAAAGACATTAATGAGCAAGAAGAAATCAACTGAAGGCATAAAACTCACTGGTAACAGTAAGTACACAGAAAAACAGAATATTATAACACTATAACTATGGTATGTAAACTATTCTTAGGTAGAAAGACTAAAAGATGAACCAATCCAAAATAATAACTACAAAAAAGAAGACACATTTGTATGTTGTGTTGGGAAAGACGCTCAGTGAAAAAGAGTATATCACCAAACAGTATGACCTCATTAAATATACATATGTTAATATAATCCCCATCTTAGTGCATGTATATAAAAATCAGATAAGTACCCAGTGCTTAACACTGTTCACCATTGACATTATCTGCAGGTGTTAGGATCCTGGGGGGTTTCACTCTCCTGCATTTGCTCTTTTTTTGCAATGTTTAACGTTTTAACCAGAAGCATATGTTATTTATGTAAGCAGAAAATATTATGGAAATACTTTTTCAATTAAATTAAAAACTAAAATGAAATCATGTGTCCCAAACCCACCAGGGATCACATATGAAATTAAGAACTTCATTGAGTGAGGAATAGAGACTGAAAATATTGAGACGCAACAATGAAGTCATGAAAAAGAATAGAGAGCAGAAGTTGCCCTGAGCCCTGCGTGTGGCTCCACCAAAGTCAGAGGAAGTGCTCCAGGCTGGGGATTCCCAGAGACATCCCACTCTGCTTGTGATCCCAAATGTCTCCAAGATAAGCTAACTCACCCTTTTTTTTTTTTTTTTTTTTTTTTTTTTTGAGACAGAGTCTCACTGTGTCACCCGGGCTGGAGTGCAGTGATGCAATCTCAGCTCACTGCAAGCTCCGCCTCCCGGGTTCACGCCATTCTCCTGCCTCAGACTCCCAAGTAGCTGAGACTACAGGTGCCCGCCACCGTGCCTGGCTAATTTTTTGTATTTTTAGTAGAGATGGGGTTTCATCGTGGTCTCGATCTCCTGACCTCGTGATCCGCCCGCCTCGGCCTCCCAAAGTGCTGAGATTACAGGCGTGAGCCACCATTCCTGGCCGCATCTCACCATTTTACTGATGGTGATGGCCAGTTTACGGATGCACAGTTTTAATGGTTACTATCTTACATTACATTATGCCAAATTATGCTGCTTTGGGTTACAGCATGTGATGTTACATTGTGTCATTATACATGTTTACTGTCTACCTCATTTTACCAGAATGTAGCCACCTGGAACGGTGCTTAGCACAAAACACCTATGGAATGTTTATTGACAGAAATTGTTAGGAAGTTTATTAAAACCAAAATCTCCCCTGTAGCTTTAAACCACACATAATGTCTTTTCCACAAGCCAGCCCCTCAAATGTCTGACACAGAATCCATGCCCTTCTCATGCTTCTTCTTTGCCAAAATGCTAATTAGACCCGTCAGACCCATGCAGCAACTGTTCGAATATAGATCTGTTGCGTTTACATGTATTTGTTCATTGTTTATTGCTTCTCTCCTCTCATGGTGCTTACACCTCCTGAGAGCAGGGGTCATGTCTGTTGTATTCTGCTTTGTTTCCCAAGACCTAGAGTAGCCCGAGTGTTTAAATGTGTGTTTGGTTGAACGCATGCCTGAGTGTACAGGTGCACTAATAGAAACTGAACTGATTGGCTCTATTAAGTCTCAGACTGTTCAGCATGATTGTTAGACCTCTTTTCAAAACAGGGAACTGCGTCTGTATTGTCAGTGAACATCAAGGGATAAAAACATTGGTCTGAAATTTGTAGATTGCCTATTTGCCCTTGAGTACTAAGAACCTTCCTTCTCACCTTCTCATAGAGACTCTTGCAAGATCATGTTGGCTCCCTCTTTAAAGACACATTTAGCAAGTGAGTTCAGGTTCTCACCTTCTTTAGCCGTTATTAATTTAATGTCTTCCTCTTTTATCTGTATTTGTTTGCTCCCATAGAATATCTTTTCCCAATGGATAAGCACTTTATCAGGCTATACTAATTCAGTCTTCTAGAAAACTCTGTTTTCTTCAAATAAAAGCGGTTGTCATCCTGTTTATATTTTGGTCCTAACTTCTCTTTTCTTGAAGATCTATGAACTTTTGGGGGGGAATGTTTTAATATTTTCCTTCTTATTCTTAAGGATAGTTTAACTTTATTTCTGAAAAAGGAGAAGGAAAAGAAAAAGAAAAGATGGTTTTTCCAAGGCTAACCAGCTTTCCTCCAGCCTCTGGATTTGACGTTCAATATCTGGAGCATGTTAGTAGACATTTTCTGTTTCCTATAAAGTCATTCTGCCTTTCACATTCATCCTTAAGACCCAGAGACATCCCTGCTGGCCTAGGGCAATGCCATTCAGTGATTTATAAATCACCTCTCAAAACTGAGAAAAATACTTCCGTAAAGTTAGTAGAAGCCTGCTCATTTGGAAGTGATTTAGCTGGGAAACATTTGAAAGGGAGAAAGGCATGTTCCTTCGGCAGGATTGGCCTAACCTTCCCTCTGGTAAACCAGAAGTCCCACCCGACCAGGGACTTTGATCCTGGCCCCAGTAGTTTCCAGGGTTTATTGTTGCCCAGGCTTGTCACCTTGCTCAGCCACCTGCCTGGACAGTAATCACTGCCCTGTCATCATAGCCAGGTAACCTCCCCCTACACTCCCAGCTTGCCCAACGCCTCCTATACTACCCAAGCTGGTGCCTGCAAGGGTAGTCTATAGCATGAGGGCAAAGCTTCTAATCTGTAGAGCCCCAAACTAGAAAGAGGATGCATGCTGATTTCTAGTAACTATCCCTTTGAAGAAAAATTCCAGACCCTGAGATAGCATTCTTCCTTCCCTTTATGGACATGCTGCTTTAGTGGCGAAGGGAGTTAAGGAAGCAAATTATTGTTTAATAAGCACATTTTTATTAAGCCTTCTATTTGACTATGAATAATTAACCAGTTAAATATTAAATAATTAAAGAGTAAAATAGGTTAAAAAACAAATTCATAAACGTCTTCTATATTCATCCTCTTTCCTCACCAGGTCGAATCCAGAAGCTGCCAACACTAGTTATAAAGGTAGTAATACAGCAATAATTATTTTTTATGTGCACCTACTATGTGCCAGCTATTATGGTAGGTTCTTTGTATATTTATCACTAACCACTCAGGTAATCCGCAAGATAGAATGATTAATACCAATTTACAGATAAGGACACTAATAATCAGAAAAGTAAATTTGCCCGAGGTCATTCTGCTGGTTTATGGCAAGGCCAAAATTGTACAAGGTTTCCCAGATGTTGATTCCAAGCCTGATCTCTTCTACCCTCTGCTTCTCTGCAATTGCCATAGTGGTTTTATTGAATGCACATTTCCAAATTGTCTGTGGAAAGGGGTTCAGGAATGGGTTGTGTGGAAAACATGGCCAAGAATGTAATTTTCACCCCCTTCTCCTTCCAGCCTCCACAGTCTTCCAGTCTGTCCCAAATAATGCCATCTTTTCCGTTAAGTATATATGAAAGAGTGGTTTGACTGTTGCAAACCACAGTTAGTTCAACGATCATCTATTTATCTGTTAGGAAGGCTCACTTTTGGGTGTTTGTGCTACCACTAAAAAGTATTATGTGAGTCAGAAATAAAGTGTCAGTGGCATAGTTAGTAACGTGCATTTTCTCCTGAGCCGATCAGAAATTTGGCTCACTTTTTATAAACCTTGAGTTAACATGATTTGACGTGATTTGGCTCAGAAACGACACAGTGATGTGTCAGCCCCAGATTCAGAATTTGGGAAATTCTCTCAGTGCCCCTCAAATGTTTTAATTTTTTTTTTTTTTGCTTGTCAAAGAAAGCATTTTTAAAATTTAAAATTAGACCAATTATTGCTTCTCATCATGAGCACGAGATTTGAACGAGTGCCAGAAACTAGCAGGTGTCTGTATATTGCAGCAGGGTGAAGTTGGAGTCACCTGGGTTTAACAAGAGTCACTCAGTCCATGCAGCTGTATACTCAGCAGCAAAACCATCTTCCTAAAATTCTGAAAACCCAATCTAAATGTTACTACTTTGAATATTTTAACGCAATGCTCAGTTCTGAAAAACAATCTCCAAGTTAAAGAATGAGAATCATATTATTTTTTAAACACAAGTAATAAAATGAACATTGAAAGCCAGGTGGATCGAAGAATACATTTTTTTAATGTTTCATTTTTATTGTTCAAAAAAGTTTCAAGTAAAGAAATAGAATGTACTTGACACAGAGAGACAATAAGACAGGTGACTCTCATCCTCTGCCCCAAAAGAAAGCTGGAGAAATGCAAAACGAGAACAAGAATTCTCCAGAAAGGTCCAAAATTAAGGGATCTAGCATGAAACAAACTTTTAAGGTGAAGACTGTATCTTGACTTTTCTCGATGTTCTAATCCTCTCTGTGGAGAGTTCAGTTTCCAGGGAAGCTGAAGTCAAGGAGGTGAAAGGTGGGGTCTCCAGTGGCATGGAATTGACTTCCTTGCAATAAGGAGTGCTTTTGACGATACAAAGGAGGTAAAGAAAGGCCAGATGACCTGTGGCCTCTGCTTTTAGATAAGTGGGAATCTGCAGACCAAGGAGCAAGTGTGATGCACAGGTCTGAGTTACCCTCAGCGTTTCCAGTTTGAAGGGCTACTTTAGTATTTGTCAGTCTGCAAAACCTGAACTGAAAGCTGCCTCTCAAACTGATTCTATTGATTGTTACCCCATTTTATCCCTTGATGATTAACCTCATCACAGGCAGGGGCAGAGTTCAGAAGCTCAGGCACTGCAATGAAGTAGATTAATCAGCATCCCATTCTGAGATCCTGTCATCCAGTGCGTTGGTATAAGACCAGAAAACACGTGTACAGCTCCCAGGAATCCCCTTCTCAGGCCTATTTCAGTTCAAACTGGACATATTGCTAGGTTTTCAGATTTAAGAAACAAGATTTTGCTGTGATTTTTGTTAACCCTCTTTTTTGCAGTCTTTTTGGTTATTTGCTGATTTGTATCTGTGTTTGAATCAGTTGCGATTTTGGTTTCTGGCATTTTAGCAGCCTATGCTATACTATGAGAAATAGATATTTTTTAAAGACACTTTTTTCATCAGCTACCATTTTCCTAAAAGTTTTCAATCAGTAGTATTTCCATCAAAATGCTAATTATTATTGTTGTTGGTGTTGTTGTTGTTGTTGTTGTGATTAAAGACAGGGTCTCCCTCTGTCACCTAGGCTGGAGTGCAGTGGTGCAATCATAGCTCACGGAAATCTAGAACTCCTAGGTTCAAGTGATCCTCCCACTGCAACCTCCCAAAGTGCTGGGATTACAGGTGTGAGCTACTGTTCCTGGCCTGTTACTATTAATTGATATGAATGCATTATATTTATTACTTTTCAAACTATACGGGTTTTTTGTTTGTTTGTTTTTTACTGTAGAGTTGGTAAAATAAGGTTGTTTGTGAATTTTTGTTGATTTAGAGGCCAACTTAAAGGTTTTAAGTGTGACTTACTAATTCTGAGCCTTCAAGCCTGACCCTGGAATCTGTGTTTAAAGGGGAATGTTGGGTCTTTGCCCACAAATGCTAGGAATGGATTGACAGGCCGAATGCACTCTGCAGTCCCATTAGGGAAGGAATATGTTTCTCCCACTTGATCTTACTCCAGGGCTACTGCCTGGTGTCCCAGGTACGGGCCCGTAGGGGTGTTTTCCTCTTCACCAGGTACAGTGGCGTTAGCTGCCAGCATTTAGATGAAATGCAGTGTTGTAAAAATTACCATGTCTGTTGTTGGCAGCACTTATCTGATAAGAGTGTCATAACACGAATAATATGTGTGAAAGAACTGAAAAGCTGAATGATTATTCTGATACAGAAACTGAAAATGAAATCACGCTCTGATCAGCAGCCACTGCCACACATAAACATCAACGTGAGCATCTTGCATTTTTATTCCCGAGTCACAGAATTCATCCCGTGTCTTGTTTAGAAAACAGTAAGTTTCTGAGCACAAAGAATTCTGGAGTTAACTGCGGTCATCTGCCAGGCAGATCCTTCAATCCTGGCAACAGTCACATATGCTTGGTGAGACCAGTGTAATTTCTTGCTACCATAATTTCTCAGGCAAGAAAAGAGACTTACAGAGAGGCTCCATGAATTCCTATTATTCTGACCATTGTGCTAGGCCTTTGAGGAATTATAAGAGCATTATTAAACATGATTCCTTCCCTCAAAGAGTTTGTAATCTAGTAGGGATTTTAAAAATATTCTGATAGTGGTAACACACGACAAGAAAGCTCACAGCACTGAGTAGCATGTAGTTGCTAAATAAGTGGCATTGGCCGAGCGTGGTGGCTGACACCTGTAATCCCAGCACTTTGGGAGGCCAAGGCAGGTGGATCGTCTGAGGTCAGGAGTTTGAGACCAGCCTGGCCAATGTGGTGAAACCCCGTCTCTACTAAGAAATACAAAAATTAGCTGGGCATGGTAGCATGTGCCTGTAGTCCCAGGAACTCAGGAGGCTGAGGCGGAAGAATCACTTGAACCCGGGAGGCAGAGGTTTGCAGTGAGCTGAGATCATGCCATTGCACTCTAGCCTGGGCGACAGAGCGAGACTCCATCTGAAAAAAAAAAAAAAGTGGCATTGATTATGTATAAGTGGAGGGTAGAGAGGGCTCGCTCAGGGTAGCGCAGGTCACCTTCACAGACAGGCCAGGGTGAGAAAGAATGCAGAGGTAAGTGAGATGGAATAACGTGAAAGGAAAAGTGAAACAAGGTAGGGGCAGGAAAGCCTGGGGTAGGACAGGAAGTAAGACATCAGGCTTGGGGAAGACAGTGTATAGAAAAGCAGCAGGCGGTAATGCCACAGTGGTCCTTGATGGTGCCATGTGGCAGAGCATCTTGAACAATTGGACCGGGGTCACTGGAAACTTTGGAGCAAAGGTGACATAGTAGCTGTTCGAGATGGAACACTTCTGTGGCAGCGACAGACAAGGGAGAGAGACTAGGAAAAGTGTTTTTCTCCTCACTTGTTTTTAATAGGGAAATTAAAACATGGTTTAAGTTTTTTCTAGTTGAACCTATTTGTAAACTAAATAGACTTTGCAGATCTTCATAGCTGCACACTCTGAACTCGAAGATTTAACTTCAGGCTAAAATTCTATTTTTGTTTCTTCTCTTCTTTGGTAACAAAGAGCTGCTATGTGAGGTGGGGATGCCTGAGGCCTCCTATCACTTGTCCTAAAACAGGCAGGGGTAGCTGGCATCAGAAAAGTGGTCAGCTACATGGAGGGTATCGTGCAGATTGAGCATGTGAAAGTCTATGTACCATCAGGGTGTGGGTTCTTGGAGACTGACGTCAGTCTTGCTGTAGAGTAGAGTAGACGTGAAAATGGAAACTGGCCCGTGTACCCATGACCTCCTAAAAATTGGGATATGGAGGATAGAGAAAACGTTAGACAGTTATGAAGAGCAATATTCTATACCCTTATTTAACCATCTATTCTTTCATTTTAGGAGAAAAGTGAGTATGTTTACTATAAAGAGTCTTGGCATTATAAGCCTTTACAAGGAATAACAAGTCACCTGAATGTATCCCTTGAGTAACTAGACATCTGTGTAGGGAGAAGGGACTGGCAATGCTGTGTTGAGGCAGATGTGTGGATTCTCAGTTCCATCACTTGGAGTATCTAAAAGGCTAAGGAGTGGGACATGGCAGCATGCACCTATGGTTCCAGCTACTCGAGAGGCCAAGGGAGGAGGATCATATGAGCCCCGGAGTTTGAGGCCAGCCTGGGCAACTTAGTGAGACTTTATCTCAAAAAAAAAAAAAAAAGGCAGGTGACTAAGAAACCCAAGGCAAAACTGAGGACCTCTCAAGGTTAGGGGAATAGGGTGCAGCCTTATTCCTGAGGGACAAGAAAATGAAGAAGGAGAGAAGGCAGACAGAGCAAAGAAAGGGCAAAGGAGTTTATGAGATCCGAAGGTCGCCAGCTAGACTTTGGAGTAAGTGGCTTTAAACATTACATTTCTCTTCCTGTCTTACATATGGTCTGGGAAGTGGTTAAAGGATGGCCAAAGTAGGTCAATAGAGGCAGAGCAGCAATGAAAGGGTGGTTGGGGGTGAAGTCAGGAACACAGGCAGGAGTGAGGACCATGGCTGCAGTGATGTGGGATCAGTGTTCTTGTAATGAAATAGCATTCTTTCTCAGTGATAAAATAATGTGGAGCAAGCTAAATGCAATTTTATCAGGAATGATAAATTTTACCTTTGCTTATATTTTAAATCATTACCAGAAATGAGGTGCAAACGAAATACATTTTTATCAAATCGTATTATCCCACTGACTGCTATTATTTTGTCAGAAATCTGTTTCTATGAAAAAACTTAGGGACATTTTCTCCAATAAAAAGTACAGATCAGACTTAGGAATCATAATAATCTCTTTAAATATCTTTCTGTGTTAGTAATACATAGTTTGCATTAATAATCCTAGCTTAATTACAGGCTACATTTGCATGATACTTATTCTTTTATTTAAAAAACTCTTTCCCATATATTCTCTCATCTCAGATTCCCAACAACTAAAGCTCAGAGTGAAGTTATATTTCTCATTTTAGAGACAATTCAGAAACTCAGCCTGATATTAATCAGTGCTGTCTTTTATTGAATGCTTAAATGGGACGGGAACTATGCTAGTTTCTTTATATATATATGTATGTATGATCTCATTTAATCTTTATGACTAAACCATGGGATAGTTATATCCCCATTTCCTCTGGTTGTAAGGTACCACAAAGTGAGATCTGATTGATCGTAAAGTCCACAGCTTGAAATCACGGTAGTTTACTGAGCATGTGACTGACCTAAGCTCAGGAGGCTAGCAAGTGATAGAAGAGGAAATCAGGATAGTCTATTCGCCCTTGATTCTCCCATGCAATTCTAGTGTGAAATTTTAATGTAATGGATAATCAATCTTATAAAAGCATTGCACCTCATAAATTACATTTTATTTTGTATATATATTACATATTTTGTATTTGCATTACATCACAAATGTATTAAAATCCATAGAAATAATTCTTATGTTTTTGGAAATTCTTACAGACCTGAATGCTTTAAGTAACCATATTTTCTTTACTATTCCTTCATGTAGCTAGTAGAATTCGTTAGATGGAAAAATCACACGGAAATACTTAGCTATAATTAAAGCAAAATTAGCAAGCAAGTTTGCATTGAAATGTGGATGTTCAGTTCAATTCAACAAGTTTATATAGAGCACTTACTATGTAAGATGTTCCAGTCTCCACAAAGATAAGTAGATAATATCCCTCTCAGAGGAAATTTATATTCCTTCTTTAGGCGATTATGTTTAGTAAATCCAAATGCTCTTGAAAGGGATTATTAGAATTCCAATTTGGGGATTATGCCTAGTAAAACTGAATGCTCTTAAAAGAGATTATTAGGGTTCCTAAGTATTGCTTTTATTTTACATTGGAGAAAGAGCATTCAAAGAGAGATAAATGGTTGGGTGTAGATTGAAGTACATATTCATAAAACTATAACACAAAACAGAATGTAAGAGAAAAAGAAATAAGTGCTTTGGAGGAGCATGAGCAGAGAACTGTCCTATTATATTGGCATAGAAGGGAAATCTGCAAAAGCCTCAAGACACAAATGATGTTTGAGATGAGCCTTAATGGATAAAGAGAGACCCAGAGACATATGAGGAAGGGCATTCACACACTAAGGGGATGGTGTAAGTAAAAGCAGAGGCTAGTTTTTCTTGTAGGTAGAGTATTTGTAGAGCAATAAAAAGGCATGAAGCTGAAGACTGGGACCTTATTGTAGAAGGTCTTGAGTACTAGGGTGAGGTTTCTGAGGGAAATGCAGTAGAGTGGAAAACAAATACTGGACTGGGAGTAAAGAGTTATCTGGCCAAACCTAGGAACTGAGTGACCTTGGACTAATCAGTTTATCTTTTTGAGCTTTAACTTCCTTGCTGTACTATGGAGATGGCAATTGTTGCGTTAAAGGTTGGGCATAAGTGACAAAATGTATGGGGAAGTATTTTGAAAACTAAAACTTAATAGGAGGCGTCATCATCTTCAGCGTCACCATCGCCATCATCATCATCATTGTGATGTGATGATGCATATGAAGTTTTTTTTTTTTTTTGAGATGGCGTCTCGCTCTGTCACCCAACCTGGAGTGCAGTGGCGCGATTTCGGCTCACTGCAACCTCCGCCTCCCAGGTTCAAGCGATTCTTCTGCCTCAGCTGCCCGAATAGCTGGGATTACAGGCGCGCGCCATCACGCCTGGCTAATTTCATATTTTTAGTAGAAACAGGGTTTCACTATGTTAGCCAGGCTGGTCTCCCAACTCCTAACTTCAGGTGATCCTCCCGCCTTGGCCTCCCATAGTGCTGGGATTACAGGCATGAGCCACTGTGCCCGGCTGCATATGAAGATTTTTAGAGCAGTGAAGTTTTTCTGAATTACGAAAATTCAGTTTGCAGCAGTCTGGAGGGTGGACTGCTAACAGAAGACAGAGAACCAATCAGGATGCTATAAGAGTACTTCAGGTTAAAGATAATGAAGGTGTGATTAGGATGGCAGTTCAGGTAACAGAAAGGAGAGAAAGGTAGACACACTGCAGAGATTCAGTGCTGAACGTTCAATTCAGTATTTGTTCAGAAATGAAGTGAGCACCCATTCTGCTCCAGGCTCAGTATTAGGTGCTGGGCCACCAGATAAAAAATACACAGCCTTGAGGGGTTCATCACAGGTTAGAGGGGAGGCACAGATGTATAAACAAGCAACCACAAGAGAGGAGACAAGTGTTCTAAAAGAGACCTGTATGTGGGAAATGTGGCACAAAGGAAGGCTGAGTCAACGGTGGCTTGGTTTGGCCAAAGAAGACTTCATAGCAAAGGAGGAAATGGAGCTGGGTCTTGACGGATGAGTAAACAACCCAGCAAACAATAGGAGGTTGGGAGGTGCTACCAGCATGTGGAAAGCATGGTATATTCAGGGGATCTGAGCTTGGGAGGCTGGAGTTAGGAGTTGGCTAGAACGTACAAAGTCTTGGATCCACTTAGAGGTAGCCCAGGATATGGTAAGTCCAGCTGCTGGGTGAACTTCAGCAAATCACTTAACCTTTTAGTGATTTAGTTTCCTCATCTATAAAATAAGAAAATAATAAAGCCTACCTTTCAGGGTGGGTATGAGAATTAAGTAAATCACGTAAAGCGTTTAAAATCATGCATAATATATTTTAAATGCTTAATAAATGAGAATTATTGTTGTTATTATGAGAGAGGGAGTGAAAGAGAAGGAATCTGGGATAACTCTAGGTATGCTAACTTGAAGAGTTAATAGATGTTGCTGCCATTAACCAGGATATAAAATACAAGAAGAAGAAAAGTTTGTGTGGTGTGTAAGTTTAGCTTTAAACATGGTGAGTTTGAATCGCTCATGAGCGCCCAGGTTGAGAGGCTCGGTAGACATCTAGAGTGGGCATGTTAGACCTGGATGTGCTTTTAGGCATCACCAGCATACTAGATGGTTTTTAAAGCCACAGTAGCAAGATCAGCCAGGGAAAGAATAGTGAGAGGAAGGCTGAACACAAAACACCCAAGGAACAGTGAGAGAAAAGAAGTTTCAGCAAAAAAGGATGAGCGTGAGATCTCCGAGAGTGGAGCTGGGCCAGGAGGACAGCGTGGGAGCCACGGGGGAGAGAGTAAGGAGGAGATGAGCATTCAAGGAAATCCAATGACCTTGACAACAGAAGGAGTTACGTAAGGGCTGCTTCTATTGAAAGTGGTTGCTAAGGTCTTGGAAATGTGAAGGGGAGTCATGAGTTCACAGGTATTCGTTTCATTAATCTTAAGCTTACACACACACATGCACAATATTATATGGACTCTTATGTGTATCATCTGCAACAAAAAATCTGAAGTCAAAAATAGAAATGGTAGGTGAGGATGTCAAAACAGCAAGTATAAAGACTTCTTTGAGAATGTTAGCTATCAAGAGAAATAGAGAAATGAAGATCAGCTGGAGGAGGAATACAGTGTCAGGAAGGGCTGAGGCCTGAGATCATTTGTCAGTCTTGGGGGAAAAAAGCCAGTGGAGAAGGAAAGATTGATGTTAAAGCAATACCAGTGGGATACTCATAGAACTAGATCCCCAAGGACAGAGAAACAGACAGACAGAGGGCGCAGGCAGGCATTAGCTTGGAACTCATGCCTCTTGCAGTCAGACCAGAAGGAAGGCAACGGGGTCAGACATGAACACCCACAGGTCTGTCCTTGGGAAATATTTACACTTAAGAGTCTTTGTTTATTCAGTGCCATAAGAGGCAGGGTCACCTGTTGTGAGAAAGCAGGGACCAAAGTGAGGCTCAAGAAAAATCACCAATGTGGAAAGAATGTCTGAGGAACTTCAGAAAAAGGAACAGACTAGGAATGAATTCAAGGACTGCCCAAGCCACATGGCCCAAGCCACCACCAGATTGCCCAATTGCCTTTAAAAACCAATAGAAAGACATGAAGGTAGGGAGGGCAGGAGGCGATATTGGAGGGAGCCATTAGGCTGATTTAAAGGGGTGGAGTGGACAGAGAAAGATGCAGCTCATCTTTAGTGCATCTTTAGTGAGGGTCCAAAACCACCTGGCAAGAGCTTCAAAGGAGATGGGGTATTTGCATGAGGACAGCAAGCTAAGAGAATGTGTCATCTGCCTTCTGTGGAAATTGCTTTTGAGGTTGGGTGGTTATTGGATGGATGAATAGGTGAGTTGGAGGGAAGGAAGAAAAAAAGAAATGGAAAGATTGATTACAAGCATAGCTGGAATTAGAGAAAAAAGACTGATAATAGACACAGCCAGAGCCAATACCCTAACTTTCAAATTCAGTAGATGCTGAATTGAGCACTTCGTGTACATAAGACACAGTCACAGTGCCTGCCAACGGTGAGTTTTCAGGAAATGTTCATGCAGGGAATGAGTGGGTGCTCAGGGATGGACCCTGATTAAGGTACAAAGATCAGGAGAACAGTTTCCACCCTTAAGAATCACAGCTTAGTGGTATCTCAAAGTTTGTCTGCTATTCCACTCTTGGATAAACCGTGTATTAAACAGATTTGAACCTGAAAGTGTCAGTTGTAAGAAGCTGTTGGTCTAGGAAGTGTTCTTTTGAAAGGACTGTTACTCATTTTTTATGGACTTTTCATTTTATTTATTCTTGAGTTGCTGAAGGACACACTGAAATAATAGTTTATCTTTTTGGATTTTAGCTATAGTCAGAGACAAATTGCACAAATGTGAGGCATTCTGATACACAGACGGAGTCTGTATGCAAAGTTAACATAGACATACCGGGGTGGTATGTGTAAGTCTGATGTTTAATCATGAGTAATTAGTTTGTGCTTTGCAATGTTGGCCCCTGAGGATCATACGGTGTAAATTGTGTAAGCAAAAGAGTGATTGCAAAGGAAGCTACTGAGTGGCTGATTAGCAGTGGGATGGACTCAGGGACACATCAGACAGTCAACAAAAGAGGAAAAGGACAATTGGTTTAATAGTTTGTAATTGATGAGTAATATCTCTACAGAAGATTTGAGGCCACTTATAGCAAAAACACATATCCTCTCCAGTACTGAAAATGGAAGAGGAAAATCAGAAACCTTGCAGAGGAGAGATGGCCCTATGGGAGAGCCAAGGTGTAGAAAACCCACTTGTGTCTTCCTGGCTTTCTTAATCGGGTAGCAACACTCTGGGTAAGAGCTGACCAGGTCCTAGACAAGGTGGCCCAACTCTGAGAATGACAAATAGTTCCTTGACTCCATGGACAGAGATGCCACTGTGGATACAAACTTGACAGTCCTGCTTATCAGCCTCCTCAAAGGGAGACCAAGCCACCAGCAGGGCAGAGATGCGGGGAGAGAGGGACATTTTAAAGGGTCACTGGATCCGCCTTTGCTTTCCTGGGGGAGCGTTGGTAACAGCAGAATGGAGAAGGGACACCTGGAATGCATATGTGCCTAACCCACCTACTGCCTGTGTCACGTGTCGTGGTGTGGGAGAGATTATATGGGGTCAGTAAATCCTTCCCGCATGGCTTTGAACACACTCACCCTCCCACGGCTTCCTGTGTGGATTCTGCACTATCTGAAGTGCTGGGGGAGGTGAATGACCCAAGAAAAGAAGGCGCCCAACCATTCCCAAGAGCTCTTTCATTCCAAAAGCCTGGCAGAATCGCTTTTCAACACCCACCTGCCAAAGGGAGGTAAGGAAATGTCCTCACCTCAAGAGAGAATTTCTCACTTTTCTGAAAATGGATCGACCACTGCTTCTGTGCTTGCTTAGATTTGGAAATGCAGGCAAATCAAGAAATAGGGTTCGGCTGGGCGCAGTGGCTTATGCCTGTAATCCCAGCACTTTGGGAGCCCAAGGTAGGCGCGTCACCCGAGGTCAGGAGTTTGAGACCAGCCTGGCCAACATGGTGAAACCCCATCTCTACTGAAAATACAAAAATTAGCCAGGCGTAGTGGCAGGCACCTGTAATCCCAGCTATACAGGAGGCTGAGGCAGGAGAATCACTTGAACCTGGGAGGCGGAGGTTGCAGTGAGCCAGATCGCTCCACTGCACTCCAGCCTGAGCAACAGAGTGAGACTCCATCTCAAAAAAATAATAAGAATAATAATAATAATAGGGTTCAGATCCAATTCGTAAATGCCAAGTTGGCGTCCTGGTCATCAGAAATCAATGTAATTCTGTAATCATTTATTGATTGGAACTCTCTTCCAGAGATGAAACTGAAGGTGAATACCGGAAGTGAATAAAACAACCCCTCTCTCCCTTTCCCAAGGCTTAGAGAAAGTGTGTCAAAAAGTGTATGAGAAATTATTCCATGTTAAGCTCATGTTGTGTTCTTAATACTGTGTTATAAGAAATGACACCATTCTATCTCTGTATTTCATAGGCGTGATTTGTTTTTTCACTCTCCGTGAATGACATTTTATGAAGACCAAAGTGATGTGTGGGCCTTATTGAGAACTGATACTTTATTTCTAATTGTATAAATAACTCCTCTAATAAAGATCCAGAAAGTTAAAAGTACCTTATGCATTTCTTTGGAGACACCCTGTGAATTTTGTGGGATCAAGTCCGAGTCCCCTTCATGTGGCATTTTCCAAAGAACTTTTGCTACTAGATTGTCCCTTTACTCAGGACCTTAAATGAAGTGAAAATAGGACAGCCTTGCAAACCTTTTTAAGGTATAAAGGGAGCATGGGGAGAGCCAAGGAGTCAAGAATTGGTAAAATTAGGAAATGAAATCATAAAAGTGGATTTCACATCTTTTTTTAAAATTCTTTCAGCCTTTGTACATTTCTTTCTTACCCCTTCCCTGCCTTATGAAGGCCCGCTTGTACAGCTGCTTTACATACTGCTGATTTTAAATACTGTCTGTATCACAATATTGTTTGTTTTTGTCCCGTCCTTTAGGAGATGACCTGGCTTCCACCACTTTCTGCTATTCAAGCCCCTGGCAAAGTGGAACCAACCAAATTTCCATTTCCAAATAAGGTGAGATCTTGCATCCCTCAGGTGGAATATGTTTCACTCATGCAGGCTTTTCTAGTGGGCAGTGGGCTTACCCGTGATTGTCTTTTCTCCTGTAAATATTCCTGCCAGAGGCACGTGAATCTGATCCTTAACAATTTGCAAGCACATACGTATTCATTTATGAAAGGGGGAGAATCAAGCCTCCAATCTTACTTACCTACACTTCTCTGCAAAATGTGATACTACTGTAATTATCATTTTATCTAAAAAACATTCGTGAAGTTGAAATGCATCTTATAATCATTTTAAACATTCAATGTGATGTATAAAATTGTATGTCCTGGATTTTTCTGAAAAGCTATTATTAAATTAATGATGTATCTTAAAATCAATGTCTTAGTATTGAAGACATGTGGTATTTAATTTCCCTGAATATCTTTTTTAAAGCATAAGATATTTTCTAGGACTTAAAAAAAGATATCTGTATTTTCTAAGAAAAAGCACACCAAAAAATTGGCCACAAAATAAATGACTATATACATGAGTCTAATAGGCTTTCTTTGATTTGAATAACTGACAATACTACATACTCCTTATGAAGGATCAAATTATATGAATGGGAAGAGACCAAAATCTCAACATCCCTGGCACTCCAAGCCAGAGATTATTTCCCTACCCAGAAATTACTATCAAGAGTTTATGTGCCATTTCATTTTCCCTGTGCATTATATATAGAAAATATATATATATGGAAAAATATATATTTTTTTCCAATTGCTAAGTTGTATAGTACTAAGAGCATTTTTTCCAAAAGTTGATTTTTTTCAACAATATGTATCATTACTAAATATCAATATCACAGCTTTCTGGTCAGGCATGATGGCTCATTCCTGTAATCCCAGCACTTTGGGAGGCCAAAGCAGGTGGCTCAGTTGAGGTCAGGAGTTCAAGACCAGCCTGGCCAACATGGTGAAACCCAATCTCTACTAAAAATACAAAATTAACCAGGCATGGTGGTGCATGCATGTAATCCCAGATACTCGAGAGGATGACTCAGGAGAATCACTTGAACCTGAGAGGTGGAGCTTGCAGTAAGCTGAGATTGTGCCACTGCACTCCAGCCTGGGTGTTAGATGGAGACTCTGTTTCAAAAACAAACAAAACAAAAAAGTAAATAAACATCAATATCACCACTTTCTAAGGTGAATTATTGAAAGAATTGTTCATTGCTGCTATCACAAAGATAAATTCCATTCTAAGAGTTGATTTTTCTTATAATAAAATGTATTTGAAGACCTTTTCAAGTGAATATATAGAGATTTTCTTCATTCTTCAAAACAGCAGCAAAATATTTTGTATGAATTTGCCATAATTTAATCGAATTCCTTTCAGTGGACACTGAGATTATGTATGGCTTGTTATTATTACAAACACTGTTAGATCAAATGCCTCTTTGAATGCCTCTAATAAGGTTACCTTGAGTAGGAATTGTGGTTCTGGGCATCAGAAGCCACAGTTACTTTGGATTGTGTTTCAAGAGTACTTTTGGCCAGGCGTGTTGGCCCAAAACTGTAATCCTAGCATTTTGGGCGGCCAAGGCAGGAGGATTGCTTGAGGTCTGCAGTTCAAGACCAGCTTGGGCAACATGGTGAGACCCCATCTCAACAAAAATATGAAAAAATTAGCCAGGCATGGTGGCACACCTGTAGTCCCAGCTACTTGGGAAGCTGAGGTGGCAGGAGGATCACTGAAGCCCAGGAGATCGAGGCTACAGTGAGCTATGATCATGCCACTGCACTCTAGCCTGGGTGACAGAGCAAGACCCTGTCTCAAAAAAAAAAAAGACAAAAAAAAGTACTTTTTACATATCTTTGCCAATGATTATTATCATCTGGGTTTTTATCAGTGTGTCTGTATGATGAATGAAAAGTTGATATCTTGTTTTCATTTGCATTTTCCCAGTTACTTCTAAGCTTGAGCATTGACTGTTTTTCCTTTGCAAATTGCCTGTTCATTACTCATTGCCACTTTTTAAAAGCTAATTTGTAGGAACTCCTTAACTCTTATTCATTTATCTATTATATATGATGCAACTACTTTCTTGCAAACCTTTTATATGTGCCTTTTACGCCAGCAAAGTGTTTAATTTTTATGTCAGAGAAAAAAGATCTTTCCTGCTCCAATATTCTAACAGTGTCCTCTATTTTATTCTAATTCTTTTATACTTTGTTTTAGTTGTGGATGTTACGATGTAGGATTCTAGTTTTCTTCTTTTCAATGGTCAGTAAGTTATTATAATACTATCAGTGTAATAGCCCATTCCCCCCGTCACTGGTTTGAAATACCCTATGTCAATAGTTGAGCTTCTCATAAATACATGGATTTGTCTCCAGACTCTCTATTCTGTTTTTCAACATGTTTATCTAATTCTTTCGCAAGAACTCATTGTTTAAATCAGAGGTCAAGAAGCTTTTTCAGTGAAGCATCAGATAGTAAATAGTTAAGGCTTTGTAGGCAACACCTCAGTGAATGAAATGTGGCATCTCATTGGTGGAATTGACATCAGAACCAATGTGAAGTTCCCAGGCTTCTAGCCCTTTCATTCAGTACAGGGGAATTTAGCTGAACAGTTTATTCAGTGTGTACTTCCAGTGGCATCCTGCCATCCTTAGAATAAAATGGACAATGCTTACAATCTTTGCACATAATCTAGCCAAAATAATCCAGACCCAAAATAGAATCATAGACATTTTTGTTATGTGTAGGTATCATGGTATAAGTACAACTTTTGATATAATTGGGCACATACCAAAGCATAGTTTATTACGACTTTTCCAAGAATATTGTACCAGTTTGTTCTGTTTTGTTTCATGTAGATGCTTAAGTGCAAGTAATGACTTGACTTCTGAGGTAAAATTGAGACTTTAAATCATTAGTACAAAAATTTCATTTTTTAGCTCTATTGAGGTGTAATTGACAAATAAAAATTGTATGTACTTAAGGTAAACAACTTGATGTTTTGATATTGTGAAATAATCACCGCAATCAAGCTAATTAATATATCAACAACTTCACATAGTTACCATTTTCTTTTCTCTTTGTGGTGATGAGAACATTACCTTCTAATAAATTTCTAAAGATCTACCCTCATTGTTAACTATAGTCACATTTCTGATACATCATATATTATTCATACACACACATATGTGTACACACACACACAGCACAGACATTGTACTGCGTGAACTAAGCCAGACACAGAAAGCCAAGTACTAGATGTCATTACCTATATGTAGAATCTAAAATCGACACACAGAAGCAGTGAGGAGAATGGTGGTTGCCAGGGGCTGGCAGCTAACACTTTTGCTTATTTTTCTTCAATGAATGGGTGTTACAGAGCCATCCTTGGGTCAAGAAAGTAATAATGGTAGCCTTTCTCCTGTGAGACTTGTTTTCAAATTGTTTACTTTAAATATGTACGGTTTGTGTTATTGTCACTTATACTTTTTTTTAAAAAAGTCATTGTTGAAAAAATAATTACTGTAATGGAAGTATGACACAGTGTAGCAAAAACATTAGAGTCAAGAAGGTTTCAAAGCGCAGGGTAACCCTTGAGTTTACCTGTGCAGAGCCTCGAAGGAAGAATGAAGTTTGTCAGGCAGGAAGCAGAAAGCAGCAAGATGAGCATTCCAGGGGGAGGGGATCAGAACAGGATACACAGCTGGAAGTATTGGGAGTGGCAGTCACCACATCACTTTCAGCCTTGGGTTCTAATGATTTGTACACGTCACCTCCACCGCTAACTTGCTGGACTCACTTCTGTAACGCTTAAAAAGCCTAGTAGAGAATCTTGCAGGCCTACTAGAGTGCTCCCAGAGGAGGACAATACCAATGCACAGGTGGAACTAGACCTCCCCAGGCACCTACCTACAGAAGACATTTGCAAGGGGAGAGAAGGCTGGTGAGACAGAAGCTATACATATGTGGGTATCTGGATGGGGTGGCAGGAGACACAAAAGTGGAAAGGACTTCAGTGTGTGGTCCCTTTGGAGAAAGAAACTTTGGTCTCCCTCTGTTCTGGACCCAGCCTTGCTCTGGCTCCATGAAGAATGAAAAAGCTGCATAGCCTGTGGGGCCCCTGGGGTTTTGCAGCTGGCTGGGAAGAACAGTCCTCCTTCAAAAGCAGCAGCCCCAGGACCTGAGGTTTGCCAGCAGACACCTTATCAGGGTGTCTGATAAGAGGACCTAAAATGTGGGAGTGGCCTGGTAAGGTAGCTGACCCCTCCACAAGCAGGCTGGCCAAATGCCAGTAAGAATGATAATGGGACATTATTTGTACCCACAAAGTGGCACAGTTTAGAACACTGGGGTTATAGCCAATTACTTTTGCACTAACAGTTGTTGTTTCAATGTACCACCAAGAAAACATCAGCTAGCAACATGAGAGTATATATTAGGGACAAAGTCTTTGATTTTATTCTTGCCTCTCCTACGGAAGACTTCCACAGAGATTTTTTTTATACCAATTATTTCAACCATTTTGAAGTCTCTCTTCACTCCCTATCACATAAAACAGAAATAATAATGGTTATTAATCACACAGGTGTTTTAGTTAAAATTTAAAGTTTACTATCTATGAGATACATGATCTTATGGTTTGTTATCCTAATTCAGGTCATCTGTAAGCTCATCTCTGGTTCTCTGCTTGTGATCAACAATCATCCTGTGGGTTTTAGGACATACCAAGAAATTAACAATTTTAGCTAGGCATGGCGGCGCGTGCCTGTAGTACCAGCTACGAAGGCAGGAGGATCGCTTGAGCCTAGGAGTTTGAGGCTGCAGTGAGCCATGATCATGCCACTGCACTCCAGACTGGGTAACAGAGTGAGGCCCTGTCTCTAAAAAATAAATAAGATAGGCCGGGCGCATTGGCTCATGCCTGTAATCCCAGCACTTTGAGAGGCCGAGGCAGGTGGATCACTTGAGGCCAGGAGTTTGAGACCAGCCTGGCCAACATGGCGAAACCCCATCTCTACTAAAAATACAAAAAGTTAGCAGGGCCTGGTGGCAAGTGCCTGTAACCCCAGTTACTCGGGATGCTGAGGCAAAAGAATTGCTTGAACCTGGGAGGCGGAGGCTGCAGTGAGCTGAGATCGTGCCATTGCACTCCAGACTAGACAACAAGAGCAAAACTCCATCTCTAAATAAATAAATAAGTAAATAAAATAATTCTATTTTGTGTTAACAGTCAGAAAAAAATCTGTTCTTTTTTTCTTTCTTTTTTAAAAAAAAAAAAAAAAAAAAGCTCAATGCTGGAAACTATGTCAGTTACCATTCTTGTCCATTTGATGGTGTGTGAGTATTTCCCCTCCCTAGTACAGATGCCACCAAATGGCCCAGATCTACAGACAGCAGAGTTAACTAAATGGGACTCAAAGTATTTTTCACGTGCCAAAGCTAAAACTAACTTATGTCCAGATATAAACTCTTAAATTCCCTTGAAGAGAAGGAAAACATACCAATCTACATGGGGGATTTAATTGTGGATGTCTTCTTAGTGACAGCATCTATCCAAAATAGGCCAAAATCATTCTTACAGATGATATTTTAGTCCATTTCAGGAACAATATTTCATCTTCATATAATCATTTCCAAAAACTGAATCTCAGGGTGAGAGTTGAGCTTGTTCTTTTTCTTCAGATGAATAGCTCATTATTACCATAATTGAAAGAGGTTTATTAGGCATCTGCATATGACTCAGGCTGTTTAATAGAATGGGAATCCCTTCCCGTCTCAGTTTTCCTACCCAACCTCTGCCCACCAGACTGGCTCGTTTTATACTGTTTCAGTAGAATTTCTTTTTAAAGCAGACATCAGTACTTGGATTTGAATATAACACAAGTCACATCAAATGACACCCTTTACCCCATAACAACCTATACTCGTGGAACAAAATTCTAGTAAAATACATTAAGCCATGTAATAGAAGTTCATTCAATTTCAATGGATTTTTGTTCCATGTGCCAAAATTTTAAAGGAGTTTTGCTGGATTTTATGTCCTGCTACTTTTTTTTTTTTACATTCCTATTCACGCATTCTTTTGTAAGTCTTTCATATTTAAATTTTTTTTATTTTAATAGCTTTTAGGGTACAAGTGGTTTTTGGTTACATGGATAAATTATGTAGTGGTGAAGTCTGAGAGTTTAGTGTACCCATCACTTGAGTAGTGTACATTGTACCCAGTATATAGTTTTTTTATCTCATGTCCCACTCCTATCCTCCCACTTCTGAGTCTCCATAGTTCATCATATCACTCTATGTGCCTTTGCATACCCATAGCTTAACTCCCACTTATAAGAACATATGGTATGTGGTTTATTTTCTATTAAATGAGAATTTTGCAAAGAAGGAGGATGTAAGTCCTCAAAACAGATTTTAACATTTTGTTTTAATGCAAGTAAAATCAAATTCAATCTCTATTTACCTGAGCAATAACTAAACTTAAAATACTATGTAGTACTGGCTTTATTCCATTGCAGATAAGTAGATACCATACTAATCTTTTTATCCACCATCATGAGATTGACAACAGTTGTTTAATAGAGTGTTACTGGTGGGATGATTGCCAAACCCATCTACAGGAAATGGGTGGCAGTAAAGGTGCATTCAAAGAAAAGTTAGATTAAAAGTCAATATGATAATAGGTCAGTGGCATGAGTATAAGAACCCAAACCGTAAGTATCAGGGAGGAAAACATAGGTTTAAATCTTCATGACCTTGGATTTGGCAATGGATTCTTAGTGATGACACCAAAAGCATGAGCAACAAAAGAAAAATTAGGTAAACTAAACTTTATTAAAAATTTTTAGAATTTTAAATTTAGAAAATTTAGAACTTTTGTGCATCAAAGAACATTATTGATAAAATGAAAAGACAATTGACAGGATGGGAGAAAATACTGAAAATCATAAATCTGGTAACAGTCTAGTATCCAAACTATATCAAGAACTCATTCAACTCAACGACAAAAAGACAAACCAATTAAAAAATGGCAAAGGACTTGAATAGATATTTCTCCAAAGATGTACAAATGGCCAACAAACACATGAAAAGATGCTCAACATCATTAGTTATTAGGGAAATACAAATCAAAACTGCAATGAGATACCACTTCATACACACAAGGATAGCTATAATTTTTTAATGGAAAATAACAAGCATTGGCAAGAATGTAGATAAATTGGAACCCTCAAACATTGTTGGATTGCAAAATGGTTTCACTGCTGTGGAAAATCGTTTGGCAGTTCCTTAAAAAGTTTAACATAGAGTCATATAACCCAGAAATTCTGCTCCTAAGTATATACACAAAAGGATTGAAAACATGGACTCGAACTAGTGTACATACCTGCGTATTCATGGCAGTACTATTTACAATATCCAAAAGGTAGAAACAGCCCAAATACCCATTAACAGATAAATGGATAAACACATTGTTGTATATCCATGTGACGCAATATTATTCAGCCATAAAAAGAATGAAGTACTGATGCGTGCTACAGAGTGGATGAACCTCAAAAACATTATGTTAAGTAAAAGGAGCCAGTCACAAAGGTCACATATTGTATGATTCCATTTATATGAAATATCCAGACTAGATAAATCCAAGAGACAGATGGAAATTGGTGGTTGTGAGGGGCTGGGGCATTGGGAAGGCAGGGGTATGGGAGACCCTGCTTAATGGGTAAGGGATTTGACTTCAGAGTGATGGAAATATTTTGTAACTAGATAGAGGTAGTGGTTGCACAACCTTATGAAAGTACCAAATGCCACTGAATTGTTCACTTTAAAATGGTTAATTTTAATGTTATGTGAACTTCACCTCAATAAACAAAACAGAAAGTCATTAATACAAAAGAAAAATGATTGTGAAGTATATTCCCAGAACTGCTTAACATGTACATGTCCACCTTCATGTACATGTTTCTCATTAAAGTAGCTGATAGAGATTGAGAGCAATGAATTGGTTCTGAATGACCAGTTTTAAACATGATCTCATGTTTAACTTGGGTTTTGAAAGTCAAAATAAGAAAATTAATTGATATTTCTTGTTCTTTCAGGACTCTCAGCTTGTATCCTCTGGACACAATAATCCAAGTAAGAAAGACTTCACTCTGGAGTTTCATCTGGGGAGCAGGGGGCAGGGGCAGAGGGCAGAGGGGGAAGGAGGATGAGCACGCATTGGACAGTAGGTTTCAAGGAAATTCACTAAAAAACTGGGGAAAGGGGCCATTTGTTCAAGTGCTGCCCAAATGAATGATAAGATTTATGATGACCTTGAGTGTGCATATTCAAGGAAAGGAAGGCCAAAACAGAAAATGGTGAATTTCAAATCCATCCCAAGAGAAAGGAACTTCATGCTTTATTATGGCTGTTCCTAGTATATGTGGAGGGAGAAAAAAACTTAAAAGGCACATAATTGGTTGTCTAAATTAAAGGAAAATGAGTGGGCAAAGAAAATCAATCAGTAGACCTTAAGATAATTAACCTTAGAATCCATGAAGAAAAGTCACAACCGGCTGGGTATATGTACTGTGCCCTCTTCCAGAAATAGACAGACTCAACTATCTAAGAAGCAGTTTCCTTATTAAATTGGTGGCTATTAAAACACATGGGCTTTTTTGTCAAAGAGAGGATGCTATCATTCCATGAAGTAGTGTTTTAATTCTCTTCTTTGGCACTGCTAATTGGTATTAACGTTGTCTTGAGCATTAAAAATGCATAAGTTACCCTGCTCGTGTCCTAAAAGCACACTCACAAAGACTGGGCTTTGTTAGTTTCATGACCAGCCAGCAAGCTAAGAGCACCCGTTGCCAATTACAAAGCTGCATTTGAAGACTGAACATCCTCTGAGCTGTAGATCTGTCTGTGGAACTGAGGCTCAACCACTGGGCATCTGTGAGGCAAATGGGCTGGAGAGAAAAGATGTCCTGGCAAATGCATTGGGAAGCAGCAGAATTTTCATGCACAGCTAGAGAAAGGCCAGTGGAGGGGGTGATGGCACAGTGGTGCGGAGGCAATATCACTTAATTATCCCACCCTCTGTTGGGATTTGCTGTAGGCACAGGCACCAGCGATGAGGCAAAATGCCAAAAGACATGAAATCTGAAGAAAATGATGAATTTAATCCTAAGAAAAGAGATCAGAAGAAATGCTTGGTTAAGTCCACGTCATGGTATACAGACGTCAGCATCGTACACCACAGACTAGAATGTCTTGAAGAGTTGCCCTTGCTTTCCTCCCTGTGTCTCACCATTGAATTTAAATGTTCAGGGTGAAGGGAGGATCCCATAGATGCATAAATACAACTTCTGCCAGCTTGGCATTTTTGACAGAAGAGCAAAGGAAATTCTTGTTGAGTGTCTATTCTGTGCTAGCGTCCTGACTTACAGTATTTCACTTAATCTTTATAATAGCTGCATGAGCTGCATGATCTCAGTTTTCACATGAAGAAGATGAGTTTCTGAGGCTAATAACTAGTCACTTTTTAGTCACCTGGCTAAAAAAAATGACAGCTAGAATTTGAATTCAGAGCTCTCTGCCCCAAAGACACAAGCTTTTCATCCCACTCTGTTGATTCCCAGAAAGCTGCTGCTGTCACTTCACCGTGAGATTGAATTATTGTCCAAGGACTGTCTGCTGTGATTTCTGTGTGCATCTGGCATATTTTTATGGCATGCTGTAATATTCACTGCAATTTAGATTCTATGAAAATGGACCCTTCTTCTACGGGACATGATGTGGCACTATCCCTGTGTGGTATAAAACCCTCTGGCATTTCATTGTCCAGGAAAAGTTTTTGATTAGCTTTTTCTTTTCTAGGAGTAAGGGGATTTTTTTAAAATTTCATTTTCTTGAGACAAGGTCTTGCTCTGTTGCCCAGGCTAGAGTACAGTGACACAATTATAGCTCACTGTAACCTTGAATTCCTGGGTTCAAGCAATCCCCCCACGTTAGCTTCCCAAGTAGCCAGGACGGCAGGCACATGCCACTTTTTAAAATTTTTCTTAGAGACAGCATTTCACTATGTTGCACAGGCTGGTCTTGAACTCCTGGCCTCAAGCGGTCCTCTTGCTTTGGCCTCCAAAAGTGCTGAGATTATAGATGTGAGCCACCACACCTGGCCTTTTTTCATTTTTAAATAAATCTTTCTCCAAAACCCCAGCACGTGTGGACAAAAATAATATTCCTATTAAGTCTGAGAATTCTCTGCAATTTACAGCACATTTGAAACTTTAGGAGAACTGACCCCACCAGCATTTCCCTTGCTGTTTTTGTATATGGTTTGGAATCATGATTCCAGTAAACATGTAAGAAATAGAGAAATACTGAGCTTCAGAGAAACCAAAAACAAAATATCTGTGTGGATTTATTACTAACTCATTATTTTAGGCCAGTGCTTTTATTCTCTTTGAAGTGAGAAAGACTGTATTATAGATACTAAAGGAAAGATTGTATAAACAGAAAATGACTTGCAATACAAATCTTTTAAAAGGTAGATCATTCACTGAATTACTGATCAATTGAACTTGATATTATAAAATGGAAGCTTATTAAGCATTGAGATACTTGAATATTAACATGGATGATTTATGTCTACATTTTTAAAAATTATGAGAACATCCTGTTCAGTTGAGAGACTGCACTTAAGCAATTCTTCGCCTTCCTTCAGAATCCCCACCTAATAGCCATGAAGCTGTAGAAATGGAAGTAAATCCAAAATAGCACCAAAACCAGGAAGAAGTGCCATCAGCAAACCAGAAATTTAGTTGTGTTTCTGGAAAGCCTAAAGTAATAAAACCCTACTGAAAAATACTCTTCAACAGGGAAAGTCGTGACACAGCAAAGGAAGAATCAGACAGGAACAAGTTTTAGTGGTGGTGGGAACAGCCCCCAGGAGCCCCAGGAAAGACCACATTTCCACTGGACCCCAAGAGAGAACAAGTGCGAATGGCTTGCAGTGATGGGAACACCTGGCCATCCTTCAACCATTACCCCTCCACCCCCATCTTCATGGATTCCCACACAGAGCTTTCAGGATGATTTTTTTCTCAAAAACCCCCAAAAACAAAAAGTACAGTAATATTTGCTAAAAAAAAAAAAAAAAAATGAACAGTTCACTCCTCATTGAGGACTAATACCAAAGAGAGAAACAGAATAGATTCTAAGATAGTACCAGACCTTAAAAATAGATGACATGGAGTAATGGCAGAAGAGTCAACTATTTCTCAAGGGAAATAAAAATTCTATACACCTAAAGTACAGTGCTTTATATTTTTCTTAGAGGAGTGGGTGGAGGAAGGGCTTGGGCTTACAGCTTGCCTGGAGGCTTCTCTTCTCTTGAGCCCTAAATGAATCCTTCACGTCAACATACCCTGCCCACTTACAAAGAGCCATAAATCAGATCTTCCCTACAAAGGATAGGTGTGTTAGAAAAATTGATCAGAATACTGATACAGGAAAGCCACGCCAACTACCTTTGTTAACCAATTTTTTATTTAAAAATATGAATATATAACCAGTGATGCCAAAAAGAAAGACTAGTCCCAAAGGAAATCTAGGAAATCTAATTCAAGGAAAAGAAAAAAAGTTCCAAGTATAATTGCAGTCCTTAGAAAGATTTGAAATTATTTGTGTTAAATAAAAAGAGAACAGATTGGTATGAAAAAGAGGTAATTACAGAACACATGAACACTTGAGAATTAAAAATATGATTGACAAAATCAATAGGAGGGATGATAATAGCTGAAGTCTGAAACCTTGAATATAAAGTTGAAAACTTTTTTTTTTCTGAGTATAAAGCAAAACACAGATGGAAAATATGAAAGGGATTGAAGATACACAGCCAGTCAAGGTGGCATGGTCAAAATCCAGCTAATAGTGATACTAGAAAAAGAAAATGGGGAGGAATGAATAATAACAGAAATAGAGCACTAAGGGAAATGAGCGACTTACAATCAGAAAAGAAACACTTAACAAAAAAAGGAAACGAGACCATGAGCAAGAGCAAGAACAAACAGGACAGCAGAGAATCAGACTCCTAATTCAGAAACTGGGGTTATCAAGCCTAGAATATAAAATTAGAGCCCTTATGTTAATTTCTGGAAATAAAAGAGAGGATTGGAAATGTGGTAAAGAGCAAGAAAACTTGGAGGGGTGTTAAACAGAACTTCTAGGAATAAAATAATATAATAGGAATTAGAATTTCCATGGGCAGATGTAACAACACATTAGACATAGCTGAGAAAGAATTAATGAATTGGAAAGTTGAATTTAAGAAATTATCTAGAATGCAGCCTAGAGAGACAGAAATGGAAAACAGGAAATTAGTTAAGAGACATGGAGATAAAGTGGGAAAGTCTAACATACATCTAACTGGAATTTCAGAAAGGGAAAGGGAAACGAGACAGTACTGAAGAAGATGATTGATGGCTGGGAATTTTCCAGACTTGAAAGACATTAATCCACAGAGTCAAGAAACCCAGTGAATACCAAGGATAAATGAAAAAAAAAAAAAAAGTCCACACTACACACATTATAGCTAAAGTGCACATAAAAATTAAAATACCCTTTAATATCTTCAACAACTCAACCAACTTACACCTGACTTCACAACAGCATCAGTGGGAGCCTGCAGAGAAGCTGAAGCATCACTGAGTTGAGAAAAAATAACCATTAGCTTAGGATTGTGTATCTTGCAAAAAAAAATTTAATGAATCAAGACATTTTCAGACAAAAGCTGGGAAAGTATGCCACCAGTAAATCCTCGCAAAAGAAATTTTAAAAGACATACTTTGTTCAGAAGGAATGTGAGGTGCGAGAAAGATTAAATGCAGTGAAAGTAAATATGGGGAAAATTTAAACAATGTCGATTGCATGCACCAATAATAATATATTATTAAGTAATCAAAATAAATACAATTGGAATCCACAAAACAATAGCATAAAATAAGATGAGGAGAATTTGGAATTAAAATCTTCTAAGTTCCTGTAATTATTTCGGAGAAGGATAAAAATTGTAACTTTGGGCTTTGATAAATTAAGTAAATATTTGCAATTTGTAGGGTACCCACTAAACTATACAAAAAGGTATTTAATAACCTACAAACCAAATGTGGAGAACATCTTACAAACCAAGTTAAAAATAGAATATGAATATTATTAGTTAATCCAAAAGAATTAAAGAAGAGAAAATGAAACAGAGTATATGGAAAAATATAGTAGCATAAATTAAATCAGTAATTTAAAGGCCGGGCGTGGTGGCTCACGCCTGTAATCTCAACAGTTTGGGAGACCAAGGTGGGCAGATCACTTGAGGCCAGGAGTTCAAGACAAGCCTGGCCAACATGGTGAAACCCCATCTCTACTAAAAATACAAAAATTAGCCGGGCATGGTGGCTTGTGCCTATAGTCCTAGCTACTCAGGAGGCTGAGGCAGGAGAATCACTTGAACCCAGGAGGCGGAGGTTGCAGTGAGCCGAGATTGCGCCGCTGCGCTCCAGCCTGGGCAACAGAGCGAGACTCCGTCTCAAAAAAAAAAAAAAAAATCAGTAATTTAAACGAATGGATTAGATGCAATGATTTAATAACAAATATTGACCAAATGGATTAAAAAAATAAAACTCTAGCTCTATGCTATTTACAATGACACATTTAGAAATTAAAGATTCAGAAAATTTGAAAGGAAAAAGTTTAGAAAAATATATGCCAGCCAAATACTGATGATAAAAAAGGATGATATATTTATTCTGATACCAGAAAAATAAACTTTAAGCAAAAAGCATTACTACAGTTAAAAAGGGTCACTACCCAAGGAAAGATACAACTTACCATATGGACAAAATAATTTGATGTATGTAAATTCCAAATAGCATAGCTTCAAATTTTTAAAAGTAAAAGTCACAAATTACAAGGAGAAATGTATTATCTTAATGGAAGATGTAAACGTAAATTCGTAACTGTTATATAATGCAAACAGAAAAATTAGTAAGGATACATAAGATTTGAACAACACAATGAGCAAGAGTACATTACCCAACAGCTGCAGAATATGCATTATTTTCAAGCAGACAGGGAACAGTTACAAAAATTGACAGCTACTGGATGATAAAGCAAGTTTCAACAGATTTTAAAAGATAAATATTATATTTACCATGGTCTCCAACCACAATATGATTAAATTAGAAATTGATAATGAAAATATGACTAGGAGGGAAAACACATGTTTAGAAATTAAGAATCACTTTAGATATTAGTAGATATTTGGGACTGAAAGGTAATAGAAATACCTAATATTAAAACTGGAGGAAGAAACTAAATTAGAGGGAAAGTTGCAGCTTTACATCTAAAATACTCATACTAGAAACCGGGTGCAGTGGCTCACGCCTGTAATCCCAGCACTTTAGGAGGCTGAGGTGGGCGGATCAATTGAGGTCAGGAATTCGAGACCAGCCTGGCCAACGTGGTGAAACCCCATCTCTACTAAAAATACAAAATTTAGCTGGGTGTGGTGGCAGGCGCCTGTAGTCCCAGCTACTTGGGAGACCGAGGCAGGAGAATCGCTTGAGCCTGGGAGGTGGAGGTTGCAGTGAGCCGAGATCTCACCACTGCACTCCAGCCTGGATGACAGAGTGAGACTCTGTCTCTAAATAAGTAAGGAAATGACTCATACTAGCAAACAAAAAATTAATGAACTAAGCATCCATCTTAAGAGCTGAAAGAAGAGAAAATAAACCCAAAACAAATGGAAAAGAGATTTACAAAAAAAAAGACAAAAGCAGAAATTAATAAAATGGCAGAGATAAAATTTTAAATGTCAATGGAGCCAAAAGTTTATTCAATGAAGATATAACACAGTTGACAAACTTTGCAGAGAGATTGATCAGGACAAAAAGACAAAAGGCACAAATAAATAATATTAGGAATCAAAAAGGGAACAAACTGTGATGCAGATCAAGAACAAAAATATGTTATAAGCAAAATTATACCAAAATTTTTTCAAAACTAGATGAAATGACTATGATTAAAATGATTCTTCAGGTATTATATGTATATGTTTTATATGAAATTTACATATAAATATAACCTGAATAATACTATAGCCATTTTAACAATTGGCCCAGTAATTTTTAAAAGATCATTCCACACGCACAATTTCAAGGCTAGACATTTTTACCTAGAATTCTACCAAACTCACAGGAAGGGGTAATTCCAAACCTACACCCTTCGTCAGAGAATTAGAAAAAGCCAGCAGTTCTCAACTCATTCTATCAAGGCAGTATAACCTTGATATCAAAACTTGACAAACCAATACAAGAAAAAGAATTTACAGGTATCATTCACGATCATAAATGTAAAAATTCTAGGTCAAATATTTGTAAATTCCATCCAGCAAAGTACAAAATATATTTTAAAGTATAAGTCATAATTAAGAAACTGTATTTATTTTAGGAATTCAAAATAGGATCTTTTTTTTTTTTTTTTTTTTTTTGAGACAGAGTCTCGCTCTGTCGCCCAGGCTGGAGTGCAGTGGCGTGATCTTGGCTCACTGCAAGCTCCGCCTCCCGGGTTCACGCCATTCTCCTGCCTCAGCCTCCCGAGTAGCTGGGACTACAGGCGCCCCCCACCACACCCGGCTAATTTTTTTATATTTTTAGTAGAGACGGGGTTTCACTGTATTAGCCAGGATGGTCTTGATCTCCTGGCCTCATGATCCGCCCACCTCAGCCTCCCAAAGAGCTGGGATTACAGGCGCGAGCCACCATGCCCAGCCTGGATCCTTTTTATAATATTAACATGATTAATTATATTAAAATATTAAAGGAGAAAAATATGATTGTTTCAATAAATTAAGAAAAAGCATTTGATAAAATTCACTATACATGATTTACAGGAAAAATAGCAAATCAGGAATAGAAGCCCACTTCATTAACACAGTAACAGTATCTGCCAAAAACACTCGAAACAAGCATCCTATTTAGTGTTGAAACATTTGCAGCATTCCCCTCAAGATGAGGAACAAGACATGAGTTCCACTTTTATGCAACATTATACTGGAAATCCTTGGTCGAGGCAATAAACTAAGAAAAAAAAGTATCTGTTAGAAAGGAGAAAAACATTCATTTTCTCAACTTATATTGTCTATGTAGAAAACTCAAAAGAATCTACAGATGATTAGGATTAATAAGAAAATTTAGCAAGATTGCTGTATACACAATTAATTTCATTTCCCTACACTAACAACTGAAAATTATAGTTTAAAACAACTTTTAATATTAGTATAAAAATATAACTTACTAAGCAATAACCCTGTCAAAAGATGTGTTAAGACCTCTGTGGAGAAAATAACAAACTATTGAAATACGTTAAGGAATATCAAAATAAATGGAGATGCCTAATACCAAGTACATGAATTGGAAGATGCAATGTTGTAAAGATACAAGTTCTCTTCAGATATCTATAGATTTAATACAGCTCCAATCAAATTTCCAACTTTTGGGTATGTGGAAATTGACAAACTGATGATACTCAAATTTGTACAACAGATCAAAGGGCTAAGAATAGCCAAGATGTTCCTGAAGAGCAAGGTTGGAGCTTTTCCTTATGAATATTTTTAAATATGTGTTAAAGCTAAGTAATGAGGGCAGTAATAGACAAACTGAGCAATGAAAGCGCATGAGTAGAGACCCAGAAGTAGATCCACAGGTGTAAGAAAACTGGACTCATGGCAGAGATGATGATGTAGATTAATAGAGAAAGAATGGACTTCAAGTACCATAATAACTGGTTATTTCTAGGGAGAAAAACGAAACTAACTCCTACCCCACACCATATACAAAAACCAATCCAGGTATTTTTTAAAAATCAGTAAAAGTATATACTTTTAGAAGACAGTATAAAACATTTTTCTGATGTTTTTCTTAAATCACAAAAAGTGTCAAATAAAGAAAATTATCTATAAATTTGAGTACATTAAAATTAAGAACTTAACATTATCCAAAGATAATAGAAAAAATAAAAAGGCTAACACTGGGAAAAGTTTTATTGTTGTTGTTGTTGTTTTGGTTTTTTTTTTTGAGACGGAGTCTCGCTCTGTCGCCCAGGCTGGAGTGCGGTGGCGCAATCTTGGCTCACTGCAACCTCCGGCTCCCAGGTTCAAGCAATTCTCCTGCCTCAGCCTTTCTAGTAGCTGGGACTGCAAGGCGCCCACCACCACGCCCGGCTAATTTTTTGTATTTTTAGTAGAGACAGGGTTTCACCATGTTAGCCAGGATGGTCTCGATCTCCTGACCTCATGATCCGCCCGCCTCGGCCTCCCAAAGTGCTGGGATTAGAGGCATGAACCACCGCGCCCGGCCAAGTTTTATATATATATTGAAAAGTTATACACACACACACACACACACACGTGACTATATGTATGACTCTTATTGAGACAATAAAATGTTCCTATGAATAAGAAATTAATACTATAAAATAATTTTTAAGAAATGACACAGAAGAGCAAGTACAAAATATTTACCTCATTAGTGCTCAGAGAAATGCAGACACCACAACAAAATTTTATTCTACATTATTAAATTAGAAAAAACTTTAAAACCTTGATCATAACAAGTGTTGGTATGGATGTGAATCAGTTTGAAGTCTCATATATTGTCTGGGGAGTGTTAATTTGGAAATCAGTTTTGGATTCCCTGCTAAAGTTGGCCATATGGAAGTCTTAAGGCCCAGAACTCCTAACATGTGCATGAGGAAGGGTGTTCATGAATGTTTGCAGTTCTATTGTTCATGATGGCAAAAATCTAAATGTCCATCAGGAGAAGAACAAATAAGAAACTGGTGTATCTATACAATGAAGTATTGCACAGCAGTGAGGATGAACAGTCTGTAGCTACATGCAGTGTGATGGCTAAATCTAAAATTCCTAACACAGCATGATAGAAGTGAGTCTCAGAAGAATGCCTAGGTATGACTAAAGTCCTATGAAGTTTAGAAACAACAATGACCAAAAAAGAGTTAATTTATTAATACATACATAGGTGGTTAAAAAGAAAAAAAAACTCTCCAGAAAACAAAGAGAATGATTAACACATAATTCTTTTTTTTTTTTTTTTTTGAGACGGAGTCTCGCTCTGTCGCCCAGGCTGGAGTGCAGTGGCACAATCTCGGCTCACTGCAAGCTCCACCTCCCTGGTTCATGCCATTCTCCTGCCTCAGCCTCCCGAGTAGCTAGGACTACAGGCGCACACCACCACGCCTGGCTAATTTTTTTGTATTTTTAGTAGAGACGGGGTTTCACCGTGTTAGCCAGAATGGTCTCAATCTCCTGACCTCGTGATCCGCCTGCCTCAGCCTCCCAAAGTGCTGGGATTACAGGAGTAAGCCACCACTCCCAGCCACAATTCTTTTACCAATAGCTGGTGGGAAGGGTGGGAAGAGATGGGAGCCAGTGAAGGCACTTTTGATGATGTTCCATCCCTGGCCTGGAAGGTGTTTTCACAGTTCATTCATTTTAATGCTTTGAAAGTGTCTATATACATTTCATGTAAATATACATTTTATGTTCACTAAATACGTGCTCTATTTAACAGTATTTTAGGGAGAACATAACCTTCACTTGAGACAAACCTGTGACGTGGTAGAACATAACAATGAGAATTCATTTGACATAAATGTCGGTAACATTTGCATTCATTCCACCTTAGTGACATTCCCTCCTGTTCAGGTCTATTCAAGCTGCTTTGTTCTTTAGTGACTAATATTTATATTGTCACAATATTGCAAATTCTCATTATTGGTTTATAATTTTTTACTTGACCTATAGGCAAGACCAAAAATTAAATTATTAACTAAATTAATATTAAGGAGGATGACTCAATAATTACTGAACAGAGTACGAATATTTTAAATCTTGGTGATATAAAAGGAAAGACATGAGTGGGGAGGTGGGAGGGAAGGATAGATGGGTGAGTTTCCTCATTTTACATGGTATAAAAGAAAAGATACTGTCGGAAGGTGATTAATCAAGAGAAATAAGATTAAATATATTTAAAGTTACAAATGCCCACTAGAGGCACTAAAAGTAATAACAGAACTAATAAAAATTATAAGGGAGGGGAGAATATTAAATACCTTGCCTCTTGTCTTTCATATGAGAAATCATTAGGCACCGTCTAAAGTTAGTACATCTAGAAATAAAAACGCATTGGCTGGGCACGGTAGCTTACACCTGTAATCCCAGCGCTTTGGGAAGCCAAGGAGGTTGGATTACTTGAGGCCAGGAGTTCGAGAGCAGCCTGGCCAACATGGTGAAACCCCGTCTCTACTAAAAATATAAAAATTAGCCGGGTGTGGTGGCATGCAGCTGTAATCTCAGCTACTCAGGAGGCTGAGGCAGGAGAATCATTTGAGATTACCCAGGAGGCAGAGATTGCAGTAAGCCAGGATCACACCACTGCACTCCTGTCTGGGCAACAGAGTGGGACTCCATCTCAAGAAAAGAAAAACACATCACTTAGACTAATCATTGAAGGGCTAACAGAATTTAAAATAAAAGCAAGCAAAGTCATTACCTTTTCTTTTCTGTTCATTTTTTTAAAACCATAAACATGGATTGCTTTTAATACAACTGTGTAGAAATGTTGCAGTATATGGCCGGGCACGGTGGCTCACACCTGTAATCTCAGCACTTTGGGACGCTAAGGCAGGCAGATCACAAGGTCAGGAGTTGGAGACCAGCCTGGCCAATATGGTGAAACCTCGTCTCTACTAAAAATAAAAACATTAGCCGGGCATGGTGGCAGGCACCTGTTGTCCCAGCTACTCAGGAGGCTGAGGCAGGAGAATCGCTTTGAACCCAGGAGGCAGAGGTTGCAGTGAAGAGAGTGCACCACTGCACTCCAGCCTGGGTGACAGAGTGAGACCCTGTCTCAAAAAAAAAAAAAAGAAAAGAAAAAAAAGGTTGCAGTATAGCAAAACTTCCCTCTGCAGAATTCAGTTTAATGCAGGATTATTTTGATTTCCTTTTCAAAAAACATATTTAGTCCCTATATGACACTATTGATGGAAAGTAAGATACTCCAGCAGTGCAGTCCATTTAAATGTTTAAAGAGCATGAATTCCACATTATTTATCTTTATGCTCACAAGAGCAACCAACATAGAAGTCCTCTGTACATTGAGTTAAAAAGGTAACTGTTATAATTTTTTAAGTGACCTATGTGAGTCAGCAAGCTGTTTCATACCTCAAACTGTATATTTCATCTCACTGTCGAGGGTACCTTAAGCATCTTTTCCCACTGCAGCATGGGATTCTGTATTAGTGACAGGGCATCAGAACAGAAGACACATACTGAGCACCGAGTGTATGTTAGGCAATGTTGAAGGCCCAGCCAGACAAATATGGACTGTCAAATTGAAAGTGTATAATACAAATAGATACATAGATTTTACATATATTTACATATATACATATACATTTGCATATATAGTTCTTTCCGTGGCTCATTTCTTCCCCCTCTTCCTCTCTGTAATTGTATTTCCACATGTAAAATGGCTTCACTGCACCCAGCTTATTAATGACCAATGCAGGTTCCCTCCCAAAGAGACCAGTGTGAAACATTGGTCCATCATGAAATATCCGTCATGAAAACGGCTGACACAAACAGGAGGACCCTGGACAGCTCTCTTTGGATGGTGGGGTAGGTTGGGGGGCGGGGTGGGAAACATCTCCTGTGCACCCAACTAAAAAAAAAAAAAAAAAAAAAAAAAAAAATCGCACTAATGTTCTAGAATGTTCCATTACATTCATCATTTTCCTTTGGGTCCTAATAAAGAGACCATAATTTTCCCTTGGGTCCTAATAAAGAGACCATAATTCTCAATGGTGTATGCACTTAAACATTTCAAGTTAACTTCAGAAATTTCATCACCTAAAATTTCAAGATGTTGGGGGAAGCTTTGTGCTTTATTCTTTCTGAAGGACAAAAATAGTTTTAATCCCATCTCATTCCTGACCAGCTTACTTTTCCCCCAAGAAAGACAAATTCATTATCAGCACTGAAGTTGCTGAGAACACTCCCTCTCAGACTGTTCACCATGTCCTGTTTGGCCCCACTATATCCTTCCTATTTGCCAGAACGTATTCTGTTTGCCCTGTTGCCACAACGTAAGTGCTGCTAAGAGCAAAGATAATCAGCTGCGTGTCTGTCCCCATTGCTGAAGACTCGGGCAGCATTATTGGTCAAGGCAAAACATATTTCTTCAAACATCCAAACAATGCCTTCATTTTTATTTTCAATTTCCTGTTTTCTGACATAAATTGTTTGGGAATTTTACCATTGCCTGCTGCTTCCAAGCCTGCTGTTTTACATTCTTTAAGATGGAATGTGGTGACTACTGGAGGCTAGAGACTGGGGAATGTAACCAGTTTCACCAAATTAAAGGAGGTTGGGGGAAAGGATCCATATATTTGAGAAAAAATATACTTCCATTTAGTTTTGTCTTATATAATGCAGGTGTTATAACTCCCTATTTTAGGATTACAAGAGGGATTGTGGTTGGTCCATGGAAAAAATGTTTCTGCAAAGTACTAAATTATTTTCCAGCACTGAAGCCAGTTGAACAGGGCTTACTTGCCTCCTAAATGAGTGCACCACAGACCTTGCCTGGAAGACAAAAGTAAATATACAAGAATGAGCTTTAAAGCAAGTTTATTAATTTGCTACTTTAGCCTTTATTCCAACATAGTTTTATATGTATTGAGGCCCTGCGTAATCGATGTTTGTTATCAAGGCAGTTAAAATAGATTTTGTGGCTTTTTTGTTTTTCCCCCTCATCTGACCAGTTTTCAGCCAAAGTCCCTCATAGCTGTTCTGGCACTGGATAAATATCTGAGATAGATGTATGAACTGTAGAAACTGTGTCTTCTTTTTCTCACAACTGTTTATTCCTATAAGAAAAAGAGAAGGTCCTATAAAGTTTGCTTTTGAGTTCAGTTTGGGCAATACCTTTGGGATATGTTCGTTATGTAATTTAGCGAGTCATTCCTGGGACTAGGTGACCACAAGCTAATGTTGACAGCTGACAAAAGGGGTATGGTACAATGTGTCAGCCTAAGGACCTGAGCAGTAGACCAAGGGATTCTACAGATCTCCAGGCCTGACTTGAAAGAGCACAGCAAACCAAGTTACTACCACAGTCCTATTTCTTGCAACTCACAGCCTTCTCTGGGGTGTATTGGCTCTGCACAACCATCAAGAAACACACGATCCCACAACTCTCAGTTATCAGTGACTTCTTCCATCTCCAAGCCTCAAGGAAATACAAAGAAACTCCTTACAAAATGAGGATGCATGGTTGAAACCACCAATTGATTAAGGATTAGGAATTACATTAAGCCTACTGCAAACTACAAGAAATGAACTGGTTCCAAGCTCCCCCAACTACATACAACTCGTTAATTCCTCAGTGATCACAGCCCACAGAAGCATTTCCTTAACTAGCCTTTCAGATGGTCAGAAAGGATTTCTGGTTTACATCTCATTCTGCTTTAAGCTTGGGGCCCCAAAACCTGCCACCAGGGCTTTCCATGGTATATAAAATAGGGGGATCTTGGGACCTACAGTACAACCTCAGTGTTCGGTAAAAATTCTCTCCTCCTGGCCGGACATGGTGGTTCATGCCTGTAATTCCAACACTTTGAGGGGCCGAGGCGGACAGATCACTTGAGGTCAGGAGTTCGAGACCAGCCTGGCCAACATGGTGAAACCCTGTCTCTACAAAAAATACAAAAATTAGCCAGGTGTGGTGCCAGGCGCCTATAGTCCCAGCTACTCGGGAGGCTGAGACTGGAGAATTGCTTGAACCCGGGAGGTGGAGGTTGCAGTGAGCCGAGATTGTGCCACTGCACTCCAGCCTGGGCGACAGAGTGAGACTCTGCCTCAAAAAAAAAAAAAAAAAAAAAAATTCTTTCCTCCAAGTTCTGAACAGCCTGACCTGGTTTGGCTTGTGTTAGCAGAAGCAATCAAAGTTCAAAGTGCCTTGGATATAGAATGCTAATGGATTTATTTCCTGAAATTTTCTGTAAAGTGAAGTGGAAGGAAACAGGTTCCATCTGTAAGATATTCATCTTCTGGCGAAGTCTCCACTCCAAGCCTCTGGTTGTTTGCAAATAGCTCCTCAGTACCTACTCACAGATTTGTGCCTGGGCAATTGCATTGCAGAAAAGAAATTATTTTGCAAATGCGGTTCTCAGACAATAAAAGATGTTTTAAAATCCTCCTGCTGCACATTTTGAAAGATTGTTAATAGGAGCATGGAAATATATTTAATCTCTCTTAAATCTTAAAGACTGTAAGACTCATATGTCGGTATTTTTTTCTGCTTCCTTTTTAAGAGAAAGGTGATGCAGAGCCAGAGAGCCCAGACAATGGCACATCGAATACATCGTAAGTCTCTTTCATTTTTCTATCAGAGATGCCTGTTCTTAAATATGCCTCATAAAATGAGATAGTGCAAGTATCTTGTAATAGTAATAATGATGATGGAAGGAAGCCCATGGTTCTCTTTTCTCATGATAATGTCTTTCTAAATGCTTTGGGTGCAGATGCATTTTGAGGTCTTTTTTATGCTTTAGCAGAGTAAGAGGAATCTTGAAAAATGCAAATGCTTCTCTTTATGAAGTAGAAATGTAATGAGATTTGAGCATGTATGCTGGGGGGATTTGGTTGGAGACTTTCAGCATTGTCTTAAGAATTGCAGAACTTTTCACACTTAAACTGGGAGGTATGCTGTCCCACACAGCTGTGCAGTTACAAGGTCATTTCAGAAGCTTGCCGTCTGCAACCTCACCTTGGAATTATGTGAAAAGTACAATTATTGATATCTCTGGAATGTCAAGAGTTTATTTTTTTGAATTAACAAAAGCAGTTTTAAAAACATAAGAAAAGGCCCTTATAAAACATGTGCTCCTCACTCTGTGTTTTGTCTGTTTCTTCTCAATATTCAAGGAATCCAAATATATTTTTACTGATTAATTTGATGCCAAATTGATATACCAACATTTAAATTAAAAAATTCATGAGCTAACAAGTGACTTTATTTTAGCTCCATAAGAGTCAGTAACAGGTTTGCTCCTTAAAAATCTTTATTTTTATCACTTATGAGCAGTGGCATGTGTTTTCTTATTATAAGATAGGCTTTGTGAATTTATCTGTATGGGGATCAGGATTTTAAAAAACAGCATTTTTTAAGTGCTGTTGATTGGAAATCAGTTTGTGGTAAAATATTGAGTGTCTTATTTTGTCCAAAATCTGTTTCTTGGTCTAGAAAGATCCTTTGGCTTGAATAGGAGAGCTATGTATTTCATCAGAGATACGATTATATGTTTGTCTTTCTTAAGATACTTCCCTAAAAGTTTAAATAGTTCCATTGTCCTGCTTTCAGATGATATAATGAATATGACTGGTCTTAAATTGTTAAAATATTATTAATTTTTAATTTTTTGTGTTGTAAAATATAATGGGAAAGTCTTTTGATGCCATCTGGAGGCATTCTAGAGAACTGAAAAGGGTAGAATCATTGAAAATTCAGTTCTTTTGAGTAACAGTAGAAACTGCATAAAAATTCATGCAACCAGAATGTAAGCTATTTGGGGGAAGTTGTATTTTTTAATAAATTATTTTATAAAAGTTTTAATCATAGAAACAATTTTTTCTAATTCTTAATAAGGAAATTATTTTAAAGACTGACAAAAAATATACAAAGTATGTTGGAAAGTGACTAGCATCCTACATTTAATTTTACATAGTTAAAAATCACATTCAGTAGGCACCCATTTGGTTAAAGCAGTTGGATGTGCTTTTAAAGTTCTCCTTCCCTTACATATTTCTAAAAAGTCCATTCCCGGCCAGGCTCAGTGGCTCACACTTGTAATCCCAACACTTTGGGAGGCCGAGGCAGGCGGATCACTTGAGACCAGGAATTTGAGACCAGCCTGGCCAACATGGCAAAACCTCGTCTCTACTAAAAATACAAAAATTAGCTGGATGTGGTGGCACACACCTGTAATCCCAGCTACTTGGGAGGCTGAGGCACAAGAATAGCTTAAACCCAAGATCATGCCACTGTGCTCCAGCCTGGGTGACGAAGTAAGACTGTCTCAAAAATAATGAATAAAAAAATAAAAAGTTTATTCCCTAAAAGCACTGGTTTGCTTTACTCTGTACCTTATTTCTTATAACATCTATGAAAATAGGTAAGTTGGCCGGGCACAGTGGCTCACACCTGTAATCCCAGCACTTTGGGGGGCCAAGGGGGGGGCGGATCATGAGGTCAGGAGTTCGAGACTGGCCTGACCAACATGCTGAAACCCCATCTCTACTAAAAACACAAAAAAAATTAGCTGGGAGTGGTGGCGCGCACCTGTAATCTCAGCTACTCAGGAGGCTGAGTCAGGAGAATCACTTGAACCCGGGAGGTGGAGGTTGCAGTGAGCAGAGATCGCACCACTGCACTCCAGCCTGGGCAACAGAGGGAGATTCCATCTCAAAAAAGAAAAAGAAAAAAAAATAGGTAAATTGTCTGAGGAATTACTTTTAAACCCTCTGGAAATATAAAAACAATGGGAGCTTGAAGCATCACCCCATATTCCTGCCTCTTTGAGCAAAACAGTTTCTTAGGCACCTGCCTCTTAAACTAGAAATAACAGGTTTCCAGCATCTCTCCTAAGAATGGAGAATTCTGAACTTGAAACCGCTCAAGAGACCTCTAACAGAGGTTCTGTTATAGTTGGGTATGAGGTACAGTACGTTACAGATAAAGAGTGAGATTCAGGATGCCTTTGATTTGTGTAGTATTTTACATTCTTATGTGCAGCATCTATCTGAGCTTTTTTAGGTAGGTAGGATAGAAACAATATCCCCATATTATGAATAAGGAATCTGAGGATCAGAAAGGTCACTCCAGGCCAGGTGCGGTGTCTCACACTCATAATCCCAGCACTTTGGGAGGCCCAGGTGGGTGATCACCTGAAGTCAGAAGTTTGAAACCAGCCTGGCCAACATGGCGAAACCCCATCTCTATTAAAAATACAAAAATTAGCTGAGTGTGGTGGCATGCGCCTGTAATCCCAGCTACTGGGGAGGCTGAGGCAGGAGAATTGCTTGAACCTGGGAGGCGAAGGTTGCAGTGAGCCAAGATTGCACCACTGCACTCCAGCCTGGGCAACAGCATGAGACTCTGTCTCAAAAAAAAAAAAAAAAAAAAGAAAAGAAAAAGAAAAAAAGAAAGGTCATTCCACTGAAGTGAGGAGTTAGAGCATAAACCTTCTGATTTTTGCCCATTTTCTATACCAAGAGGGGGTGTGGGTCTCAAGAGACAAACTAAAGCATGCGTCACAATCAAGTAGGAAAACTGGGAGCAGAGGATTTATTAAGCGGTAAGCATACTGGTTTGGTAGGGCCACCAGGGCAAAGTACCAGCAAGTAAGTGGCGAAAGTAACAGAAATTTATTTTCTCATGGTTCTGGAGGCTGGAAGTCCCAGTCAGGGCGTCAGCAGGGTTGGTTGCTTCTGGGAGATGTAAAGAGAGGAGTTATCCCCCGCCTCTCTCCTTCACTTGTAGGTGACCGTCTCCTCCCGACGTGTCCTCACGTCGTCGTCTGTCTGTGCATGTCTATCTCTGTGTCTGTTTATATAGTCAGCAGTCATATTGGATTAGGGCCCACCCTAATGACCTCATTTTCACTTGATTACCTCTGTAAAGACCCTGTCTCTAAATAAAGTCACATTCTGAGGCACTGGAAGTTAGGATTTCAACATATAAATTTTGGGAAGAAATAGTTTGGCCTGTAACATTAAGGGGCAGAGTAATCAGAGTGATTCAGAAGTCAGGTAAACAGAACCAGGGGTACACAGATTTCTGAAAATGGGAAAAGGGGAGACAGTCTAAGTAAAACATGAAACATAATAGGCTCCATGGCAGCTGCAGGAGTGGAGCAGAGCGAAGAAAACAGGGCTAGCAAGCATGGGGCACTGGGAAAGATGCCTCTCTCATATTCATGGTGTGGTGGAACCAGTGTGGCTTCAGTAAGGCCTATACATCCCTCTGTTTGTATAACTCTATGACCCTGGGTCACTAAAGCCATTATATGGGCTTAAATTGTAATACAAGGTTGGGAGTCTACAAACAGAAGAGCTTATTTCCTAAGGAAGCATCTTTCTTCATGGCCTCCTTTAAAAACAGGAGATCGATCATGATTGGTTTCAGATGGTCAATGCTTGGCAGCATGACACAGTCTGGACAACACCTGAGTAATCCTTCAATATATATTATTTAGTGATCCTATGAGCATTCAGGGCAATGAAAGGAGTGATTTAATCTTAACATGTACGCACACACAAAAGCACAACTTAAAATGTCTGTGACAGACTTCCAGTTATATTAATGATGGCAGAACTTATCTTAGACTAACTCTGTTGCAGATAGCTGCTACAAACTCTGGACAAAATACTTTTGTTAAAAAAAAACTATTCGTAGTCTAACTAAAAGAAGACAGAGAATGTAGGAAATTTGATCCTTGAAAGAGGGTCATTTGATCCTTGAAAGAGTGAGAACTACATTTATATAGCTTCTCCCATGAGGACATGCCCCAGTCCACAAAGAACAATTAGAACTCAAGGAGAAAGCCACAGCTGCAATGGCTTGAGGTGTCAGGGGATAGAGTTTAGGGCTGCCAGAGTGGCTGGGAATTGAGTAAGTCACAGAAAGAAAAGAGCCATAAAGAAGAGAGCCCTCCATTCTGTATATAAATTTCCATCAATCCTTGAATAACCCCTAAACTGCATATGTGTGGGGAATATGCCAATGAGCGTAGTGGAAAACAATAACTAGAAAGCCAAAAATGCTGAGCAGAGATTTCAGCTGCTGCCTACCACCTACAGCTACTGCCTACAAAGTTCAGAATCTGAATCCCACCCAAGTTAGAGGGGCTTGGTAAATGCCTCAGATTTTCTATTGAAACCCCAGAAGGGGGGTGTGCTTTCAGAATAAAGGAGTCACCATAACATTAAGGGCAAAACCAAAACAGATCCTTCCTAACAAAGTATAACACTAAGTATCCAAAAGCCCAAGCTAATCAGCTAGAGATTTTATTGCCTGATAGAACAAAAAACAATCAACACTGTTTAAAAAAAGAGAGTTTGGAATCTCTAAAACAAAATTTACAGTGTTCGTTATCTAACCAAAACTTAAAGGACATATGAGTGGGAAAATGTGACCCATAATCAAGAGAAAAAATAGCCACTGTAATAGATCCTGAGGTGACCTAGATATTAGAATTTTCAGACAAGAATTATAAAGCAACTACTATGATATGTCCAAGGATGTAAAGGAAAACATAGTCATCATGACTGAAAAGAAGGAGAATCTCAGCAGGATAATGGAAACCAATAAGAATAACCAAATGAAAACTCTGGAACTGAAAAATGTAACATTTGAAATAAATGAAGCATGGAAATGAAAAAATAATCAGTAAACTTAAACTCATATCAGTAAGAATTGTTCAATGTGAAAAACAGAATAAAGATTAAAAAACAATCAACAGAGCCTCAGTGAATTGTAGGATAATATCAAGTAGTCTGATATACGTGCATTGTGGTGCCAGGAGGAGAGGAGAGACAAAATAGACCTGAAAAAATATCTGAAGGAATAATAGCTGAAAACTTCCCAAATTGGATGAAAACATTAATTTATAGATTCAAGAAGCTCAGCAAGCTGCAAGCAAGATAAACACAAATAAAACTACACCATGGAACATTATGGAAAACTAAACAGAAAAAGAAAATCTTTAAGACAGCCAGAGAAAAATAATATACACAGGGGAACACAGATACAATTAACTGAAGAATTCTCATCACAAATATGTAATACAGTGCAAAGGCATCTTTAAGGTGCTGAAAGACAAAAAGAGAAAAAGAAGAACTGTCAAGCCAGAATTCTTTTTTTTTTTCTTTTTTTTTTTTTGAGACAGAGTCTCACTCTGTCCCCAGGCTGGAGTGTAGTGGTGTTATCTCAGCTCACTGCAACCTCTGCCTCCCAGGTTCAAGCAATTGTCCTGCCTCAGCCTCCTGAGTAGCTGGGACTACAGGTGCGTGCCACCACGCCCAGCTAATTTTTGTATTTTTAGTAGAGACAGGATTTCACCATGTTGGCCAGGATGATCTCAATCTCCTGATCTCATGATCCGCCCACCTTGGCCTCCCAAAGTGCTGGGGTTACAGGCATGAGCCACTGCACCCAACCCAGAATTCTAAATAAGCAAAAATATCCTTCAGAATTTACAGTAAAATAAAGACATGTTGGGATGTATAAAATATGAGAGAATTCATTTCCAGTAGGCCTACACTACAATAAATTGACAAAGAAAATTTGTCAGGCCACAGGGTAATAATATGAGATGGAAGCTCAAACCTACAAGAAGAAAATATTTATAGGAAACAATAAATATATGGGTAAATCTTTTTTAAATTAATGTAAGAATCAAAATATTATTTTTTGGGATTTGTGATGTATGCAGATGTAAAATATATAACAAAATAGCACAAACAATAAGGGAAGGCAAGTGGAATTTTACACAACTGCAAAGTTTTTACATTTTATGTGAAGTGATATGACATTAAATCTAAGTAGACTGGGGATGAGATAAAGATGTGTGGTATAATACCCAGAGAAACCACTAAAAACAAATATCCAAAAGCAGCAGAGCTAAGAAGTCATTGTAGGAATTAAAATAAAATACTAAAAAATGGATTAACATAAAAGATGGCAGGAAAGAAAGACCAGAAATGAAAAACAGAAGGTATCAATAGAAAACAAATTGAAAAATAGTAAACCTGAACCCAGTCATATTAGTAACTGCGTTAAATACAAATGGACTGTCATAGTCCATTTAGTGTTGCTATTACAGAATACCTGAGCCTGGATGGTTTATGAAGAAAAGAGGCATCCTTAGCTCGCAGTTCTGCAGGCTGTATGAGAAGCAGGGCACCAGTATCTGCTTGGCTTCTGGTGAGGACTTCTATGCTGCATCAAAACATGATAGAGAAGGGCAAAGGGGAAATGGGCAGGTGCGAAGAGGGAAACCTAAGAGATGGTCTGGCTTTATAACAACCTACTCTTCCAGGAACTCTTCCATCTCCTCTAGAGCTAATTTGTTATCTCAAGAGTGAGAACTCACTCACCTTCAGGGAGGACATTAATCTGTTTGTGAGGCGTCCACGCCCATGACCCAAACACCACCCTCTGGGCCCCAGCTCCCAATACCACCACACTGGGGATCAAATTCCAACATGAGATTTGATGGGGACAGACAAACCATATCCAAACTATAGCATGGACTGAAAAAACTCCAATTAAAAGGAAAGGATTATCAGATCAGCTACAAAATTAAGACTGCCTGCTGTCTACATGATAACGTACTTTATTTATTTATTTATTTATTTTTGAGATGGAGTCTCGCTCTGTCACCCAGGCTGGAGTGCAGTGGTGTGATCTCAGCTCACTGCAAGCTCCGCCTCCCGGGTTCACGCCATTCTCCTGCCTCAGCCTCCCAAGTAGCTGGGACTACAGGCACCCGCCACCACACCCGTCTAATTTTTTGAATTTTTAGTAGAGATGGGGTTTCACCATGGTCTCCATCTCCTGACCTTGTGATCCACCCACCTCGGCCTCCCAAAGTGCTGGGATTAAGGCGTGAGCCACCACGCGGGGCCAATACGTGCTTTAAATAAAACACAAGTAGGTTGAAGCCATAAGACAGAAAAGATAAACTATGTAAATAATAAGCATAAGAAAGTTGATGTGACCATATTAATGCTACCACATAGACTTCAAGACAAAGAGTATAAGATGCAAAAAAGGACATTTTATAATACTCAAAAGGTCACTGGTAAATTCTCTGAAAACTTTAAGATATATTTATATCAATGGAACACCAACAAATGAACTAACACTCTTGTACAAACTTTCAGAAAATAAAGGGAGAAGGAAAACTACCCAATTTATTGTATAAGGTCAATACAACCCTGATACCAAAACCTGACATAAACTGGATAAGAAAAGAAAAATATCATACGATATCCTGTCAATGTCTGCACAAACACTGATGCAAAAATTCTTCACAACATATTAGCATATCTGATTCAGTGATGGCTGAAAATAATGTAATTCACTATGACTAAGCAGGATTTATCACAGGAATGCATGGTTGGTTTACCATTAGAAAATCACTTAATGTATTCGACTATACGAATAGAATAAGGGAGAAAAACCACATGGTCATCTAAATAGATGCAGAAAAAGCTTCTGGCAAAAGGGAACATCCATTCATGATTTAAAAAGAAAAAAAAAACACTCCCAGCCAACTAGGACTAGAAGGAAACTTATTTATTCTAATGATGGCCATCAGAAAAAGAAAAAAAAAAAGGCCGGGCGTGGTGGCTCACGCCTGTAATCCCAGCACTTTGGGAGGCCAAGGTGGGTGGATCATGAGGTCAGGAGATCAAGACCATCCTGGCTTAACACGGTGAAACTCCGTCTCTACTGAAAATACAAAAAATTAGCCAGGTGTGGTGGTGGGCACCTGTAGTCCCAGCTACTAGGGAGGCTGAGGCAAGAGCATGGCATGAACCTGGGAGGCGGAGCTTGCAGTGAGCTGAGATCACGCCACTGCACTCCAGCCTGGCCAACAGAGTGAGACTCCTTCTCAAAAAAAAAAAAACTGAAAAACCTACTGCTAACTTCATATTCAATAGTGAATTTCCAAGCACTTCCTCCTAAGATCAGGATACAGCAATGTTATCTACCCTTATCACCTCTATTCAACGTTGTCCTGGAGGTTTTGGTCAGGCGGTAAGGCAAGGAAAGGAAGTAGTAGACATAAAGATTGAAAATAATTACTGTTTATGGACAAAGTCCTAAGAATCTAAGGACTACTACTAAACAACTGCTAGAATCAGTAAGTAAACTTGTAAAGGTCAATAACCAAAAATCTATTGTGTTTCCATTTATCAACAATAAACAATTGGAAAATGAGATTTAAAAAGCAATTCCATTTAAACTGACATAAAAAACATAAAAACTGAATAAATGTAGCCAAAGACGTGTAAGACTTGTATAATGAAAATTACAAAACATTTATGAGAGAAATTTAAAACCTAACTAAATGGAGAGATGTTCATGAATTGGAAAACTTGATAGTGTTGACATCTCGATTTTTCTTATCCTGATCTATAGATTCAACACAATCTTGATCAAAAGGCCTGCAGGACATTTTTATAGAAAATGGTTTTACAGATTCTAAAATCTTTATAGAAAACCAAAAGAGGTAGCCAAAACAATCTTGAAGAACAACAAAGTTGGAGGCCTTACGGTACCTGACTTCAAGACTTACTGTAAAACTAAAGTAATTTAAGACAGTGTGGCACTGATACAAGGGCAGACAAATAAATCAATGGAAAAAATAGTCTAGAAATGGATCCACACGGATATGGTCAATTGATTTTCCTCAGGCACCAAAGCAGTCCAGTGGGGAAAGCCGGGTCTTTTCAACAAATGATGCCAGAGCAACTTCTCAGGGGAAAAATGAATCTCATACCACACACAATTGAGATGGAGCATAGATCTCAATATAAATGCTAAAACAACAAAGTTTCTAGAGGAAAACAGAAGACAGTATCTTTACAACTAGGAACAGACAGAGATGTCTTACAGAGGTCGCAAAACCACACAACATGAAAGAAAATTCTAATGGATTGGACTTCATCAAAATTTAAAGATAACTGCTCATCAAAATGAAAAGTCAAGCTACAAACCGGGAGAATATATTCGCAATACATGTATCTGACAAATAATTTGTATCTAGAATATATAAGATATTCTGACAATTCAATGACAAAATTGTAAATTTCTTAAATGGACAAAAGCTTTGAACAGACAAAAGAAGATACACAAATTGGCCAATAAGCAGATGAAAGGGTGCTTTTCACTAATAACGTTTATTTTAGGGAAATACAAATTAAGCCACAATGAGATACCACTATACACCCACTAGAATGGCTCAAATTAAAAAGACCGATAACACTAAATCATGGTAAGCGTATGGAGCAATTTAAACTCTCATGCATTGCTAGTAGGAGTGTAAAATGGCCTAACAATTTTTGAAAACTTTGTTTCTTATAAATAAACACACACTTATTGCATGATCTAGCCATTGCATTTGTAGGCATTAGTACAGGAAAAATGAAAAACATATTCATTAAAAAGATTGGTGCAAGAATATTCATAGCTACTTGATTCATAACAGTGCAAAACTGAACCCCAATGTCCATCAACTTGTGAATAAACAGTTGTGGTATATTCATACAATGGAATATCTCTAATCAAATAGCAACAAACTGCTCACGCCATAGCATGGATCAATCACAGAAGCTTATGTTAAATGAAAGAAGCCAGACACATAAGAGTGTATACTGTAAAATTTGCTTTATATGAAGTTCAAGAAAACAGGCAACAGGGGTTGCTGTGAGAGGCTGGGGATTGATTGGGAGTTGCCATGATGGGATATATATATATGTATATACGCATATATATATATATATATATTTTTTTTTTTTTTTTGAGACAGAGTCTCACTCTGTTGCCCAGGCTAGAGTGCAGTGGCGTGATTTCAGCTCACTGCAGCCTCCGCCTCCTGGGTTCAAACGATTCTCCGCCTCAGCCCCCGCAAGTAGCTGAGCTTACAGGTGAGCACCACAATGCCCAGATAATTTTTGTATTTTTAGTAGAGATGGGGTTTCACCATGTTGGCCAGGCTGGTCTCGAACTCCTGATCTAGTGATCCGCCCACCTTGGCCTCCCAAAGTGCTGGAATTACAGACATGAGCCACCACACCCAGCCTATGTATTTATATATGTATAATATATATATAAATAGTTATGTGACAGCTTTTTTACCTGATAATAATTAACCTGTTTTGAACACTTACCTTAACAAGGTACAACTCTTGGCACTTGACATGTTTTATCCCCTCTAACCCTTACAGCAATCCAGTAAAACTCCCGTTTTACCAGTAGAAAGAGGCGAATTAATGTCCCTGCATTTATTAACTTAAAGTGGCAAAGCCAAGATTTGAACCCAAGATTCAGATCCTAGAAGCCAAGCTCTTAACCACTGTCCCATTCTTCTACTATCCCAGAGCTCTTATATTGTTTCTCTAGAGACAATAACCATCTCAAGAAGATCAAGTAATTGAAATAATGCCTGAAAAGCAGTAGGTCAACATCCTGCTAGACTGTTGCCTGTACTAGAAAAATTCTAGGAATAATGAGCAGATGAAGATTTCCAAGATTCTGTGAAGGCCACAATTTGGCAGGATCACTGTGCTTGCTCAATCCACATTTACCACCACTGAAAATCCACTCTCAAGTCAAGGGTCAATTACACAGGCTTGTAGACAGATCCCAAGAGCATACCCTTCTACATTTGTAGATAACCCTCAATTGTACAAAATAACTATAGCCTTAAAGAATAAATGAAGATTTGAGGCTGGGCGCAGTGGCTCACACCTGTAATCCCAGCACTTTGGGAGGCCGAGGCAGGCGGATCACGAGGTCAGGAGATCAAGACCATCCTGGCTAACATGGTGAAACCCCGTCTCTACTAAAAATACAAAAAAAATAGCCGGGCATAGTGGCATGTGCCTGTAGTCCCAGCTACTTGGGAGGCTGAGGCAGAAGAACGGCGTGAACCCGGGAGGCAGAGCTTGCAGTGAGCCAAAATCACACCACTGCACTCCAGCCTGGGTGACACAGAGAGACTCCATCTCAAAAAAAAAAAAAAAAGATTTGAAATGACCTACATAAATCAGAAATAGGATTAAACACAGAGTGTTGAACTCCTCGGAGAAAAAAATAAACAAAATGAGGCAGAAGGAAAATGATTCAGCCAGGTGTACAGTAGAAGACTTGGAAACTATTATAAGCTCAGACCACATTATAAGTCTTATAACTATTATAAGCTCAGACCCATGAAATGTTCCTTCTTCAAAAATTAATATATTCGTTGGAATTAATATATGGAAAGTGCCTGTTTCCTAATAGGCACTAAATAAATCATTGTTCCTCCTGTTATAACAATATTCATAACTTATAAAAGCTATAAAACAGCCTCATGTCTGCAGTTGGTACTGATCAGAGCTTTACTAGAATTTTTCTCTTCTTTTTTAAAAATAAAAAGTGGAAAACTAAGAATATGTTAAGGATGGTAAAAACAAAAATTAATAGAAAGTTTTAAAAGATCTCATGAAGCTAGAGCTGAGGAGGAGAAAGACTGAGTGGTCTACTCCAGAGATGCCAGCCACAGTGAGCTCTTCTCCAAGGGCAGGACCTTCTTCGAGAGTAGGACCATCAGCAAGAAGCGTGTGGCTTTACCTCTCCCCAGAGTGAAGGATGCAGGTCCTGCAGGAGGCTGAAGAATTCACCTCCACCACTGACTTCTATTTCAAAATGTCTTGGAAGATGTGAGCACCACAGATTGGTGGAGGAGGTCTGGATGATGCCCAAAGGCTCTTTCCAGGTACATAATGTGCAACTTGGAGTCATATATAAACACGCAAAGTGCAACATGTTCATGGCAGTGTCCCTGCATTGATATAGTATTCATTAAACATTTTTCATTAGCTCATTGTAGCACTATCTTAGAAAACATTAAATGTGGAGGGAAAAAATACAGAGGAACAATTGTGTGCTAAACATATAAAGAAATCTATCATTTATGCAAGTGCATTTAACAATAAGGTTACACAGACTGATCATAGAGTAGTGTCTGGAAGTTGAGAGCTCAAAGTTGATTTGAGAATTGTTACCAAAAGATTTTTTTTTTTCCGGAGAAACTTGAAACCTTCCTGATACTTATTTTGGCTCTAGCAATACATGTCTAAAATGATGAACTGTGGCTGATCTTTTAGTCTGTGAGGTGTCTGTCCACAGAGACCTCCTTTTTGTATCTGTTTAAGTGATTTGCCACAATCGTTTCGGCTAAGAAAATGAAAAACCTAGCATACAGCCTTTGTCTAGAGAAAGTTGGCCAGGTCCTGTTTCTCCAACTATTGGATACCAAGAATAAAAAATAAAATAGGAAGGGCCTCTTCAAGTTCCTCAGACCCCACCTCATTAGTTAGAATCACAAATTAGACTGGAGGCCTGCAAAGGGGCATGGCATATTCAATGAATAAGGAAGGAAGACTTTGACCAGCCTTCTCCTACCAAGGTGTCAGCTTTGGGCTGGGGAGAGTTACTGAAGGAGAAGAGGTGAGGAGGAAAGGTCAGTTTCACCTGAGAGGGCGATTAGGCGTTGTTGTTGTATTTGTTTTGCTCTCAGAATAAAACACTAAAACATAGGAATGTCTGTTGGAAATGATACCTCATAGAAAAAGACTGCAAACCCCATTTTCTGTGTTCTGGCACCACATTGGAAGGTCTGGGGTCCCAGAGGTCGTAAAAGAGAGTTTATAAAATTAGGGAGTCTGGCTGGGTATGGTGGCTCACCCCTGTAATCCCAGCACTTTGGGAGGCTGAGGTGGGCAGATCACCTGAGGTCAGGAGTTCAAGACCAGCCTCACCAACATGGTGAAACCCCGTCTCTACTAAAAATACAAGAAAATTAGCCTGGCATGGTAGCGGGTGCCTGTAATCCCAGCTGCTCAGGAGGCTGAGGCAAGAGAATCGCTTGAACCTGGGAGGCAGAGGCTGCAGTGAGCTGAGATCATGCCATTGCACTCTAGCCAGAGCAACAGAACAAGACTCCATTTAGAAAAAAAAAAAAAGGGGGAGTCTATATTCCCCTGTCTCCTGTTTAATTGCCCAGGGCCCACCCTTTGTCTTCTACACCCAGGCTCCTTCCAAATGTACCTTTCCTTAGGGGGTTATCTAGGTCAAGGTTCCTCAAATATTTTTTAATTTAATTTTTAAAAATTTTAATTGTCTGTAATCCTAGCACTTTGTGAGGCCGAGGCAGGCTGATCATGAGGTCAGGAGATTGAGACCAACCTGGCCAACAGGGTGAAACGCCATCTCTACTAAAAATACAAAAATTAGCTGAGCGTGGTGGCGCGTGCCTGTAATGCCAGCTACTCGGGAGGCTGAGGCAGGAGAATCGCTTGAACCAGGGAGTCAGAGGTTGCAGTGAGCCGAGATTGTGCCACTGTGCTGCAGCCTAGAAACAGAGCAAGACTGTCTCAAAAAAAATAAATAAATAACTCTGGCAAAATACACATAACATAAAATTTACCATCTTAACCATTTTCAAGTGTGCAGCTCAGTGACATCAAGGATTTATACATTTACATGTTGAGCGGCCGTCACCACCCTCTCCTTAGAACTCTTTTTTTTATCTTCCCAAACTGAAACTCTGTACCCATTAAATAATAACTCCCTGTTCCCTGCTCCTCCCCATTTCTGGTAATCACCGTTGCTGTCTCTTTACATTTGACTGCTCTGGGGACCTCATATAAGTGGAATCATACAGTATTTGTCCTTGTGTGTCTGGCTTATTTTCCAAACTGTAATATCCACAGGATTCATCCATGTTGCAGCATGTGTCAGAATTTTCTTCCTTTTTAAGGCTGAATAATATTCCATTATATGTACAGACCGCATTTTGTTTATCCATTTATCTGTCAGTGGACACTTGGGTTGGCTCCACCTTTTGGCCATTGTGAATAAGGCTGCTAGGAACATGGGTTTACATTATCTCTTTGAGCCCCTGTTCTTAAGTCTTTTGGCTATATACCCACCTCAAAACTTTATAACCTACACAGTCAGAAGTACATTTTATACCATATCCTTTCTGAATGTGTGTACTGAAGCAAAAGTGTCGCAAACATCACCTACCATTACTCTGACATTTTCTATTCTTCATATTTTTAAATGCAGGTCACAATTGCACATGTTCACTTTTGTCAGCCCCTGTTCACAAAACACAATAGAGGTTACTGACCAACTTCTGAGATGCTTTGTGCCAAAGGAGTGAGGAAGGAGAAGGAAATGACGTGCACTGGGCCCTGCCATGTTTCTAGCCCTGGCCTAGTCACTTTGTGTAAATGATCTCTGAAAGGTGGGCTCATCTTTCCTCAATTTACAGATGAGGAAACTGAGGCTGAAAGAGCTCAGCCAGTGAGTGTCTCCCTACACAGGCCCTTCCTCTGGTGCACGCTGCCAAGAGGCAGCTAGAATATATGGCTCCCTGAAGTATTCCCCTTGGAGAAACCGAGAGCGTTCCAGTAGGACCTAGGAAAGTTTTAACCCAAAGAACTGACAACCCAGAATATTTTAGGACCCATTCACAGGTTCAACAAGTAGGCATTTGGAATATATGTCATGGGAGAAGGGAAGTTTTCAGTGACTTCAGTTAGACCACATAAGCAATGGTTTACTTCAGTTGTGATTAAGGTGGGGAACAGTCTCTGGAAGCGAGTTTGGCCCTTTTGCAATGAGCTCTTCAGTCCACAGATACATGAGTTAAGGAACTTCAGCTACTCTATACTCACCGTGGCTTTAACAGATGCCAACGTTTTTCTGAGGAGTCGCCTGGGCTGTGGGAGAGGGTGGCTCGTATTACCGTATTTATTTACTGCAGCAAGCAATCAATAAATATTGCCTGACATTAACAGACTGCCTGTGCTTCCTCCCAATGTTATCTTTAATGAATCCTCATGCTCTTGTGTTGAACTGTTCCTAGGATTGAGAACATATTACTTATTCAATAAGCAAGTACAGTATGAATAAATGAAGGAATGCAGGATACTACAAAGGATGGTTGGAACACATGCATTCGCTGTGCATCTTCTTTCAAAATACCATCAGCTGGATTTGTTCTCCCTCTTCCTTGGATTCTAGTTGAGATGTAAAACCTCCTAAATGCCGAGCTTGCATATTTGCACACTGAAGCCCTCCCACCTTCTACCCCTAGATCACAGGTTCTCTTTGCACCCACATGCCTCTAATGCTGACCCTTTCTCAGGCAGCCTGGGACCATGAAGATACTTCGCATGCCTTAGATGCCTATTTTGTACCAGGCAGTCTACTGGACGTGTTGTCTCATTTAATCCTCATAACGATCCAATGAGATGTATTATTACATTATTACATCTCGTATTACAGAAGAGAAAAACGAGGTCTCAGAGAAGTGAGTTGGCTCCTGGAGGGGTTTGCAGTCATGAGCCGCAGAGCCAAGATTCCGACTGGGTCTGCCTGCTCCAGAACCTCTTGGAGACACCGCACGCGGCCTGGCACAGAGGGCACATGAAATGGGAGAGATGTTAAGGAAGAAACCCCATTTCTGAAGAAAGGGCTGGTATTTCCCTAAAAGCCCTTAATATCTGCCCTCCCTCCCTACTGTCAAGAGAATTGCATCTTGAGGCTGTGAGGAGGCTGGGGAGGAACGACAGGAGGAAGCCTGGCTCCTGTCGCTGAGTGAGCCTGGTATTTCTGTGCAGTGATGGGGGCCTTGGAAACCGCAGGGGCTGCAGTCTGGGATTCATCTGACATTCCGAGTAGCTGGCAGAAGTCAAGTGACAGCTTCCCAGCCTCGTCCCACCTGCTCACCTCAGAGGGCCTTCTGCTGTTGGCAGAGTGTATTTTAGTAAAGCTGTGCTCACATGATCCTGCCAAAGCATGTAAAATATGTTAGCCTCTGCCTCCAAGGTTCTACTGCAGAGAATTCCACCCCCGCTTTTAACTTCTTAAATGACTGAAATATCCAAAGGGACAGGGAATGTGGAGATAATGGGCAGGTGACCAAACTTTCACATTCAGGCAGGCACTCACCTTTTTATGTCAAAAAAGGCTATTCTTGCTTTAAAAATAAGGATTCCATGGGATTTCAAGGATTTAGTTAGAATACTACAGGTGTTGGTATATCATGATTAAGAGGTAACAAATACTGAATACTGGCCAGGCACAGTGCCTCACACCTGTAATACCAACACTTTGGAAGGCTGATCACTGGAGGTCAGGAGTTCGAGACCAACCTGACCAACGTGGTGAAACCCCATCTCTACTAAAAAATGCAAAAATTAGTCAGGCATGGTAGCGCATGCCTGTAATCCCAGCTGCTTGGGAAGAAGCTGAGGCATGATAATCCCTTGAACCACGGAGGCAGAGGTTGCAATCACCCGAGATGGCAACACTGCACTCCAGCCTGGACAATAGAGTGAGACTCTGTCTCAAAAAAAGAAACAAAAAACAAATACTGAATACTGTGTGCCAGGCTCTGTATTAAATGCTTTATAAAAATAAGGGTAATAGTGTAACAATTCTGCAGGAACAATAAGTGTAAACTGAAACATAGGATCACCCTATAGATGAATCAGCTCTTTGAATCTTAATAGCAACTCAGAAAGGAGACAATATTAGAATCTCCCATTGTATAGATAAGAAACCAAGGCAAAGAGAGTTCACCCAGGTAGGCAGCATGGCCAAGCCAGGATTTTACCCCAGAGGCGTTTGACTCGAAAGCACTTGTTTTCCTCACTGCTTCAGACTACAGACACCTGAGCTGCATTAAAAACATGGATAAACAAATGAAGTTCAAAGTGGTTTCCAGATGGCTGGAAACCCAGTGATTTGGGACTATTTCATTTGAAAATCTGCTTAACAGTAAAGCTAGACGATTGAGTTCGATTAATTGGCTTTGGGGGTAGGGATGAGAAAGAGTGTCATTTATTTGCTTGTGGAGTTTCTGGGAGTAAATAGAATAATAAGTAGGGTGAAACAAGAATAACCAATAGTTGCATAGAACTGATAACCATATAGCTTCACTTCTTGGAACGGTAGTATCATGCTAATTTCACACAACCTTGGAAGTTGTATCCTCTGAAAATAAAGAGAAGTTTCTTTTTAATGGGTAAATACATAAAATATTGCTATTTATAATTTTTTTAAAATACCCGTTTGACTGCAAGAGAAAAATCTTTTCTCTCATGACCCAGTTATCAAAGTGGAGACGTTTTCTGACTTTGTGAGTTTTATCTTTCTGTTGATAGTTTGGGCAATATCATGTGATCTTCACCCCCAAAACTTAACTGAGCATTTACTGTGTTCTTGGCACTGTTCTGAGTGCTTGACTCATACTCTTACGGCTCTCTGGGGTGGTTATCCCCATTTTCAGATAAGGAATATGTGTGCAGAAAGGTTAGAAAACTGGACCCGCCTCACACAGCTAGTTTGTGACAGAGCTAGGATTTGAACCCAGTTTGACTCCTGAACTCATACTTTTTTTAAAAAAAGAGATCTCCCTACTTGCCTGGGCTGGCCTTGAACTCCTGGGCTTAAGTGATCCTCCCTGCTCAGCCTCCTGAGTAGCTGGGATCACAAACAGGTGCTAGAGCACCTGACTCTGCACCCACCTAGAGCCCATACTTTTACTCACACCTCTGTGTGATTATTTTCTTTCTCCTTCTGGTACTTTCTCCCTTTACCCCCTTCTGTTTCTCTTCCTTCTTCACCTATCTTGTATTATTCTATGAGTTGAATTAAGAATTTAAAGTCCAGTTTAAGAATTTAAAGTACAGCCTCCATTTCAGCTATTAAACTTCAAAATATTTCCAAAATACTGAATATCAATGCGTCTCTAAATAAGAGAACGGCATTTTGGAATTATGTGTCACCCTCCTGGGTTTCTTTAGATGTTCAGAAATACACCTGAATTAATAATTAATATAATTAAGATCTTCATCTTATCTTTATGTGTCAGAAGCATATCAATATTTTTATCTGCCCTTTCAAAATGCCCAAGAAGTGATCATTTTATTACATTTCAACATTCATGTGAATTCTATTGGGTTTTCTAATAATCACTATTACTAATCATGCTAAATTGCCCCAAAGTGAGCACTGAGGAGAGAAAACTATATCAGTGCCTTTGAAAGTACTAAATTTGGTGTTCAGATTTTGAAGGAAAAAATTAAAACTGGAGTATTTGCATTGTTCTGTTACTGAGCTAAGGTCCCATGTTGCCTGGGGGACCAATTTTGCAAGCTCTGGCCTGGCGTGACACTGAGTGAGACCTGAAACCTGGGATGGACTTCTTTAGTATAAGGATGTGACATGCTCTGTGGAGCATTTAGTACAACTTACTGGGTCAAAAATAAACTAAAATGATGTAATCAAGAACATTACATCTAGACAAAAAGCGTTCAAAAGGATAGGAGTGGAAATTTCTCCTCTTCCAGGAGTTGTAAATGGATGCCTTTGTTTTTTTTAAATCCCTTCCATTGAACCTCCAAAGTAGTGTTGCCAGATAAAATATAAGATGCCCAGTTAAATTTGAATTTCAGATAAACGGTAATTTTTTACAATATGTATGTCCCATGCAATACTTGAAAATAATTTGTAGTGTAAATGTGTCTCATGCAATATTTGGGACATACTTACGCTAAAAATTTGTTGTTTACCTGAAATTCAGATTTAACTAGGCATCCTGTATTTTCATTTGCTAATTCTAACAACTCTACCAAACATCATATAGACTGTAGTCCAGTCCACCAACCGGACTTTAAATTCTTAATTCAATTCATAGAATAATACAAGATAGGTGAAGAAGGAAGAGAAACAGAAGGAGGTAAAGGGAGAAAGTACCAGAAGGAGAAAGAAAATAAGAATGAATTCTGGCAATCTGCCAACCAAAATAACTAAATTTTGCAAGAAAGAAATCCTAAAACTGAGGTCATAGGATGGAAAAAGTCTGCTTCACAGACTCTTCAGCCTGAAGATTGGCCAAAAAAGAAAAAAAAAAAAAAAGGCAGGCATCCTATTAACATCTAAATACCAAAGCTCTTCCAGGAATGGAAAGATTTGGAATGTGAAGATTCTTAGCTTTGGAACTTTGTTAAAATACCACAACTTGTTTATTAATTGCAAGGGGGATTTTTTTTTCAGCGAGATACTTTGGTAATTCAATATCAAAGAAGGCTACCTAACTTCAGTTTATGTTACTAAGATGCGTTTGAAACTTCGTGGATAACCTTTTGTTTGTTTGCCTCGTGCTGAAATGCAAAAAAATTATCTGATACTTGATACAAAGAGGAATTTACCTCTGTTTAAAAATCACACATTTCTCCCATGAAGCATGAAGATGGCTTTTTTAATTTAAAAATATTAACTGACAGCTTCAAGATTGATTTTTTTTTCTTTAATCTCTAACGAGACAAATTACTAAAAGCAAGAAGCCTCTTCCTTTAATCTTGGACACATCACAGATGTGACACTGTTCTGTAGGAGATGGCTTTTTAACTGTGGATGGGGAAGAATAACCTTTGGAATTTTAGGATGTTGTTACAGGCAAGTTTACTAGTTTTTGACTTGCTAAGCCACAACTGGAGCCAGCCTTCGTCGGGGTAAGAATATTTTCATTTTACTATTATATCTTCAGTATTTCAAGAGTAGGATTATTACATTCTGGGGAATATGGCCTTTGAGGCTTGTGCTGTCTGCTGAATATGCAAATGTGAATGTCCTATAAAAGAGGAGAGGAACTGACAGTTTCTGTCTGTGCCGTAAACTTTAAAGAGTCCAACAGATGATATGTTGGGGCTGCTGGAGCAGGAATTGGATCACACCATCATTTTAGATAAAAGAAGAATTTGTATTTCTTTGAGAGGCATTTAGAGGGCTGGGCTTACAGCTTCCCTCAAAGCCAAACAGCTATGTGGGAGACTCTCATTTCTGTAGTTGTTTGATGATGTTACTGCTGCTTTAAAACAAAAAATCGGCCGAATGGTGCAAGGAATTTTCTCACCAAATTAATTATGGATCTGCCTAATAATTTTTTTTCGAATTAGTGAAATATGAACCATTATTGCTTTTTCTATAGTCCTTCCTCCATTCTGTGTCTTACTGTTTCTTTAATAAGGTGCATTGTGTGGTTAGTTCAGATAACAATGAAATTTCGTATACTTTACATTAAAGATACTGCAAAAACTTCCAAAGCCAGGCTCTTTCCAGAGGGCCAGAGATGGGGTAACCCCACAAGCCTGGCTGCCTGGGGAAATCCACTGAGAAGCCACAGGGAACCATCAGCCCACCAGTGACAGCCTGGATAAAAGCAGGTGCTGTTTTAATAGGAGAAAAGTATAAAGTTAACTGTCAGGTGATCTGAATGACAGAGGACCAATTGGTATGGTAAAGTCAAGTACGCTATCCAGATAGTTTATTTTTCCAATCCATTCCCCTGACTATGGTTTATAACCAAGGTGTGCATCAAAGCACTTGCAGAGCTTTTTAAAAATATTAATACCTGTAATCTGGAGAGTCTGGGTCTACCAATACCTGCCTTGTGATTGTAATATACATACATGGTTGAACATCACAGCTCAAGAGGTCCCAAACCTGGTTTAACCCTCTAAATCACTGAAGAAACTTTAAAATACTGCTTCCTGGGCCCCCTCTACCAGGGATTCTGCTTAAGTGTGGCTGGGTTGGGGCCTGGGAAGCTGTATTTTTGAAAGTTTCTTAATCGATGTTGATGTTTGGTCAGATTTGGAAACCACCATTGCCCCAACAGAATCACATTAATTTCAGCAACCCAAAGGGCGTTTTTTTTTTTTTTTTGGTTTTTTTTTTTTTGAGGCACAGTTTCACTCTGGTCGCCCAGGCTGGAGTGCAATGGCACGATCTCGGCTCACTGCAACCTCCGCCTCCTGGGTTCAAGTGATTCTCCTGCCTCAGCCTCCTGAGTAACTGGGATTACAGGTGCCCGTCACCATGCCCGGCTAATTTTTGTATTTTTAGTAGAGACAGGGTTTCACCATGTTGGCCAGGCTGGTCTCGAACTCGTGACCACAGGTGATCCACCCGCCTTGGCCTCCCAAAGTGCTGGGAATGCAGACGTGAGCCATCATGCCCAGGCAACCCAGAGGTTTTTTAATGCAAAAGAAAAATAAGCTAGTCAGCTGTGTAGTGCATTTGGAGGAGCATCCTAAATTTCTATTTTTTTCACCTTAAACTTATTTCTAGCTTGATTCATGCCTGCTTCTCTCCCATCTCAGCAAGAAATTCCTGATCCTTTTCTCTCCTGGTGCCGTTGACCTCATTCTTCCTCTCCCCCTCCCCTCCCGGCCCCTCTCTTGTTGTTTTCTTAATTTTTCTTCCTACTTACGCTTATAACATGTCCATATTTTCCCAAACAATACAAACAGAGGCAAATCCATCAACCATTGTGACTACTGAGCACTCTCTCCCTTCCCATCCTTTAACTTCTCACCAGCCCTTCCTCCCTCACAGCAGGTTCCCAGCATTTGTTCTTTGTGGGCCTCCATGGTTTAGTTGCCACTGGGCCGAGCCTCTGATGTCTTCTTAGTCTTTAACTTCCTTGACCTCTTCGCAGCATGGAACCCCATTGACAAGGCCTTCTTCGAACCGTCTATTCTTTGTTGCCATCCTACTATATCCTCTTGATATTCCTACCAGGGTTCAGCCTTTGGTCTGTTTTGGTTTTTTTTCTCTACATTCTTCTCATGGTGATCTCATGTATTCCTATAGCTTCAATTTTCATCTCTGTCCAGATGCCTCCCAGATCGAGATCTCTAACTCTGATGTCTTCCTGGAGCTCTTAGCCAATCTTTCTGCTAAGAGTTTTTGACATCTGAGGTCTGAGCCTTAATGAATGGTTATATTCTTATTCCTGTAAGGTACATCGCTGGGCATGAATGAGGGTGTGTTATATGTGGTACCTTCAGGCCTGGGGCCTGTGCCAATAGAGTATTACTGGATATAGGAATGGCTCTGATACCTCAAGGTCACACTAGAAGTTGAAGGATTTCAGGGCTCACATATTTTAGACTCAAACTTCTAGAACACTATTCTGACCCAACTGAGCTCTTGAAGATAGTTTTCACAGCACTACTGTCCTTGATTGACCTCCTAAGGGATCTGTCTCTCTTGAGAATAGGCCTCAACTCTAATTTCCATGGGCCCAAGACCAAGAGTGGGCAAGGGGAGCCTAGCCTGCACCTGGCCACCTGATGTTGGCCATTACCAGGGTGCCAGGAGCTGAGGTGGCACATGTTAGTGTCTACAAGTGCCATGTCGGTAGGTGCTAGGTCTTCCAGGAGGCTCAGCCACTGATGACTTTAAGGCATACAGGTCTCCAGCATGGCTGCAGGAAAACTAAGAGAACTTGTTTCTAGTAGATCTGCCCTTAAAAAATAGCTAAAGGAAGTTCTTCACCAGAAAGAAAATGGTAACAGCACAAAGCTAAGATGTGCAGAGCAGGGAGAACAGGATGAGTAAAAATAGAAGTAAACATACTAGACTGTTCTTTATCTCATGAGCTTCTTTCATCATATGAAAGAAATGGTGATGCGGAAGTTACAATGACATCTGATGGTGCTGATCAGTGCATGTGGAAGAAATACTTAAGATAATTGTATTTTAAAACTGGAGGGGATACAGAGATCTAAATGGAGGTAAGGTTTCTACACTTTACTGGAAGTGGTAAAACATTGACACCAGTAAGCTGTGATAAGTTACCTATGTGTATGGCAATACTTAGAACAACCTAAGGAAACTGTGTACAAAGCAGTGTACTCAGAAACGTTATAAGTAAATCAAAATGCAACTCTAAGAAATGTTCAAGGCCAGTTGCAGTGACTCATGCCCGTAATCCCAGTGCTCTGGGAGGCCAAGGCAAAAGGATTGCTTGATTGGGAGGCCGAGGCGGGCTGATCACGAGGTCAGGAGATCAAGACTGTCCTGGCTAACACGGTGAAACCCCATCTCTGCTAAAAATACAAAAAATTAGCCGGGCACAGTGGTGGGCACCTGTAGTCCCAGCTACTCGGGAGGCTGAGGCAGGAGAATGGCATGAACCCGGGGGGGCGGAGCTTGCAGTGAGCCGAGATTGCGCCACTGCACTCCAGTCTGGGCGACAGAGCGAGACTCCATCTCAAAAAAAAAAAGGATTGCTTGAGGCCAGATGTTTGAGGATGTAGTGAGCTATGATCATGCCACTGCACTCCAGCCTAGGTGACAGAGTGAGACTCTGTCTCTAAACAAAAAGAAAAAAGAAGAAAAATGTTCAACTAACCCACATGAAGGCAAGAAAAGAAAAAAAAAAGAGAAATGAGAAACAAAAGGAATAAAATAGTAAACGAAGAAAATGGCAGACTTCAATCCTAACATGTCAATAATTACTTTTAATGTAAATGGTCTAAATATATCAATTAAAAGACAGAGATTGGTGGAGTGGAACGTTTTCAATGAATGGTGTTGAAACAATCAGACATTCATAGGCTGGAATAAAATGAACTTCAATCCAAACTTCACATTGTATCCAAAAATTAACTCAAAATGCATTCGAACTTCTAGAAAAAAACTGTGATAGAATAATGCCCCCCACCATATCATTCACATGCTCATCCCCAAAACCTGTGATTATGTTACCTTACATGGCAGAAGGAACTTTGCAGAGCCAGTGACAGATTTAGAAATGCTGCTGGCTTTGAAGATGGAAAAAGGGGCCATGAGTCCAGAAAGGCAGGCTGCCTCTAGAAACTGGAAAAAACAGGGAAATGGATTCTCTCCTAGAGGCCTCGGAAGGAACACAGCCCTGCATCATCTTAATGTTAGCCCAGTGATACTGATTTTGGACTTCTCACCTGCAGAATGGTAAATATACTTGTGGTGTTTTAAGCTACCAAATTTGCGTAATTTCTTATAGCAGCAATAGGAAACTAATATGAAAACATAAGAAAATATCTTTGGGACCTGGAAATGGACAAAGAGTTCTCTGACTTGACACAAAAAGCTTGATCCATAAAAGGAAAAATTGGTAAATTGGACTTCATCAATATTAAAAACCTTTTGCTCTGTGAAAGACCTACTAAGAGGATGTCAAGAGAAATTATGGCCTAGGAGAAAGTATTTGTAAACCACATATTCAACAAAGGACTTGTATCTGGAATATATAAAGAACTCCCAGACCTTAGCATTAAAGAAACCATCCAATTACAACAATGGATGAAAGACATACACAGACATTTCATTGAAGTGAATATACAGATGGCAAATAAGCACATGAAAAGATACTGAACTTCATTAGCCATTAGAAAATACAACTTAAGGCCAGTCGCGGTGGCTCACACCTGTAATCCCAGCACTTCAGGAGGCTGAGGTGGGCAGATCACTTGAGTCAGGGGTTGGAGACCAGCCTGGCCAACATAGTGAAACCCTGCCTCTACTAAAAATACAAAAATTAGCGGGGCATGGTGGCCCACACCTGTAATCCCAGCTACTCGGGAGGCTGAGGCAGGAGAATCACTTGAACCTGGGAGGCGGAGGTTGCGGTGAGCTGGGATGGCGCCACTGTACTCCAGCTGAGTGACAGAGTGAGACTGTCTCAAAAAAAAAAAAAAGAAAAGAAAAGAAAATGCATATTAAAACCACAATGAGATGAAATACCACTACATACCTACCAGAGTGTCTAAAAAATGATAACACCAAACACTGGCAAGGATGTAGAGTAACTGGCTCACTGACATATTGCTGTTGAAAATGTAAAATGGTATAGGCACTCCAGAAAATAATTTGGTAGTTCCTTTTATAGCTTAAAATGGACCCAGCAGTTGCACTCCTGGGCATATATCCCAGAGAAATAAAAATATATTTTCACACAGCAACTTGTATGTGAAGGTTCATAGCAGCTTTATTTGCAATAGCCAAAAACCAGAAACTACCTAAAAGTCCATTGAATGCTACCCAGCAGTAAAAGGAATGAACTGTTAATACATACAACTTGGATGGATCTCAGGGAATTTATGCTGAGTGGAAAAAAAGCCAATTTCAAAAGGATAGATACTTCACATTCCACGTATATAACCTTTGTGAAATAGCATAATTATAGAGATGGAGAACAGATTAGTGGTTACCTGTAGTTAGGGTTGGGGTTGAGGGGTGGCTATACAGGGCTAACATGAAAGACGTTTTGTGGTGATGGTGCAGTTAGGTACTTTGATTGTGGTAGACTGTTACGTATAGCTACACGTGTGATAAAATGACATATAGCTACGTGCACACACACACACAAAGGAGTGCATGCATAACTGTTGAAATCCGAATAAGCTCTGTGGATTGTTCTAATGTCAGTTTCCTGGTTTCGACATTTTACTACAGTTACGCGTGACACTAACCTTGGCAGAGGCTGGGTGAAGAGTGTTCAGGACTTCCCAGTACATTTTGTGACACCTTCATGTGAATCTATAAATATTTAAAATTTTAAGTTTTTGGAAACATACTCATCATTCTCAAAGAAGCAGCTTTCTATTTTTGTGTATTTTCTTCTAGTCTTAATCTGTCTAATAAACAGCATACCTGGTGAGAATACTAACAGAATACTCCAGTGTGCCAGTGACTTCAGGCCTCTAGCAGGAAGTCATGAGGCACTGAAGAGACGTTCTTTTCTTTTTCTTCCTGGGCATTAGCAGGCCCTTGCTTTTTCTGTGTGCACGACCACACCTCACTTTGGTGTGCCATTTGTCATTTGTAGCCTAAGCTAAAAATGCATGGGAGTGAGTGTTACCAGTCTATCCTGCTGCCACCTTGCGCACACACCCACATCCACACCCACACGTCCTCACTTTGCCATCTAACCCAGTGTGCCAGCTTGCTGTTCCGGCCACTGTGGCATTCTAAATCCTATGGAGTCCAGCATGCCTAGTACTCTGGTCCTGGACATGCTGTCAGTCAGGGCCACACTGTCCCTTTCAGTATGAGTGTGGAGTGTTCCCCGGGAATTTACGAAGTGTGAAAGCATTGGGCCTCCTCAGTCCCCGAGTACACATGACCATCTCACGCTCACTCCGAGGAGGTCAGGCAGGAGACCAAGGCCGGCCCCAGTGGACCTCACAACAGACAGACATTGTCTTTGGCCCTTTCTGTTCCTCCTTCTGTGCTTCCTCCTTCCCCCGTCCCCATCCTCTGCCAACAGGCAACAGTTTGTCCTTCTGCAGCACAATTGCAAGTCTGTCTTCTGGACGTTGTTCTGAGCTCTGGAACTTCCCAGCTCCTAATCCTTAATTCCGCCAGACAGGCTTCTCTGCCATGTGTTCTGTTCCCTCAGGACACTTTCAGGTAAACAGAGCTGACAAACCAATTTGTACTGTGGATTTAATAAGAGATATAAACCAAAATGTGGGTGGCTTTTAAGAATGTAATTTGTAAATCCGTACCTTTATCTTCCTGCCATTTATATCTTAACTGAAGATTTTGATGAATGCCTTTACCTCAAATAAACAAGGTAATGTGAATGTGGGAATTTTGAGCACCAAAGAGAAGCCAACAAAACGAACGCTTTGGCCAGGCACGGTGGCTCATGCCTGTAATCCCAGCACTGTAGGAGGCCGAGGCAGGTGGATCACAAGGCCAGGAGTTCAAGACCAGCCTGGCCAAGATGGTGAAACCCTGTCTCTATCAAAAATACAAAAATGAGCCGGGCATGGTGGCACATGCCTATAATCCCAGCTATTTGGGAGGCTGAGGCAGGAGAATCGCATGAACCCGGCAGGCGGAGGTTGCAGTGAGCTGAGATCGCACCACTGCACTCCAGCCTGGGCGACAAAGCGAGACTTCGTCTCAAAAAAAAGGAGGCTTTGAAGCAAGTTGCAGCAGCTGGATGTTCTCCCACAGACTCATTCTTACCTTGCAGGCAGAGTAGATACTGTCCAAAACATCATGAATGTTGTGTGCAAAATCCACTTTCTTCCATGCTAAATGAGGAGCAGGAACCCTTGGTGGAAATCCAATTCCACAAGATGGGGATGACCCTAAATTCAGGAAGTTTCCCATGTTAACACATGGAAGCCCATAGATACCACAGAATGCGAATGGTTAGAATCATGTTTATCCCTCGATTCCGTTTCAGCAGTTGCCCACAAATAATTGATACACAGAAACCATTATGGTTCTGAACAGAAGGAAAGCATTGTGGTGACCTCAAAGAGTGAGGCAGAGATCGGCACTGCTGTAGATGAAATTGCCCATGCCCTACGCCCATAATCCTGTTTTGCGCTTGTGTGTGTGGATTGAGGGGCAGGGAGAAGAGTTCTCCCATAAACCTGGGACACAAGCTGAAGGAAGCCTGTGCCACTGCCCACTTCTGTGGGCACTACCATCTGAGATACAAATTCAGTCTCAGTTTCAATTCTCCCAGAAGTTACTTTATCCCTAGAAGTTCACTTGATGATTAATGCAGGTTTAGGAAAATATCATTAACTACAACAGAAGATGAGAGAATTGTTCTCCCCACTTTTAGTAGGCCAGGCGATAGGTCCTGTCACATCAAGGATTTTGATGTTGTTATTAAATGAGTGTTATTTAGGTGAACCACCTGGTCCCTCTTCTTACATTTTCATGTCCTGCCCGTGACCCAGTGGCCCAGGAAATTGAACTGACCCCAGTGATCAAAAGGTGCCCATCAGAAACCAGCAAAAGCCACGGGTGAAGGGATGGAAGGTGGCAGGCAGCTGGAGAGGCACAGCTTCGAACACCTGAGCAGAGGCTTCTTTGCATTCATAGGAAAATCCAGTGGTTTTTCAGCTAGACACTCATGTGAAACCTTTATATTATATAACTGTTATCCCAAAATGATTGCATCATTTAAATGTCTCATCCACAGAAACCACATGTGTGGTTGCTCAGGTATGCAGCTTTGTAAGGAACTGGCATTCTGAGTTGGTGAAGGGATTAGAGTTTTTTAAATCCCTGTTTACCAAAGTTTGTTATATATTTTACTAAAGCCATACACTTCTTACATTGATGTGCTCCCTTTACTGTTTTTGTTCTATTTAAATGTAAATATTAACATCAAAATAAAGCTAGAACGGGTAATCATATTTTTATAGAATCTAGTACAAACTAAAAATAACATTTTGGTTATATTTATGTTTCTTTTGATTAACTAATACAATAAAAAGTTACCACCTAGTTAAAAATACAAGGTTTCTCTAAGGTACAATAATAAAACTAAGCTTATGCCTAAAATATTCTCACTGGGTGCCTATGAATCCACGACTATTAGCACTGTGGAGCAATTTCTCCTTGCAGAAGAGTGCTAACTCTATCCATTAAAGCCTTGGAAATTGCTGGTAAATATGTAAAAAATCAAGTGCTAAAATGGATAGCAATTATTGGCAGGACCTAAACTGATACAAAAGTTTTCCACTGTCTCAATATCAAAAGCCCAAGAATGCCAGATTCCCAAAGTGAGTCAAAGTGCTTGGATTGCTTTGCACAAACATGGTTAGCCAGAATCAACACCCTGGGAGTGGAGCTTGAGGTGGAATTTCCAAATCCTGCAAATGTTATGGCTACAGCCCCCCAGCACCCCGATGCTGGACAGCCTGAGGCATGAGTCATAGGCAGACTCTTGGCCAGTCAGCACTCTGCAGATACCAGCTTGGCCCTAATACTCACTCATTAGTGGTGCTGGAAGATATGGAGCTATCCTGTGGGTGGAGAAATGAACTTTAAAAAACACAAATAAGCTACTAAAACAGTACTCCAAAGGCAAGTGTGAGAGATGCCTATCTAGAGATTATTGTTGCATAGATTAGATTAGGGTTTTCATGCTGGTGGGGAGTTCAGAGATGGGCTAGCTCTTGAAACTTTGGGTTAGGTTCAGGAACAACATAGTGCTCTGCCGTGGCCCAATTCTACAGATGATACACACTTGGAATTATATTTTGAACAGCTGGTAATACACAGAAAATTTTTAAAGGGAAAAAAACAAACATAGAGCGTCATAAATGAGACCTTATGATGCAGGCATGCATATATTGGCAGCATGCAAATTCACAAAGTCAGGTATTTGTTCACTACCTTACCTTGTGTTCATAAAACAATGTTTGTGAAAGCACTTCCAATTCTGTTATATCATGTTGTCTTCAGCAATAGCCTGTGAAGAAGATAGAGCTGGTTTTATTATCCTCATTGTAAAGAAAGCACAAGGAAGTTATGGCTGAGGAGTTAACACCAGAACTTGGGCTAGAACGCAGATCCACTGATTCTCAGCTCTTCACACCTGGCAGAGATGTCAGACCCTAAAAGGTGTTCTCAGAACCTGGGTCCTTACCAGGATCTATTTTCCTCTTATTCTGATCCCAAGGGCCTTTCTGCAAGAGCAGAATGTCTTGCCTATTTAAATAAAGAATTACTGTCAACAGGAGAGGTATGTCCAGAAACCTAATTTAGTATTTTACAAATTGCTCTTCCTCACTATATTTGCTCTGTAGTCCTGAAACTTGCATTTTTTTCTCTGAAAAAACTCTGGACTCTTCACAGTTGCTCTTTGGGTTGGAAAGTCCTTTTCAAAGTAAGATATCCACAATCTCAACCATACATACACACCCTCCCAATCCCCCACACCCAGGACAGTGATGGGCAGAAGTTGGGCAGAATTTGGTCAGGAAAGCCGTCTCGCCCCACCTGCCATGCTGCCCAGCTGAATGGCTGGCAGGACTCCACATGGCATTTAGGATTCTCAAATCTGCAGGAAGCTGACTGGAACTCTTATAGAACACGCCCTCGCCAGCTTTCCCCTACTTCTTCTAGTCTCTGCTTATCAAGAGCTGGGTGTACTTTTTGCCCTGGACTGAAATTCCGAGGTGGGAAGAGAAGTTGGATTAAGAGACTTGATGCCTTCAAAACGTTCAGGGTATGACAAGGGCCTCACTCCCTTAGAAAGAAATGGGTGGTAGAAGAGGAAAGCAAAGGGAACTGCAAGGCTGGCAGGTCCCTGCCTATAGCCGTCAAGAATTTCATCAGGCCAGGCATGGTGTTTCACATCTGTAACCTCAGTGCTTTGGGACACCAAGGTAGCAGGATCACTTGAAGCCAGGAGTTGGTGACCAACCTGGGCAATGTAGCAAGACTCCATCTCTACAAAAAAGTTTTAAAATTAGCTGGGCATGGTGGCGCATGCCTGTAGTCCTAGCTACAGTAGGCTATGGCGGTAGGATCGCTTTAGCCCAGGAGTTTGAGGCTGCAGTGAGCCATGATTGCGCCACTGCACTCCAGCCTAGGCAACAAAGACCCTGACTCAAAGAAAAAAAAAAAGAGAATTTCATTATTACATAGTTAGAAAGCACATGCTGTGCTATAAGATGTGGCAGAGCTTGTTAGTCCATGTTCTGGGCTTCCAGAGACCATGTCCAATACAGAAGGAAGAAAGAGCAATACAAGTATAATAATAAGTTTGACCTGATTCTCTTCTCTTCGTAGAAAACCACATGGGTGCAGATATAACTGTGTAGGATGCTGATGCACACCCTGGATTAGACCTTTTGCAAATATTAAATGCAGAGTTTGAGTAATAGAAGTGTTAGATAAACCTACTTAAAATTGCACACTCTTTGGCTGAGATGCAATGATTTCTGCTCCCTGTGTGTAAATCACCTGAGCCTTGATGCTCTTACGTGCCATGAAGTTGGTGCAAAGAGTTGGAGTGGAATGAAGCTCTATGTTAATGAAACTTTTTATAGTTCTTCCAAGCAGCAAAGATTTTATGGGATATTATGTCAAACTGACTTCTCAGGCAATTCATTTGAGAATTTTATCTGCACCCCTCATGAAAAAAAAAAACAATCAATTTTGTCTGAATGGGTTTGGACAGCTAACTGTTGTCTGAGGCTGTCAGGCTGTGAGGAGTGAATGTCATTCTTGGGAAAGGGATGACTAATGTTCAGTTAAAGAGCCCTGTTGGGGTGGTTGTGGCTTTGTTTTTTGGGTTTTTTTTTTCTTTTTTTTCATTTTTTCCAGTAAGTAATCTTTTCGCAGATTCTAGAGGGCTCTCTGGCTAGGGGAAACGACCCTGTGATTGATCATCTTTGTTTTCACAGATATTTTATTGCAGTCTCTTCATCACCTCAATCATCTTAGAGCATTAAAGTGCTTGTAAGTGCCCACGAATTCTCAGAATTACACATTACAAATGAAATCCCATCGCTTACCAATAAAAAAGTAGAAATGGAGTACTGTGTTGTGCATTTGAGAAATCTTCTGCTTATTAAGGTTGTTGGAATTGAACGTGTTCATTTATAACAGAGCAAAATAGGGAAGCTCTCTGTCCTGTGTGGCAGCCCTGACTGTGGTGGCTGTGGGCATGCACGTAAAATCAGAGCTTTTACAGGAAGAGGCATTTCCCAGATTTTTTTTCCCCTGCAGTTTAAGGGCACGCTTCCAGGCTATTTCAAGAGACCTGACTGAAAAGAATACGTGTGTGCCCATAGATGTAGGAGCCAGCAGTACATCCCCTGGTTGTTGGGAAGCTAATGAATTAAATGAATCAAGCTGTCAGCAATGAAGGCCTTGAGTATATGAGGGTCCCACCCTGGGACACTCACCCAGTGAAGAACTGAGTGTGGGGCCAGAAACATCCAAGATACGAAGGACAGGCCCAGCCGGGGCCACTGGTGCTGTCCAGTCCAGGAACCACCAGGCACACGCGGCTGTCAGACACTTGAAATGTGGAGTCTGAGCTGAGGTAGGCTTAAGTATGAAATATACAGATGATTGTGAACACTTTGTACCAAAATAATGTAAGCAGTATCATAAGTAATTTTCATATGTTTAAATGGCAGTATTTGGACAGCATATTGGATTGAGTGAAATATATTATTAAAATTTACTAATTATATTATTAAAATTAATAATTAAATCATTATTAAAATTAACTGCAGGCACGGTGGCTCACACCTGTAATCCCAGCACTCTGGGAGGCCAATATGGGTGGATCACGTGGTCAGGAGTCTGAGACCAGCCCAACCAACATAGTGAAACCCTGTCTCTACTGATAATACAAAAATTAGCCAGGCGTGTGGCACGCGCCTGTAATCCCAGCTACTCAGGAGGCTGAGTCAGGAGAGTCGCTTGAACCCAGGAGGCTGCAGTTTCAGTGAGCCGAGAACATACCGCTGTACTCTAGCCTGAGCGACAGAGCAAGACTCCGTCTCAAAAAAAAAAAAAAATCATTGGTTTTTTGTTTGTTTGTTTGTTTGTTTTTGGCTTTTTTAACATATCTCCTAGAAAATTTAAAACTACGTAGGCAACTCACATATTTCCGTTAGCGAACGTTGTTCTAGAGAATGATTCAGCATGTGGGGTGGACAGGGAAAGGACTTACAGAGAGCAATGCAAAAAAGGTCACACTGATTAGTAGGCGTCCATGTTCTTAAAAGCCCTCAGCCACCCTGGCTTCTCCCTGGCGTCTGGGTGGCCTCAGCACACACCCAGCACCCTCACTCATGTCTAGGGCACCCAGCTTCCTCTGCCTGCCACTGTGGCGTACTGCTCATAGCTCACACCAAATGTGCCCCTGTCTTTACACCTGTTGTCTGGCTAGTGGGTCAAGAGTGCCCAGTGGGTCTTCCCTTCAGTCAGAATTTGACCTTAATGTGCATAAAATCCTTTCAACGTCTAAAACACCTATCTCTAATGTATTGACTAGAAAGTTCTAACAAAGGATTAAGGAATGAGGCCAGACACGGTGGCTCACGCTTGTAATTCCAGTACTTTGGAAGGCCAAGGCAGGCAGATCACCTGAGAGCAAGAGTTCGAGACCAGCTTGGCCACTACTAAAAATACAAAAATTAGCCGAGTGTCGTGGTGCACGCCTGTAATCCCAGCTACTCGGGAGGCTGAGGCAGGAGGATCACTTGAACCCGGGAGGCAGAGGTTGCAGTGAGCCGAGATGGCACCACTGCACTGCACCCTGGGTGACAGAGTGAGACTGTCTCAAAAAAAAAAAAAAAAAAAGTATTAAGGAATGAGAAATGTGGATTTCTACAGTGAAAAGGCTAGATTTTAGATAAGATACCTTAACATTGGAAATAATGATGCAGTGGGAAATAAAAGAAGTGTTTGGGGTGTTTTTTTTATTTACAAACCTAAGAGTATGAATAAGGAACCAAAACCTACTGGCTTTCACTTTTATTCCTTAAAAAAGATTTTAATGACATTATTTTTTGGTAATAAGGGAAAGATAGAAGGAAGTATTAGAATCATTGGATAAAAAGAATCATGCCTGGGAGCATGCAATAGCCATTTCCCTGCTCTTAAGGAACCGGCCATAAATCTAAGACTTACAAATTGCAATATCCAGGAGGCCATTTCTATATTAATACTCATCAACTCTTTCATTTTTCTTTGGCTGAAATCATCTTGACTTCTCAAAAAATTATGCATTTTTCTTTAATAGAAAAAAATTTTAAATTTCTATAAATGGTGATACTAGATTAAAAATCCTAATAGTATATAAACTATTTCCATATGAAAATTAGATTTGGGCATATCCAGTTTTTTGTAGTATCCAGGAGTAGAAAGAAAGTTTATTTCCAAGAATCTGACTAAACATACACAAGAAAAAATAAGATTTTTCTTGCACAGTCACATTTAAAATTACCCATTTTGGGCGATAATTTTAATGTTACTATTAGTTAATGCTGACTTTGATTCCAGTTTATAATGGAATTTGCATCACAACTTTTTAAAATCCCACTTCTCCTTATTCATCAGCCAGTTCTTTTTTCTGTATCTTCACAGTAGTCTCTTAATTTCCATTTGGTTTGTTGGGAATCTGTCCATTTGTTGAGTTCCTGCCCTGTTAATTCTATGCAATGCCCTGGAAATAACAAAATGAATATGGGATTATGGATTGGTGACTGCAGCAGTTTGACCTGCAGAGGGTGAGGCTGGAGTGAGAATGGTCACTTCAATAGAAGGTGACAGGAGCTGTGATAGAGGTACCTGTTCAGATAGTCTCAGAGCCCTACAGAGCCACCTGTCCCAGGAAGGCACTTGGGCCTTCAGGAAGTTGGTACAGCTTAAGACTAAGTCACCTCCTTCTGCATTAGGCTAGTGCCTGATAACCTGGCTCTCTGGAGTATACAGAGGAGTTTAATGCATCATCTCAGTCCAGAAGTCTGGTGAAGGAAGATCTGCCAGGGCTCAGTCCAAGACAACATATCCTCCATAGGGTTCAGAGAAGAGGGAAGGTCGGGGAAGTCAGAAATGTCTGGTGGACTTCTAGAGGAGTGATACTTGGGATGGACTCTCAAAGGTCTGTAGGATTTGAATTGGCAGAGGAAGGAAGCCAGGCATTGCAGGTGGGAGCCCAGCATGCAGCACCATGGGATGAGGCTCACTGCTCCCTCCCCACTCCCCTCCTAACCTTCTTCGAGGCCCTTCATCAGCCTGTCCTTTGCAATCACTCGCCTGTCTGAAGCATAGCCCCTACCTCCTGCCCCCATATGCTGTGACATCTTCCCAACTCTTGCCGCCGTTAATAAGATGAGAGAGTGAGAATGAGGAACGTGCTGCTGAAGAAGGGGGAGAGTAGAATCCACTCTCCTGTCTCCCTGTCCACAGGGGCCACCATGTCCATGGAGAGCTCAACAAGGGCCAAATCAGAGTTAGCAACTGGGGCTTTCCTGGGCCTTGGGACTGAGTCCTGCAGGAGGAAGAGTTAAGAGTCCTCTCTGGATTTGGGCAGGAGGAGGCCTCAGTCCACAAAGGCAGGGTGTGGGCCAGGGCTGCAGAGGCAGCCACACCCGCCCTGGCTTTGAGCAAAGCTCTTCTGACCTCGCCACACCCACGGGCTCCGCTGCCAGCTCCAGAGGCTGAGCACCAGTCGCTACTTGAAACAGCTGCCTCCAAGAAGGGGGAGAAGGCTGTTCAGAAGTGTACATAAAGCCTTCCATACTTCAGACCATCCTAAATTACAAGAATTTAGTCCTTTCCTGGGCTCTCGCCACTAATTAAATATGCTTGTGAACAAGACCTCTGTTAGAATGAATTTCCACCTTCTATCTAAGAGCCCTACTATTGCGGGAGCTTTTTCCTGGAGTTCATCTTCCTCCTAACCTAATCCTATGATCATGGGCTCTGCAGGGCTCATCCCATTACCCCACACCCTGTCACTGACAGCAGGCGAGCAGTTGACTCAAGAGACATCAGAGTGACACTTGGCATTTTTGCAACTCTGTCCCCACAGGAAGGATAAGTGATACCACTTTACTTAAGACTCTTTTGAAGAAAAGGTTGGGTTGCCAAAAACAAGAGCAAAAGTTGATAAACTGCTGGTCTTGATAATCACTAAAGCCTCTTCACCTCTAAAAAATTCTCTAGGTTGTTTTGAGGATTATGAGGCAGCAGTTGGTCTGGTGCACAAGCTCATTAATAGTGCGAGTCCTTTGTGGCCTTAAGTGAAGGCAGCTCTAAGAAAGCAAGGAAATGCTCCAGTTTGGACACCAAGTGGGGACAAGGGCACAATAGCATCAGCAACACTGAATGCTCCAAAATAACACTGTGTCCCAAACCGCAGGCTGCAGGAGTTCAGGAGCAACATGCATTTTTAGCAGAACTTTATTATGGAGCCCTCAGTGAACAAATGAGACTCTAAGTATCCCCTTGAACCTTTTCCTCCACACGGGTGGAATGAGCAGTGACTGAGCACAGCCTGGTTTGGGTCCAGCTGTGCTGAGTCCAGCAGCCTCAGATTTTTCTGGAACAGGGAATGCATTGTGGATAGGAGGTGAGGAAGTCCCGGCTAATATCATTTTGGTGAGAGAGAAGAGGAGACAAGGCCAGAAATGTCAACAGTTGCTTGACAACTGGGCCCTAGACATGAGGGCAAATGAGAAATGGGTCCCTCCAACATGCATTCCTTACTTCCTTTGTCACGGCCTGGACATTCAAACATAAACACACCCAGCATGCCTGGCACTGCCCACCATGCCTTTATCCATCCCCATCTCCTTCCTCCTGACCTCTCTGCTTCTGCCTTTCCCACCAAGAAAACAGAAAGAAGGGATCTCCACTATGCCTGAGTATAAACTCTTCAAAATACACATTAGATTTTCTTTTTTTGAAAAAAAAAAAATTCCTACCTTGGGTTAGTATACTTTTAACCAAAATATATTTGTGAAAAGTCTAATTTTTTCTGGGAAAAGCTCTGGCTAAAAAGTCATACATGGATTCTAACAGCAGTACATGTTCACTCATTCTTGCAACTTTTATTTCATAAGCAGCCACACAACCGATCGAAGCCCTGGGATTCTCAGCACTTTCCAATTGAGCCCTTCCTGCTACTGGTCTGATTCCATAATAGACAAATCTGCCCAACCATTCCTTTGTTTTTAAAGTTAATAGACAATGAACTTTAAAGATTGTGGTTATTGGCCAAGCGTGGTGGCTCACGCCTATAATCCCAGCACTTTGGGAGGCCGAGGCGGGCGGATCACGAGGTCAGGAGATCGAGACCATCCTGGCTAACACGGTGAAACCCCGTCTCTACTAAAAATACAAAAAATTAGCCGGCCGTGGTGGCGGGCACCTGTAGTTCCAGCTACTTGGAAGACTGAGGCAGGAGAATGGTGTGAACCCAGGAGGCGGAGCTTGCAGTGAGCCAAGACCGCGCCACTGCACTGTAGCCTGGGTGACAGAGCGAGACTCCGTTTCAAAAAAAAAAAAAAGAAATGATTGGAATAAATAAATAGGGCAAATCAATCTCCCATACAACAGAATTCCAAATAACCTAAGCATTATAGATAATGCCCCTCAAGGAGAGGGAACATCACTGCCCCCTTCTGAAATGCCAGTTGTGCTTAGTGGCCTCCGTGTCCTGTCTAGAAAGGGAGTACAAAGAGTAACTTTACAGCAGAGGAATCAACAAATGCAACCTCAGCCGCATTCTCAGTGATAAGTCATGTTGATAGGATGTGATGCAAATGGTCCTTTACTTCTGGGGGTCTTCTTCCTAAAAACCTATCACCTCCATCTAATCATGAGAAAAACATCAGACAACCCAAACTGTGGGACATTCTACAAAATACATGGCCAAGACTCCTCAAAACAGTCAAGGTTATCAAAAACAAAGCAAGTCTGAGAAACTGTCCCAGCTAAGTGAACCCTAAGGCGACATGATGACTAAATGTAACATTCTGTCCTAGATGACATCATCTGGGACAGGGAAGGAACAGTAGCTAATCGAAATAAAGCATGGGGCTGGGCGTGGTGGCCACGTCTATAATTCCAGCACTTTGGGAGGCCGAGGTGGGTGGATGGCTTGAGCCCTGGAGTTCAAGACCAGCCTGGCCAACATGGTGAAACCCCATCTCTACTAAAATCACAAAAATTAGCTGCATGTGGTGGCGGGCACCTGTAGTCCCAGCTACTCAGGAAGCTGAAGCAGGAGAATAGCTTGAACCTGGGAGGCGGAGGTCACAGTAAGCTGAGATCACGCCGCTGCACTCCAGCCTGGGTGACAGCAAGACTCCATTTCAAATGGACTTACGTTATCATAGCAATATAGGTGTATTCATTGTGACAAATGTATCATTCTGCTGTAAGATCCTAAGGACAAGGAAAACTGGACACTGAGTATTCGAGAACCCTCTGTGTTCTCTTGGTAACTTTTCCATAAATCTAAAACTACTATAAAAGCATATTTAGAAATAACAACAACTGACTGGCCACCAGCCTGATTCTCCCTTTAAGCCCCATACTTTCCTCCCTGCTTATGAGACCCTCGCTTGGGAAGGTTCATCAGCCTCTTTATTCCACAGGCCAGTGAGAGCCCACCTCTCCTCTAGCTCCCGTCTCCTAGAGTTCTGGGAGCTCAGCCTCATGGCTTGAAGAGTGTCCTCGCTGAGTTCTTAGAACACTCCCTCTGTTCTCCTCGACTTGAAGCTCCCACTCACTCCCGTTACCCACCTGGTTCATTTGATAAAACTGGCTCTCCTTCTCCCGCATCTGGCCCCTGCCATACTGGGACATTTCTCTTCTTGTCTTGGTGTCCTGGTAGTGTTTCCCTAGCCTGACACTACCCAAGTCAAATAAATAATTGTGAAGTGCCTATTTCTGGATATTTATTTACTATTAAAAATGGCTGCATGGGTGACAATGATCAAAGTGCCTCAGAAGCCAGGAATACATTTGTGGTAGGAACACATCTCTTGGCCACATAGGAAATTGCATTCCTAGATCCTTCTCTTTGTTCTGAGTTTAATGTTACATACTCATTGCACTCAGGAAACTGTTTAAAAGACCCTGGGACAGTTTGTTGCCTGGATAAGAAAATTCAGTGAGCCTGAGTTCCCTTCCAGACTGGAGCTCCCTAAGGGAGGAACCATTTCTTATTCATCATTGGTTTTCTATTGGCTGGCAACATGCCTGGCACATAAAGGCAATCAATGAAATATGACTTAAATAATTGATTACCACTGCCACAATGATAGAGGTTGCTGATGTGCTGTTATTACAGAATAGGGTAGGTTCCCAGCTGTAGAGGGCCCTTTAGGGACCATGCTGCCTGGAGTGGATCAGGCAGTCTCATCTCTGCTTCCGTCAGGCCATCACCAGGGTTCTCAGTCAGGAATGCCTGCTGCTGTCTATATTTGCCATGCAATAAGATTAGATGAAGGAAAAATGGCCCATTTGGGGGCTACCACTGTACCTTAAAAATTCTACCATTAATGTCACTCCCTCAGGATCTTTGTTGCTGTTGGGGTTTTGTTTGTTTGTATTTTTTGCAATTACAGGTCAATAGTGCTTGGGAACCTGTTAGAAGGAGTCAAATCTTACCAACTCTTCAATATGCAATATGGCTGGCTCACAACGAATCCCCAGGGTATGGGACTGAGAAGAGAAACATTTTAGCAAGTAGGCAGGAAAGGAGACCCATTCCAGACCATAAGAATAGCTCCAGTTCCTTGGTCAGAGAGGAATAGTCTACATGGGGGTATGAGTCCTGGAGAGGGAGTGTGCACCTAAAGTGGTGGGGGTTTTCAAAGGTAAACTCAAATTCCTTCACAGTGTTATTTGGTGTTGGCCCTGAAATCAGTTGATTTTCTGTCATTTTAATTGAAACTGTGGATCAGGACTCTTGACTCATCTAAAATAGGAAAGTCAGAAAGTCTGCGTTGGACTGGGATCCTGTCTGCTTTCTTTTATAGACGGAGTCTCGCTCTGTCTCCCAGGCTGGAGTGCAGTTGCGCAATCTCGGCTCATAGCAACCTCCACCTCCTGGGTTCATGCCATTCTTCTGCCTCAGCCTCCTGAGTAGCTGGGACCACAGGCACCCGCCACCAAGCCCGGCTAATTTTTTTTGTATTTTTAGTGGAGACGGGGTTTCACTGTGTTAGCCAGGATGGTCTTGATCTCCTGACCTCATGATCTGCCCGCCTCCACCTCCCACGGCCTGCTGGGATTACAGGCGTGAGCCACCACGCCCGGCCTGGATCCTATCTGTTTTTATCCCTACTCTCCTGTCCTCCATCAGTGAATAGACCCACTTTAGCAGTATGGACACCATGACTTCCAGGATAGTAACTAAATAGATCGTTGTTTTCCTGGTTATTTTCTTAAGCACTAAGCAGAAGCAACACTATTCTGTAGTCTGATCCTATTTCAGAAGTGTACATTCCCACTTAGAGTTTTTCACATGAATTTTTTTTCTTGCACTTAAGATTCGTTTCTTCCAGCTGAAAGAGAAATAGATGAATATGTTTAAAAGGTTAGGAAGGCAACAAAGGACTTGATTCTGCAGTTTTACTCTTTTTTTACATAAACTCGAAATATACCTGATATAAAACCATGACAAAATGCTGAACCTTCTTAAGGAGTGGCCTTGACTGGTCCTGGTGACACTGCTTCCAACCCAGTAAATGCACCCCTCCTCTGCAATGGATGTGGCAAGGCTTAATTTACATGGATTATTTGACACATTCTGTGTCACCATGAGTTGAACAACTCCCAGTAGAATGTAATTGGTGTATAGAGAGGCATGTTGGCAGGGTAATCAGGTTTCTCATTGCACAAGCCAGTTGTATGTACCTGACAATGGATTTAGAACACTCAATATACTTGGCCTAATTTTCAACTCTATTTTTAAAAAAGAAAGAAGGCCAGGGGTGGTGGCTCAGGCTTGTAATCCCAGCACTTTGGGAGTCTGAGGCAGGCAGATCACTTGAGGTCAGTAGTTCGAGACCAGCCTGGCCACACCATGGTGAAAACTGGTCTCTACTAAAATGACAAAAATTAGCGAGGCGTGGTTGCGGGCATCTGTAATCCCAGCTACTTGGGAGGCTGAAGTATGAGAATCGCTTGAACACGGGAGGCGGAGGTTGTGGCGAGCCAAGATAGCACCACTGCACCTCAGCCTGGGCAATAAAGCAAGACTCAGTCTCCAAAAAAAAAAAAAGAAAGAAAAAGTCCTGGTATATAGTGAGTTTTTTTGAGATTAGAGTTATTTGATTTCTATATTCAAACCACCTGGATTCATTTTATAATGAAAAATTCTGGAAGTATCAGAGATAACATGCAAAGTGCTACAAAAGTGGTAGTATTAAAGCTGAATTCATGGGCTGGGCACAGTGGCTCAGGCCTGTAATCCCAGCACTTTGGGAGGCCGAGGTGGGAGGATCACTGGAAGCCAGGAGGTTGAGGCTACAGCGAGCTGTGATCACACCACTGCACTCCAGCCTGGATGACAAAGTGAGATCCTGTCTCAAAAAAAAAAAAAAAAAAAAAATGAATTCACAGAAATGCCTTAGTGTGAGGATCATCTACCAATCTCCAGCCAATAAATAGCTCATAGGATGCTTTTTCTTTAATATGGAACATTGAAGTCTTTTTCTCCTCTTCACGTTTATACGATCTGCTTATGATGTTTGTGGCAGAGAGGATTAGTGGATTAGTGTGAAAGCCTCCATCTAGTCACAAGCAGCTGAAGGTTCTGGGAGCACGTTTTCCAGGAACTGGATGGCTACAGAGGAGGCGGGATGGCTGCACCTCTGTAATACCCAGGTACAATGTGGTCCCCACTGCAATCACAGGAGCCACATGGTCATCTTGGTCCACACAGCATAGGATAAGGTTGTTAAAATTCCATGATGAGTTTTAAATGACCCCATGGCTGTCCTGAACAAGGAGGCAGATGGCTTTTTTCCTCAAGACATTTGGGGAAGGAGAGACTAAATGAGCTTAGGTGGAGAAAGCTTTAAGTTATGAATCTTAGGCCTTAATTCTCAGAGCTGTTGACTTCCAACATAAAGCGGGTCATTCTCCCCCTACAGTCCATGCCGATAGAGCCTGTAGAGTGGACTGTGTCCCACACATGACTATAAATTTGGAAGGACACTGGGGAACTTGTAGGAGATACAGAAGAGAACTACAGACTGAAGAATAAACCTACAAGGAAAAATAAAAGGGCCAGGATTGTCTGACAAGGAAAGAAGATGGTCATCTGTGCTCCCATAGTATTTATCACCTCACTGGCTTTCTTTTCTGCTTCTGCTCCCAATAAACAGTGAGACACTTGAAAAGGAAGACTTCTTCAGTTTTATATCTCTGGCACCTAGAATGTGCTCATTGGAGGTGGTCGAGAAATTAAGAAGTTTATCTTCTCGCCTTCTGCTAGCTTTTGAATGTGTTTGCTCTTGCTTTTCTAGTTCTTTTAATTGTGATGTTAGGGTGTCAATTTTGGATCTTTCCTGCTTTCTCTTGTGGGCATTTAGTGCTATAAATTTCCCTCTACACACTGCTTTGAATGCATCCCAGAGATTCTGGTATGTTGTGTCTTGGTTCTCGTTGGTTTCAAAGAACATCTTTATTTCTGCCTTCATTTCGTTATGTACCCAGTAGTCATTCAGGAGCAGGTTGTTCAGTTTCCACGTAGTTGAGCGGTTTTGAGTGAGATTCAAGAAATAACTAAAATCAGAGCAGAACTGAAGGAAATAGAGACACAAAAAACCCTTCAAAAAATAAATGAATCCAGGAGCTGGTTTTTTGAAAGGATCAACAAAATTGATAGACCGCTAGCAAGATTAATAAAGAAAAAAAGAGAGAAGAATCAAATAGATGCAATAAAAAATGATAAAGGGGATATCACCATCGATCCCACAGAAATACAAACTACCATCAGAGAATATTACAAACACCTCTACGCAAATAAACTAGAAAATCTAGAAGAAATGGATAAATTCCTCAACACATACACCCTCCCAAGACTAAACCAAGAAGAAGTTCAATCTCTGAATAGACCAATAACAGGAGCTGAAATTATGGCAATAATCAATAGCTTACCAACCAAAAAAAGTCCAGGACCAGATGGGTTCACAGCCGAATTCTACCAGAGGTACAAGGAGGAGCTGGTACCATTCCTTCTGAAACTATTCCAATCAATAGAAAAAGAGGGAATCCTCCCTAACTCATTTTATGAGGCCAGCATCATCCTGATACCAAAGCCTGGCAGAGACACAACAAAAAAAGAGAATTTTAGACCAATATCCTTGATGAACATTGATGCAAAAATCCTCAATAAAATACTGGCAAACAGAATCCAGCAGCACATCAAAAAGCTTATCCACCATGATCAAGTGGGCTTCATCCCTGGGATGCAAGGCTGGTTCAATATACGCAAATCAATAAATGTAATCCAGCATATAAACAGAACCAAAGACAAAAACCACATGATTATCTCAATAGATGCAGAAAAGGCCTTTGACAAAATTCAACAACCCTTCATGCTAAAAACTCTCAATAAATTAGGAATTGATGGGACGTATCTCAAAATAATAAGAGCTATTTATGACAAACCCACAGCCAATATCATACTGAATGGGCAAAAACTGGAAGCATTCCCTTTGAAAACTGGCACAAGACAGGGATGCCCTCTCTCGCCACTTCTATTCAACATAGTGTTGGAAGTTCTGGCCAGGGCAATTAGGCAGGAGAAGGAAATCAAGGGTATTCAATTAGGAAAAGAGGAAGTCAAATTGTCCCTGTTTGCAGATGACATGATAGTATATCTAGAAAACCCCATTGTCTCAGCCCAAAATCTCCTTAAGCTGATAAGCAACTTCAGCAAAGTCTCAGGATACAAAATCAATGTGCAAAAATCACAAGCATTCTTATACATCAATAACAGACAAACAGAGAGCCAAATCATGAGTGAACTCCCATTCACAATTGCTTCAAAGAGAATAAAATACCTACGAATCCAACTTACAAGGGATGTGAAAGACCTCTTCAAGGAGAACTACAAACCACTGCTCAAGGAAATAAAAGAGGATACAAACAAATGGAAGAACATTCCATGCTCATGGGTAGGAAGAATCAATATCATGAAAATGGCCATCCTTCCCAAGGTAATTTACAGATTCAATGCCATCCCCATCAAGCTACCAATGACTTTCTTCACAGAATTGGAAAAAACTACTTTAAAGTTCATATGGAACCAAAAAAGAGCCCGCATGGCCAAGTCAATCCTAAGCCAAAAGAACAAAGCTGGAGGCATCATGCTACCTGACTTCAAACTATACTACAAGGCTACAGTAACCAAAACAGCATGGTACTGGTACCAAAACAGAGATATAGATCAATGGAACAGAACAGAGCCGTCAGAAATAATGCCACATATCTACAACCATCTGATCTTTGACAAACCTGAGAAAAACAAGAAATGGGGAAAGGATTCCCTATTTAATAAATGGTGCTGGGAAAACTGGCTAGCCATATGGAGAAAGCTGAAACTGGATCCCTTCCTTACACCTTATACAAAAATCAATTCAAGATGGATTAAAGACTTAAATGTTAGACCTAAAACCATAAAAACCCTAGAAGAAAACCTAGGCAATACCATTCAGGACATAGGCATGGGCAAGGACTTCGTGTCTAAAACACCAAAAGCAATGGCAACAAAAGCCAAAATTGACAAATGGGATCTAATTAAACTAAAGAGCTTCTGCACAGCAAAGGAAACTACCATCAGAGTGAACAGGCAACCTACAAAATGGGAGAAAATTTTCGCAACCTACTCATCTGACAAAGGGCTAATATCCAGAATCTACAATGAACTCCAACAAATTTACAAGAAAAAAACAAACAACCCCATCAAAAAGTGGGCGAAGGACATGAACAGACACTTCTCAAAAGAAGACATTTATGCAGCCAAAAGACACATGAAAAAATGCTCACCATCACTGGCCATCAGAGAAATGCAAATCAAAACCACAATGAGATGCCATCTCACACCAGTTAGAATGGCGATCATTAAAAAGTCAGGAAACAACAGGTGCTGGAGAGGATGTGGAGAAATAGGAACACTTTTACACTGTTGGTGGGACTGTAAACTAGTTCAACCCTTGTGGAAGTCAGTGTGGCGATTCCTCAGGGATCTAGAACTAGAAATTCCATTCGACCCAGTCATCCCATTACTGGGTATATACCCAAAGGACTATAAATCATGCTGCTATAAAGACACATGCACACGTATGTTTATTGCCGCATTATTCACAATAGCAAAGACTTGGAACCAACCCAAATGTCCAACAATGATAGACTGGATTAAGAAAATGTGGCACATATACACCATGGAATACTATGCAGCCATAAGAAATGATGAGTTCATGTCCTTTGTAGGGACATGGATGAAATTGGAAATCATCATTCTCAGTAAACTATCGCAAGAACAAAAAACCAAACACCGCATATTCTCACTCATAGGTGGGAATTGAACAATGAGAACACATGGACACAGGAAGGGGAACATCACACTTCGGGGACTGTTGTGGGTTGCGGGGAGGGGGGAGGGATAACATTGGGAGATATACCTAATGCTAGATGACGAGTTGGTGGGTGCAGTGCACCAGCATGGCACATGTATACATATGTAACTTACCTGCACATTGGGCACATGTACCATAAAACCTAAAGTATAATAATAATAATAATAATAATAATAATAATAATAATAAAAAAAAAAGAAAAAGAGAAAATCCACCAAAATGATGACATGGTAGGCATTTCAAAAGAAGAATCTGACAATTAAAAATTGAAGGAATGTTGGTGATGTCCAGGTATTTTTGGAAGAATATTCTTCACTGTAACTGTGCTGGGGAAGTTAGGAAATGCTAGAAAAACTGAAAGATATCTAACAACTGTTTATCACTACTACTGCTACTACTACTATTTTGGTTAGCACATAGTTGCATTTATTACATACATTTTGTTAAGTAGAAGATTAAATATATACTTACATTTAATCTCAATTTTTAATGTAATGAAACCCCTTTTCCACATTCAAAAAAAAAAAAAAAAGAAGTTTGTCTTCTCTGTTAGAGAAAGTAAATGGCTATAATCCCAGCACTTTGGGAGGCTGAGGCAGGTGGATCACTTGAGCCCAGGAGTTTGAGACCAGCCTGGGCAACATAACAAAACCTCTCGTCCCTACAAAAATTAGCCAGGCATGGTGGGCCACTTATAGTTCCAGCTACTTGGGGGGCTGAGGCGGGAGGATCACTTGAGCCTGGGAGGTCAAGGCTGCAGTGAGCTGTGATATCACACCACTGCACTCCAGCCTGGGCAACAGAGTGAGACTCTGTCTCAAAAAAAAAAAGAAAGAAAAAGAAAAGGAAAAATGGACTTAAATCGTAGCATAGTTGCTGTCACGAGATGGAATGGGTAATAAAATGCCAGTTAGAATACTGAATATTTATTAATTACTACATACCAGACACTGTATAAAATGTTTTCTACATTTTCTACAACATTCCTAGGAGGTAAACACTCTCGTTTTTCCATTTTACAGATGGGGAAACAGAAGGCAGAGCAACTTTAAGTTCTTTGCATAAGGACACAACTAGCATGAGGTGTACAGCATCTGGATAGAAATCAATAAACCAGGCTTTCTGACTGCAGAGTTCATGCTCTTAATTACTATACACATCAGTCAGTTTGATCTGGAGAAGAGAAACCACTCTAGGTATTTCAAGTAGAAAGACACTTAACATAGGGAATTAGTGCCTTCCAAACCCATCAGGAGGGCCAGGGAAGGGGGATCAACAGGAAATCAGTCATCAGTTCAGAGAGTCATTTCAAGAAATCAATAAATGCAAGAATAACAGAAAACTGCTAACAATAATCTCAGATGTCTCCAGCACCTGCAGGCATTATTCACAGAAGGGTTCCTGGAAGCCACTCACAGAACCTCCTATCTGCCATCTGCTGAAGCTTCTGCACCTGCTTCACTCTCCTGGGAGCAATAAAGGCTTCTGTTAATCTTTGATTTTCCAAGCCCCATTCAGGTGCCTCTCACTGGCAACATTTAACCAAAAACCCTATCGGCAGGGATTCTGGGGAAATGTAGTTCCCAGGCCTCCAGCCCCTGTGATAGAAAGGAGTGCTTCAAAGGGGAGATGATGCCAAGTTGCCACTAGACAGAAAACCCAGCACACTATCCTATGCAGTCTTGACAAAAGTGTGGGGACTTCTCCAGGGAGCTTGAAAGATGTGGCATTCATAAAATTTTCTGTTTCCTCCCCAAGGCTGAAGAACCAGCTGGGAATCTCAGATTCCCCAGCGCTGCCTTGTGGTTTCTGAAAACAACCACTGAAGAATTCTAAAATGCCTCGTGGTAATTCCTTAGTAATGATGGGCTTATGCCTTATCCTAGGCATTGAGGAAACACACCCCTTACCTTCAAGCATTCTTATTCCAATGGAAGATGGGGGGAGAGTGAAGCCAGATAAGTTAGAAAATTCTAACATAATGCATTAGCTATGTACAAATTAGTCACTTAGATAAGAAGTGACTAATTCTGTCCTATAGATTGGAGATGACTTTAATAGGAAGGTGATAGTTCAGTTAGAATTAAGGCAGTGGCCAGGTGTGGTGGCTCACACCTGTAATCCCAGCAGTTTGGGAGGCCAAGGAGGGCAGATCACCTGAGGTCAGGAGTTCAAGACCAGCCTGGCCAACATGGCAAAACCCTGTCTCTACTAAAAATACAAAAACCAGCCAGGTGTGGTGGCAGGCACCTGTAGTCCCAACTACTCGGGAGGCTGAGGTAGGGAGCATTGCTTGAACCCAGGAGGCAGAGGTTGCAGTGAGCCGAGATGCGCCATTGTACTCCAGCCTGGATGACAGAACAAGACTCTGTCTCAAAAAAAAAAAAAAAAAAAGAAGGCAGTGGTTCTCAACCCTGGCTGGATGGAAGATTCACTTGGGATGTTCATGTCTTAGTTTATTCAGGCTGCTGTAAAAAAAAAAAAAATACCTCAGGCTAAAGTAACAAAATAAACTGGGAAGCTTCTGAATGACAGAAATTTATTCCTCACAGTTCTGGGGGCCGGGAAGTCCAAGATCAAGGAACCAGGTTTGGTGTCTGTTGAGAAACTGCTTTCTGGTTCATCAATGGCACCTACGAGCTGGGTCCTCATGTGTTGGAAAGGACACAAAGTGGAAAGAGCTCTTTGAGGTCTCTCTTACAGGGGCACTAATCCCATTCATGAAAGCTCTGCCCTCATGAGCTAATCACCTTCCAAAGGCCCCATCTCTGAATACTATCACATTTAAGGTTAGGTTTCAATATGTGAATTTTGAGGGTACATGAAACATTCAGACCATAGCAGCTTGTCAGAAGTACTCATGCCCATGGCCAATCCAAGACCAATTAAATCAGAATCCCTGGGGGTAAGGCCCATAGACCAGTATCTTTGAAAACATCCCAGGTAATGCTAAACCCATTACTGAAAACTCCTATGAAGCTTTACAGTTTAGAGGGCTTTCACCTTTATTGTCTCGTTTGAATCTCAACTATCATCCCGTTATATTAACGAACAAACTAAAACTTAAGAGTGTGGGACTTGATCCAAGGTGCAGAGCTATTCATGACCTTCAGCTCTTATGACTCAGTCCAGCTCTATGTGATATAGTGGGTCCCAAACTTTGCTGTGAATCAGAATATCTGGGGCTGAGGCCCATGAATCAGCTCCCTAGGGAGCTTAAAAAAAAAACAAAAAAAAAAACTAGATGCCCAGATTGCACCCCAAACCTATCCCATCAGAATATGGGGTTGGAGTGGAGCCGGGCATCAGTAATTTTTAAAGATTCCCAAGTGATTCCAATGTGCAATAAAGTTTGGAAACCACTGTGTTATGCCATCCTCAGGTAATGTGTGAACGTTGGTATAGCTTAAAGTGCACGAATTTGCTAATTAGGAGATTATGCTTGGTTCTCTTTTCTAATTCTAACAGTTTATCTGTTCAAATCTCTTAATTAGGGACTCTTTTAGCAATTAACTTGTCAATAACAGCAGCCATAAAAATGCAAAAACTGATGTTTCCAACCAAAGAACAAATCTTAACCTGATGTGTGTTATGACCCTTACAGACTCAATGCATTCTTATTGTCAAAAGTTATTAAATAAGCAAACCATTAGTTAGCAAACAGAATAGGCAGCTAACTTACTTATTTACTGATTATCAATATTCAACATCAGATTTGAGCCAAATAAATACATACATATCTCGTTTTCCCTCTGGTTGGGTGCAAATCCCCCTTCAAAGAGGTTTAAGTAATGTCCACCATCGAATCTGCACAGCCACAGAAACTTTATGTTCCCAGTCAGAATCCTCTGACCTGTCCTCTGCTGTCTGCCCGGGAAAGGATCATGTTCTTTCACACACTGTAGTTGCATTCATTTAGCCTTAGAAACTCAATTTTTTAATACTGAGAACATCGAGCTCAGAAACTAATTTTCTAGAAGTCCTTAAAACAGACAAAGACAGGATTTAAACCCATCTTCAGGGAGAAAGCACTCCGGGTTAAAGTGCTCTTTCTAAAGCCTCAGTTTTTTTGTAGAAATGATAGAGTATATCCAGCCCTCTTCCCCTGTAATTCTTTTAGGAGGAAGCAATTTTAAAGTCTAATATATTTGGAGAATGCTACTTCATAACTGTGGCCTACATTGCCCTAAGTGGAAAAGATGGAGCATTTTTATATTTTCACAATCACACAAACCGTGTGTGGCACTTACATATTTCTAGGTGGAAAGCATCATGGGTTGTTCAGGGAACTGCTGCTGCTCCCAGTAAACAGTGAGACACTTGAAAAGGAAGATTTCTCCAGTTTTATATCTCTAGCACCTAGAATGTGCTGAGTAGTATCAGATCATCTCATTCTCCAGCAGTCTTCCTGGACATTCTACCCATTGGTAAAGGCACAGAACCAAGGAATTCAGACCAATAAGAGGATATATAGTGGTTGTTTTATCCAACTCTCACTTCGGAGATGTGGAAACAATATCTAGGGCAAGTGGGTGATTTGCCTAAGTTCACAGAGCTAGTTAGGGACAGAATTCAGACTCTAATGCTGGCTAGCCTCCAAGCTGCCATTTCAAAACTTATTTCACCACACCAGACTCTGTACCACTGACTGTTTCTTCTTATGACTGTTGATTTCCATTTTCCTTTTATTTCTGCTTATTTTCTATTACTATAGACATGCTTACTGTTGGGAAAGACAGTTGACTGATTGAGATTTTGAAGACACACATCATCCAGCATCTCACCAGGATTTGGCAGGTTTCCCAAATGAGACTGGCTTTTGTGCGGGTCTTCCAGGGTAGGAGATGAGATGCCGTCCCCCAGGGAAGATGGGCCTGCAGAGAAGGTGGCAAGTGGATTCAGCATGTCAGTGGAGAAAGGGACCATCAGAAGTTGCTGTCCCTAACTAAAAATAAGGTCATAAACATAAGCGAGACAGTGCACCTTCACCCCAGGTTCAACATGGCAGAGTTACAGGATCATGGATGATTTCACTGACAATCAGAACAGGTCCTGGGAGGGAGGGAGTCCAGGAAGGAGATATGTATGAGCAAATACCACCTTGCTATGGACCAAAATTGCTTCAAAAGATGTAGAGATCCCTGGGTTTTAAAACATCAGAGTTAGAAGCACTTAGGTCAAGTACAGCACCCCTTCATCTTGTTCCTGATTTCTCCATTTGCCTCCAGATTAAGTGACTTCATCTGTGCCTTGGATGCACTAAATTGCCAACCCCTAGAGTGAGCCCATGCTAGCCTTCCCTGTTCCCAGTTAGTGGGGATGGCATGAGCTAAGTTCTTCCAAACAAATGCCGAGAAGAAGGTGGTTACTTGTTAATGAAAATAACCGCAGGCAGATGGTAGCACTGACCCTGACAAAGCAGTAGACTTCAGAAAGAGTGAAATGAGTTGTATAACTTTCCCTCCTGTGTTCCAAGCAGTGGAGATGATGGCTTGGGGAATACCTGCAGAGAGGTGCACTTGCATAATGAATAGGCTCTCAGGCAATGCTAATTGTTAGAATAGATATTTGCATATATGAATATGTTTAATGGAGATTCATAAACATTTGTCTTTGGCTTTAAATCTCACGTAGGTGGAGATAGTAGCAGCACCAGCTATAGAAACAAATCTGAAAATCAAACAGCCCAATTAAAACTCAGATTTTTTTAAAAACCATTAAAACAAAGCAAAATGAAATGCCTTTAAAGGACTAAAGGATTCCCATCTGCTAAGGGCCCCAAATGACAACTAATTCAGGGAAAATCCTATTAATTAAAAACCACTACTCTGTGAAATGGCTGCCATTACATTTGCAGGTAGTTAATGTGCCCGTTTGCAATACGTGTGGAAGATAGAGATGAGCTTTGGAAGCAGTTGGCCATCTGTTAAGTGTAGGCTGCTATTTCTGCTTCCCAAGAAATTTTAGGCCTCAAAAATGCAGGCGCCAGCTACAACATAAATTTATCACTTGCTCAATTAAGAAAATAATACACACAGGGAAGTTATGGTAATCAAATGTTAAAATTGCAAAGGTTGTATTGAATTACTCCCTTTTCTGAAAAGTACTGAGTTTACCTTCAAATGACACAGTTGGGTTCTGCAAAAGTTATATCTGCCAGAGCTTCACAATTTGAAGGCATTTAAAAATAGGTAAAATGACAATGCTGATTTGAATGTCATGTGTGAGGGGAACCACCCCTGGGAGACAGTACACCTTTTGTGGATAGGTGCCTGCCACACAGTGGACACAGAAGTAATTGAATGAGTCAACAATTGGGGGTTTGGCCAGGCGTGGTAGCCGGCGTCTATAGTCCCAGATACATGGGAGGCTGAGGTGGGACAATTGCTTGAGCCTAGGAGTTCGAGGCTGCAGTGAGCTATGATTGGGCCACTGCACTCTAGCCTAGATGACAGAGCAAGACCCCGTCTCTAAAACAAAACAAAACAACAATTGGGTGTTTGGATGCTGGTTCCGCTGGTGGTGATGAGGCATGTTTCCATTCATCTTTCCCTTTCAGAAAGAAAAAGGTCCTCCAGGGTAGTGCTCGGCAAACTGCAAATGGGCCTGTTTATCTTTGGCTCCCTCTTTAGAGTTCTGAATGAAAGTCCCATTGCGTCCTTTCCTCTACGGAGCTCCTGCAAGGCCCGCTCTCCCTGCATGAAAGCGTGAGCGAGTGCAGCTGGGGGCTCATAACCCTTCGACTCCTTGTCTGCATGTCAGGAAGGGTGTTACAACATGCCCAACAATCACTGTAAGGACAAGTTCCCAAGTAAAAATGGGTGGAATCTCAATCACTTAATCGCACATTAAAAAAAAATCTTGCTTCTGTCCTTAAAGTGTCACAGTTCTCATGTAGCTGGTTCAGACTCTACTGTAAAGTCACCATGAGGTGCTAAGATGGAGCGTCCCTGACAGTAGTTTGATAACTCTTCAAGTGTTAAGGCCATGAAAGTCCAGGTCTGTCCACACTTCGGGCTGCACCTTTGCTCTGTTCTCAATTCAAAAAGTTCAATTTTTTTTTTTTTTTTTTTTTTTTTTGAGACAGGGTCTTTTGCCCAGGCTGGAGTGCAGTGGTACAACCTCGGCTCACTGTAGCCTCAACCTCCAGGGCTCAGGTGATCCTCCTACCTCAGCCTCCCTAGTAGCTGGGTTTACAGGTCCATACCACCATGCCTGTCCAATTTTTATATTTTTTTTTATAGAGATGGGATTTTGCCATATTGCCCGGGCTGGTCTCGAACTCTTGGGCTCAATGATCCGCCAGCCTTGGCCTCCCAAAATGCTGGGATTACAGGAGCAAGCCACCGCGTGCAGCCAAAAAGTTCAATTTTAGTACCTATTTTATTTCAACTTCCCCATTGTCATGTGGCAGCACCCCCTTGGCTCCTCGTGGAGGGACTCCTGGCCTCGTGGCCACCCACTGGCTCCCAGGGCGGACCTGCCCGTGCACTGGGACTGATAGGCGTGTTTACTGTCCTGTCGACATAAAGCCACTCAGACCAGCTGACAGTAGTTACAGGCCAAAATATATTCCCCTCCACCATCTCTCGGGAACATGACCCTTTCTTTTCAAAATGGCCTGAAAGTAGAGCAAATGGCTCTGTTTTAAGGCATCATTACAAAGACATCTCAAAGTCTCTCAGCTTGTTTATCCACATGAGTTTCTTAAATGCTCTGAGGCCCACTTCCCTCCTAGGGAAAAGGGAATATTGGTAAAAATGAGCATTGGTAAAAATGAGCATTGATTGGAGGCTCCCTGGCATAAGGTCCCGCGCTTAGCACTATCCAAGGATTGTGGAATAAGTTCTCCGGGAAGCCCTCTGAGGCAGGTCCCAGGGCCCTGGGCTAGACGAAAGGCAGAGCTAGCATTCATCCTGGGCAGTGTGACCCTGAAGTCCCTGCTCTGACCACCATGGTCCACAGCCCCCTATAGCACCCACCTCCCACCTCGGAGGAGTTGCTGCAGGGATTGACAAAGTAACATCTAGAAAGTACTTAGCTGGTCTGGCACGGACGGACATCCCTTAAACAATGAGAGCTGCTGCTGTGAGTTGAGGGCTTCATCCCCTGGGAGGGATCTGAAGGGCTATGAAGGGGAAGGGCTAAGGGAACGTGAAAGGGGTGGCCCTGGTTGGGGGCCCCATCAGCTGGGGTAGGGCCTGGAGGAACCCAGGAGTAGGGGTGTAGCCAGGGTGCTGTGGATGGATGCACAGGCCCTGTGCTTCCATGCAGATGGCCAGTCCTTCCGTGCAGATGACTTAGCCCTCAGGAGCCCCTTAGAGCAGCAGGGTCTTTGCCTTCCCTTTAAAAAAAAAAACAGTAGAAGATCTCCACCCCTGCCCAGTAGCCTAATCAGCACTTAATTTGCATCTTCCTTTTACTCTTGGTTGAACACTTTTGTTTGTTTGTTTATTGTTTGATATACCTATGCCCATCTGTTTCCTTGTGGAAACAGACAAATGATAAAAACGTTCCCCAGGGTTTGGGAGTGGGCTGGACCCATGACCACCACGGTGCCATTTGTGTGTCTGGTGAAGGCGGCCATGCCTGCTGTCTGCTGGCCGTACACCAAGTACAGACAGTTCCTATGATCCTGTGGGTGTCACGGGTTTTCTCTTCTCCTAACCATGTTTCATTGTTCAGCTATGAACTTCAGCCCCTCCTTAGGCTCTCTAAGAGGCCACTGGGATATGTTCAGCATTCAACATGGAGTTGTTTGTGAATGTTAAACCGGACTTGAAGATGCAGTGGTCACAGACAAGAACAAGTGCCGTTTGCTAGGGAGTTGAGCCAAGGGCCTGCTCGTGACCATCAGAATAAAGCAGAGGGTTCCTGCTCTCAGACCGCGGGGAGCCTGGGTCTCCTCGGGGTGTGCCTCTGTGCCTGTCCGGGCAGGGATGCGGCGTGGCCATGGTCGTCTGTCCCAGGTCTGTGATTTCATGTTTTGGGAATAGCACCACCCAGGATTGCTCTGCGAATGTTGTATAAGCTGTGTGAGTTTGTGTTTCCATGACCACTTTCTCATATTTCGAGATATTCTGAAGTTTAGTTAGATTTGAACTTCTCTTGAAGTCTCTCTTGAAGGCAGTGTTGTTTTTAGAACCCAGCCAGAAACACAATAAATTCATTTTTTTAATATAAGAGAGGTAAAGTCAGTGACAGAGTGATGATTATTCACAAAGCAAGGTTGATCTCTGACTGCTTTTCTTCTGGAAATGATGATGAGATAGATGAGTCTCATTATAGAAGCACAAATGCTCAGCCCCAGAGGTGCACCTCACACGAGATTGTGGTGCAAGGGGCTCTGAGATTCAAACAGATGCGTGTTTATGTGTGGACGCATTTAGCACATGTTTGAAATAAACAAAAGTAAGCTGCATTCCCTACCTTGAAAGAGAGCCTCACACAGCAGCGTTTTGACTGTTGTGGTGACTTTCAGCCATGCCAGGCTCATGTGGTGACTGAGTTGCACGGCTAGTATGCAGCCAACCTAAGCTCCCTCACTTCGGACCATGTTAGGCTTTCCTGCTCTGGGGGATGATTGGCCTTCAATCCACGCACAGTATTGTCCATTTAAATATTAAATTTCCCAGCCACACAGCTTCCATCTGACAGCAAGGGGGTTGTTAACCATGATTATGTGAGTTCTTCCCACTCTTTCCACCGCCACCAGCAGGACCACCCACCCTTTAAAGACCCAGTGCTTGCTGGGGAGTTCTAGAGATTAAACCACACTGCAGTGGTGGTTTACCCAAAAGAGGGCGTGGGAGTGGAGGCAAGGAACTGTCCCCTTCTCTGGTCTTTTTCATTAGGAAGAAATCTGTGCCTTTGGGTAGGAAAATGGTCTTGGGGAAGGGGCCTCAGCCCAGCCAGCAAACTGGCGTTGTGCTCTGTGCCGCACTGTGTTGGTCACTGGGGACTCAAGGACAAAGGAAACACAGCCCACTTCCCTAGGCTACTCCCAAATAGTGCTCTAATAAATCACCAAGAGGTCTCTTCTCTTTGAAGCCAAGCGTGTGTGAAGGAAATGAATGGTATGCCAGAGGTGCAGAGGAATTGGGGGTGCCGCTTTACAGCCTCTGCTGACATGTTCATTTGTTCACTTGTGGTTTAAATAATACAAGAATGACACCTCTCGGCACTGGGAGATGAGCAGGAGCCTGTGAGGAAGCAGATTTGGTTCCCTGATGGCAAGGCCTTAAATAGTACCCTAAAAACTACTTAGAAGTTTCTCCGTTGTGTTCTCTAAAACAAATAGAAGGGTTTTTCTCCTTGACGAAACTGGGGAGCATATTTATTTTGTAGACTCACAACGGAATCTAAAGCAGGATTCGACCTTAGGATTGCCCTCTATAACACGTCACTGCACAAATAGGGAAATGGGGTCAGGGTGCATGAAGCGACTCACCCCACGTGCATAGACAGATGGGGCAGAGCCTGGGCCATGCCTTATCCTGCCAGTTCTTTACCCCCCAGTTTGCCCCAAAAGTGACTGAAATGACTTCTACGAATGTTCAGAGGCATGTATCAGTGATAGGCCTACAACCAGCTTTTAAAGGACACTAGGTACATTTTAGGGGACAGCCTTTGGAAGCTGGCTTCAATGAGGCCTTTGAGCACAAGGGCTCAGCGGGCTTCACACTGATGTATGGAGCCCCAGGGTCCCTCAGAAGTGGGCTCTCCCCTGCTCCCTCAGAGCGTGTCTGCGTGGAGAGCACGCTTTTATACAGTGCACTTCTGAGTAAGATTTCTTTTGAAATGAATTAATCTGAAAACTACTATAAAGAAAAATTTAGCCATGCTGAAAAGAATATAGTGTTATCCTAACAAATAACAGAGTCTGAAGTTGTGTTTCTTTTTTTCACTTTTAACCTCATGCTTCCCTGCTGTCTCCTCAGGATGAATGGGGGGACCTGGGTGGGCTGGGGAATCACCTTCACAGGCTTTTCAGAAAGCACCCTCCTGCTTGGTTTTCCCCACTAGGTAGGATCTTGGGGACAACATCTTTTCCAGCTCTTTGACTGATGGATGGCCTAAGAAGCTTTGCTCACAACTCAAGTTTATGGCTTTATGGCTCTTGTTCTCATCTCTCTTTACCATGAAAGCCCCTGGGGCAGGCAGGGAGACACAGCCCAGCACTGGGAGCTTGGAAAACACTAAACAAGTAATTGTGGAATGCAAACTGCCCAGGGGAAAAGCCCTTATGTATTTGAGAGAAAAAAAAAAAGCATCTTCTTTTTTATTGCTATTTTCGGGTACGTGTGATATTTTGATACAGGTATTCAATGTGTAATGATCAAATCAGGGTAACTAGGATATTCGTCACCTCAAATATTTATCTTTTCTTCCTGTTGGGAACATTCCAATTCTTCTCTCCTAGCTATTTTGAAATATACAATACGTTATTGTTAAGTATTATTTCCCTACTAATACAGCATCTTCTGAAAGCTGCCCATCTTAGCTGATGACTGTTGTGAGGGTTAATTTTTATGATAGGACTGTCTGCTATTTCCTAAGTGCACCGGAGGAAAAGTGCATAAGAAGGAAAGAAAAAAAATAGGAACTCAAATAGACTTATTTCCGAAATGTTGCTCTAATAGCAACATTAAGGTGATATTTTGGTGCTGAATTATTCTGAATCCACTATCTGTACCTCTTTGTACCTCTTTGTTCCTTCTTTCAGAATGCTGGAAGATGACCTTAAGCTAAGCAGTGATGAAGAGGAGAATGAACAGGTAAGATTCTCTTTTATGTCACCATCCTTTGGAGGTGACACTGATAACAGTTACCTGGTGGACTGTGCTGGGTGTTAACCAAGCTGAATGGTGGCACTCCAGGCTGCTGGTCTTTCGTCTGCTAAGTGTCAGCTTCTGTGCAGTTGGGTCAGTATATTAAAATAGCTTGCCCATAATTTCCCTTAAGCCTTGAATTCTGTAATTTTTATGGTGTTGAGACCAGCGATGGGTATTACAAGGAAGCTGACTAAGATCAGGCTTCCCTCAGAAGTAGACAGAGCCTTTTTTTTTTTTTCTTTTTTATTTATGTGTGTGTGTGTGTGTGTGTGTGTGTGTGTGTGAAGCTAACTGGCCTTCTGGAGATCAAACATATGACCTTAACCTCATCAGCATGCAACAGGCAATCTGTAACATTAAATATTGAGAAGTCTTATACAGATATTATTAACATTGAGAAGGAGCAAATGTAGAGGTGAGCCAAAATGATGAATAAAAAGTAATCATGCTCGGTGTAGGCTGTTTGTCTTAAATGATAAATGTGCTTGAAATATTCTCCCCTGGTGTTGATTTATCAGCTCGAGACATCAGTTAGGGGGTTATAAATACTTTTCTGATCAGTTAGTTAAGGTGAAAAAATATACACTTAACATTCATCACTTTCACTTCTGCATTTCAAGAAATGTTTGTATTTCAAAGCAAGTTTAAAAACACTAAAGACAGATTTTCCTACACTTCTGTTTTCTTTTTCTCATCCCCTATGTTGTATTTTGTCAAGTTTAGATACATGTGATGGGTAGAAAGACAATTCAGAGAGGCTTTTTTTAATAAGTCATTTTTGTATGCAATACAAAATACTAATGCTATTCTATTGGTTTTGGAATAGTGAATTAATAGGTATCATGAAATGCTATGCAGATGATTTGCTGTCTAGACATGCAAATACAAAATAACTTACAGAGAGAACAGGCAGAGGTTAAATAAAAGTCAAAGGAGAATTTCGAGGAAGAGTATCTGAGCAGAGCATAGCTATGAGGTCACAAAAGGGGTTACTCATCTCATGGGAGAAACTGAGGCACCGAAAAGGGAGAAGAGCTTGAGGAGTCTGGAAACCAGATTGGCAGGTGGAGAATACCCAGTGGAAGAAGGTTAACTGGGCAAAGAAGGCCACTCGGGCTTTGAGTGTTTTAGAGATCTGTTGATTTGTTTCCAGGGCAGCCGGATATCTGCCACACAGCAATCTTAGCAGAAATGTAGAATGGCTTCATTCCTAGTTTTGGCTTCTTATCTACATGATGATAAGCAAATGATTTCATCTCTTTGTGTTTTTTCCCCTTAAGTGGCCTGGATACATAGATTATGGATTAAATCATATCAAACATGTAAATTGTGTATGCTTTTTATTAGAAAAAGGGTTCACAGACTATTTCAATCTGCAAACCTTTTTAAATTTGGAAATAATTTCCTGAGCTATTTCCAGAAAGTATTTCCAATGAAAACTCAATTTTAATAAACATTACTAATGATGTACTATACATGTTCTCTAAGGCAGTAAGAGCTTTTAGTTGACTCATTTTGCTTTTTAAGCTACCCCCTTCCATTCTGTACTCATTGATAATATTGTGTTATGAATGTACAGGTCAGATCCTTTATTCTTGCATTTAATTCCTATGTGAATATACCTTCCTATTTTTGCAACGAAAGGAACTGACAGCATGAATAATTTTTATACATTAATCCCTTTTTCCTAATTAAGACTCCAGACAGTGGTTTTGCATATGATAGTTTAAGTTATTGCTTCAACAGTAATTGCATTAAGTTGTCCTGCTTTGGCCTATAATTATACCCGGTCTAATCACAAAATTGTAATTCCCATACTTTTAAACAAGACTAATGATATGGTTTTTTTTTTCTCTTCAAGACCAAACTATGCTTTATCCCTGAAACAGCATAGCCTGTGCATGAGTACACACACACAGACACACACACACACACACACACACACTCATTTCCTGGCATTCTGAGATAATTGAACATTTAACGTAAATGATTTTTCTAGATGTAATCAGAGTTTGCACCTTAAACCCAAAATATTTTAAAAATCCCTTGCCTCAATAAACATAGTACAGTGTATGAAAATCCTTAACCTTTTCTGACATTACATCTGGCTGTCTTTGTGAATATTGGTTCAACCAGCCCATGTGCCACTGTAATAAAGAGGTGTCTACAAGAGCTTCAAGTTGCTATACCTGCCTGCCCTTCCTCAGATCGCCTCAGACTCTGTGCTTTTGAACACTCCTATCTGAGGTTTCCTTTTCTCCCCATTGCCTTTGTGATCCTGCAGGTCAAAAGACAGTCTAGTTTAGTGGTTAAGAGCACAGTAGCCCCACTTCAAGGATTCAAATCCCCGCTCTGCTACTTAGTTTTGCAACCTTGGGCCAGCCTCTGAACTGTTCTCTGCTTCAGTGTCTCTGTTTGTAAAATTGGAATTAATGCTAGATCCCCAAGCCTGCCACTTCATTGAAACTTGAGGTCACCCATCATCTTCATGTCACCAGATCCAATAGGCATATTTTGTGTGTGTACAGAGTTTCACTCTTGTCGCCCAGGCTGGAGTGCAGTGGCACGATCTTGGCTCACTGCAACCTCTGCCTCCCAGGTTCAAGTGATTCTGCTGCCTCAGCCTCCTAAGTAGCTGGGATTACAGACACCTGCCACCACACCCGGCTAATTTTTGTATTTTCAGTAGAGACGGGGTTTCACCATGTTGGCCAGAGTGGTCTCAAAATTCTGACCTCAAGTGATCCACCCACCTCAGCCTCCCGAAGTGCTGGGATTACAGGCGTGAGCCACTGTGCCCAGCCTGTTTGTATATGATTTATAAAAATGGTATGTCTTTAAAAATGATTATATATATATATGATATAACCAATATCCAGATGAAAATACAGACATGACCAACCTCCCAGGTGCCCCCATGCTCCCACCAGTCACCACTCTGCAGAAGAATAACCACTTTCCTGTTTTCTAACACTACAGTGTAATTTTGCTTATTTTTGCACTTTGTATCAATGGAATTATTCGGCATGTACTCTTTTGTGGCTTGCTTCTTTCGTTCAACATTGTTTATGAGATTCACCCATGTTGTTACCTGTAATTGAATTTTGTTCATTTTCATTGCTGTATCCTATTTCATTATGTGTGTATGCCATAATTTACTTATTCATTCCACTGCTAATGGGCATGTGGATATTTTGGCAGGCGTCGGGAGTAGAATAGTGTGCTCTTATCAGCTTCCTTGTACAGGTCTTTTCATCCTTGTACAGGTCTTTTGTTGAGCACATGGGAACATTTTTGTTGGATCTATGCCCAGAAGTATAAATGCTGAGCAGTAGGGTATGTGCATGTTCAACTTTAGTAAATTATCTCAAACCATTTTCCAAAATGGTTGTACCAGTCGACACTCCCACCAGCAGTGTAAGAGAATTTCAGTTGCTCTGCATCCTCACCACACATTTGTCTTTTTAATGTTCATGAGGGATATTGGCTGGAAGTTTTCTGTTTTGTACTGTCTTTGGCTAGTTTTGGTATCAGGGTAATACTGACCTTATAAAATGAATTGAGAAGGGTCCTCTGCCCTTTTCTCAAAAAGATTATGCTTTTAAAAAATGATGTTAGGTCGGGCATAGTGGCTCAGGCCTGTAATCCCAGCACTTTGGGAGGCCGAGGCAGGTGGATCTTGAGGTCAGGAGATTAAGACCAGCCTGACCAACATGATGAAACCCCTTCTCTACTAAAAATACAAAAATTAGCCAGGCATGGTGCATGTGCCTGTAATCCTAGCTACTTGGGACGCTGAGGCAAGAGAATCGCTTGAACCTGGGAGGCGGAGGTTGCAGTGAGCCAAAATTGTGCCACTGCACTCCAGCCTGGGTGACAGAGTGAGATTCCTTCTCAAAAAAAAAAAAAAAAAAAAAAAGATGTTAATTATTTAGCAGAATTCTCTAGTAAAACCATATGGGCCTGGAGATTTTTAAACTTAAAAATTCTATTTCCTAGCTGGGCGTGGTGGCTCATGCCTGTAATCCCAGCACTTTGGGAGGCTGAGGAGAGCAGATCATGAGGTCAGGAGTTTGAGACCAGCCTGGCCAACATGGTGAAAACCAGTCTCTACTAAAAATACAAAAATTAGTTGGGCGTGGTGGTGCGCGCATGTGATCCCAGCTACTCAGGAGGCTGAGACACGAGTATTGCTTGAACCCAAGAGGCTGAGATTGCCATGAGCTATGGATCAAGCCACTGCACTCCAGCCCGGGTGACAGCATGACTCCATCTCAGGGGGAGAAAAAAAAAAAAAAAAAAATTTCTTTTTTGGGAGACGGACTCTCACTCTGTTACTCAGGCTGGAGTGCAGTGGCGCAATCTTGGCTCACTGCAAGCTCTGCCTCCTGGGTTCATGCCATTCTCCTGCCTCAGCTTCCCGAGTAGCTGGGACTACAGGCGCCCACCACCATGCCTGGCTAATTTTTTATATTTTTTAGTAGAGACAGGGTTTCACCATGTTAGCCAGGATAGTCTCGATCTCCTGACCTCATGGTCTACCTGCCTCGGCCTCCCAAAGTGCTGGGATTACAGGCGTGAGCCACCACGCCCAGCCAAAATAAAATTTTTAATAGTTATAGAGCTACTCAGATTATCTAATAGTCATAGGGCTATTAGAGTATCTGTTTCATACTGGGTATAAGTGGTACTGTGTTCTTCAATAATAAGTCTATCCGTGTGACTTAAGTTGTCATGTTTATGTGGATAAGGTTGTTTATAGTATTCCTTTATTATCCTTTTGATGACTGCAAGATCTATAGTGTCAGCCCCTGTTTCATTACTGATACTCATCATTTGTCTTCTTTCTTTTTTATATTAGTCTTGGTAGAGGTTTATTAACTGTATTGATCTTTTGAAAGAACTAGCTTGTTTCATTAATATTACCTATTTGGTTTTTCTGTTTCAGTTTCACTGATTTCTTATCTTTATTTCCCTCCTCCTGCTTGCTTTGGGTACATTTTTGCCCTTTTTCTAGTTTCTTGAGGGAGATTAGATTATTGATTTGAGATTCGTTCTTTTTTATGATATAATAAGTATTTAGTGCTATACATTTGACTCTCAGCAATGCTATAAACTTTATCCCACAAATATTGATGTGTTGTAGTTCATCATCATTCAGTTCAATAAGACTTCTTTGACTCATGGATTATTTAGAAAGGTGTTGTTTAATTTTTAAGTGCTCAGAGATCGCCCTTAATCTTAACTTTTATTGGTTTCTAGTTTGGTTCCTTTATGGTCAGAGAACATAGTCTGTATGACTTCAATTCTTATACATTTGTTGAGGATTTTTTATGACCCAAGATATGGTTTGTATTGGTATATGTTTTATAGGCACTTAAAAGAATGTGTATTCTGCTGTTGTTGGGTAGGGTGTTCTATTAATATCAATTAATCTTATTTGATGTTCTTTTGTATCTTTTCTAGACTTTCTGTCTCATTGCTCTATCTAATGTTGAGAGAGAGGTGTTGAAATCTCTGGCTATCATTGTGGATTTGTTTATTTCTTCTTTCTATTCGATCAGGTTGTTTTCACATATTTCACAGCTCTGTTAGTTGGTGTGTGTACGTTTAGGATTGCTATATTTTGTTAGATTGACCCTTCTATCATTATGTAATGTCCCACTCTGTCTCTGGTCATTTTCTTTGCTCTGAGGTCTACTTTTTCTGATAACAGCATAGCTACTCCTGCTTTCTTTTGATTAATGCTTTCATAATGTAACTTTTTTCCGTTCTTTTACTTTCAGCCTACCAATATTGTTAAATTTGAAATGAGTTTCTTACATACAGCATATATTAATAGTTGTCATATTTTTAATCATTTTGCCAATTTCTGTCTTTTAATTGATACATTTAGACAATTTACATTTAATGTAATTATTGATTTGTTAAAGCTTAAGTCTACCACTCTGTTTTTTGTTTAGTTTCTTCCTGGTTTTTATTTTCTTTTTCCTGCCTTTCTGTGTATTCCTTAAACCTTTTGAATTCTACTTTGATTTGTCTGTAACATTTTTGTGTGTATCTCTTTGTACAGCTTTTTAGTGGCTATTCTAGGCATTACACTATATATACGTAACTTATAACAGTTCACTGGTACTGTCATTTTGCATGCTTTCTCCCTTAATATCCTATAATTGCCTTTATTACAGAATGAATAATAATAGATAATACAAATGTAGTCTTCTGTCTTCCCAACTTCATAAGTAAACAACCTGAATTTCACTGTGTATCTTATTTATCTTTATTTCCCTACCTCATACCATGGCTGACTGGCTTCTAGCAGAGAAACCTAAACTTCTCAATACCACATCTGCACCACTGCTTCCATCTTCACTCATCCTCCCCGTGTCCTCCTGTTGCGAGAGGACACTGCCCTGCTCCTATCCAAAGTTCATCCATTTCCTCAGAGCTACAGAGACTTGTTCTTTTGATCTCATTATGCCCCCATCTCTTTACCAGAAATGCTCCTCATTGGGCCCCCAATGACCTCTCTAGAGCCAATTATACTGGGCTTTTTTCAGTCCCCTGTCTTACTAGAAGGCTTACAGCATTGAACACTATTCATCACCCACTTCTCTGTAGGAGTCTAACACCACACTCTCCTGGTTTGGGTCCTGCCCCTCCGGCTTCTCTTCTCAGGCTCTTGTGCTGACTCTGATTTTCTGCCCAATGTTGGAAACTTTCCGTGTTTATTCCTGACTTTTCTTCTCCATGTCTGCTCTCTGGGTGATCTCATCCATTCCTATGACCTTCAGTTTTTATATACTGACAGTTTCTAAAGTTATATCCTCAGCTCAGAACTCTCTTCTGAACCACAAACCTACTTTACTTTTCCACTTGGATGTCTCACGGACATTTCAGATTCAGTCTGTGCCCAGTTGGACTTCTGGCCTTTGCCACCGCTCTACCCAGACACACAAACATGTTCCTCTTGTTATTGTTCCCGTTTCCAAAACTAGCACTGCCAGATGCCCAGCTGTTCCAGCCTAGAAACTTCAGACTCATCCTTGATGATTCCCTGTTCCTCACTCAGATAGTCACTTCATCTCTAAGTCCTATAAACTCAGCCTCCAAAATTAAATATTGGTCCATCTACCTCTTTCCATTCCCAGCTAGTCAAAATCAGTCTGGTATAAACTATTGTATTTCTGTTTCCTGCCCTCTGTAATACAACCTCCCCACAGTGATCTTTTAAAAATCAGAGCAAGTAATTCCTTGGTCTAAAATCTTAAATAGGTTTCCCATCCCACCTGGGATCAAATTCGGAGTCCTCAGCATGGCCAACACTACCCTGCCCCATCTGGCTTTGTCCATGTCTCATCTTCACACTGAGCTCATTTGCAGCCTGGCCCTTCTCCCAGCTCCTGCAGGAAGCTGAGCTCAGCTGCCTTAGGGCCTCCATAGGCCTCTGCTCCCTCATTTTTGCCTTGCTAACACCTACTCATGTTGGAGGTGCAGCATAACTTTCACTTCCTCAGGGAGACCTCCCTCTTATCTAATCAACTCCCAGTTAGTCCTTCTCACAGTATCCTTCATCTTTTTACCTAAATCTCATCGTAATTTTAGTTATATGTTATGTTTACTTTTTCTAAGATCTGTCTACACCAGCTAAACTGGAAGTTTCCTGAGGGCAGGGACTGTGTCTGGCACAGCAGAACTGCTAAATATTTGTTGAATGAATGGATGGATAAATGCATAGTGATGCATTCAATTGAGAGTATTTCCCACTGTCCATTGTACAATATCAAAGATGACGTTTGCTCTGCCTTTGTTCCTTTTCCTGAACTCTCTGATTTTTCAAATGAGTTCTATCCAAACGTCAAAAGTATTGACAGAGATGACAAAAACATAAGGCCCAATATCTTAAATTGGCTATAGATTAATACACAAATAACCTATTTGAGAAAAAAAGCACTTATCCAATCTCCATGGAAATGTCTATAGCCCCTTCTTAAAGATGCTTACATCAAGCTATATTGAAGCTACAAGTTTTCATAAGTTATCTCAAACAGAAGCCTTCAAAACCAAGAGACTGAGTTTCTCCACAGCCTTCCCTTTCAAGAATAACCAAATTTTGGCTGTAGCCTCTAGTGCTGGGGTTGTGACCAGGTTTCCTTAGAAAGTTTACAAACATAAATGAAATGGAAGCATAGCCTTATGGTTGCACCTATGATTTTCACACTGGATGAGGTTCCAACTGGAAATAGCACAAAAGATCTGAGAATCAGTTTTCTTATTTATCTGAGTAAAGGAAAGATATGTGATATCTGGAGTAATTTGTTTGATCTCCTTTCTGTAACTGTTGGTTTTAACAATTCCAAAGACCAATGTTTTTGTGAAACAATGTGAAGGAATTGGAAGGCTTAAGACACTAAGTATAAAAAAAAATTTAATAGATTAGGAAGGGAGTGATTAATTATATTGCATGTCTTCCCATTTGGCAAAAAGATGAGCTCTGCCTCTCAAGTCAGGATAAGCTTGGGAGGTTGGACACAAGCAAATATGTAGATGGCATTACTATAGCTAAGGCATGAGGAGAGGGACACATGATTAAGACTTTCAGCAAGGAACAGCCGAGATAGTGTCAACTGCAGACAAGTGTTTCGGAGATGACAAATACATAGCTTAGGGAAAGGAAGGGACCAGGGATCTAAATTGAACGGTTATGTACACGCCTGCAGCTTCCAGTAATTACGTTATCCAAACATATTGGGCAGTCTTTTTATTTTAACTCTGTTGCCGCATTTTTCTCTTTAAATGAGCATGGTTTATCCACTTTAACTGACTGTTTTAATTTTACAGGCAACAATCATTGGATCTAATCTGTAGAGGGAAATTTCCCCATTGGCGTTAATTTACTTCTTGCACAATGAAAAGTTGCCCTTTAATCCCCAATCAATATTTGGAGAGCATGCAATTAATTTAATAGATATCTAGATCATTAACATAAATCTGCAAATTAAAGAGCCAATTATTTTCTTATTTATAATGCATAGAATAATAATTGTGTCTCTTAGAAATAATCTAAAGCCTCACTTCATCAAGATATCAAGATTGTAGGTGAGGTTGCTCTGAGCACAAAATGCAGTTCTTATTGCTGTTTCCTTTGGTTTCCTATGGAGCAGCACAAGAAACATTCCCATCTCAATTCTGTGCTCTTTACCATAGAGATTACTGGATGACTCACATCAGTTTTGGGTGTACTGTTAAAAGCAGATTGCCAATTGTAATGGAAGCTTTTCATTTTTTCCCTTGTTTCTTTTTAATATGACAATTGCATAACACAAAGCAGAGCTTTTAAAATGTCTGAAAGCATTGACAGTACATGTCAATCAGTAACTAAATGAATTAGCTGAATGATATGCAGACATGGAATAAAAACATAGGAGGTTTCTGCAGCCCAGCTCTACTTCCTTGGGTGCATTTTTCTTCTCAGGATCAGCTTGGTTGATCCTGAAGCTCTTGGCCTGTGAAAATTTATTACCCACAGAGTCAATCTGCATTCAGGCAGCCAAGTCTGAATAAATAGAGTCATTGTGCTTGTCTGGGATTTGTGGCCAGGGTTCATCCAGTCAGCGTGACATTCATATCCCAGGAGATTCATAAAAGCCAACACCCTGGTATGTGCTCTTGAATCCTGCCAAAATTGTGCAGAATTATATAAACAGGAGTTGAAGCAGTAATCGGAACCAGGTTTGAGGGGCAAGGCTCCAAAATCAAGTTTCTCCTACATTAGAAATGAACTGTATTGTCAATGTTGTTTGTAGGCAAACAAGAGCTAGACAGTTTTTGCAAAAAACTGAGCATAGTCTCAAATACCTACTAAGTACCAAACATCATGTAAGATGCTGGCTTGTTGGTCTTAATGAATTACACATCAGTAATATTCATTATGATAACTTAATCACAGATATTTTAAGTAAGTTTTCAATGCCAGGAAATCCCTTGCCCCAATGGACCATACAAAAAGTATATATTAAATATATTAACCCTCATAGCAACATAGAAAAAAAGAATACTGTATGTTCGTTTTTCTTTTTAGTCTTGCATTTTATGTTGTACCTGAGCTAAATACCCAATCTGTTCCTAATAACTAATTGGTTTCTATTAATATGGAAACAGAACAATAACTCTAATTGAAAACTGCCTATCAGACCTTTTTCACATCCGTATATGAAGTAATCATATGTTTGAACCTCCCGTCATAATCAGTGAAACTCAAATGTTCAGCAGAAGGGTTGGTTGGTTTGTTTAACCATCCTAAAGCTTTTAGTTAAGTAATTGCCTTTTTTTTGTTTTTTTTTTTGTTTTTTTTTTTTGAGACAGAGTCTTGTTCTGTCGCCAGGCTGAAGTTCAGTGGCGCAATCTTGGCCCACTGCAACCTCCGGCTCCCAGGTTCAAGCGATTCTCCTGCCTCGGCCTCCTGAGTAGTTGGGACTACAAGTGTGTGCCACCATGCCCAGCTATTTTTTGCATTTTTAGTAGAGACGGGGTTTCACTGCATTGGCCAGGATGGTCTCAAACTCCTGACCTCAGGTGATCCCCCTGCCTTGGCCTTCCAAAGTGTTAGCATTACAGGCATGAGCCAGCGAGCCTGGCCAGTAATTGTATTTTATAAATAAAATTTCACTGTCACCAGAAGCAAACACAAAATTATTTTATTTTATCATGCCACTCTTTATAAACATTTGCAAAAAGCACAAGCATAGGTAGAAATACACAAACATGTAATTGCCTTTTTTTCATGTTAATGGACTATAATTTCCAAAATTGAAATGGTCAGCCAACTTAAATATCACTGAGCACAGAGACTCACAACCCTGTTTCCTAAAATATTTTCTCATCGAATCTCCTCGGAGACTCAATGGAGATTTATGTAGATTTAGTTGTGTCCAACCAGCCTGGGCCATGGGATATGCCTAATTTCAGCCTGAGGACCCTAAATGGAAATCTGGAAAATGAGAAAATTATATAAAAACCAAAACATGATCCATCAAATTTGGGCAAACATACAATTAACACAAAAACGGGAAACCATTGCCTTTGTTATGTTGAAGAATTCATAAAAGGATCTGCATTTTTTAAAGTAAGCCAAGTTTTTGTTAATGGTGGATATCAATACCACCAACACAGACTCTCCATTCAGGAGCCAGGAGAGGGGCTGGGCATCATTAGTTGATAGGCACGCTTTTCTCAAACACAGCTGCCAGCAGGGTTGCTGGTTGGCAGAAGAAGTGGAATTCTCCCTCCAGGGGACATTCCTGTTTAACTCAGAGGAATAGCCCTTTGTCCCATGACTTCAATGGTTTTTTTCTTCAGTAGCTTTTTAGGAAGTGAAACCCTACAAGAGATATTGTTCCTTGGAGTATACGCTATCCCTCATATCCAGGCATGGGCAGTGTCGTATAGTAAAGGGTTTACCGACAGTTCCTCAGGTGTTTTGTCCAGATATACAGTTGTAAAGTTGAGTTTTTGTTTTTCTTTTTCCAAAGCTTCTCCAGGTAGGGCTGGTTATCTCACAAGCCCAGCTTTTCTCAGGAGACTCTCTTAGCCTGTTGTTTCTACATGGAGAAAAATCATGTGTGATCATTCAAGGTCCCTTGGCACTTCCCAATTCCATCCCCACCAGATCTGCAGCCAAAAGGTTGTGTTAATTAAAACAAGACCATCTTTAAGAAGCAGACCAGATAGTGGCTAGAATGTTAGGCCCCCAGACATGGTCATCTGCACGCTAAAAAACCCTGCACGCAAGGATTCCAGTAGAGAGATCTGATTCTCTGGAGAGATCTGATTCACATTATTTCTCTGAGTACCTCTTCTTTCAACCTGGATTTGTTCTTAAAAGTTCAAGGCATTTCAAAGAAGACTGTGTGATTATTATACATTACATGCGAAAGCACTTTCACATATAAATCATAAAGCACTGTTCACTTGAGAGGTGAAAATCCTGATAACAATAACAACACACTCAGAACTGGTTCAGCTTTCTCTTATATAATTGGTTTGCAAAGTGCAATTGGAAGAATCTTTCCTAATCATTACAAACCTGTTTTTACCTTCAAATATTGCTATTTTGCCTGAGTAAAAAAGGTTTAAATGAAACATAAAGCCAGACTTAGATTTAAGTTCTTCAAGCCCAGATTGCATTTTTAACAAAAATACCAAAACATTTTATGTTATTTTCATCTGGTCTTTCTACAAAAACAAAGTAACATTTGTATTTCACAATTTAGGCGCTAGTTGCTTTCATAATACTCAAGCACCTGCCAAGGCCAGTGGAAAGTGGACAGGACTGTACCAAAGCATCATATTGCGATAGCATAAGGACTTTTTAAAGGTCCAAAATGTATTTGGCAAACTCAACAAAGTAGGAAATGACTAATCCCAGTATCCACCTGCTGAGCCAAAGATGAAAGCCATTAATGGATGTCGCCATCTTTGCCTTGCTCAGGGTCTGGCCTGCATTGAAATTGCCCTGTGAGATGAGTTCCAGGAACATGTGAATGACCCAAGCCCAGACGAGCAGGCCGCAGAGTCATGATGGAACCTGCAGTACTTATGGAACCTGCAGTACTTAGTGCTTTCATCTGGTGGAGGGATTGGACCTAGAAGCAGCGGTTTCTGCGCACACAGGTCTTTTTGTGCTAGGAAACTTGATCCATTGCCCAAGCAGAACCTAAATAGTCTAGGCTGTGATGAGGAGCTACATCAGTATCACCTTTATGCAAAGCTTCATTGTGTGCATACGATCGCCTCATAGTCCAATCACTCTGACATGTCATCTCTTCTGCATTAAATCCCACCAAGGCTGGAACTATCTGGAAAGACAAGTCAACTGGCACTTTTAGAACTTAGCAGTTATTACTGGTGATTTACTTTCTATTTTTTCCCCTAAAATTGTATGTCACAGACCTCTAGAAAAGACCTGCCCATTCTAGTGAGATCTGGAAGCCAAGGCAGCTGTCCAGAAGGTAAATCACTTCCTCACTTTGACCAGCATCACCATCTGCACTCCACATTTAAACTTCCATTCCTAAGAACCAGGAGTTTAAATGCATATACTACCTGCATTGTATCTCCTGGCAGCTTAGCCAGCATTGGGTCTGATGGCTACTCTTGTTTGTTTGCTGTCACTTTGAAATTGTAGCTAGACAGGCACATGTATGCATGTGTGCACATCCGGAAGGCACAATTGCCTTGCCAAAACTCAGTCCCAGAAACCATGTTTCAGCCACCTGATTCTGAGAACAGGCAGCTGAGCTTGGATCTTCCACCAGCATCCAACAGCACCAGTAGGTATGCCCGCTCTGCCAGGTGAATCTTCAGCGGTGTTTGCTCCTACCCAGACCTAACCCAGACAGCTACTTCCTTTACATAGTTCTGTCATGGTGAGCCCTGAAGGTAAAAAGAATTCTTCCCCAGAATATTTTGACAAGGGCCAAGATCAACAATAAGGATATAACCCTCTTGAGAAGACAAATTAGTCTCAGAAACCTGAAATCCTCCCATCTCCTTTGCCAACACTTATCTAAGAGGTGACTCCTATTATTCCCCTTCACTGGCATCCCCACATAAAGGTTTCCCCCAGTGTCTGTTAGCATCCACCCAGTATCCCAGCAGTCCTCTTCTCACTGAAACTGCCACAATTCAGAATTCACCTAGTCCCCTTTGCTTTCCACCTCCAGCCACAGGGGTCCATGCTGAGGCCAAGGCAGAATGTGGCTGCTCTGTGGAGCCCTCACTGGCCTGGTTCCTTTACTCACTGGCTCTGAGACCACCGGCAAGTTAATCTTCTGAACCTGTGTTTCAATATCTTAAATGCACTGGACAACAATATTAAAGTAGATTAATATGAAATATTTTCTATGAATATAAATAAACATTAGTATAAAATTATGAAAACAAGTCTGGCTAACGTGGTGAAACCCCGTCTCTACTAAAAAAACAACTACAAAAATTAGCCCGGCGTGGTAGCAGGCACCTGTACTCCCAGCTACTCAGGAGACTGAGGCTGAGTCGCCCCGAGAATCTGGCTTAGGGCTAGATATCACCCACCCCACATCATGGCGAACACTAATAACCTCACACATGGTCATGGTCTTCTTGCCATCATCGTCCCACTTCAGAGTGACCTCTTACCACCCCCCATCAGCCATGTGTCCCACAGCCCTCCTCCAGGCATCCTTCAGGGCCCCTCTCACCCATAGTGTTGCTTTCATGGTGTTCAGAATGTCCTGCCCTACAGGGTGCCATGTGTCTTCTGTGCCCTCCATAGAGCCTTAACCTGGACAGGGGCAGTCCCTGCAGCATCCTCTCACGTTGTCCTCACACCTTTCTCTTCTTGCTCCTGACTGATAGCAGCTGCCTACATTTTCATGTGTGATGGCAAAAGCTTCCAGAGCCTAGAAGAGCCACGTGCTTTGGAGCAGGGAGAACCAGGAAGTGGATGTCACACGTGGGTGTATCTCTAGCGAGTGAAATGTCCTAGAAATACTCAACAAAAATGAGTATGCCTCTCTCAGTCCTCTCAGATTTGACTTGCCAAATTAGAGCCTTCCCTGACAATTTGGCCTCACGTAAGGCCCCCAGATCACTCTGTTGATAATAGAATCCACCTTATGAGATAATGTTGCCTGTGCAAACTTCATCTGGTGTGGTCAACCCTAATCAGCATTTTTCTCAGGATATACTAGGTGCTCAATAAATGTTTTTTATTGTCTATCAAATTTCTAGTAGACATAAACAAACCTAAGCAATGTGGGGAAGCAGAAGATAGTCAAATATTTTTCAAAGAGGAAATTGTGTCCAAGTATTTAAATAAAGCAAATAGGGAAATAATACACAGATATGAAAAAAATGTATTTCCACAAACCTCTTAGATTGGAGATCGTGGCAAATAGTAGTATTTGTCATCCTGAGATTACCTGCTCACATGTTGTAAGTGTTGTGGGTTGAGAGAGAGCTCTTTTAGGTGGAGGGAAAATGAGCTAGGATCTCTGCCATCAATGTTCTTGTAAGGAACTTCGGAAGCCAAAACTAAAATTGTCATGAGGCAGACGGCATACTCCCCAAAAATGACTAGAATCCAGGGTTACCTCATGTTACAGACTAGGAGTGCATGGAGAGGAGCTTGAGAATTTTTACAAAAGAGTTAACACTTAACACGAAGGGTGAGCTAGACCTCAGAGTGTCTGCAGTGAACAGAGGGAGGAGCCGATAGACAGAGAGCCAGAAAATCACACAAGCATCCGTTGGACTCAACATTAGGAATTGGAAGGATTCGTCCTCTGCTGATCCCGTTCAGCTCTGTGCTTTCGTTATTGGCATGCTCCTCAGGCCCTGAGGTCTGCCTTCTTATCATGATCTTATTTAACAGGGTTTATAAGCAGCAAGTCATATTTGCACAGAGCAGTCCTTATTAGAGCGACTGTACAGCCCTGTGTGCCCAGAACAGCCAGATTTTCTCGTTTTGTCTCTGACTGCAGTCTGGTTAGCATCCCCTTTCACTCTCAAATTTTTTCTTATTTGGATGATAAATTATATCATCCCTGACTCTGCCTGACCCCTGTAGAGAATGGGATGAGGTCAAAGTCGACTGAACAAAATGCTTCCTAGGCAGCATTTATTTCTAGGAATCCGAAAATGCAAAAGACTCATTATTGCTGAGGAAAAAATAGAGAGGAGTAAGAATTTTTCCTTTGCCTTGCAAATATTACGAAACAGGTTGAAAAATACTAAATGGAAGCCCACAACATAAAAAGTTAAGAGACCCATTAGCTAGGACTAAAGTGAAAAACAATGGCATAAAAGTTAAGATAATGAAACATAAAATTGCTTATAGATGTGGAAGGAAATTAAACCGTGAAATAAATTAATAAGAACAAGTCTGAACTTGAAAAAGAACAGCAAAAAAGTAAGGCTTTACAAATAGAACTATAAAAATATGTGATTGGGTCTAAATTTTACAGTGTGCTTCAGTAACAGCAAAACACAAACTAAGATTGGCTGCAACGGCGTTTATTCAAGTATTTGAATATGGATACAATGTCCTATCACAGGTGCAACAAGCTGATTAAAATCCCTGTGCAGAGATACCTCCTTTATTGTCAGCAGAATAAATCTGATACTGTTGATAGCAAAAATGGAGGTTACTGACATCCATAATGAAAACACAAAGATATATCCCAACCAGTTGAAACCTAAATCTTTTTCTCTTAGAACAGTAGCAAAATGTAGATCCAGAAACCTCAATCCATTTTTTATGACTGTTATTGATGTTTCTTACTTAATTGGCATTTAATAACTTCAGTCTCATGTATCCAGCTAGCTACTCAGAGTCTCCACTGAAACATCTTGTAGGCAACTTTAACTTCACACACCCAACACTCAATTCTGCCTTTGCCCCCTGCTCTTATGCCCCCAGTTTAATCCACTTAACAAGTGGATCTCCATCCATACCAGATGCCCAAGCCAGAAACCTGGACCTCACACCTGATGTCTCTCCCTGGCCTGCCACATCTAATCAGTCACCTGTTCCCTCAATCAGACCTTCACAGTGTAACACAAGCTCTTTCCATCTTCACTACTACCATGCTTTTCTCTTGCCCACATCACTGCAATAACCTCAAACTTTGTCCCTTCCTACCCAATTCCATTCATCATACAGAAGCCAGCAAGATGTTTGAAAAATCTTATTGCCTCATTCGCTACTATTTTTTTAAATTATATAATAGATTCACAGGACGTTGCAAAGAACATATAAGCAAGCCCCATGCATGCTTCACCCAGCTTCCCCTAATGTAAACCCTTCGATGACTTTCTATTGTCCTGTGGTTAATACCTAAAATACTTCACTTGATGTCTAAAACCCTTGGGATTGGCCTCATCTTGCTCTGCTGCTGTCCCCTACCACTTGCTGAACTGCAGCACAGTGACATCTTATAGTTCTTCAGCTGAGCCAGGATCTAGGCCAGCTCCTGGCCTTTGCTGCCAAACTAGAGCTTCCCTGCCTAGAGCACTCCCCTTGCCACCCACCCCCATTTCTCTGATCTGATCATTTTTCTTTATCCTTTAAGCCTCAGCTTTGTTATTTCTTACTTAGTACGCCTTCCTTGACACTCATTCCAAACAAGGTTTCCTTCATTAGTTAGTTTCAGAGCACCCTGTCCTCTTCAGCCATGCCCCTTGGAATGTAGACTGCTGTGTGTGTGTGTGCGTGTGTAGCTTTTCATGTCTGCCCCACCTCTAGACACTAAGCACAATATGGCAAGGGCTTTGTCTGTTGTGACTGCCACCTAAGCCAAGTCCACTGCTTGCACATAGTAGGTACTTCAGACTGAATTACAAACCTCTCCAGGCGTAAATTCTGTTTCTATCAAGTAAGAAATGAGATCATTCTGAGAGCCCTCTGAATTTCAGCCTCTCCCTTTGTCTTCCTCCCCACTCCAGGATCCATGAACTTGTTCAGTGCTTGACCCAATTACAATAATTTAATTATTGTAATTGTAATTGTAATAATTTAATTATTCATTTAATTTCCTCTTTGATTTCCCTTCAATAACAGAATGTGACTTGTAATTCATTTAGCATACATTGAAACCTGAATATCTACCGATTGTGTTCTCAAGCAACAAGCTTGCTATAATAAAGACAGAGAAAATATGTCATCTCTTGAGGAGAACCTGAAAATGGCAATTTCTGGCAGAAAAAAAAAGAACATGTTTTGTCTCATAGACTGGAGCTTAGAATCATTCATAATGAATAATGAACTCAGGAAAGATCAATGACGTGTTCTCTTAACCCTCTCAACCTATTTTGCTGAGAACCGAATAAAAGGCAAGTTGCAAGGAAAAGATGATGTGAGATTTAGGAAGAGAAAAATATAGTTACTGTAATGTATAACTCTTGAAGGAATGAAATTGGGCAATTCATCTAGTTTACTATGAATACTTTTTCAAGTTTCAATCATGAGTCACCTAATTTTTTCTTTGCCATTTAATTCCAATATTTATTCGTTTTATTATTTTCCAATAGTAAAATAAAATAGTGTGCAAAAGCTGAAGGTTTTGTTAAAGAGAGGAGTCAGTAAAAACATCTGGGTGGTCTTTACTCTGGTATATGACATACAATTAATATAATGCCATAAAGGGTTTTTTCCTCAAATTATTTAAAACATCTGACATATACTCCTGTTCTTTCATAATAGATGATGAGTTTTTGTAAAATTTTTAATGATGTAGAATAACTGCAAATTAAATAGCACAATGAAAATTAGTCATTAAAAAATAGCAGAGCAGGCCGGGCGCAGTGGCGCACACCTGTAACCCCAGCACTTTGGGAGGCTGAGGCAGGCAGATCACTTGAGGTCAGGAATTCAAGACGAGCCTGACTAACACAGTGAAACCCCGTCTCTACTAAATACAAAAAAATAAGCTGGGTGTGGTGGCGCATGCCTGTAATCCCAGCTACTCTGGAGGTTGAGGCAGTAGAATCGCTTGAACCAGGGAGGCGGAGGTTGCAGTGAGCTGAGACCTCATCATCATCACTGCACTCCAGCCTGGGCAACAAGAACGAAACAACATCAAAAAAAAAAAAAAAAAAAACGGTGCAGGCAATTGATGGTGCCAAGTACCATGGTGTTGCATGCTTGGTAGCATACATCATGTGACAGATTGGAAGAGTGAAGAATCACCAGAGAACACTGCTTAGTGCCTGGTAGGCTGCCCTGTCTCTCGGCCCAGAAGGACCTTTTGTTCCCAGCATTACACCAGTCTGCTAAAGGAAAGCAGCCCTTGCTCTAAGCTTCCAACTCAGCTTGTATTGGAAGACAGGGCTAACATCGGTCCTGTAGTGTTGCCAACAGGTGCCGCCACTGGGATGCCTCAATTCCTAGGTACTCCAGTGGTGGCCAGACAGCAGTGTTTCTTGCTTTTTGTTTGTTTGTTTTCCTTTCGCTTTTGAAATCATTTTCTGACAAGCTGTACATCAACAAGCACTGTTTCCATATCACAGAAGTCAGCAGGAATTGTTTGGAGGCGGGAGAGAAAAGAGTCAATAGCCTTTTACAATATTGACAGCCTTGGTCTATTTCCATGGCTAGGGGGAAATTCAGATGCCATGTTGAAGGTTTCTATTGAACTTTTAGTCACACCTCTTACAATTTCTGTTATTCCAGGAAGAGCCAGTCTCTGATTACTCCTGCTGAGATGATGTTAAGAGACAATACTAATAATACATTCCACCTTTCTTTGGGGCAGTTCAAAAATACTTCTTGTATATTCAGCCAAACAGTCAGGAGTAGGGAGTTAAATTCATTTCAAGTATCGCGGCCTAAAGCGAAAGCTATCTTGCTGAGTGAGAGAGAAACTCTCCAGGAGACAAACCTGCCAGCAGTGATGCCACCTGTTGCCTGCTGGGTGCGTTTTATCAGCATGCTCTGGGCTGGCTCCCTGGAAGAGCACAGGAGAAGGACTGAGGGGAGAGGGAAGCACCCATCCCTGGAGGTGTCTGCTTGGGCTCCTCAGGCTCCAGTCCTGTTCCCCTGCCTCTCGCTGCTCCCTCAGCTCTCCTTATCAAGGTCAGTAGATCTGTATTCTTTTATATGTTGAGGTAATCCTATGACAGTGGAATACCAGGACATGGGGTCTTCATTCAGAATCTAGGGAATGAGGAGGGGACAGCAACCCCTTGGATTGTCCATAGTAGCCTGGACACGGACTGACTGTCTTTCAGCACCCTATTCAGAGAAGGAAAGGGTGGTTTGGAAACTAAGCCAGAGGTTGAAGGCCAGACGCAAGGTCCATAGCAAATGAATGGCAAAACCTGTCCCAGAATGTCGGACTCTCCAACCCCGGCTCAACACACTGAATGGTTTTCCTAATTCAGTATTGTTACATTACTTATGGAAGTTGTCTCGGTTCCTCTTATGTTTGCCAGGCCCTGGAGCTCATGTTCCCTACAGCCCTTCTTTCTGTTCTCCTTTCATTCCTACTCTGCCGCAGTGTTTCTCTGCAGGCACCCTTTGTCCTTTTAAGGGGACAATTCTTCATTGTACAAGGGACCTTCCTGCTCTTTGAAGGGCTTTGGTATCCCTGGCCCCAGACACTAACTGCCATTATTGATCCCCCTCATGAATGTAATGCACAGAAACACCCTTATCAATTCCAGACACCCAGGGTTTGGGAGTCATGGGTGCCCCGGTTGAGAGCTGCTGCCAGAGGCTGGGACAGGCCCCTGCTGTGCCGTCTAGCCCAGTACTACCAATGCCTCCTCTCTCCTGACCACATCCCTCCTTGTCTTTAAAATTATGCTCAGATTTCAGCGAGAAGGCTTCCCTGACTGATTCATTCCTCTAACATTTACTCAGCAGATATGTGTTGACACCTGCTCACAGTTCTAGGCACCATTTGAGGAGCGGCTGCCCATCCCTGCGCCTTCCTGCCACTGCCCTGCCTTCATCTTTCATGTCCATGTTATTCTAAAAGTGTACCGAGGTCATCCAGCTCCTACCTTAGGAAGGAGCTTTTCTGGGATGATGACTGCTTCTACTTTTATTTTTATCCCAAGATGTGGAACTGTCACCAAGGGTGTATTTTATTTCCATAACAGGGAAAATGGTTCTGAGGTGTCATTTTTTTCTAACCTGAAGATTCTATTTTTCCTGATATCTAAATGTGATGGGGGATCAGCATGAGAAGTATTGTGAGGTCCTTGGTCAACAGTAAACATAGGCCAGACATGGTGGCTCACACCTGTAATCCCAACACTTTGAGGGGCAGAGGCGGGTGGATCATTTGAGGTCAGGAGTTCGAGACCAGCTTGGCCAATATGGTGAGACCCTGTCTCTACTAAAAATACAAAAATAGCTGGGTGTGGTGGCATACACCTGTAATCTCAGCTACTTGGGAGGCTGAGGCAGGAGAATCGCTTGAACCTGGGAGGCAGAGGTTGCAGTGAGCTGAGATCACGCCACTACACTCCAGCCTGGGTGACAGAGAGAGACTCTGTCTCAGGAAAAGAACAAACAAAAAAAACAGTAAACATGACCTGTGTATCATGCAAAGAGGAAAGGACCATTGCACACTCCTTGTTTCCCAGGCTGAGTAGGCCTGTTCTACTGACCTCCCAATCATGACTTCTGAGACAGAGAGCATCGTGTGCCATCTGTCTTCCTTGGCTTCATTGGGCCCAGAGATAGAAGGCAAATGGGTGAAAAATAGAATAGCCAGAGAAAAGGAAAGCAAGTACAAAACTTGGGAGAACCTGATGGAGAAATGGAGACCTTTTTTTTTTTTTTGAGACAGACTTTTGCTGTTGTTGCCCAGGCTGGAGTGCAATGGCGCCATCTCAGCTCACTGCAACCTCCGCCCCCCAAGTTCAAGCAATTCTCCTGCCTTGGCCTCCCTAGTAGCTGGGATTACAGGCATGCGCCACCATGCCCATCTAATTCTGCATTTTTAGTAGAGACGGGGTTTCTCCCTGTTGGTCAGGCTGGTCTCGAACTCCCAACCTCAGGTGATCCACCTGCCTGGGCCTCCCAGAGTGCTGGGATTACAGGCATGAGCCACCATGCCCAGCCAAAATAGAGCCTTTTTATGATTTTTTTCTTTTAGTTTTTTATTATGGGAAATTTCAGCACACACACACACACACACACACACACACACACAATTAATTTTAGTGAAGAAAAAAACAAAAAACAAATCAATACATTTTCAATACAAAATGAAAGTTTTGTTCATTTCATGTAGGGAAATGGCCAGAATAATATAAGAACCTGCCCTGTGCTCATCACCTAACGTCAGCAGTTCTCAACCCAAGGCCATCTTGTCTTTTGTATGTTCCCACCCACTCTGCCCTTCCCCCACTGTATTTTTTTAATTTTTTTATTTTATTTATTTATTTATTTTTGAGATGGAGTTTTGTTCTTGTTGCCCAGGCTGGAGTGCAGTGGCATGATCTTGGCTCACTGCAACCTCCGCCTTCCGGTTTCAAGCGATTTTCTTGCCTCAGCCTCCTGAGTAGCTGGGACTATAGGCACATGCCACCACACCCAGCTAATTTTTGTATTTTTAGTAGAGACAGGATTTCACCATGGTGGCCAGGCTGGTCTTGAACTCCTGACCTCAGGTGATCCACCTGCCTCGGCCTCCCAAAGTGCTGGGATTACAGGCGTCAGCCACCGCACCCAGCCCTCCCACTGTATTATCTTAAAGCAAATCCCAACAGCAGATAATTGTATCCATTAACATTTCGATGCGGATTTTAAAAACCATTGTCATAATATCATTAACTATGCCTAAAACAAATCAATAATCCCTTGAGATTTCTAGTGGCATTCCATATTCCAGCTGTGGAAACTTTCAATCTGAAATCCAAGTGAAAAATTACACCTTCATTGGGAAAGAAGCTACAAAGAAACCAAAACAGACCTTTTTGTTTTCTTATAGGAAAGGACAATAAAGCAATGGGAAAGTGATTTCAGAGAAGTAGCTCTGGTCTTTGCCAATTTCCAGAGGCCTGTCCAAGCTTACCTGGGTGCAGTCCTTTGCACCCCCCCAAACTCACTCCCTAGTTGCAGGTGTGCATTGCCGGGCTTCAGTTAACTCTCCGTGAAGGTTCATTTCATCACACACATTTCACATTTTACAACAGTGCTCTCTACTACATTGCTAGTCGTTTAAAATTTGGCCACATGGCAAAAATGTGTGTAATGCAGGGGTCTTTTTTTTAAGTGTTGATTGAGCACATAATTCAAAAGTCAGAATATTAAATAAACATCTCTGCCCTTTCTTTCTTCCAGCAGGCAGCTCAGAGAACAGCTCTCCGCGCTGTGTCTGACAGGTACATTTTGTCATTTTTATGAACTATAAATTGCTTTATGAAACATTGAGCCCTATTTATTGTGGCATATAATTCATAATCGGATTTTGTCCCTAAAGTATCTGTGAACTGGGATGTTAAACATTTTGCATGCTTGGATTTGTCATACATGTGTGGAGTTTATCACTGCAAAAATCGCCTTGCTGTATTTCATAGCAAGTATGAAGAATCCCTTGTTGTGCAATGAAACAAGAGACAAGAAACTTAGAGAGAAAGGCCTGAATGGTGCGGTAAATTCTGAACTTTGGAACTGGCTGAGATCTAAGCTCATTTTTCAGCAATAAGTACTTCATTTATTTTGAGATGTTTTCTTCAGACTTTTTCCATATCATTTCACCGGGAGCTAGCTATCTTTTGATAAGATTCTCTCTCTTGAAATATTTTATGCACATAACCCAACAACTCACGGTCCCACGTGCTTGACTTTTTACTCCTTGCTTTGGCTTCTTTCTCCTGGCACGTGTTACTGAATGAGATGTGTAAACCTCATCAAGAAACTCACACAGGCTGTATTTTATATCCTGCTTTGTCTGAAAGGCTGTAGACAGATAGCTGAATGCGGGTATGTAAAGTCACTTTCTAGAATAGACCAGACCCTTGGTTTGGTTTGGTTGGTTTTGGTTTTTGTTTTTTCACTTACTAAGATTGGAGAGAGAGAGAGTGTGTGTGTGTGTGCACACGTGTGCATGTTTTGAGGAACTGTCAGGAGGTAAAGATGAAATCCCTGTGTGTCTCCACAGCATTAGAAGCAGCAGAAGGAGCTGTGCCCTTGGCTGACTGGCTGGCAGGCACCTCCACATTGTCTAGCTAACCTTCACCACCCTGCCTTCCTTCCCAGTTCCTTTTTCATGGAATGAGCCATGATTGACTGTATAAACCAGCTTAGCTCGGTGCTTCCTCCAAAGTAAAACCTGTCGCTTAGGCGAATTATCTGGTGTGCATGAGTGAAAAGCATTTTCTGTGTGGTGGCAGACTGAGCGTGAGTATTTTTATTTCAATTACAAAACCTTCCCCATGACAACCACACAAGCCTGTGTGTCCTGAGTGGCTGGCACATGATCTTCTGGAATTGCTTTTGGGATTTTCACAAAAGCTGATGACTGCTCTGCTTCTGAATGTGTCAGTAGGCGGAGGAAAGAGTCTAGATCAAAACACATTTAGAATATAACATAGTCATTTCTTTCCTATACATATTTCTTTTCTGCCTTTGGCTTTTCTTCTTAAGTAAGCAATTCCTTCAACAAAGTGCACTGAGACACAAGGGAAAGCCCTCAAAGTTTACAAAACTTTGTCATTGTTAACGAGTACAAGATTTCTTTTGGAGATGATGATGTTGTAAAAATAGATTATGGTGATGGTTGCACAACCTTGTAAGTATACCAGACTACTGAATTGTATGCTTTAAATGGGTGAACTTTATGGAATGTAAATTATATTTTAGTAAAGCTACACATATAAATACAAAATGTCATTATGACCTTTAGTAGAATGAATCAAAACCTATTTTAGGAAAATAAGGATTCATTTTGAAGACATGATCGCAAATACAAAGGCAATTCATCAGAAACTAGGACTGTTACATTCAAAGATTTCTTCCCAAAACATGTACGACTTTGTCCTAAAGAGAAAATGTCCGTGGATTTTAATGATGAACAATGTCATTTCCTTTAAGTTTTTTCTGATATTTTCACAAAAAATCCCTTGTCAAGCCCATTCCCCACCCAAAAACAGAGGTTTTCATTGTCACCAGTCTTCTTACAAATTTCTTTATCCTCAAATATAATAGGGCATTTCCCTTACTTTACTGTAGCACTTTTTCTATTCAGAATTGGTCATTTCAAAGTGACGAGTTGACTTTGTCTGCTATTCTAGCAATGCAGTTGTGTAAAGCTACCTTCTCTGTGCTTTTTCTTTTTTCTTTCTTTCTTTTTTTTTCTTCAACTTGTATTTTAAGTTCAGGGGCACATGTGCAGGATATGCAGGTTTGTTACATGGGTAAACCTGTGCAGTGGTGGTTTGCTGCACCCATCAACCCATCACCTAGGTATTAAGCCCAGCATCTATTAGCTGTTCTTCTTGATGTTCTCCCTCCCCTGACACCTCACCAGCAGGCCCCAGTGTGTGTTTCCCCCTCATGGGTCTCATCATTCAGCTCCCACTTACAAGTGAGAACATTTGCTGTTTGTTTTTCTGTTCCTGCATTGGTTTGCTGAGGATAATGGCTCCATCCATGTCTCTGCAAAGGACATGATCTTGTTCCTTTTTATGGCTGTATAGTATCTCATGGCATATGTGTACCATATTTTCTTTACCCAGTCTATCGTTAGTGGGCATTTGGGTTGATTCCATGTCTTTGCTACTATGAACAGTGCTGCAGTGAACATACACGTGCATATGTCTTTATAATGGAATGATTTATATTCATTCGGGTATGTACCCATTAATGGGATTGCTGGATCAAATGGTATCTCTGCCCCTAGGTCTTTGAGGAATCACCACAATGTCTTCCACAATGATTGAACTAATTTACACTCCCACCAACAGTGTACAAGCATTCATTTTTCTCCACAGGCTCTCCAGCATCTGTTGTTTTTTGACTTTTCAATAACAGCCATTCTTTTTCTGTTGTCTATTCTCTACTGATTCAGGGCCACAGAAATAATCCCCATAAGTTATAAGCATTTGTAACCATTTCAAGTTGGAAATTAAAACCCTTCTTCAAAATAATGATTTTAAAACACCTACTGAATTAATTGCTTTCATATTTTCTGGTTTTTAAGTAGAGAATAACTTATCTAGTGACAGATGTCATTTTCTATCACATTACTTATCCTTTTGAATAAACCAATATTTTCTAGAAAAATGACCCGAGTGCCTCAAGTCAGACCACTGTATGACTTGCTTAATGTTCTGTCTGCCAGAGAAACCTCAGGGTGGGAAAGGAATTGAGTAAAGATCTCCCCAGGTCCTGAATATCCCAAAGTGGGGTTCTAGGCCCAATATCTCTGGCTACTTGGAGCCTGGTATTAGCCTATTATACATTCATTTACACAAACCATCCTAGTTTCCTAAACTTTTTGCTTTCAGCCTGTTATCACCTCTTTATATAAAATTTCATAATGATTAGGTCGTGCCTTCATCTTTGTTCTTGGGGGAGAAGCACTTTTTAGACCTCAAAAGGTGCTTCATGAGTTCTATAATTCTGGGACGGGACAGAAAAGCCCACACTGGCTCTGGCCATGCACACTGGTTCCTCATGGAGGACCATGTCTATGACACACTCTGGGTCTCATCCTCCTTCAGAACCTCAGTGTCCTGCAAGTTTGCTCATCCGTGGGCTCATTTCACTTCCACTGAGCCTCAACCTTGAGTGTCCGGTGAACACAAGGACATTTAGATGAGGCCGGAGCTATTTTGTTCCAAGATGTACAAATCGATGATGAAACAGGATTTCATTGACTTGGGTTTGATGGAAGGACATGAGTTTACACTGTAGGAAGCCAATTTTTGTTATCTGTTTCCCTATAAGGAAGCCCGACTTTGAAGCCTTGAGATCTGACCTGATGAGACCAGTTATAAGAAAAAGAAAGGGGTGTGTTTCCCTTTCCCTTCCTAAGGGTGGGTAGAAGTCTCATCCCTCTGGGTTGTTGGAGGTTAGAGAATGTCCAGATGTCTTTGGAAAGTCAGTCTTGTCTTTCCATTTCTCCAGTCTCCTGGTTTATTTTCTAAATTGGCATTTCAGCACAAATCCAATATCTGACAGTTCAGACTGTAGGCTTTAAAGTTAAGAGAATCTTCTGTAATCAATACACAATCTTAATAAATTAAAACTGTGATAATTCCGTTACGTAAATTTTAAAAATCAACTGTGATCATCCCCAAAAAACCTTTTCCCTTGCTTGGTTTTGCCTGACCAATGGACTTAATTTATGGTTTCAACCCAAATAGGCAAAATGTACTTCAGGTTGAAACTGAATCACCATGGCAAGCAGAAGGGGAGTTTGGGCTTCAGCCCCACTCGCTTGCGCCTCGCACCCAGCAGTGACGGGAAGGGGTGTGTGAGAGTGGGACGGTGCGTTGTCTGTTCTTTTCTACTCCGGACAGTAGAATATTTTATCTATTCTATACCACTGAGAGTCAACTGGCCTACCAGAGGCCCATTTATGTCCCCCAAAAATGAAAAAAGCAGACAAACAGGGCAGGAAGAGATGGCAAAATTCTTTTTCTTTTCTGGTTTTGTTTGTTTGTTTGTTTGTTTTTTGAGACGGGGTCTCACTCTGTCACCCAGGCTGGAGTGCAGTGGTGTGATCACAGCTCACTGCAGCCTCGACCTCCCAGGCTCAAGCCATCTCAGCCCTCCCCATGCCCTGCCCAGTGCCATGGTAGCCACCATGCCTGGCTAATCTTTGGACTTTTCATAGAGGGGGGGGCTTCACCACGTTGCCCAGGCAGGTCTCGAACTTCTGGGCTCGAGTGATCTGCCTGCCTTGGCCTCCCAAAGTGCTGGGATTACAGGTGTGAGCCACCGCACTTGGCCTGGCAAAGTTCTTGACAAAGTAAAGAAGCCAATTGCAAGAAAATCTCAGTTTGCAAAGGGACACAATTCGTCTCACTTATTTGCTGCTTATTGTGTGCCTCTCATGTGTTTTTTCTTCTTATGGGTCAGTGTATTTGATGCTGGTTAGTAGAGACAAAGAAGAGGGACAAACAGGATAAAGGTGGATCTTTGGTGTGGACCCTCTGCACTGCGAAAGATGCCACATCACCGCCAATGTGGAAAATATGCAAAGTGCTGTTAGGAAGAAGGAAGGATATGTGTGCAGCATATGAAGTACCTTGAATACGATTAACTTCCCTTCATGAGTAGTAAATAGTAGATAACTCTGATCAAAAAAGGGATTCATGTGATTTATCAAGCTGAGCAACTGTGCGTCTGCAGAGAAGCTGGAGGTCAATCTTGAAATCTAGGGCAAGAGGAGCACTAGGCAATTGCCAGGACTAAGAAGTTAATCATACCCTTGGACTGCTTCCATCTGTCTCAGAGCGACAGCGCTGCTCTCAGCGAGCAGGCATGCTTTATAGCAGCAGATCAGGAATTAATATTTTCTGTGAAACCTCAAGCATCATTTGCAGTAACTTGGGTTTTATAAAAATGGAACATAATTTTATACGAATAAGTCACATTTAGCTAGAAATATGAGAGGCGGCAAAAAATTATGCTTGACTTAAAAAAAAGAGAGAGGAACGAGCAAAAAAGCCAACATGAAAACAGTTGTTGAAGCGATGGCACTTGGAGGGCACAGATAGCCATGTGGTTAAATTGTGCATATAATCATCTTCTGAAATGTCAGCCTGCGACTCCAGCAACGGCTACATTTTTATAGCCTTGGAGATGCATCACCAGACTGTAACCTGTCTGCCCATCTGGCAGTATCTCAGGCTCAAGATCCATTTATATTGAAATCCAAACAACTGCCATTGATTTATTCATTTATTTCACAAATATTTACTGAACGCATCCAGCATGCTCTGTGGGGTGCTGTGCTGGGGCTGGGGGTGCCAGGATGAGAAGCAGCCGTGTGGCTGTGCTCTTGGCTTCACCAGCCAGACAAGTGTTGCCTTTGCGAGGAGAAAGGACTCAAGGCTTACACATTTGCTGCCCTCAGTTTTGCCCTTTCTCGAATAAATCTCACACATCCAATCTCCTTGTTGCCCATTAGGGAGTATATAATGAAATTAAGTAAATGAGGAATTGCCTAGAACTAACGGAGTTTCACCTCCACGTAGGTAGAAGAATGTGAAATGGTCTGTGTCCAGAAGCCAGATCAGAAATGGCCCATAGCAAGGTGGGGAGGGCAGTGAGTACCCGCCTGGCAGCGTGGGGGGTTGGATTCAGCTTCATTTTCCTGACCCCTTGTCAAGTGGACCAGCTCCAGCCAGACAAAGGAAGTGTGCTGGAGTGGCCATCAGCACAGAAGTGTACCTTTCTGGGTAATGTGTCACCCAGTCCCCTGGCCATGTGAGAGGACAGGCACAGTTGCCACACAATACTAATAGTTGGTCTCTTCTTTAAGGGTCAAAAAAAAAGGAGGTGGAGCACTTTTAAGAAAGTGTTAAGGTTCCATGAAGATGTTAAGGTGGCGTGCTGGCAGGTGCACATCAACCCTGCCCTGAGGCCCTCAGCAGCCTTCGGTCTCCCCAGAGCAAGACGGCTCCTTATAGAGAAGTCTTTTAGGGCTGGGCGCAGTGGCTCACACCTGTAATCCCAGCACTTTGGGAGGCTGAGGCGGGTGGATCACAAGGTCAGGAGTTCAAGACCAGCATGATCAATATGGTGAAACCCCATCTCTACTAAAAATTCAAAAATTAGCCGGGCATGATGGCATGCACCTGTAATCCCAGCTACTCAGGAGCCTGAGACAAGAGAATCGCTTGAACCCAGGAGGCAGGGGTTGCAGTGAGCCGAGATTGCACCATTGTACTCCAGCCTGGGTGACACAGCAAGACTCTGTCTCAAAAAGAAAAAAGAAGTCTTTTAAGTATGCCATATGAATAAAAACTTTTTAAAAATCCATTCCCTCAAGCGTTTATCCCTTGTGTTATACTCTTTTAGTTATTTTTAAATGTACAATTAAGTTGTGAATAAAAACTTTGAGAGCTTTAGAGTTTAGAATCACTATCACATTTACTGTCTCATTTTATGATCCTCACAACAACCCTGAAAGATAGATGGGACCCATTTTACAGATGAGAAAACTGAGCCTCGAACAGGTGATGTGACTCACCCAGGGCCACAAGTGGCAGAGCCAGGACTAGATCCCAGGTCCCCGGACTCCTGGTCAGTATGATTCTCTTGCCTCCCATCATGCACCAATAGAGCAGCTTGGCTGGGGTCAGAGATAGGAGGTTTGGGCCACGTTTTGCATCGTAACAATATTTCTGGCTTGGTAACCTTTTTATCTCTAGTACCTAGCACAGTACCTGGCAATTAGGAGACACCGTAAGTCATTTGATAAATGAATGGATGAACTAGACCAATGCTTTGTGGTTAAAATAATGGCAACTTTGGGCTTAAAAGAGAAAATAATTCTTTGCAACTGTGGCTATCCATCCTTGCAACAGATGCCTCAGGAATCACAGGTAGATGATGAGGGGCTCATCGCTTAATGGCTCAAAGAGGTGTTCATGCCTGCTTGTATGGATGTTATAGAATCCACAAACACACAGGGGGAAGAAATGGAAAAATGAGAAAAAAACTCAGTCCAAAAGTAGGCAAGAAAGTCTCAGAAAAAAAAAAGATCAAAACCACTCAGTATAATTAAATTAGAGTGGAATTAGATTAGAAGTCAGTAACAAAAGAGAACTATATGATGCTATCGAGAAGTCTCTTGTAGTGAGTGGGGATTGGGCCAGACAGCCTCTGGCTCCTCCCTCCCTCTCCTACCCCTCATTTTTGTGCTTCGTACTGTTGACAGGACTTAAAGTGTGCTGTCTTCACCAACTATTCATACTTACGTTTTTCATTTGTACTTCTTCATTCATTTAGTGAATATTTACAGTACTGAATCCCTAAAACGGTAGGGATTCTGCTGGTCTCTATAGAAGAGACAAAAATTCATTACCCAAGGATTCCACTCACAGGGAATCTGCAGTGTGGTAGAGGACATGTAGGCTTGTGTATAAATACTGAGTATACTACAACGCCGACATACACGTAAGTAGTCATAGATCTCCTTAGAACAGTTGCGTGTCCGGTAGTGTACTGAGCATCTCACATACCTTACTTCATTTAATCCTCGCGACGACTCTCTTGGTGAGGAAGGAAGAATGCAATGTGAGGGCCTTAAAGAGATATTTTCCATGAAACTCCATTTCATTTCATTTCATTTCGTGTTCTTTTTTGTTTTTGTTTTTGTTTTGAGAGAGTCTCGCTCTGTCGCCCAGGCTGGAGTACAGTGGTGTGATCTCAGTTCACTGCAACCTCCACCTCCTGGGTTCAAATGATTCTCATGCCTCAGCCTTCCGAGTAGCTGGAATTACAGGCATAAGCCTCCACACCTAGCTGATTTTTGTATTTTTAGTAGAGATGGGGTTTCACCGTATTGGCCAGGCTGGTCTCCAACTCCTGACCTCAGGTGATCCACCCACCCCAGCCTCCCAAAGTGCTGAAATTACAGGCGTGAGCCACCACACCTGGCCTCATTTCGTGTTCTAAAGTACTCTCCCTAAAATCCTAGTGAGTCTTGCTTTCCAAACTCAGGTAATTCACCCCCAGTCTGCAAAGCCACAGAGTGGTCTGTGCGGCTCCAGAGTTGGTGCTTTTAGCTACTTCAGTAGCAGCCCTCTGCATCGGACTATGAAGAAATCAGTGTCACTGGAGGGACACAGGTACAACATTACCCTACTCTCTGACAGGGGAAGGAAGGGGGGAGGACACATATGAGGTGTCATGTGGAGGACAGGAAGCATCGGGTGACCCAGTAGTGGAGAAGGGAGGAGAACACAGAAGGAATGGCCTGGGCAAGGCCAGGCTGCAGGGTGGACAGGGAGTGGCAGACCTCCCCTCTGTGGCTGTGGGCATCTGAGTAGAAAGTGTCTGAAGCCAGCTCTAGACAGCTGCCAGTGCAAGAACGCGTGGGAGGGTCTTAGCAGTGCGTCCCTCAAGCATGGAGTCAAGCCTCATCTTCCACAGAAACCTTAAATAGCCAACTGCCCCAGCGCCCACAGCTCCTGTTCCATCAGCACCTCATGTAATTCCTGGCATAGGCCAGCTTACAGTCTCTGCCTCCTTTATTTATGTCTGGTCTTAACTACTGAGAGCAGGAACCACATCTTGACTATTAGTAGTACTTTATACAAAATGACTGCTCAATCATGACTTATTGAATGCAGTAAGACCAAGAATGCAAATTATGCCACTCATTTATGCTGTCATGATTAAGGAGACAAGAAAGCAAAAGAAAAAACCCTCTGGCCCAGCTTTCCCTACTCTCTCCTCTTTTTACAAGATATCATGAAGGAAGCACAAGAGTTTGAGTCTTTGAACTTAGTCTGGAATTTACTTTGAGCAAAGCATTTACACATCCAAGTCTCAGCTTTCTCAGTTGCAGAAGCAGGATGCTACTAATGCCCTCCTTGTTAGGTTTATGTACAGATTAAAAGAGGTGATGAATAGAAAAGGCGCTTCCTTTCTCCCCCCATATGATAGCAATTACCTCATCGCACCACCAAGAAAAGTCACACGTGAGGTATCATAAGATGTTCTTTGATTTAAGTCCTACCAAGAGGCTTAAAAACCAAGAAAAGAAAATAACAGAGTATGGGTTTAATGTCTGAAGCAATTCATAACTAGTAGTATGGGGCATGTTTTTACACTGATATTATAGAAAAACAAATATCAACAAATCCTAAGAAATATCCCTTCTATTACTCATGCCATCCCTATTTTGAAATATGTTTTAGTAGAGCCTGCTCTCTCCTAAAAGCCAAACTGTGGGTCTTTGGGTCCCAGGTGAGGCTCCTGCATGCCTCCGAGGAGGCTACCACCTGTCTCTGCCACATTGTCTTTCTACTTTACTCACGGAAAAAAGTCATCCTGGGCTGGGCACGGTGGCTCACACCTGTAATCCCAGCACTTTAGGATTCCCCTCACTCGAGGCCAGGAGTTCAAGACCAGCCTGGCTAACATGGTGAAACCCTACCTCTACTAAAAAAAAAATACAAAAATTAGCTGGGTGTGGTGGCACACCCCTGTAATCACAGCTACTCGAGAGGCTGAGGCAAGAGAATCGCTTGAACCCAGGAAACAGGTTGCAGTGAGCCGAGATTGCACCATTGCACTCCAACCTGGGTGAAAGTGAGATTCCGTCTCAAAAAAAAAAAAATTTAATTAAAAAAATAAATACATAAAAAAGTCACCGTGGGTCATTTCCTGACACCTTTCCAGCTAATCTCTAAAGAATTGGTCTCATTTTATAATTTCAAAGTAAATAATACTTATTATTTCAAAAGCAAACAGTAATGTTCGATAACGTGGGGGAGCCCTGACAGAGAACTGTCGGGGGCAGTGTGAAGAGAGAGAAGTGCCAGCTGAGTCTCCATGCAGCCCTCTCCTCTCTAACAGGCCCAGCAAGTACCATCTATATTCACAAAAGTGTAGCCTCTTGGCCTCACTGCTCCAACAGAGAGGCCACAGAGGTGTCCCTCACAGCCCTTTGGTGGCTGTTAGCTCAATCCACTGCATTAACGTGAACAAACGCAGGCTGTTGGGTCTAAAAATCAGCTTTTAAAAGCCCCTCTAGTACTAATTTCCACAATAAAACAGAATGGCTCCAGAGAAGCCATTGAGTTCTATCAGGTACATAATACACATTTTAAAAGGTCCCAAACATGTATTTTACACAATAGAAGAAGAGAGCAGGCCGAGGATACAGTCTTTTGAGTAAATAAATAACGAGTTGTATAAAGCCACTAATTGCCCTTTAAGATGGTTTAGTGGCCAGGGATTCCTGAGGACTAATACAGACTTGCTGCCTGTTGTCTGGCAAGGAGGCCACAGCCCAAGGCGCCTCTGGGTGGAATTCAGTTTTAACCCGTTCAGTCAATGTTCACAATTCCCACGAGCCTGCAGGAACACATGGGGTGACTTGATCTGGGGCACAGTTAGAAGAGTTTTGATCTCTTTCAGAAAGAATAATAGCGGTCTAGGCTGCACAACAACATACATGTACTTAATGCCAGCTAACTGGACACCCGTGGCCAATTTGATGTTATGTGTATGTTTCCAAAATTAAAAACAGGAAAAACAGGCGGCGGGGGGGGAAGAGCGAACATCCTGCAGATGCCAGTTTCCCAGGTTCTCCCAGATGCCCCCTTTCTCATAGGCCTGGGGTGGGAATCCCATGTTCTCTTTCCTGGGTTTGAGGTGCTGGAGTTTTAGCCTGGACATCCCTCCTTTCCTTCTCTGCTAATGGAGAAGACTTCCTGCAAGTTACTCAGATCTTCTGTGGGCAGGGGGCCAGCTGGGCACAGCCCCACCCACAGCCCCTCCCCTGCTCCTTAGCCAGGTGTCTGTGACCACGGAAGAGAAAAACTAACCCGCACCACCAGAGTCCCCCACCTGCACCACCGGAGTCCCCCAGCCTCACTGCAGTCTGCGAACACTGAAAAGGGCCAAAGGGAACCAGACTCTCCCTGGAGGCAGTGAAAAGACAACTGGTTCTGGCCGGTGGCTCACGCTTGTAATCCCAGCACTTTGGGAGGCCGAGGCGGGCATATCACCTAAGGTCAGGAGTTTGAGACCAGCCTGGCCAACATAGTAAAACTTCGTCTCTACTAAAAATACAAAAATTAGTCGGGTGTGGTGGTGTGCACCTGCAGGAGGCTGAGGTAGGTGCTTGAACCTGGAAGACGGAGGTTGCAGTGAGCCAAGAGCATGTCACTGCACTACAGCCTGGGCAACAGAGCAAGACTCCATCTCAAAAAAAAAAAAATACTGGTTCTGGCCCATTGTCATCCCACTTTGTGCTCCCTCTCTTCTGAACTTATCCTCAGACTAAGTATATTAAGTTACCAGGGGTAAAATACTGAAATCACTAAGCTATAAATTATTTTTACTTGAGTCTTTGTCACTAGGTCATACTCCTTTTGAATGCCAATGTAGCTGTCCCTTCTAGACCAAGGACAACATAACACTGTGTGTCTAATGCTTAATGGTTCATTTAACTTGTATTTAAATTTATATCCAAAAAAATTTTAAGTATCCAGTACACATGACATCTCATATTTGGAATTAAGAGAGAGAAGACTTAATTAGCATAGTTTTCAGTGTTTGTCACTGCTATCTACCCTACTTCTTGTTTTAAAATATCTATTGCTGAAGTAGAAGTACACCTGTTCCTTCTTGAATGTACTTAGATTAAATTAAGCACTTGCTGTCTGCATGGAATGTGTTGGTTGGTGATTGGTTAATTGGTGGTCGGTTCTGTTAGAATGTTTACACTGATGCCAAGTGAAGGTACACCTGGTAGTCCCCCCTTTTTAATTTTGCATATGTCGTCACCATTCTCATTGAGCCAGATCTGACCTTAAAAGCAATCCAAATGCAACAAATGGTCTATGTGACAGGGAGAAAAAAAGATTCAAAGAAGATGCATTTCAGTGCCGGTATTTGTTTCTGAACACAGGTGCCGCCGTCTTCATCACTCATGCCTGTGCCTGCAGTGGGCGGAGGCCGTGCTGCAGAAGCATCTGTGATGAGTGGGTGGTTTTAAAGCCAATAGATAGACTGAGGTGTTTTGCTTTGTTTTGCTTTGTTTAAAACCAAACTACTTAACTACTTTTCATGGGAGTTAAAGTCATGATATCAAATCTGTTTTGTTTTGTTCTGTTTTTCATCTCCTTTTAGTGAAGAAAACTGGCCAAAGCCCATGGAGTCTGTTCTCTCTGGTTTTAAGAGCCCTTCAGGCCAGCACCCCCTACCCACTCCCGTCCTCTCCATTTCCCCCCTTTTCCCACCCCTGGAACAGTCCCACCCTGACCATTCCGGTCTCCAGCCTGGGACTCCCAGAGCCAGCTGGAGCACGCCACCCTGCAGCTGCTCACTCTGGGCACAGGGCCTGCCCTCGCCTCCGCTCACAGGCTGCCGCCCCGTGACCTGCTCCCAGAGGTAGCCCCGGGCCAGCCTTGGCTGCATTGGGCTGGCTGGCCTTTGATGACTGCATTTTGGAGCCTGATAAGCTCCCCTGTGGCTGTGGAAAGGTTAATGTGCTCCCTGTTCACTGGGGCGGCCTGACCTTCTGACTCCATCCAACTCCCTTTCCTGTGCGGGCTCCCGGCTGTGGCTGGCTGGCCCACTGCCGCGTCATGTCCTCCCGCTGGCCCTCAGAATGCAGCATCAGACCCCAGCCATCTGCATGCCTGTTATTTGGGGACAGCCATTCGATCTGCCAAATTCTGAACAGACTTCCTGTATGTAATTGTCCGTGGCCTTGGTTTTGAATTGTCACACTGCCTTCTACCCCATTGCCCCTCTCATCCCGAGAGGCAGCATTTACTCAGTGTGACAGTGCTCATTAATTTCAGGTCAGTTCCATTAAAATGTTGAAGTGAACCAACTGCTTGTGAAGGGTAAGTCCATGGCCCCTTTTTCCATTTCACAGACAAAGTAAGCCTGCTCGCTGGTCCCAATCCAGCCAATTGGACAGGGCCTCGGTGAAGCCCAGCCCAGGCCAAGAGTCTGAAGCGCTCGCAGCTCCCCACGTGGCCTCCCTGTGGCCCTGTTCACCCTGTTCCCAGCCAGTGAGTCAGGGAGCCACATTAGGCCACAGTTCCTCATCTTACTTTGGAGACAGAAACCCCTATTCAGCCTGGCTAATGCTGGTGCTAAGAAGCCAAGAAAAATAACCATGGACCCAATGCAAGCGCAGCAAATTAAGGTGTAGTCATCTGAGGGACTACGTGAAGGAGGTCCAGGTTCTCTTTGAATCATGGCCCCAGCCACTAAGCTATTTAATGGAATTACAGAAGGACTGTGGTCATGGCCTTCGCTGCTGTTGGAAGATTCCCACCAAGCCAGATGATAACCTGCCCCTCTCTGACAAAGGCATGTGGTCCTGGCAGATGTGGGGGGCGGATGTGACCTCGTAGTCTCTCAGGGTTGCATGCTTGCTGCCCCAGGCCTTGTGCTGGGGGCTTGCTGCCATCATCCCATTTCATCCCCAGACAGCCCAGGGGGCAAATGTCAGTATCCTTGTTTTACACATGGGGAAACTGAAGCCTAGAGAGATGGAGCCACTTGCCCAAGGTTAATGAACACAGTAGAGGGTAGAGCCAGGTTTAGGGGTGGCAGTGTGGCCTTTGGCAGGGAGGACCTGGCAGATGGAGCTAGATGCCTGAGAGATCCCTCTTCCATCAACCTGAGTGCCCTTGAAATAGAACAAAATTGGCCAGGTGTGGTAGCTCACACCTGTAATCCCTGTACTTTGGAAGCCCAAGGTGGGAGGATTGCTTGAGCCTAGGAGTTTGAGACCAGCCTGGGTGCCATGGCAAGACCTCATCTCTGCAGAAACACACACACACACACACACATTAGCATGGTGGCACACACCTGTAGTCTCAGCTACTTGGGAGGCTGAGGTGGAAGCATTGCTTGAGCCCAGGAGGCAGAGGTTACAGTGAGCCATGACTGTGCTACTGCACTCCAGCCTGAGTGACGCAGTGAGACCCTGTGTCATATATATATATGATATGTGTATATGTATGGTATGTATATATGATATATCATATACATAGAGATGTGTATATATCATATACATAGAGATGTATATATATCATATACATAGATATATGTGTATATATCATATACATAGAGGTATGTATATATATCATATATATAGATATGTGTATATATCATATACATGGAGATGTGTATATATCACATACATAGAGATGTGTATATATCATATACATAGATATGATGTATATATATCATATCATATAGAGATATATATCATATACATGATATACAGCAACCATATATATATGTGTGTGTGTGTGTGTGTGTGTATATATATATATATGACAGAATCCAGCTCTGCCTCGAGTCTTGCTCACAGCACAAGTCAGAGCACTGCACGTGGGGCCAGGGGCTGCTCTGTTCTCCTGCCCAGATGGCTGGATTCTGCTGGGGGCTGCTTGCAAGAACACACCTCGTCTAGTTCTGTTCTATCCAAGGAAGTGGATCTGGGGACTTCAGCCATCCTTCTGTGTTCTGCACTTAAAAATAGAAGATGACAAAAAAAACTTGAAAAGTGCAATGGTTGTGTTTAGACATATAATGAAGGAGGGGAGTGCCAAGCCAACATTATTTCCTAAGACATATTTCTTGAAGCTTTTCCCCTTCATTCCAACTGACTGGAGAACTATTACCTATTCACTAACATTTGAAAATGAAGGACAGATTTTGCTCCCTTCTCTACACCAACTTTGTATGCCACGGGTTTTTAAAATGTGAATGCTGCCCATATATTGTTGCTCTGGGCACTGGCCTTCAGTCATCCTAACTCCCTTGCCTCAATGAGGAAGTGAAACTCCAGGGCTGTGGAGACCATGCAGATTCCCTGAATAATCAGAAGGGCTCACCAGTGATTTCCTGGGTCCCCTTCAAGCCTTGGCTCTGCCAAGCCACAGCTTAGCTCTGCCACAGCCTCATGTGACTACAGACAGTCACAGAGGTTTCGTTCTCCCTCACCTGTGCATGCACATTGTCTTGTCTGTTTTCTCTTGCTGTAAAGGGATACCTGAGACTGGGTGATTTAGAAAGAAAAGATGTGGCCTGGCGCAGTGGCTCACGCCTGTAATCCCAGCACTTTGGAAGGCCAAAGCGGGTGAATCACCTGAGGTCAGAAGCCAGCCTGGCCAACATGGTGAAACCCTGTCTCTACAAAAATTAGCTGGGCATGGTGGCACATGCCTGTAATCCCAGCTACTTGGGAGGTTGAGGCAGGAGAATCACTTGAACCCAGGAGGCATAGGAGGCAGTGAGCTGAGATCATGCCACTGCACTCCAGCCTGGGTTACAGAGCAAGACTCCATCTCAAAAAAAAAAAAAAAGAAGAAAAGAGGTTTATTTGGCTCGCAGTTCTGCAGGCTGTACAGGAAATGGGGCACTGACATCAGCTTGGCTTCTGGTGAGGGCTTCTGTGCTGCATCAAAACATGGTAGAGAAGGTCAAAGGAGAAGTGGGCAGGTGCAAAGAGGGGCCAGGCAGTGGGGAACCACTCGCTTTGTAAGAACCCACCCTCATGGACTAATACATTCCGTGAGAGCTAATCCCATCTTGCCAGGATGAGAACTCACTCACTTCTGGGAGGACGGCACCGAGCCTTTCATGAGGGATCCACCACGGGCATGACCCAAACACCTCCCACCAGGCCCAAAACCACACAGTGAGGATCAAAATCCAATGCTGGCTTTGTTGGGGGACAGAAAAACCATATCCAAACTATAGCACACATGCTGGCCCTTCTCCCTGGAGCTGTTTTCCTTTCCCGGTTCCTTTTCTTTCCTCCCCTCCAGCTTACCTGGCCACCTTCTACCCATACGTTAGGCTACAGCTTAAACACCCTATCCCCCAGCAGGCCCTCCCGGCATTGCCATCGTCCATACAGCACCCTCTGCTTGCCTTTTGATGACCCTCATCACTGCTGTGCTGAGACACCTCATTTCCTGCCTTCCACGGACAGCAAACCGCAGCTTGTGCCTGTCACATCTCGGCATGTGTATGGTGCCTGATGCACCCCTGACTATTGACTGACTGACTTTATTTCTCTGAGTCTTTTTTCCCATCTGTCAAGTAAAGAGAGTAATAGTCACCCATCCACCTCTCAGCACTGCTGTCAAGCCTTAGCAGATGATTTTGGGGAAAGAGGCGTGTAAAACAAAAAGCTGATTCCAAATAACCCATGTCTCTAGGTAGTACAGTTGCACTAAAAAAACAAAAAGCAACATGATTTGCCATTAGCCTTGACAAGTGATAAAGGATAAAGTCAAACACTCCGTTACCTCCTTCACCTTCAACTCTTCACCTCCATGTTTAGGGTGTCTGGTGACTTCTTTCAAATGGTGACTGATGTGATAAGGTGTACAATAGTAATGCTGGTAAATATTCTCATAGACAAGGAATTACTGAAGTTACCATTACAATCAAAATCATTTTAATTATGTGAGACTTCAACTAATTTAAAATCCTGTTTCCACAGGAGCCTCCTTGAGCTTCTAAAACTGTCTCTACTTTGCTTACCTGGAGATAGTCTGGGAAATTTTCTTCTACCTTTCGGTGAGCAACTAGAGGAATTCAAGTAGACAGGCAGCTGGGTAGATGATAGGCAGGAGCTGGGCCCCTAAGAAGGCTATTCTGCTCTCCAACGAAGCCTGGCGCTCTGGTCTTCCAAACCCCAGCCCCAGGGAGCTCAGAAGGCCCCAGTGGCACCACTCCCCATGCGATGCCCTGGACGGACCATAGCTGCCGTCACCCCAGCTTGCGCCCGTGCCCCTGTATAATTACAGGTCGTGCCTCCTTCACTCTTAGAAGTGTCCTGGTTTAAACCACAATGAGATATCGTAGTTTCTCAAACTGAAACTCAGTACCCCTTATCACACCCATTAGGGTGGCTACTTAAAATAAGAATTAAGAAGTGTTGAGGCCAGGCACGGTGGCTCACTTCTGTAATCCCAGCACTTTGGGAGGCCGAAGCAGGCAGATCACCTGAGGCCAGGAGTTCAAGACCAGCCAGGCCAACACGGTGAAACCTCTTCTCTACAAAAATACAAAAATTAGCCTGGCATGATGGTGGGTGCCTGTAATCCCAGCTACTCGGGAGGCTAAGGCAGGAGAATTGCTTGAACCCGGGCGGTGGAGGCTGCAGTGAGCTGAGATCATGCCATTGCACTCCAGCCTGGGTGACAGAGCGAGACTCTGTCTTTAAAAAAAAAAAAAAAAAAAAAAAAAAAGTGTTGGCAAGGTTGTGGGTAAATTGAAACCCTTATGCGTTTTTTATGGGAGCTAAAATGGTGCAGACACCGTGGAAAACAGTATGGCAGTTCCTCAAAAGATTAAAAATAAAATTACCACATCATCGAGCAATTCCACTTTTGGGTATTACCCAAAAGAATTGAAAGCAGAGACTTGAACAGATGTCTGGACACCCTGTCCACAGCAGCATTATTCACAATAGCCGAAAGGTAGAAGCAATCTCAGTGTCCATCAGCAGATGACCGGATAAACAAAACTGGCATATCCATACACTGGAATATCATTCAGCATTACAAAAAAAGGAGATTCTAACACAATGCTGCAACACAGATGAATCTTGAGGACATTGTGCTAAATGATAGAAGACGGCCACAAAAGGACAGATATTGTACGATTCCACTTATATGCAGTATCTGGAGTAGCCCAGTTCATAGAGACAAGAGGTAGAATAGTTGTTGCGAGAGCTTGGGGTGATGGAAGATGGGAGTTGCCGTTTAAGGGGTATTGAGTTTCAGTTTGGGAAAATGAAAAGGGTTCTGGAGATGGGTGTTGGTGATGGTTGTACAGCAGTGTGAATGTACTTTAACACTACTGAACTGAACACTTAAAAATAGTTAAAATGGTTATTTTTATATTGTATGTATTTTACTATAAGTAACCTCTTGATAGGCAGATGGGGATAAATTTAAAGGACATTGTCTGGATTGGGTGTCATGACAGGTGGCAGTTCACACAAGAATCAGGCCACCTATGGAGAGAAGTCCAGCTTAACCCTTTCATTGACCTGGGGCTGGGGTTCTTTGGGAAAGAAGAGCACATGCATTTCTGGAGAGCTAGTCCTGAGACTTTGGCGGCCGAGGGAAAGGATGACACATCTAGGCATTCCCAGGAGCCAGGCCCTCCCTGAACCCCCCTCCATGTTCTGCTCTGCCTGCCTCCCTGCAGCAACTCACAGTGCTTCCCTGTCTTCAGCCTTAGCTGGTAGCTGCTTCCTTCTGAAATGCCCTCCTCTGTCTCAGCTCCACTGACCCTATGGAAACCCCGTGTTCTCTACCACGTCACTTCCTCCACAAGGTGAGCCCAGAACACGCCTGGTGATATGGTTTGGCTCTGTGTCACCACCCAAATCTCATCTCAAATTGTCATCTGCACATGTCAAGAGAGAGACCTGGTGGGAGGTGATTGGATTATGGGAGTGGTTTCTCCCATGCTGTTCTTGTGAGTGAGTTCTCACTCGAGGTGATGGTTTTAAAAGTATGGCACTTTCTCTTTGCTCACTCTCTCCTGCCACCATGTAAGACATGCCTTGCTTCCCCTTCACCTTCCACCATGATTTTAAGTGTCCTGAGGCCTCCCCAGCCATGTGAAACTGTGAGTCAATTAAATCTGTTTCTTTATAAATTACTTATTCTCAGGTAGTTTCTTTATAGCAGTGTGAAAATGAACTCATACACCTGGCGTCTCTCTTTCCACCAAGGCAGGGGCCACTTTGCTGTACCCCAACCGTGTGAAAGCACCCCTGCGGATTCTCCCTGGGACTGCAGTCCTTCCCACTCTGGCCTAATCTCTATTTTTGTTGTAAATTTATTGAGGAAGCAGTAAAGACTGTATCCTAGTTATGTCTTTAATGCTGAGTCAGGTGTTCAGTAGCTATTGTAGACTGATGTTTTTTAACACCACTGCCATCACTGTGGTTAGTATTTAACATTTCCGTGTTAACCTCCCCCTTTGCAAGCTTCATGCAGCGCATCCCCGTGATGCTTCCAGTGTTATCTTTACCTCTGGCCATGAGCTTTCCGATGAAGAGCATCTCCTGGAAGTCTTGATGCTAAAACCTTGGAAAAGGCAAAGCTCCTAAAAGAAATGTGGGTCTTCCTGAGCTCACCCTTCCATGATGTTAGTGTTTCTGAGGTGTGGGGACACTTGCCCCCATAGGCAGCCCTCAGAAGGGGGTCTATAGTGAAACATGGTACTTGTCACCAGCTTATCTATCTCAGCACCTGTTATGAACTAAATGTTCACGTTCCCTTAAAATTCACACAATGAATCCCTAATCCACAATGTGATAGTATTAGGAGGTGGTGCCTTTGGTGGGGGTGATTAGATTTCGGTGAGGTCATAAGGGTAGGATCCCATCATGGGATTAGAGCCCTTATAAGAAGAATAAGAGGGACCAGCCCACTCACAAAAGAGAGGTCATGTGAGCACATGGCAAGAAGATGGCCATCTGTACACTGGGACGAGGAGCCTCCCCATGAGACCAAATCCACTGGCACCTTGATCTTGGATTTGCAGATTTCAGAATTGTGAGAAATAAATGTCTGTTGTTTAAACCTCCCAGTCTATGGTATTTTGTTATAGCCAGCCCGAACTAACCGAGACACCATCCTACCTGCCTGTTCTAACAAAGGGAAGCTGCACTCAGCATAGTCGGAGGGTCTACGTAATTGGGTCTACAGAGGAATTGCATCATCTCTGATTGCTTTGAGCAGTGTTTTGTAGTTCTCATTGTAGAGGTCCTTCACCTCCCTGGTTAGCTGTACTCCTAGGTATTTTGTTATTCTTGTGACAATTGTGAATGAGATTGTATTCCTGATGTGGCTCTCGGCTCAGCTATTGTTGGTATATAGGAATGCTAGTGATTTTTGTATGTCGAGTTTGTATCCTGAGACTTCACTGACAAAAGTCACTCAGGGCCAAGCCTTAACTGAAATGGCTGATTAACCTAGCGAGAGCAGTACTGGGTCAAAACTGATCAAAAGTCAGTCATATTCAACAAAGTACTGGAAGTTCTGGCCAGAGCAGTCAGGCAAGAGAAATAAAGGGGCCGGGTGCAGTGGCTCACACTTGTAATCCCAGCACTTTGGGAGGCCGAGGTGGGTGGATCACTTGAGGTCAAGAGTTTGAGACCAGCCTGGCCAACATGGTGAAACCCCATCTCTACTAAAAATACAAAAATTAGGCTGGGGATGGTAGCTCACACCTGTAGTCCCAGCACTTTGGGAGGCTGAGGCAGGTAGATCACCTGAGGTCAGGAGTTTGAGACCAGCCTGGCCAACATGGTGAAACCTCGTCTCTACTAAAAATAACAAAAATTAACTGGGCATGGTAGCACGTGCATGTAATCCCAGCTAGTCGGGAGGCTGAGGCAGGAGGATCGCTTGAACACGGGAGGCAGAGGTTGCAGCGAGCCAAGATTGTGCCATTGCACTCCAGCCTAGGCGACAGAACAAGACTCTGTCTCAAAAAAAAGAAAAAAAAATTAGTCAGGCATGGTGGCATGCGCCTGTAATCCCAGCTACTCAGGAGGCTGAGGCAAGAGAATCTCTGGAACCCAGGAGGCGGCAGTTGCAGTGAGCCAAGATCACGCCATTGCACTCCAGCATAGGTGACAGAGTGAGACTCTATCTCAAGAAAAAAGAAAGAAAGAAAGGGTATTCAAATAGGAAGAGAGGAAGTCAAATTATCTTTCTTTGTAGATGACATGATCCTGTATCTAGAAAACCCCCATTGTCTCAGTTCAAAAGCTTCTTAAGCTGATAAGCAACTTCAGCAAAGTCTCAGGATACAAAATCAATGTGCAAAAATCACTAGCATTCCTGTGCACCAACAATAGGCAAGCAGAGAGCCAAATCATGAACTCCCATTCACAATTGTCACAAAAAGAATAAAATGCCTAGGAATACAGCTAACAAGGGAAGTGAAGGACCTCTTCAAAGAGAACTACAAACCACTGCCCATGGAAATCAGAGAGGACACAAATGAAAAAACATTTTATGCTCTTGGATAGGAAGAATCAATGTCATGAAAATGGCCATACTGCCTAAAGTAAATTACAGATTCAGTGTTATTCCCATTAAACTACCATTGACATTCTTCACAGAATTAGAAATAAACTATTTTAAAGTTCATATGAAACCAAAAAAGAGCTCTAGTAGCCAAGGCAATTCTAAGCAAAAAGAACAAAAAGCTGGAGTCATCGTACTACCCAACTTCAAACTATACTACAGTGCTATGGTAACCAAAACAGCATGGTACTGGTACAAAAACAGACACGTAGACCAATAGAACAGAATAGAGAGCCCAGAAAAAAGGCCACACACCTATAACCATCTGATCTTTGACAAAAGAAGCAATGGGGAAAGGATTCCCTATTTAATAAATAATGCTGGGAAAACTGGGTAGCCATATGCAGAAGATTGAAATTGGACCCCTTCCTTATACCATATACAAAAATCAACTCGAGATAGATTAAAGACTTAAGTATAAAACGCCAAAACTATAAAAACCCTGGAAGACAACCTAGGCAATATTCTGGTCATATGAATGGGCAAAGATTTCATGACAAAGATGCCAAAAGCAATTGCAATAAAAGCAAAAATTGACAAATGGGATCCAATTCAACTAAAGAGCTTCTGCACAGCAAAAGAAAACATCAACAGAGTAAACAGACAGCCTTCATAATGGGAGAACATTTTTGCAAACTATGCATCTGACAAAGCTCTAATATCCAGCATTTCTAAGGAACTTAAAGAAATTTACAAGAAAAAAAACAACCCTATTAAAAAGTAGGCAAAGGACGTGATCCGACACTTTTCAAAAGAAGACATACATGCAGCCAACAAGCATATGAAAAAAAGCTCAACATCACTGATCATTAGAGAAATGCAAATCAAAACCACACTGAGATACCATCTCACACCAATAAGAATGGCTATTATTTAAAAGTCCAAAAAAATAACAGATGTTAGCGAGGTTGTGGAGAAAAAGGAAGGTTATACACTGTTGGTGGGAGTGTAAATTTTATTTCAGCCATTGTGGAAGACACTGGTGATTCCTCGAAGACCTAAAAACAGAACTGTTCAACCCAGCAATTCCATTACTGGATATATACCCAAAGGAATATAAATCATATTATAAGACACATGTATGCATATATTCATTGCAGCACTATTCACAATAGCAGAGACATGGAATCAACCTAAATGCCCATCAGTGGTGGACTGGATAAAGAAAATATGGTACATATACACCATGGAATACCATGCTACTATGCGGCCATAAAAAAGAACAAATCATGTTCCTTGCAGGAATATGGATGTAGCAGGAATCCATTATCCTTAGCAAACGAACACAGGAAAGGAAACCAACTACCGTATGTTCTCACTTACAAGTGAAAACTAAATGATGAAAACACATGGACACATAGAGGAGAACAACAGACACTGGGGCCTGTCAGATGATGGAGGGTGGGAGGAGGGAGATAATCAGAAACAATAACTAATGGGTAATAGGCTTAACACCTGGGTGACAAAATAATCTGCACATCAAACCCGGTGACATAAGTTTACCTATATAACAAACCTGCACATGTACCCCTGAACTTAAAGGTGAAAGAAAGGAAAGGAAAGGAGAGGAGAAGAGAGGGGAGGGGAGGGCAGGGCAGGGAGAAGGGAGGGAGGGAGGGAGGAAGGGAGGGAGGGAGGAAGGAAGGAAGGGAGGGAGGAAGGGAGGGAGGGAGGGAGGAAGGGAGGGAGGAAAGAGAGGAAGGAAGGAAGGGAGGAAAGAGAGGAAGGAAGGAAGGGAGGAAAGAGAGATGAGGGAAGGAAGGAAGGAAGGAAGGCAGGGAGGGAGGGAGGGAGGAAGGCTTTCTAAAGGAATTTTCTACCTTTTATGTAGTATAAAAATAAAACTGGCAACAACAAACATGAGCTTGGGAAATGGACTCTAGGTTTGCAGATACTGTGTTCTTTCAGTAAAACACCACAAAGAGAGCTTGTCTTTATTAAATTCCAACATTTCTACCAAGCTGGTTCTGTTGAATAAAATAACATCTTCTAATGTTCTAGTGTCCAAAAGCAGCAGCTTCAGATGGGTGGCACTCCGGCTAGCTCGGATGAACTGAAGACCCTTCAGTAACTGCGTTCTCTATACCTGAACTGGAACGCAACTGGGACATTTCTTTTTATAGAGATTCTAATCTTTTCATGTGGCCACTTGAGAATTTTAAATTAGCTGGAAGGTGTTTCAGTCACCAAGATGTAAACAGGTTTTATTTCACTGGAAAAGTGGTTACATAAAGCTTGCCTTTCATCCCCTTCAACTAATTCAAAAGCTCTAAAGAGAAATATTTTAACCCTGAATTTTGCAACTTTGAAATAGGCTCATATGATATTTTATCAGTGTTTTACTTTTATCTTCTGACTGTTCTTCCATTACAACTGTTGTATTACATTGCTTTTTAAATAGCTTTGGCAACCTGAAATATGAATTCCCAGGCCCTCAAACTTTCCTTCTGTGATTAATTATAATTAATCCGCTCGCTTGTCATTTCATCTAGTATCCTGTCATACAACCCAGAAGACACTTTGCAAAATTTCAAGCAGGAAATCTCCTGCACATGGTTTAATGTTGATGCTGTTTTCAGGTGTCATTTATCTTCCTTAAGTAATCCATACATAACCCCTCCAAGAAAGCCCTCTCTGTGCTCAGCACCAGACATGCTCAGCACCACACATCTTTACATTGGATGGATAAGAAAGATTGCAAACCTAAGGTTGCCAGATTTAGCAAATAAAAATTCGGGAACAATGAATAATTCTGTAGTCTGAATGTGTCCCTAATATTGCATATTTTTCATTGTTTGTCTGAAATTCAAATTTCACGGGGTGCCCTGTATTTTGCCTGGCAACCCTACACAAACGATATTTTGATTGAAAGACCATTAAGAAAAAAGTATTCTCTAAAAGTATTTGATCTTTCTTGGAAATTGCATAAGAAAATGTCAGGATCTTGAAAGACCATCTATATACATACAGTGGATGCAACTTCAGTCAAAATTCTATCTCGCCCTTCAAGAAAGCTTCCTTGAAAATGAATTTCCTCTCTTTCCAAACAGTAGAATAAGCATCTCACTTCCAGCAGGAGCTGTGCACAACCGTTCCTCCAGATTTTCCACGAGAGACTGTATCTTGTGTGTGTCGAGTGTGTGTGGTGCTTGCTGCAAGCGCTGGACCTGTTTGGAAATCAGTAGGGTGGAGCCGTGTGCAGGTCAGAGGCATCCGGCGGAGCTCCCACTTGCTGCCCTCCCGCCTTCGTCTCCGGAGGGCAGGCACGAGACTGCCACTTTCTCTGAAGCATGGCTGGCAGCCTCAGCACCCGGCTGGCCTTTGGGTGCTATTTCTAATTTGTACTTTTGCTGAGTTACTTGTGCCAAGGACTGTCTGCTTTGATAAAGTGGAAGCTTTTTCTTGCTGCCACTAAGGAGAATTCCTGACCTATGTCCACGTCTGTGACGAGGCTAAGGAGATTTTTCTATTGCCCTCTAATAACAGGAGGCAACGGGCCAGGGCCTCACCTCCTTGCAAGTGGCATTGGACTGCCAGACTCTCATTAATAGGGCTGCGTGTGGGTGACACTTTCCTTCAAGCTCTGTTTTTAAGCACCATTACTCCCTTGGATATCACATCCTATTAATTATTCATTGACTGACTTTTTTCCAACAGTAGCTAATGAGGTGAGTTACACAATGGCAATGGTAGTAAATATTATAATATAAAAGCAATTACTGAAGTGGTAGTTTTAATTCAAAATTATTTTAATTACATGGGACTCCAGCTTATTTAAAATTCTATCTCCATAGAGCTTTCTGTAAGCTTCCCAAACTGTCACCTCCTTGGTTACCTGGAGATAGTCTGGGAAATTTTCTTCCACCTTTCTACTAGCAAGCACCTAGGGGAATTCAAGCAGATAGGTAGCTGGGTAGATGATTGGCAGGAACTGAACGCCTTCAGAAGGCAACAATCCCCAGAATCTTGGAGGTAGCTGTGGCTTGGGCATTTTCTTTTAGAGGAAGACAAAGGTAGAAGAAGCAACCTGGTGGCTCCAGGCAGGAGCAGTGAACTGTACAGCCTCCCAGGGCCCTGTACGCAGATGGCCTCTTACTTAAATGCTGTGTGGTTGGCATCTTGAAATCCTTAATAACTTTATCTTTGAATTCGTGTTTTTTAAGTGAAGTCCAATGGGACGATGGAGCATCTGCCTGGGCTCACAGCCTTGGCTCCCATGGGTCCCTCTCTGCTGCCAGCTGCAGCCTGCTGCCCTGGCCCCACCTGGCCTTGCCTGCTCCACCCTACACAGTAACTCCTGCTATCCAGCACCCCAGGAGGGTATGGGCGCATGCCAGGTCAGGACAGGGCTCACAGGCCCAAACATGGCACCCGCGTTTTGCCCCAAGCTGACAGCACAAGAGCACATGCAGTGGGTGGCTGGGCAGGGGGACGAGCCTCTCCCTGACCCTAACCCAGAGGCCTCATGTGTCCCAGTTCAAAGGTTGCAGTCCCCATGGGGATTGTCTTCTCTCCCATGTCAGTTGGGTCCATGAGACACAGAGATACCTGGCTCGACCTCACTCACCCCAGCCAGGGCATCACACACCCATCCTGGGCTGGCAAAGGTGGGGAGCTCCTTGCAAGTGCTAAATTGCAGGGCGAGCCTCCAGATACCTGTGGGATCCTGCACTCACCGCATGAGTATTCCAGTGCCCAGAAAGCATGACATTAAGTAGCAAATTAAAATGCCTTGACCAACTGAGAGACCATAGAAGAAAGGAGGAACCTTTGTATTTTGAGTGCCTAGGATGGCACTTTTATCTTGCTCTTTGAACAAGGGGCTCTCATTTGCATTTTGCACTGCAAATGATGTGGCAGGTCCTGGCTCCAGGAATGGGGAAGCTGATCATTGCCCTTATTTGGCATTAGGAAAGGCCTATCTTGTAAGTTTAAAAAAAAAAAAAAGAAAGGAACCAGAGATCAACAAAAAAAATTGGAGGTCCCAGATGCATTTTGCTCCTTGGAGTTAACTGAGGCACGTGCTACCAGGCGTGCTCTGAAGTCTGACTAAATACCTTCCTCCTGTCCTCTCTCCCTTCGACCACCAAAAGTCTCCTGGGAACTCTCTCACTCATCTTTTCTGCAGTGGTAAAAAGCAAGGCTACCTTTGTTCGAAGCAGAGTCATTCTGATCAAAGACATGAACCAGAGCTTCCACCGGGAGCTCCCTGTCGGCAAGGACTATCTCCAGTACATGTCTGAGTCGTCCTGCCTGTGCCCATGCCCAGCCAGGGCCTGACTCTGCATCCACTGACCCCGTGGTCTGAGTTCAATGACAGAACGGGCTGCAGCCCAGCAGGCCTGCCTTGTCCTCCAGCACTGATGCACAGGTCATTCAGACCCTGCTGGGAGGACTCCATCCAATCAGGCTGGGCTGGGCTGAGAGTTTTATTGGCCTGTTCTGTGATGTGGTGATTCTTTTCCTTTTAGTGGGCAGCTCATTTCTGGGAGCGAGATTGCTCACATTCTCTGTGATGGTGGAGCTGGGAGTCGCAGAACTCAGACTTATTGGCACCATACTCAGGAATAATAAAGCAAATAAAATTATATTGACCACATTCTAGTTTATTTCATTCCCCCTTCTTTTTCTTACCACCCCCTCTCTGCCTTCTCTCTCTTTGCTCAGCCTGCCCATAAAACAACCTTTCTATTTTCAGCAAACCTTAAAGAAACAAAGGCCTGGCTTTGACATTCCTTCCCTTGAATAAAATGTGTTCGTGGTAATTTGCCTCTCATGGGTTGGGCTCATTCTCAGCGTCTGCACGTGGGAGCCATTTTCGATCAGGACCACCTCCCTGAGAGTCCTCCGGGGGCACAGCCTCTGCAGTGCATTCAGAATGAGTTGCCATGATTGGAGGAGAACGCACCACCCTCAACTCATTTTCCCTCCACTCCAGCAGTGACTGTACCAAAGTGGGGTGGAGACCCCTGGTCCTGTATTGTTCTCAGCACGTCCTAGTTGGTGTAGTCTTATTTAAATTACATAGATTTGCTCATAGAATTTCAGCTTCACACCCTATAGGAAACCAGGCAATCCCAGTCTGTTTTTTCAGCTCTCTTCCTTATCACCCACATATCTAAATAGAAGGGCTGCCTGGTGCTGGATGCTATAAAATTGAAGGAAGGATAAATGGTTCCTCCCTGTGGCCTGCATCTATTTCAGCTTCCCCTACACAACCCGCCCTGCAAATCCCAGCCTCCTGTTATTCCACCCGCTTTGCCTGGAGCTTGCCCCCTTCTCTCTTTTCCTAGCAAATCCTACTCAGTGTTTCAGGCCCCACTTCCTCCAAGAATTCCTGCCTGGAAACTCTACTCCTTGTTCTTCCCCCTGGCCTCTCAAATCTTAGAACTAAGAATTAGGACTAGGAATTGTATGGCCGCATTGAGCACTTGACATACACTGTTTTCTCTTGAACATTATTCTAGGTCCTCCAACTATAAGGACATGACTAACCTTGTGCCTTCTGCCCCCACCACACTCAGAACAGTACCAGGCACATATGGTTGCAGAGCAACAGTGACAGGCAAGGAGCACTGACCATTCTTCATGGCAGAAAAATCCTCACCCACCTAAACCTGAAATCCAAAATGCTCTGGGTGGACGTGGTCGCAGGCAGATCCCTCGAAGCCAGTTTATACACAGCAAGATAAGAAATCTCTACCCACAGCACAACATAGCAGACTTAGTTATGATGAGAATTACCTAGACTCCTAGAGGTAGCAAAGCCAGGAATTTGGCACATGCTCAGCTGTTACGCAGCAATGCTGTGTGCAAATTTAGGGAGGAAACCCCAGGCAGCTTGTTATAGTCAACTGAAGATTAGCAGGAGTGAATCAGCTGTGACTCTGGCTCCAGGGTTCTCTGGTCTTTTCTTGGCCTTGCCATTGCTCATCAGCCTAAATGGGAGGAACAGAAATAATTAAAATAGAAATTAACACAGCTTCTAGTTGGAAATTCAGGTTAGGCATCTCTAGGGATAGTAATTTAAAAAACGGTGTGTTAATCTATTTGCATTGCTGTAAAGGAATACCTGAGGCCGGGTAATTTATAAAGAAAAGAGATTTATTTGGCTCATGGTTCTGCAGGCAGTACTGGAAGCATGGCACCAGCATCTGTGTCTGGTGAGGCCTCAGAAAGCTTTCACTCATGGTGGAAGGCGAAGGGGAAGCAGGTGTGTCACATGACAAGAAGAGGGAGAAGAGGAGGAGGTACCAGGCTCCTATAAACAGCCAGCTCTTGCATAAACTAATAAAGTGAGAACTCACTCATTACCTGGGGGAGGGCACCAAGCCATTCATGAGCAGTCCTCCCCCATGACCCGAACACCTCCCACTAGGCCCACCTCCAACAATGCAGATCAGATTTCACCATGTGATTTGGACAGGACAAATATCCAAAGTTTCAGAGGGTCTTTGGGGTTTTTTGTTTTTGGAGACAGGTCCTCACTGTGTCACTCAGGCTGGAATGCAGTAGTACAATCATAGCTCAGTGAAACCTCTAACTCCTTTGGCTCAAGTGATCCTGCCACCTCAGCCTCCGAGTAGTTAGGACTACAGGTGTGCACCACCATCCCTGGCAAATTTTTTTGGTTTTGCAGAAACAGGGGTCTCACTATGTTGCCCATTCTGATCTCGAACTCCTGGCCTCAAGTGATCCTCCCACCCTGGCCTCCCAAAGTGCTGGGAATACAGGTGTGAGTCACCACACCTGGCCTGCTTTTTCTTTTTAATTAAGTATACATTTATCGAAGGGTATTAGAAGTGACAGGGACCGCAGAAATCATCTAGTCCAAGCCCATCTGTTCATAGATGGAGAGACTGAGACCCACAGTGGGGTTATCAGCACAGCTGTGACTAGAGCCCTGGTGTGCAGGTTCCTAGGCCCAATGCCTCTCTCCCAGAGTCTCAGTTGGGATGACCCACCAAGCCAGCCCTGTGGTCTGGAGCAGATGTCTAGCTAATCTGGTTTGTCTGGAATACCCAGGATCTCATTACTGGAGCAGGCCTTCTGCATGAGGGAGACACCATTGATTGCCTGCTCAGCAGTTATCCATCAGTTCCTCACAGAGAACCCGTTTGGGTCACTCTACTCTGAGTGGCCAGTGTCTTCAGGGGAGGTTGGTCGTCCTCCATCGTAAGGGGTGACTGTTAATTGGCCTAAGCTAGTGTTTGTTGCCTTACTACCCTTGCTGTGGAACTGGTTTAGTCATGGGCATGTGGTGTCATTCAAGCCAGTGAGGGGTGATCTACTTAGTAAGGGACACAGGGCAGTAATATCCCTTTCTCTGGACACTGTCATCTGTATGTGAGAACCGCAGCAGCCGTCAGAGGAGTGAGGCGAATCCACCTAAAGACAAGCCAAGGGTGGCAGTGAGGAAAGACAGACAGAGCCCAAGTCCTTGGTGAGGCCCCTGAGCCTCAGAATTACCCAATCCCAGGCACGCCCCTCGTTAGGGGCTTCTGATGGCGAGACGTGCATGTTCTTACTGTGTTTTCCCTCATTTTAATTGTGGTCCCTGTTCCCTGTCACCAGACACAGTCTATCAGCTGTGCTCTGTGATGCAGCCTTTGAAAAGGATGAACAGCACTCCCTGCAGAAACACCTGAGTAGTATTTTACACATTTGCCCTGAGAGTCCTCACCCAAGTAACAAACCCAGCTTGGTTTATGACAGCTAACAAGATCACAGCTTGAGCTGATACGGCCACAAGCCTGTGTCTCAGATGCTGTAATTTGGTTTCCATAAAAATCTTTTTCGCTCATCATCCTTAAGTCTTGTATTCCTTGGTGAGATGCAAATTAAACACCACATGCTGCTGACATTCAGAGCTCACTTTATTTGCTTTAAACACAGGAGAGAAACGGAATTGGTTTGTTCAGACAGAAATTGGGTTAGAAAGAGGGTTTTCAGGAGCCAAACATGATTCCAGACTAAGATCTGGGCACTGCCATCACTCTGGGTCCTTCCAGTCTCTCTTGGGAGCTTCCTTTGACCTTGTTCAAAATCAGAGCTGTCTGGGCCGGGCATGGTGGCTCACACGCGTGATCCGAGCATTTTGGGAGGCCAAGCTGGGAGGACTGTTTGAGGCCAGAAGTTCTAGACAACCCTGGCCAACATAGCAAGCGCCTGTCTCTGAATGAATGAATGAATGAATGAGTGAGTGAATGAATGAATGAATGAATAAATAAATCGATCAGAGCTATCTGTAGCTTTGCACTGAAGCAGCCAGGTTTATGGAAACAAAAGAGGAGACTTCTGAAAGGTTGTGTTGGAAAACTCACTTGCTGTGCAATCTTGTACATGCCACTTCCCTTTTCTGGGGAGTCAGACTAGCTGATCTCTTCAGTTCCTTCCTGAGAAAACATTTATAATTCTGCAAAATGACCAGATGGGTAATGTGAGTTAATAATGCAGGTAACCTGGAAGAATTCTTACTGGTTAGGCTACCATGTTGGAAGAAGCATTACAGTTACTTAAAATTAAAGAATAATATTAACTGTTACTTGAGCACTTGCTATGTGCTAGGCACTATGTTAAGAATGTTATGAGGCTGGGTGCGGTGGCTCACACCTGTGATCCCAGCACTTTGGGAGACCAAGGCAGGCAGATCACCTAAGGTCAGGAGTTTGAGACCAGCCTGGCCAACATGGCAAAACTCCATCTCTACTAAAAATACAAAAATTAGCTGGATATGATGGCAGGTGCCTGTAATCCCAGCTACTCAGGAAGCTGAGGCAGGAGAATTGTTTGAAGCCAGGAGGCGGAGTTTGCAGTGAGCCAAGATAGCACCACTGCACTCCAGCCTGGGTGACAGAGCAAGACTCTGTCTCAAAAAAAATAAAAAAAGAATGTTATGAGCATTTTCTCATCTAACCCACCTAGCAACACTATGAGGTTGTCACTTTTGTTACCCTTTTAATGTCAATGAGGTAGCCAAGGCTCAGAGAGGGTAAGTAACTTCCCAAAGGTCATATAGCCAGCGAGCAGTCAGTAAAACGTCCACCTGGGTCTGTCTGACTCTGCACCATCCTGCCTCACAGGGCAAAATGACCTAATGTGTCCAACTGGGGCCAGAAGGCTGGTAATTTATCCCCACTGGTTGGGGAAGTTTCACTCCTGAGAGAACATAGGGTAGTATTAGGAGCCTGAGATCTGGGCTTCAGCCTCTCTCCTCCACTAACCTGATGTGCAGCCTAGAGTGAGTCACTGGACCCCTCTGCTCTGCCTTCTGTAGACATAACTGTAGCTGACTTTTCTACTCCTTTGGTTTGTTGTGAGGCTCAGAGGTGGGACTTGAAAAGAAAATCCCTTGAAAACAGTTAAAAGAATCCTATACGTTTAAACATCTGTTACTATTAAGCGGAGTCAAGTAAGGACAAGTGACAAAAGAAAAATATAGGTTACCTGAACTACTGCAAAATTAGAAATGTTTGTGTTGTAGCAAATGATACCATCAAGGAAGTAAAAACAGAAACCACAGACAGAGAGAAAGTACTTTCACAATGTATATCAGATAAACAACGTGTATCCAGAATATATAAAAAATTACTATAACCCAATTATAAGTTTTTAAAAGGGCCAAAGGATTTGAATACACATTCTCCAAAGAAACTATGCAAATGGCTAACAAGCACATGAAAAGACACTCAACATCATTTTCTTCTGGGGAAATCAAAATCAAAACCACAGTGAGACACCACTTCACACCCACTATGATGGGCAGAATCAAAAAGATGGACAGTAACAGTTGCCGGCAAGCATGTGGAGAAGTTAGAACTCCATGCACTCCTGGTGGGAATGCAAAGTGGTACAACTGCTTTGGAAAATAGTCTTGCAGTTCTCAAAAGATTAAACTTGGAGTTAGCAAAGGACCCAGCAATTCCTCTTTTATGTATATATCCAAGAGAAATGAAAACATACGTTCACACGAAACTTAGATATGAATGCACATACTGGCATTATCCATAGTAGCCCAAAATGGAAACAATCCAACGTCCATCAGCTAATGAAAGGATAAACAAAATGTGGTATATTCATGCAATGGAATATTATTCAACCAGGAAAAGCAGCGAAGGGCTGATATATGCTACAGTATAGATGACCCTTGAAAACATTACGCTAAGTGAAAGAAGCAGTCACAAAAGACCACATACTTACATCATTCCGTGTCTATGAAATGTCTAGAATAGGCAAATTTATAGCTGCAAGAAGGAGATTAGTGCTTGCTTAGGGCTGGGGGCAAGGGGAGCTTGGAGTGGGAGAAATGGGAATTGACTGCTGATGGGTACACAGTTTTTTTTTGTTTGTTTGTTTGTTTTGAGACAGAGTCTCACTCTGTTGCCCAGGCTAGAGTGCAGTGGCATGATCTCGGCTCACTGCAACCTCCACCTCCCAGGTTCAAGCGATTCTCCTGTCTCAGCCTCCCGAGTAGCTGGGACTACAGGTGTGCACCACCACACCCGGCTAATTTTTTTATATTTTTAATAGAGATGGGGTTTCACCATATTGGTCAGGCTGGTCTCAAACTCCTGATCTCAGGTGATCCACCTGCCTCAGCCTCCCAAAGTGCTGTTTTCTTTTAAGGAGGATAAATGAGGATAAAAAATGTTTTAAAATTAGATCATGGTGATAGTTGTATAATCCTATGAAGATTATAAAATACATTGAATTATATACTTTAAATGGGTGGTATGTAAATTTTATCTTAATAAAGCTGTTTTGTTTTTTTTTTAAAGTCAAAGAGCTCTGGTACAGTGTTACTGCCATATGGATTATGGAGTTTCCATGAGGATAGCAGTTTGAGGCCGCACTACCCAAAAGGCCTCCTCGAACTGAAAATATATATGAATAAATGGAAGGACTATTATAAATAAGTACATGGGTGGCAGGATCTCTAATGGGTTATGTTGCCTTAAAACGCTCCCATTGCTTGGGGTAAAAGAGGTGTTCCTCACAGTAGAGCCTCTCTCTTCCAGGTTTGAGGTAGAAAGCAGATGGGTTTACAGAGGTGCCCTCAACATGATTTCACCTCTATAAGCAGTCCCTGAGGACAGGGCTAGAAAGAAGCTCAGAGTATCAGGCAATTCTTGTAGCCCAGAATCTCCCAGCATTTCCCCATAGACCTGGTGCCTGAAAAGCCATCGAGTGGGAGCTTCCCTGCCCGTATCCAGCAGCTGCAGTGGCAGGGAGAGCACACAGAGGAAGTCGGAAGCAAATGGAAGCTGTGTCCTGCAAGCAGGTCAGATGAAACACTGCTGAGGTTATTCGCTTATCTGGGGCAGCCTGCTCACTCTTGGCAGCTGGAGGGCAATGGCCCCCAACCCCTGGCATGGCCATCCCACCCGCCAGCCAGCCAGCTCAGCCTCCAAAGAGGCAGCGCCTCCCATCCCATGTACCCTGGCTCCCACACACCCACCAGATGGCTGTCACTCCATCCACGCTTTCAGCTCCCTCTGCCAGGGAACGAGTTGTCCAAGTGGATGTTCTCAGCTTTCTCATGGCTGGGCCCAGGCCACATGGCAGCTCCCATCCCAGTTGTCAAAGAAGGATGTTGAATTCCCTGCTTGAGGTTCTCTCTGGGCCAAGAAGGGCTTTTCAACTCAGTGTCTCTAGTGGTACCACCCGCCTGAAAGCGGGGAGGCGAGTTGTCTCACCAGAAGGCAGCTGCCGCTTGTCACAGTCTCTCAAACAGTGCCCAGGACAGGCGGGAAATGCAGCTGCAAACTGGTCTTGCCAAGCTGTGTGGTGCAGAGGGGACCTGGCCAAGCCAACACAGGGCTCTCAGAGAAGCCTTTTACAGTGGACAAGCCTGGCATCCTCCAGGGCCCTCCGCCATCTGGACTCCCAGCCTAATTCATGTTCGTACATAAAAAGATCCGCAGCCATTTCCATGCTGCCCAGTGACATGTACAGATCTCCAAGAACATTTCCGTCTGAAGGACAGGCTAGAGGGCTCTGCCCCATTCAAAGCCCTGGGTCCAGAGAAGACGGCTGTATGGAAACTGTTCTTTGATGGACTTTTAGTATTAAATAAATATATTATTACATTATAGTCTGAAAAACTATCAGTAAGCCCGGAAATATTTGGGAACCAATGAATGTCTGTACATTATTGTATTTTTTCTTTATTTGTGAAATGCCTTTCTCTTTGGTGGGGCCACACGTGGGTCTTTATTCGACTGAAAGTAAAACTTGGTTCCCAATATGACCCAGAGCTCCAAGCAATAGCTTTTTTGTCTTTGTTCATCTACAAGAGAACATTCTTCACCCATCTGAAAAAGAAAAGCTGATAAATCCAAAAGCAGGGCTGAACCCTGAACAAAAGAAATTGTATTTCTTAGCAAATGTCAGTAGTCAGGTAGTGATGCTATAAACTCAGGAATTCCAAACTAAGAAATGTTTCGAGTGTTAGAACAGATTCCCCAAGCCACGGCGCCCCTCTAAGCAAGAGAGCAGAGGATCCGGCAGCTGGTTAAGAACTAATGGCTTTTTGTCATCTATGACATTTTATGGAAGTAACTAGGACCCCACAAGGTGACATCTGTGCTCTCTGGTATCTCAAATTGGGGATCAAGCCTTGGTTCTCAACACTCTTCTTAAATTGGAAGTTGGGCCTCAGCACCTCACTCCCTGATATGTCTGTGTAAATGGCCTAATGGGCTGGTCAGGAGGATCTTTGAATTCTTTGGTTTGTAACTGAAAGAGTTCCAGATGCTACAATAGCATCAGCAGTGAAATATGAGACTTAATTTATGTCCAAGTTTATGGACCTCCTATATTACTGAGTTTCTCCTCTGCTAAATGTGGCAGGTTCTGTTGACTTTTATTGTTCCCTAAGGCCAATAGAAGGTTTCAGGGCCCTTTGGGATATCACAGTGGTGCATAAGTCTTCTTTATGGCCTAATCCCTTCCCCAGGCCATTCCCTATTCCCATCCCACTCCTGGTTCAGAGTTAATGAGCTGTGCTGCCTGTCCCTCCTCTCACCTTTTCCAAATCAGCTCAAAACAGCTCTAAGTTTCCTGCCCCAGGCTGAAGCTGCTGACCACTGAGGTTTCCACATGTGCTAAGCTATTATACATTCCCATCTTGTTTATTTTTGGACCAAAGTGTAATGTTTATCCCACTGAAATGTCATCAGGTATTGAAAAGCATTCTTCTAAATGACTATTTGATCAAACAAGACTTAAAAACTACTTCAATGATCTATTTAGAAAGTAAGGAAAATAAAAACAGAACATGATAAGGATGATCGCCTGCAACCATGGGTATACTCAGAGGCAGGATGATAGTTGCAAAGGCTGCTATTATTAAGGAAGAGTAAACATAGCTAAAACAAGCATTCAACTCAAGAAGTTTGTAAAAGTATTATAAATAAACATGAAAATGTAGCAGCAAATCCAGAAAATACTAGAGTTATTATGGTATATCAATCAAAAGCTGTTTCTTTGAAAATAGAAAAATTTGGCAAATATAATGAAGAAACAAGAAGAGGAAAAATTTAAAAAGAAATAATATAATAGATACCATGCTTTTATTATAAGAGAATATTATATAACTTTTGTGGTAATAAAACTGAAAATATAAATTAAATAGGATCTTCTGGGGAAAAAAAATTTAAAACTTGACAAAAGAATTAATGGCCAATAACCAAATAATAAATTGTGAAAGATATCAAAGAATTGCCATTCTAAAAGGTTCTGAGATTAGATGGTTTTATTAGTGACAAATTATTTTAAACTTTCAAAGAACAGATAACTTTCATATTACTCAACATTTCCCAGAACACTATGAAAAGGTAAAACACTATCCAATTTATTCTTTTAAGCTAAAACCATCATGATACACAAAAATCTCCAAAATGTAAAATATGTAAATGTAAATATTAAGTTCTCCTGTGAATATCAACCCCCTAAACTCCTAAATAAAATGCTAGCAAGCTAAATTCAGTAATACATGAATAGTCATTTTCCACAATCACATATACTTGAAAATTGTGTCATGCATTTTACTGGTGAAAAGAAAATGAAAATTTTGAAAATATAGAAAGTTCAAAAACCATTTAATCCACATAATTCCACCATCCAAAAATATCCACAGTTAACAGTTGAATATCCTTCCAGCATTTTTTTCCTCTGTGTGTATATTTTTACATAACTGTGACCATGCTGCTTTGTAGCCCACACGCTGGCAGGGAAAGACCACACACTTACACCCTGTGAGTTTAGATGAGGTCCTCGGCTTATTTAGCCAAGGTCACGGGAATGACTGAGGCAGAGGTGCTCCCACAGAGCTGGAACAGGTGTGCCGTGCACTGGCTCAGATCCCAGGTGCCCCAGGAGGCTCTAACTCAATCTTGAGCAAAACCCAGCATCAGCAAAACCCTATCCTCTCCCAGGGAAAAAGCAAAGTCAACACTTAGATATTCCAATCCATTTGTCTGTCCCCAGCTAACTGGAATCCTGGAAAGCCCATTACCTCACAAATATATTGAGAGAATGTTTCACTATGAACATAACATTTAAAGCACTCAACTTTCTATCCTTAACATTTTTACAGCCTCATTTCATTTGAGTCATTTTTCTCACGAGGCTGTGTACATTCTTGGTAACATGTCCTTTTCAGGTTTGGTATACACCCTTGTAAAATCTGAGCTTAACTCTCATAATAGCAGTTTTTAAATGAGTGAATTAGTGCCTAATTTGACTAGGTGATAAAATGGGCAGGAACTATAGCAGAGACTTTTGTAATTGTTTCATTCATCAGCTTTTGAGATAATTAACCAGAGCTGGAGGTTGGAAGTATTGAGAGAGGGTTCCTTTCTACTTGCTAAATACCAAGTGGGTGGTTGCCTGTTCTGGGACAAGATGTTAATGCACTTTTTCCTCTTCCTTCTGCTAAGTACAGCTAAACTCCATGGATGTTACATATAAAACAAACATAACAAGGCTGAAAGGCGGGGAGAAGGCAAATCATCTTGGGCCTTCGGGCCTGAGGAAAAGACATGGTGGTGACTTCCCCGGGTTTCCTTTTTTCCTTGTATAGGGCAGAGTGGATGCTGGCGAAGCTGGCAACCTCGCAGCAGGCACAGACAGAAGCCACAGGAAAGCCAGTTCTCTGTAGTGAAAGGGTCAGGAAATGCATATCCTAGCAAGAATAATTTTTTTTTTTTTTGAGATGATATCTCACTCTGTCGCCCAGGCTGGAGTGCAGTAACGCAACCTCAGCTCACTGCAACCTCTGCCTTTCGCGTTCAAGCGATTCTCCTGCCTCAGCCTCCCAAGTAGCTGGGATTACAGGCGCACGCCACCACACCCAGCTAACTTTTGTATTTTTAGTAGAGACGGGGTTTTACCATGTTGGCCAGGCTGGTCTGGAACTTCTGATCTCGAGTGATCCACCCGCCTCGGCCTCCCCAGTGTGTTGGGATTACAGGCGTGAGCCACCGTGGAAAACTTGTAGACAATAACCACCCTATTCCAGACAAACACCATGGGGAAAAAAAAAAAAACTGTGGCCCCCATCTCCATCAGCAAAGCCTGAGTGGGGAGCTTAAACTTCCACCTTTGCACAACTGTAAGGAGAGAACCCTCCCTTCCCCTGCCAATATGGCATTAGTGGAGGCCTGCACAAACAAGCAATAATTTTTAAAAATCAAAGTATTATATACCAAAAATGTTGAGAATACAATAGAAAATCACTCATCATACCAAGAACCTGGAAAATCTCAACTTGAATGAGAAAAGACAATCCACAGATAGTAATACTGAGACCAACACAAATGTTGTAATTATCTGACAAGCATTTTAAAGCAGCCATCATAAAATGCTTCAATAAGCAATGAAAAACAAGCTTGAGACAACTGAAAAAGTAGGGGATCTCACCACAGTAATAAAGAAAATACAAGGAAAAGGCAAATAGAAATTTTAGAACTGAAAAATTCAATAACCAAAATTTGAAAAACTCAATGGATGAGCTCAACTGCAGAATGAAGAGAACAGAGGGAAGAATTACTGAACTTGAAGATGGAACAGGAGAAATTGCCTGATAGGAACAACAGAGAATAAACAGACTTGGGGATAGGGAAGGACAGAGCCCCGGGGACCTGCAGGACTGTAAGAAAAGATCTTACATGGGTGTCATCAGAGTTCCAGAAGGACAAGAGAAAGAGTGAGGGTGGAAATTATCCAGAAAGTATTCAAACTCATAATGGCTTTAAAAATGCCAAATTTTACAAAAGACATAAACCTACAGACTCAAGAAGGTAACAAATCCCACACAAGAAGAGCTCAAAGAAATCCCCGCCCAGACTCATCAGAGTCAAATTTTGAAGACAAAAGACAAATTTGAAAGTCCTGGAAGCAGTGTCCCACAGAAATGGACATTTACATCCACATAAAAACCTATACAGAAATATTCATATCAGCCTTATTCTTAACAGTCCAAAACTGGAAGCAGCCAGAATGTCCCTCATTGGGTGAATGGTTAAAAAACAGAGGAACCTTTAAAGGTCCATACCAGGGAATCCTACCCGACAATAAAAAGAAACAAGCTATGGATATATTAAAAATCGTGGATGGCTCTCATGACATTGTGTCGACTGAGAAAAGGCCCATCTCAAAAGGATACTTACTATGAATAAATTATATCCCAATAATTAAGTTTAAAAAAGAACACATAACTGTGTGATTCTGTTTTTGCATTCTCAAAATGACAGCATTTTAGAGACGGAAAACAGATGAGTGGTCACCAGAGATTAGGAATGGTAGAGGGCAGAGGTCAGCGTGAATGATCCTAAAAGGGTGTCATGAGGGAGATCTTTATGGTGATGGGATGGTTCTATATTTTAATTGTGGTGGTGGTTACATGAATCTATGTCAAGCGGGTCTGTGTGAAGAGACCACCAACAGGCTTTGTGTGACTAATTTGAAAACAAGGCTGGTAGGCAGTGGAAAGTTACCGTCAAAGTGGTTATCTGTTGTCAGCAGAGGAGGGGTCACAAGGTGCATGATGGGGAGATGATGGGACTCATTGTCCAGAAGAAGAATGTCACGAGGTCGATCAATCAGTCAGTTGGGGCAGGGCAGGAACAAGTCATCATGGAATGTTGTAAGGTTGGTCAGTCAGTTAAGACAGGACCTGGCTGTTTCTTTTTTGTAGTTTTCGATTGCCTCAGGCCATCTAGATGTATACGTGCAGGCTTGGGCTCAGAGGCCTGACAGTCTATACATGTGATAAAATTACAAGGAATGGCACAAGGACAGTTGTGCCATTGTCAGTTTTCTGGTTTTGATATTGTACTATAGTTACATAAGATTTAACCTTGGGAGTAACTGGGTGAGGAGTACATGAACAATCTCTGTACTATTTTTCTTGAAACTTCCAGTGAATCTATATTTATTTCAAAATAGAATTTTTTAAATAAGTGGACTGATTCATCAATCAACAAGTGGATAAAGAAAATGTGGTGTATATATATACCATGGAATACTATTCAGTCATGAAAAGGAATGAATTAATGGCATTCGCAGCAACCTGAATGGGTCTGGAGATTATTGTTCTAAGTGAAGTGACTCAGGAATGGAAAATCAAACGTCGTATGTTCTCACTCCTAAGTGGCAGCTAAGCTATGAGGATGCAAAGGCATAAGAATGATACAGTGGACTTTGGGGATTCGGGGGAAAGTGGACTTTGGGGATTCGGGGGAAAGGTGGGAGGGGAGTGAGGGATCAAAGACTACAAATTGGGCTCAGTGTATACTGCTAGGGTGATGGGTGCACCAAAATCCCATAAATCACTGCTAAAGAACTTATTCATGTAACCAAATGCCACCTGTTCCCCCCCAAAACCTATGGAAATAAAAAATTTAAAAAAAAAAAATCCTAAGGTTAAAAAAATAAAGAAAAAAATACAAAATGGTGTTTGGTAACTGCTCTGTCTATGGAGTAGCCATTCTTTTATTCCTTTACTTTATGAACTTGCTTTCACTTTAAGAAAAAAAAGGTGGGCTGAGGAAGTGAGAGTATTTGGTTCACCCCTTGTTTGTCCCTGGCCCTGCTAGTCTAAATTCCTGAGTGGGTAAAACTTCTCCTGGTTGTGGTCTCTATATTTTTCTATTTTATATTGAGCCATCTCAAAACGTGTAATAATGGGACATAGATCAGAGGTCTCAGAATGGTGCCCCACAGGCCTCTTCTTACCCACATGTGTTTTCTTTACCAAATGTGTTTCATTGCTAAAATACAATGAAACTTTTCATTGTTAAAACTTTTCAAATTAGTTACCAGCATTTTAAAATCAGGAGATTTGATATAAACATAAGGATTTGGGGCTTCATGTGAAAAAAAATCAAAAGGTTTGGTAATAATGAGCTCTTGTTTCCAGGTACAGAGATAGGCTGGCCTGGAGAAGCAGCATTCGACCTAGTGGGATTCTCCAGTTTGGTTGCTTCCCCCCGACTGGGGATCTGAGGCTACTGCCATTTACAATGTTACACATTTGTTTTGCTTATACCTGAACACTTCACTCATGGATGCTACTTGCATGGCCCCCGTGGGTTCTCAGTTTTCAACCTGATACGTATGTAAATGATAGCATTCTAAAGTTACCAGTTTTAAGAACTCCTACATATTCCCAAGGGAACAGAACAAACTACATTGCATGGATAAATTAGATGATTCCAATCCTTAACGTGGTAAGGGTTGCAATAGAGAAGTGGGCAGTATGCTAGAGGGACTTGGGGGAGGAAACATCATTGATGCCTGGGGGAGCTGGGAAAACCTTTACAGAGTAGGGAAACACATAGCCACTCAGTCCTGCAGAAGGAGTAGGAGGTAACACTAACTCAAAGGAAAAAGAGAGAAAGGACTTTCTGGCACAGAAAATAGCATATGCAAGGGCACCCTGCTCGAAACAGACCCAGCCTGTCCAGACACTGAGAAATGTATTATTGCCAAGGTTTAGGGATAGACCCATTGAGGTGAAGCTGGAAATCTGATTGAGACCAGATCCTGAAGAGCTTCAAAGGCCAAGTTTTATAGAGAAATCATTCTTGGAAGTGTTGCAGAACAAACAATTACATTTCAGGATAGAAGCAACAGTCCTGCCAGTTGGGTTTTTTTTGGACGACAATTCTTAGCAATAGCAAACCTCCTCAACCCCGCATTTACCATTTTTACTTATCATGTGGTATGGTTTTAGATGAATTAATATCAATAGTGATGCTATTAATAAAGGAATACTGTTGCCAGGACACTGGTTACGGTTTGGATATCAAGCGTGTGTTCTCACAGAGTGTTGAATGAAGAGGAGCAAACATTATTATTCAGTCAATCCCAGTGGAGTGCCCACAGCAAGTGTGGTGCGATGTGGGCACCACAGCTGTCCACACAGCACCAACCAGGCAGAGAGCCTCTCTCTAAGTTACTTGTCAGTTAAAAGTGTGTGGACAATTTTGGATATGTATTCAGGCCCCACAATACACTTGGCAGGCAGGAGCACCCTTGACTATGAGATCCAAGACTTTGTCATTTTGGTTCCAGGTTTTTGTTTTTTTTTTTTGAGATGAAGTCTCACATTGTCGCCCGGGCTGGAGTGCAATGGCACAATCTCAGCTCACTGTAACCTCCGCCTCCCAGGTTCAAGCAATTCTCCTGCCTCAGCCTCCCGAGTTGCTGAGATTATAGGCGCCCACCACCACACCCAGCTAATTTTTTGTATTTTTAGTACAGATGAGGTTTTACTATGTTGGCCGGGCTGGTCTCAAACTCTTGACCTTGTGATCTGCCTGCCTCGGCCTCCCAAAGTGCTGGGATTACAGGCGTGAGCCACTGCACCCAGCCTCCAGGTCTTTTCTTTTACGATCTGCGTTCAGACTTAGCCAAGGCCAGATTCCAAAAGGAAGGTGTCATCACAGCCATAGGAAGAAACACACCAAGCAGATCATTTAGAGAAAACTGGACCTCTCTCAAAGGTGTATTTGGCTCTGACCACTCACAAAACCAGCCAAACATTTCATGAAATCAAAATGCAAAAAGTAAACAAACCATCCAAGAGGGAACTGTGCTTAAATTATAGCAGATGAAACTTAGAGTACATTTTAAGAAATATTCTCAGAAAGGAAGAAGTCTGTCTTAAAGGTTACTGAAGTACTCTTTTTTTTTTTTTTTTTTTTGTGAGACGGAGTCTTGCTCTGTCTCCCAGGCTGGAGTGCGGTGGCGCGATCTCAGCTCACTGCAAGCTCCACCTCCCGGGTTCACGCCATTCTCCTGCCTCAGCCTCCTGAGTAGCTGGGCCTACAGGCGCCCGCCACCACACCCAGCTAACTTTTTGTATTTTTAGTAGAGACGGGGTTTCACCGTGTTAGCCGGGATGGTCTTGATCTCCTGACTTCGTGATCCTCCCGCCTTGGCCTCCCAAAGTGCTGGGATTACAGGCGTGAGCCACCGCGCCCGGCCTGAAGTACTCTTAAATATTTTTTAATTGGAAAAGTGACATTATAACCTTTTCGAAAGATTCAATCTCTTTTTTTAAAAAAAACTCATTAACCCAGTGATGAATTTTTTCTTTTTACTTTTTCATTTAGTAATCACACATGAATACCTATTATGTGCCAGGCACTGTGCTGAGCTTTGGTGACACACAGACTTTTATTACATGATCTCAGTAATGTTTTATGGCTGCTGTCAAATGGCACCATGTTCGTGAGATGGCACTGGGTCCAAGAACTTGGTAGGTAGCATGCTAAAAATTGTCCAAGCTTGTGTCATCATGTCAACCAATCCGTGTTATCATTTCAGGAAAAAATCCACTATAATATATATATTTTTTTACAGGGCCTTGCTGTCACCCAAACTGGGGTGCAGTGGCACAATCATGGTTTACTGCAGCCTTGACCTCCCAGGCTCAAGTAATCCTCTTGAGTAGCTGGGACCACAGGCACATGCTAGCACACCCAGCAAATTTGTTTTTTGGGGTTTTTTTGGTAGAGACAGGGTCTCACTATGCTGCCCAGGCTTAAGTTAATTTTTTTAAGCATCTTTGGTATGTAAACATGACAACCAATTGGCACACTAAAATTTTCAGTTTGCAATTTTAAATATATAAAGCCTAGGCTGGATGCAGTGGCTCATACCTGTAATCCCAGCACTTTGGGAGGCTGAGGTGGAAGGATCGCTTGAAGCCAGGAGCTCAAGACTAGCCTAGACAACATAGAAAGATCCTGTCTTTATTAAAAAACACAAAAATTAGCCAGGTATGGTGGTACATGCCTGTAGTTCCAACTACTTGGGAGGCTGAGGAGGGACAATTGCTTGAGCCCAGGAGTTCGAGGCTGCAGTGAGCTATGATCACTACTGCACTCCAGCCTGGGCAACAACAAATTCTATAGACGTATGTATATGTGTGTGTTTGTGGCTTAGCTGAGTCCATCCTTTCACTAGCACTCGTGTGCAGGGAATGCCATTCCTGGCTTCCTCATCTTGGCTCTGCCACCCTCACTGCTGTAGCTGCCCCACGATGGGTAAAGCAGCTGCAAGCACCCATGGTGGGAGCAATCACTACACTGAGGCCAGAATGGTCAGCTGACCCCCAAGGCCCCATGCAAGGATGGATTAGAGGAGCTGCCTTCGTGGAAGTGGGGAGAGTGATCTTGATCCCACAACTGGAGCTACCAGCGCCCTTCCAGGAAAGTCTGCCCCCATCTTTGCTATGATTGTTTCTAGATATTATACATACTCTACCGGGACCATTGAAACATGAATATATTTAATCCAGACATCGTAAATTTCACAACCCTTACAAGTATGAAGAAAAACCTAAACTCTTGGCTCTCTCAGCTGTTTTAGAAACAAATCAAAGGCCAGTAAAACTGTCATTTTAAGTGAATTTCGTAATTTAAGAAAGGAAAACATTAAAGTATAAGGTTTTTCTGCCAATATAATTCAGATCGGAGATGCTGCCTCCTTGGGCTAGTGTGCCTCATCACTTCAGGACCACAGCCATTAAAGGCAGGCAGCATGGTAGCTGTTGAATGGGCGCTTTTCCAGAAATTAAGGTGCCGCTTTTCAAAAGACAGTCACTTTGTGGTGCAAGCCACAAGGAATCCCACACACCTTGCTGCCTCTGCTGTACACACAAAGCCCAGAGCACACAGAACCAGCATCGCATGTTTTTTGTTGAGTGAAAGCAGATAGAATGTACTGATTGGTTTTCTATGATGTCCAATGGCTTTGATCACCAATCAGAATGTTCTTTAGTCATCTTCATTTGCTAATCTTTGGCAGATGTCACTCCAGAGGGTGACAGAGAAACACATATCTTTCCTCCACATCTATGTCCCCCAACCCCATCCTTCTAACAAGGAAGCTTTTGAGCCATGTGTTGTTTTGCTTTTTTGTTTATTTTTGTGTGTTTCCCCCCAGTGTTTTGGGTGTTTTGGGACCTACCAAAAAACGATTTTTTTAAGTTAAGGGGCACATGTGCAGGATGTGCAGGTTTGTTCCATAGGTGAACATGTGTCATGGGGGTTTGTTGTACAGATTATTTCATCACTCAGGTATTAAGCCTGTACCCATTAGTTATTTTTCCTGACCGTCTGCCTCTTCCCATCCTCCACCCTCTGATAGGCCCCAGTGTGTGTGGTTCCCTTCTCAGTGTCCATGTGTTCTCATCATTTAGCTCCCACTTATAAGTGAGAACACGTGGTGTTTGGTTTTCTCTTCCTGCGTTAGTTTGGTAAGGATAATGGCCTCCAGCTCCATCCATGTCCCTGCAAAGGACATAATCTTTTTTTTTTAATGGTTGCATTGTATTTCATGGTATGTGTGTACCACATTTTCTTTATCTAGTCTGTCATTGATGGGCATTTGAGTTAATTCTGTGTTTTTGCTATTGTGAATAGTGTTGCAGTGAACATACGTGTGCATGTGTCTTTATGATAGAATGATCTATATTCCTTTAGGTATATACCCAGTAATGGGATTGCTGGATTGAGTGATATTTCTATCTTTAGGTCTTTGAGGAATCGCCACACTGTCTTCCACAATGGTTGAACTAATTTACACTTCTACCAGCAGTGTATAAGGGTTCCTTTTTCTCCACAACCTCGCCAACACCTATCCAGCAGTGTATAAGGGTTCCTTTTGCTCCACAACCTCGCCAACACCTATTATTTTTGGACTTTTACATAATAGCCAATCTGACTGGTGTGAGATGGTATCTCAGTGTGGTTTTGATTTGCATTTCTCTGATGAGCAGTGATATTGTGCTTTTTTCCATATGCTTTTTGGCCACATGTATGTCTTCTTTTGAAAAGTGTTTGTTCATGTCCTTTTTCCACTTTTTAATGGGATTGTTTTTTCTTGTAAATTTGTTTAAGTTCTTTATAAACGCTGGATATTAGAGCTTTGTCGAATGCATAGTTTGCAAAAATTTTCTCCCATTCTGTAGGTTGTCTGTTTACTCTATTGATAGTTTCTTTTGCTGTGCAGAAGCTCTTTAGTTTAATTAGATGTCCTTTGTCAATTTTTGCTTTTGTTGCAATTGCTTTTGATGTCTTTGTCATGAAATCTTTGCCCATTCATATGTCCTGAGTGGTATTGCCTAGGTTGTCTTCCAAGGGTTTTATAGTTTTAGTTTGTAAATTTAAGTCTTTAATCTATCTTGAGTTGATTTTTGTATATGGTGTAAAGAAGGGGTCCAGTTTCAATTTTCTGCATATGGCTAGCCAGTTCTCCCAGCACTGTTTATTAAATAGGGAATCCTTTCCCCATTGCTTGTTTCTGTCAAGTTCTACAAACTATTAACGTGGATCCCAGATGTTCATGTTCAGTCAGAATTCAATCGTCTTTTTTTTATGATTCCATTGATAGTAACCATCTCAATTCAGCCAACAGGAAAGACAGATTTTTGTTCATAAGGAAGGAAAGAAATATTACAGCCCCTGAGCTCTAACTGTCCCTTGCCGTACTCTGTCTTAAGATCCAGGATTCCTCACTCAATTCTAGACACAAATAACAGGCTGGAAAAGAAATCGCTGCAGCTCAGGCAAGGCATGAACGTGCAGATGTTGTCTGATGCTGAAGAATTTTGTCAGACAATCAGTATGGACCGTGACATTGGTGGAAGAAATGAAAACCCCACTAGGGAAAGTTATGTTCAAACTCTGGTTCCCCTAACCCTGCCATTCCAAGAGGTGCTTTTATTTTTAGATCTCCTGCAAGATAGTTTCTTGTCTGGTGATTTTTATAGAAACAAAGCTCCAATGAGTATTACCTCCATCCCCACCCCCATACCCAGGATTTATGAAGGTCATCTTTGGGCAAAGCACATATCAAAGATTTAAGGGATGGGTGAAAGGAGTCCTTTACCATGTCCAGGCTGCTTCGCACTTGAGACCGTAAAACCCCCACAAGCTCCCTGGCCCCTGGCCTTCACTAATGCTTGGTCCTATAGAAGCACTGGGTCACAGTTGGAAGCAGTTTTCTGACTCAACATACAAGAGTGACCGGCATTTTTGGTATTTAGAGCTTGACCTCAAAGGAACACATTATGGTGTGTTTCAATTTTGTTAATAAAGGACTTTGAAGATGTTAAATATTATGTGAGTACTGAAATTTTCTTTTTTGCTCAAACACTTTCTGGGTGGATGTGTGCTATTTGAATTTTTATGGTTAATTAATTACTATTGGAAAGCATCAGTCAATTTTTCTTGTTATCTTTGAGTATGTAATGACTTTCTGGCAAATTTCAGCATGGATATAAACATCAAGTGTAAATGTGAAATGCAGTTCCTATAAGCCACAGCACTGGGATTGAATTTTAAAGTCCAGAATATACAAAAGTGTGTCAGTGAGGGATCTTCAGTTCTCTAGGAAAGGGCTCAAAGGAAGGTTACAATTTATAACAACATCCCAGCACCTGTAATCACTACAGCACTCAACTACAGGTGGGAAAAGGGAGGAAGCAAGACATGAACTTGGACAGTCCCTTGGTCTCTGGAACCTTCCAGCAGGCCATGAAAGCTCAGAGCAGAATGCCGTGCCCTTCCTGACAACCCTCTGCCTAATACCTGCCATCATGCTGCATTTTCCTCTGGGGCAAAAATAAAGCAGTCATTTTCACGCTTTGCAAAATAGTTTAAGCTTTTTGGATTTCCTTGCATTTTTGTAGATGATTGGATTTGGGGATGCATTTGAAAAGCCATTCTCAGAACAGCAGCAAAATAGAAACAGCCATTTGGATGTTACACCACCTTCCCTTCCAAAATGGCCACACGAATAACCAGTGCCGACTACCAAGGGGCACCAACTTCACTCCCGATTTTATTTCTGTATATGAGTTGCTTTAACCTTTAGGATGACTTTGACCTCGACGCCTGCTCTTTGAGTTCCAGGTCATGGTTGACAGATGTGTAGGCTGCGTGCCTCCTCCCTCTTTGGGGTGCATGACAGCTTGGTGGTGTTTTCCTGTTTGCTCACTTGGCTTTCCTTCCCTCTCCTTCCCGGGGGCCTCGCGGGCTGGCAGCGCCGTGGTCCAGCAGCCCAACTGCAGAACCTCGGTGCCTTCCAGCAAGGGCAGCAGCAGCAGCAGCAGCAGCGGCAGCAGCAGCTCCTCCAGCGACTCAGAGAGCAGCTCCGGATCTGACTCGGAGACCGAGAGCAGCTCCAGCGAAAGTGAGGGCAGCAAGCCCCCCCACTTCTCCAGCCCCGAGGTAAGCGCTGCCTGGCTCAGGCCTCTCCTCTGCCCACTTCTGTCTCTATGAGAATAGCAAGTCTGGACATTGTCACTGTCACACTGCTGCAGGTCTCCTCCCTCCTGCAGACCCCAAGCCAGGTGCTGGACAGGAGGAGGCTGTGGGCTTCGGGCTCCACATTTTCCCCACGCTGTTCCCTCTTCACGGTCTCCTAATTACACAGCTTCCTTTGAAGTACAGAAACATCAACTTTCATTGCCCCCAAATTCTCTCTTGACTTCCAGAAATTTCCAAGTATGCTATAAACATCACTGACAGGAAATAACCTATGGCTCAGGTCGCCCTCGGGGTCAGCCAGGGCAGTCGCTGGACAGAGCCCCTCACCGCCTGGGAAGTGTGACCACCCGTAAATCACAGGGAAGGGGGTTTTATGGATTGGACATGGTCAGATTCTTACCTTTTTGCAGTTTGTCACGGATCAAAAGAAGAAGGGCTATAAATATTAATAAAACCTTCTTAACTGTGTTTTCTTTGTGAAAATAGAAAAAGAAAAATTAGCATCACCCTACAAAAAATGATGAAACCTTTTATAGCTGTGATGAATATCTATGTGGAAGATTTAGGTGCCTCCTATAAAAACATTAGAAGGTACCAATAAAAACCATTGCTGTTTCTACTTTAAAGTAGAAAGGGGAAAATTAAATAGTAATTCAGAGCATGAAGATTCTTGGGAGAGGGCTGAGAGAAACTTTCCCAGGCTGCAGAGCTCTAAGGGTAGACTCTCATTTCTAAACAAGAAATAAAATAGAGTTTCTTCTTGAGTGTGTAAACATTTGACATGACTAATGATTGTCAGGTTTAATTTTTTACTTACAACCCTCTGTACCATTTGGGGGGGCCGTATTCCTAAATAGGCTCTGAAATGGAACTAAACCCACTTCTACAAACCATTGCAGTGGGAAGGGAGCACCTTAATGGGTCCAATCAGCACCCCTGTGTCCAGCTTTTATAGCGGTGCCTTAGATCTTATCACACCTGAAAGCAGTGGTGTTTCCATCTCAGGTTCACGGAGTGGCTCTTCAGTTCCTTCAGGTTTTTCCCCTCCCTACTTCTTTCAGGAGGCTGAGGCTTTTTGCAGGAGCACTGTGAAATCAGGGAGATTTTGTTTCCCCACACTCCTCATTTTCTCCTCAGCACCTTTCTGCCCTGGCTCAGGACTCTCCATTCATCCTGAACCAAGCTGTCCCTCCACGCTCTCCTTCCCATGAGGTTCAGTCTCTGCCTCTCCATCTGTCCATCTATATCTGTCCATCTATTTATTTCTGTATAAGGGGAAGGCTCTTAGCAACATTAACCTATGAAAGCCTTATGGTAACATAACCCTGGATTTTCCCAGAAACTAAATTATTATTCCTTCAGCATAATATCATTTACTCATTCATTCATTCATTTACTCATTCAGAATTCGTTCAACAAATATTTACTGAGCATCAGTCACACAGTACTTGGCCCTGGAATACACAATTATATGACAAAAAATGTCCCTATCTTCATAGAGCTGACATTCTAATGGAGATAATTCAAAATGAAAAAAATACAGGAGTTAAAGTAGAAGAGTTAAGCAGGCTTCTTTAAAGCCTGCTTTATGCTATACTTTGTGGAGAAATTCTGGGATATTTAGTTATAAGAAATAACTGTGTCCCAGGGACAGTGCAAGGACAGGGCAGGCAGTGAGGATATCCAAAAACTGTTTGTGGCTGTGAAGATCACCCATCCAGGCTCCTCCTTGTGGCTTTGCAGGTTAAATTCATGAATGTTCAGTCTTATTTTCATCCTGAAATGTAGGTCCTAGAGCTCCCTTGTTGGCTGAAACCTCGTTTAAGACCAGTACAGTTGGCCGGGCGCAGTGGCCCATGCCTGTAATCCCAGCACTTTGGGAGGCCGAGACAGGTGGATCATGAGGTCAGGAGTTCGAGACCAGCCTGACCAACATGGTGAAGCCATGTGTCTACTAAAAATACAAAAATTAGCTGGGTGTGGTGGTGGGCGCCTGTAATCCCAGCTCCTCAGGAGCCTGAGGCAGGAGAATCGCTTGAACCCTGGAGGCGGAGGTTGCAGTGAGCCAAGATCACACCACTGCACTCCAGCCTGGGTGACAGAGCGAGAGTCCGTCTCAAAGAAAAAGAAAGAAAAAAAAAGAGCAGTACAGTTATAAAGTGCTTTAAGCAAATGCTTTCTAAATGTCACTGAGATAATTACAAAGACTTGAACTCTTGGGTGATGAAAGGAGGCTCTTGTCATTTCTTCCAGCAGCTCTCAGAGGCCCCTCGCTAAGGAGAGGGGGCAAGAGCCTCCTAAAGGAGTCAGTCCTAAAAGTTTAAGTCACCTGAGGCCATGTGCGGTTTTGGATTCCTGGCTTCCCTACCCAGAGGACTGCAGAAGCAGCAGGTGATGTGTTAGCCACGCTGAATGTTCGTTCTTTCTGCAGGAAAGAAATGTATTTGTTGGAATAAAAGTAAAGTTCTTTTAACATTTTTCCTAAGGATAATACAGACACACACACCCTTTAGAAAGAAAATGAGTTTGCACACTGCAAATGGCAAAGGCGGGAAGTAACATCACCCTGCATGTCCTCCGCAGCTGTGCCGCCTGGTCTGGCGGAGCTGGCCCAGGTCACCTTACAGAGAGCAGTGAGACTCCTTTTCCTGAACCCCACATGACAGTCAGGCTCTTCATAGCCGTGCACCTCACATTCCGCTGCTCAGACCAGTTTGTGCTGCTTTGAAGCAGAACGCCTCTGTTCCTCACTCCTCTGCTGTAACATCCTGCTATGGGCGTAGGAGGCGCCCTGCATTCTCCCCACCATGTCCCAGCACTCAGAAAACCCACTGGGCTCAGCTGAATTGCGTAGGAGATGTTCTTTCTGGCTGTGTGTGTTGAAAGCCAATTTGTTTCACGTAAATCACTGTAGTATGGTAATGCCATGTTCCCGCGTAGCATGGAGGGGCCCTCTCTATGGCAGGATGTGGGCTTCATTGGTCTCATACTGCTTTTTCTCACCGGAGTCTAATCTGCTTTCCGGGCACTGTACAGCCTCTTAGACCAGAGCTTTGCAGGAGAAGTTGCCTTTCCACTCAGCTAACACGTTGACCCCACACACGGAACTCCCTGGGCCTTTGTTGTACAATAAATATTACGTGGGGAAAAAAAGAAAAAAAAAAAGCCTGGATACATAATGTTGAAGAGATCTGGGACAAAATACGTTTATCCCACCTCTTTACCTACAGAATCATCACCCAGCCCTTACTATTGCTCAGGTATACTGTGTTTTCCATTCTGGCATTTCCCAGATTGATCTGACTCTGGAAACCCTCCTTCATGGGATAGATGAGCTAAAAGCACATTTTGGAAAATGCTGCCCTAGATCGTTCTTAAAAATCAGCAGAAATGTGATTCAAGTTGCTCGCTGATTCAACAAGCTTCTCATTTATTAGGTGCCTACGAGGTCCATGGCAGCGGGTACTTGAAGGATTTAGATGAAGCAGGGACCAGAGTGCATGATGGAGAGCTAGGGCGTGAGTCAGAGGGAAGATCAATTAGGGAGGAGAGTCATGGCTGAAAATATAAAGCAGCGAGCCAGCAAACAAACCAGAACCTTGGGCAGAAACCCCGGATGGACGGCTCAGGGGGCGGACTGTGGCCAGCTGCATGCCAGTGGCCTGGCGTCTGCAGCCTGAGGTTCCCCTCCTCACTGCCACTAAACTCTGTATCCTTGCGGCTTCCTTGGCCACAATTGCCTCATTTCCAGAATGGCAGATATTCCTGCTCTGCCTAATCTGTAAGGTTGTCGGGGGGAAAAATGATGATGATAAAGGAATAAATGGTACAATTTGAGTGACAGCTCATTGTGAGTTGTTCTTATTAGGAGGAGAGACATGGCAATCTGCCTCCCTGACCTAGTATAGATGCTGCAAGGGATACTAAAGAAACAGAGACCTGGCCCTCACCTGAAAGAAGCATTTGGCTTTTTTGAAGACACAAGACATATATATACATGAAACAAATACGAACATCAAAAGACAACGCAATTGAGTATAACAGAGGGCAACAAGTACTGTTTGGAGTATTCTTGGTGTTTGCTCCAAAATTCAAATCTAATTCTGTCATTTTAGGCTGAAGACTGACATTTCTCAAAGGAATGTGGTCCCTCTTTCACGAGGCTATGCCAAACAGTGGGAGACACAGTGATGCAGCAGTGGAGACAATTGGTCTTTAAACCTAGATGAGTACAAAGTTAGTCTCGGTAGAACCCGGTAGCTGTGCAGCTCTGGGTATGTCCCTTAGCCTCTCTGAGCCTCATCTACAAGTTAGGGGTGATAACCTTTCTTATCTGTAAAGATTAAGTGAGATAATACACATGAAGTGGGAGTTAAACTGTAGGTATTCTGACAATGAAAGATGATTGCAAGATAATGGACGCCCTTAAACACCCCCCTTAGAAATTTGGATTTTGTTTGAGAGGCAATAGGAGGTTATTGTAGATCCTTGAGAAATAAAAAAGTGTGATTTAGTGATGTGTTGAAAGTGGGTACTTCAAACTGATTTCTTCAGCTGTGAAGTGCAGAAAAAATGACCCTAAAGCGTACCAAGCAGTGGGCCTATACTAAATGTATTAAATTCTGCCTTTCTGTTAATGCTCCTGCTAGGAAGTTTCAGTGTGAATTTTCCTATGTGCAGCTGTGTTTTGGCTACAAACAGACTTCTCTCACATATGAGATGTGGGCTATAGAAGGCTCCAGATGGTAGCAGTGAGGGAGAACTAGTGTGAAACGCAGTGGCGGGGCCAGCGTGAGGGGTGTGTTCTGCCATGTGTGTGTGTGCCCTCTCCCAATATGTGCACCCTTTCTGCAAGAGGCCCCTCCAGCATCCATTCATATTTACTGTGTCCCATTTGTCTAGGGAAGCTGAGGCACAGGCGAAGGCACTGACTTGATGGGGTCAAGAGAAATGGGGGTTGGGAGAGACAAAATTAGAAGCCATTTATTTTTGCCACCAAATTAGCTTTCAGGCACTCTCAGCTAATCTCAGGGGAGGTGAGGGATCCCCCTTGGCTGAGAAGCTGTTCCGTGTCCCACTGTCCTGCTTTCTTTGACCATGGGAGGGCATCTACCACTGCCACATGCACTGGGCATGTTCCATAGGTTTCCTGTGTTCCCTTTCTCTGGAGAAGCCAAATAAAGCAAGGTCATGATTTATGTAGAACTCAGAGGTACAAAAACGGTCTGTCTTTCTACTCATTTGCATATTTCTCTAGAGCCCCTGGTTCTGTTGGTGGCCATGGAAACAAGCAAAGAAAAAAGTCACGTCAAAGACCAGAATGGGGGTCCCCCCTTCCCCACCTGCACTCCAGGATGGGCTTCTGCATCCTCATAGCCCAGAGAAGAGGCCTTCATCCTTATTCTGGCCTTCACTGAAATTTTCTTGCTTCTCCAAGTCATTAGACACCCTGTGCCAGTCTGCCCCGAAGGGCAGTTGGTCCCATCTGGTTTGGGGCAACCAGCAAGATGTCCATGGTCCCTGTCATAGCTCTGGTTGCCTGATCCCCCCACTCTGTGGCCATTTCCTCTTGGCCCCAGCCCCCTCTGGCCCATCAGAGGTTTCTCATTTCCCTGAGCTGTGCCCCAGACTCAGCCAGGGCCCCTGCATCTATGATACAGCCCTCTTATTCCCCCTCTGAAATCCTCAGTGCCTGGAGTGAGGCCAAGAGCCCTGAGTTCTGCTCTTAATACAGGCCTCACTGTTGAAAAACAAACCTTGATACTTCAAAGGAACCTTTTCAAATTTTATTATTTAAATGTATTATTTTTAATTAAAATTTTATTAAATTTTGTTATTTATATTTATTATGTTAAACCATTTTTTCTCTGGCAACAGACTCAATTTTCTCTAGACTTGAACTGATCAAGCTTGAAGTATGGAGCTAAGCAGTGTCTTCTTACTCTAGCCTGGTATCTGGTCTCCCCTGAAAAAATGGATGCCATGAATTCGAAAGGTGGAAGGCCATAGGGAAGAAAAAACACATCACCTTAGCCAAAATGCTTTCCCCATTTCACTTAGAGTCACAAATTGAAAATACTCTGGCTAAAATTCTATTCTTCTCAATACACCTGTTTTCTCTTAATTATCATAATGCTGGATAAATTGACTTTTTAGACATCAGTATTTACTCCCTGTAAAATTATTGGATTGGTCCTTAATTTTTTTTTTCTTCTGAGACATAGATTCTTAGAGACACAACTGAAAAGTACAGACCTGTTCTAGGAACAAAATGCATCTACACATTTCCCATCCATTTCAGGGCATTCCCTAGCCATCCCCACACCCTCAACTGCAGAGCCAACCTGTGGGGCCACAGTTCAAAACCAATGACTTTCATGAGTTGCTCTAAGTTAGCAAACCTGCTTGCAGGGAAGTGTTCCATCTCACCTCCATGTCTGAAATATTTCTAGCAAAGTGTGATGGAAGCAGGTTGAGGATAGACTGACCCAGTCAGGCTGCCAAAGATGCACAAATCCCTCTGAAATAGTTCTGTATGCAAAACAAGCCATCTTCCCAGGGTCATTGTTCCTACTACCAAATTACTACAGCCTACCTGCCTTCAACACATAAATCATGTGTTAATTGTTTGGGATTGTAGGTTCCACTTAGTCCCCTCTTCAGATCTCCCCAAAGTTTTAAGTCTCACCAAAAAAACAAGTGACTTATGCTCAGGGCCTCTAAACTATTCTGTAAGTTTTGGGGAATTTCAAGTTTACATATGTATGTATAATTATTAAAAAAAATTATACTAACACTCAAAAGTACTAGGAAATGGGTTCTAATGAGGCACAATGCTTTCCTTATTTTTCCAAAGAGACTTAAGTGGTACAAGGACGTTTAGTGCCACGGCCCGGTAAGGACAGCATCATCCAGGCATCCTGAGTGCCACATGGGGCTGCGACACAGACTTCATGCTTCCATTTTCCTTTTGCTTCCAGCTCATTCGTTTTCTGCTCATACACTTAGAGGAGTAAGTCAAGTTAAAAACAGCCAGGCCCCTTTTAAGTGAGCCTGTAATGAAAAATGTTTTGTTTGTCACCGGTTTTCTGCTTTCAGGCTGAACCGGCATCCTCTAACAAGTGGCAGCTGGATAAATGGCTAAACAAAGTTAATCCCCACAAGCCTCCTATTCTGATCCAAAATGAAAGCCACGGGCCAGAGAGCAATCAGTACTACAACCCGGTGAAAGAGGACGTCCAGGACTGTGGGAAAGTCCCCGACGTTTGCCAGCCCAGCCTGAGAGAGAAGGAGATCAAGAGCACTTGTAAGGAGGAGCAGAGGCCAAGGACAGCGAACAAGGCCCCTGGGAGTAAAGGCGTGAAGCAGAAGTCCCCGCCCGCGGCCGTGGCCGTGGCGGTGAGCGCAGCCGCCCCGCCACCCCCAGTGCCCTGTGCGCCCGTGGAGAACGCGCCCGCGCCTGCCCGGAGGTCCGCGGGCAAGAAGCCCACCAGGCGTACCGAGAGGACCTCAGCTGGGGACGGCGCCAACTGCCACCGGCCCGAGGAGCCCGCGGCCGCGGACGCGCTGGGGACAAGCGTGGTGGTCCCCCCGGAGCCCACCAAAACCAGGCCCTGTGGCAACAACAGAGGGAGCCACCGTAAGGAGCTGCGCTCCTCCGTGACCTGCGAGAAGCGCCGCACACGGGGGCTGAGCAGGATCGTCCCCAAATCCAAGGAGTTCATTGAGACAGAGTCATCATCTTCTTCCTCCTCCTCGGACTCCGACCTGGAGTCCGAGCAGGAGGAGTACCCTCTGTCCAAAGCACAGACCGTGGCTGCCTCTGCCTCCTCCGGGAATGATCAGAGGCTGAAGGAGGCCACTGCCAACGGGGGCAATGGTCCCAGGGCCCCTGTAGGCTCCATCAACGCCAGGACCACCAGTGACATCGCCAAGGAGCTGGAGGAGCAGTTCTACACACTGGTCCCCTTTGGCCGGAATGAACTTCTCTCCCCTCTAAAGGACAGTGACGAGATCAGGTCTCTCTGGGTCAAAATCGACCTGACCCTCCTGTCCAGGATCCCAGAACACCTGCCCCAGGAGCCAGGGGTATTGAGCGCCCCTGCCAACAAGGACTCTGAGAGCGCACCGCCCAGCCACACTTCGGACACACCTGCAGAAAAGGCTCTGCCAAAATCCAAGAGGAAACGCAAGGTAGGCCTGGGGCTGACTGGGGTGCCGGGGGCGTGGAGGGGAAGGGGCTGTCTCTTAACTTGTGGGTACTTGGGTAGAGCACCCATAGGCTGCTGTTTGGGACAGTAGGCTGCCGCAGGAGTTTTGTGTGTCCTTACCTAACACACACTTCTAGGGTACTTTCTATATCCAGACACTGTTGTAAGCACTTAACATCTAACTTAGTCCTTAGAACTGCTCAGTGAGGGAAGTACCATTATTATCCCTTTTTTTTTTTTTTTTTTTTTTTTTTTTTTTGAGAGGGAGTCTTGGTCTGTCGCCCAAGCAGGACTACGATGGCACAATCTCGGCTCACTGCAACCTCTGCCTCCCAGGTTCAGGCAATTCTCCTACCTCAGCCTCCCAAGTATCTGGGATTACAGGCGTCCACCACCATGCCCAGCTAATTTTTTTGTATTTTTAGTAAACACAGGGTATCACCATGTTGGCTGGGCTGGTCTGGAACTCCTGCCCTCAAGTGATCTGCCTGCCTCAGCCTCCCAAAGTGCTGGGATTACAGGCATGAGCCACCACGCCCGGCCTATTATCCCTATTTTATAGTTATAGGTAATTAAGCCTTGTCCCACTGCATGTCAAAATAGGAAATATTTATCAAGTGTGTGCACACACAGCTGGATGCAGGGCCTGTGAGAAAGCTAAACACATGAGAACCCCCACTCTTTGCTGGGAGGAATGGGGTGACATTGATGGTGGGATCACTCATTGACCCAAGAGGCCAGTGGCTTCATGAAGTGTTCAAGGTTGTGGCAGGTGAAAATGAATACGGCAGACCCTGATGCAGCATCAGAACCAGCAGCTGTTGCTTCCGTTAGCATTGATCAGGGAGGGCTTCATGGTGGAGGGGGCCCTGAAAACAGGGCTCTGTAGAGGAGGGATATTTGAATACGTCCAGGGTCAGGAATGGAAGCGGTGAGTCCAGGGAGTGAGAAGGGCAGCAAAAGCAAGGACAGGGAGAGCTGGGGGGCATCTCTGGCAGCAGACACTGAACGTGTAGCCCATTTCAAAGGTTTTTGTGCAGGAGAATACCTTAATCATCCATTAAAGCCAATTTTGAGGATTTTTAACCTCTCCTGTTACTGTATCTTCAAAAGTAATTTTTATCACAGTGAAAAATACAATGGGTGACAGACCAAGATTGCAATATGCATGGATGGCTCCAAATTTAGGACAAAGTTTTCAATAACAACAGCTCACAGGTATATAGGTCTCCATGACAGATGCTGCTCTAGGCACTTTATACATGTTAAATCATTTCATCCTTATAACTTTATGAGGCAAATATTATTGTCATACCCATTTTACAGAGAGGGAACAGAGGCTCAGAGAGCCTAAAGCAACTTGCCCAAGGTTACATAGGTCCTAAGGGGCTGAGCCAGGAATTAACCCAGGCTGTCTGGCTTCAGAGCATCACATAAGAAATCAGTCTGAGGTTTGTATATTTTCCAGTTTTCTGAAGGCAGTCTAGTCTATCAATAGAAAAGTTAGACTGGATACATATGTTTCACAGCTATTTCGAATCCGTGATTGAGAAGGGGACTAAGGAGTACAGATTGTTACCTTGTCCTGGCCACGATGAATATATTTCTTGCTTTGTAAGTGCACATGGAGAAGGCACTCAGTCTCCTTTTTATGACAATCATCTTTGTAACCTAAGGGCACCTATGACCAGAGAAATTCATTCTAAAGTACCAGGCCAGGTACGGTGGCTCACGCCTCTAATCCTAGCACTTTGGGAGGCTGAGATGGGCGGATTGCCTGAGCTCAGGAGTTCAAGACCAGCCTGGACAACATGGTAAAATCCCATCTCTACTAAAATACAAAAAATTAGCCAGACATGATGGTGCACACCTGTAGTCCCAGCTACTCAGGTGGCTGAGACAGGAGAATCACTTGAACCTGGGAGGCGGAGGTTGCAGTGAGCCAAGATCATGCCACTGCACTCTAGCCTAGGCAACAGAGCAAGACTCCATCTCAAAGAAATAAATAAAATAAAAAATAAAGTACCAAAGGATGTGTTTCTTCACATAATATTAATAACATTAAGTAATTTATCCCTATAAAGTAGAATTTGAAGCCCTTGCAAGAAAGTTCATGAAAAGAAATATCTTCAAGGGGCAGCTTTTTGCTTTTCCTTGGTATGGATGCAAAGAAAAAAAAAATTTTCTTTTTTTTTGAGACGGAGTTTCGCTCTTGTTGCCCAGGCTGGAGTACAGTGATGCTCCACCATCTTGGCTCACCACAACCTCTGCCTCCTGGGTTCAAGTGATTCTCCTGCCTCAGCCTCCCGAGTAGCTCGGATTACAGGCATGTGCCACCATGCCTGGCTAATTTTGTATTTTTAGTAGAGATGGGGTTTCACCATGTTGGTCAGGCTGGTCTCAAACTCCCAACCTCAGGTGATCCGCCTGCCTCGGCCTCCTAAAGTGCTGGGATTACAGGCGTGAGCCACTGCACGTGGCCAGCAAAGATAATTTTATAAAGAGACCCCAACATAGTTTCCACCCAGCACTGGCCATTATTAGCTGGCAGTGGGCGCCCTTAGTTGGTCCCCATTGCCCTGAGAGTGCTCACATATAATGGAAAGTGTGTGGATTTTCACACCAAAGTGTCCTGACCTCAAATCCCGTCTTTACCATTTACCTCCTGCAGGGCCAGCTTTTCATGGGCCCCATGCATGGGACCATACTGGTGTGCATCACCCAGGGCCCCTTGGAATTGAATGCTTGTGGCTGCCATCTTAAAATTTTTCCTGTAATCTTTGAATTTGTGATGCTGCAAATTGATGGTACATATGCAGGGGCATATGGAGCTTTGACTCACTGTGTTCCCACCTCCTGCCTGTTTCTGCAGGGCAGGTTCTGCCTGCATTTCTGCCTCCTGGCACCCTGGGCCCTAGGCAGCCTCCCACTTCCTGTCTTAGTCCAGGGACCGTCGCTGCCCTTGCCCCAAGAAGGGGCCTAGGTGCAGGCAGAGGAAGGACCTTTCCTGTCCCTCATCCAGGTAGTAAGACATTCCAAAGAGGGTCTTGCAATCCCCTGGGGGTTGCCCATTTGCTGTGGGTTGTTGGGGAAATGCCTGACGACTCGGGCACCACAGGTAGGGCCTCTGATTGGCAGAAGGGGAAGGCCCACACTGGCGGGCTGCACACATATGCCTCGTCCAAGGGCAGACAGGGCCCTTGAGAGGCTACACTCACCCCCCCAGGTATCCCCATGCCCAAAGAAGTACAATGTGTATAGCAAATACTGTAGACACCTCCATGACAGAGACTGTGAAAGAAAGGAAAATGTTTTCTATTTGAGGGCTTTATAACATCACTCTTTTCCTGCCTTTTGAACAAGGGGCCCAGCATTTTCATTTTGCACTAGACCCAGAAAGTTATGTATGGTCCTTGGCCTCCTCGGTGACCTTAATCAGGTGACCTTACTTTCTCTGAACATCAGTTTCTCCATCTAGAAAATGCTGACATCGGGGCCGGCCATGGTGGCTCACGCCTATAATCACAGCACTTTGGGAGGCCAAGGTGGGCGGATCACGAGGTCAAGAGATCGAGACCATCCTGGCCAACATGGTGAAACCCTGTCTCTACTAAAAATACAAAAATAGCCGGATGTGGTGGCGCGTGCCTGTAATCCCAGCGACTCGGGAGGCTGAGGCAGGAGAATCGCTTGAACCCTGGAGGCGGAGGTTGCACTGAGCTGAGATCAGGCCGTTGCACTCCAGCCTGCCAATAAAGCGAGACTCCGTCTCAAAAAACAAAAAAAATGCTGACATCTTTGCAGGGGTGTTGTCAGATTCACACAATATGTTCAAACAATGCAAGTCAGTAATACTTGGCAGCTCATTTTCTTCCCTACCTGCTATTCCTCCTGTTTTTCTCTACACACCCTGTCTTCCTTACTACTTGCTGGTGCTCAGTCTTTGTTGAGTGTAGGGATCAATCAGTCAATTAATCATCTGGGAATGAGTGTGGCTATTACCTCTGGGATGGATGGCTAACTGAATAGGCTGATGGAAATATACACATATGAAATATGCAGAGATAGACATTGGTAATATATAGACAGACTGGAAATACATAAAGCCGTCCAGGCATACAGAGTTTACTAGAGAGATGTGCAGAAAGACATACATAAAATTCCGTAATATTCTGTGTTTAAATAGTTGTATTACTTATGGCCATTTTTATTTTAACTTAAGAAACTTCATTTACACTAAGCCTGACACCTGGCTGCACTCATAAAATCTAAAGAATCATTAAACACAGACACAAGAGAAGTGGAAGGACATTTTTATAGTGCTCTTTACTTGGTATTCTGGGCATTAGTACCCCAGTACTGGGTGCTGGAGATGGGACCCCATAGACCTGGCTGTCAAACTTGTGGAGTCTCGCCCTGCTGGAGCCCTGGAGCTAAGGACTAAGAACTCGGAGCTTTGGTTTGGGCCCTCCATGGGGGTACTATTACAGTGTGAGCATCTGGGAGCCCCTGTGGCAGAGGCTGTGTGGCAAAATCCCAGCCAGAGCAAGAAGGTCAGAGTCTTTCTCTCTTTGGTGTTGGCACTTGTCTCCTGGAAAATAATGCAGACAGCCCTGAGGATACCATACTAGGTTCCTGTTATCTCATGGAAAATGGTACTTTCTGAATATATTTGTGTTGCACCTTAAAAAGTTAAACACAGGCTGGCCTGATAGCTGATGCCTGTAATCCCAGCACTTTGGGAGGCCAAGGTGGGAGGATCGCTTGAGCCCAGGAGTTTGAGATCAGCCTGAGCAACATGGCAAAGCCCCGTCTCTACAAAAAATACAAAAAATTAGCCAGGCGTGGTGGCACACACTTGCATTCCCAGCTACTTGGAAGGCTGAGGTGGGAGGATCACCTGAGCCTGGGAGGTCGAGGCTGCAGTGAGCCATGATCACACCACTGCACTCCAGCCTGGGTGACAGAGCAAGACTCTGTCTCTAGATAAATAAATAAAATTAAACCCAATCATGGCAACAAGGATCCAATCAAAGTACTGTTTTAGAAAAAGGTACTTTATGGATTCTAAGATGTCATGGGATAGTAACTGAAAACTAGAATTAAGGCACCAAGAGATAATAGCTTCTGCTTGCAGTTCACAAAAGGCAATTTTTTTTTTTTTTTTTTTTTGAGACGGAGTCTCACTCTGTCACCAGGCTGGAGTACAGTGGTGTGATCTCGACTCACTGCAATCTCTGCCTCCCAGGTTCAAGCGATTCTCCTGCCTCAGCCTCCCAAGTAGCTGGGACTACAGGTGCGCACCACCACACCTGGCTAATTTTTTGTATTTTAGTAGAGATGGGGTTTCACCATGTTGGCTAGGATGGTGTCAATCTCCTGACCTCGTGATTCGCCTGCCTTGGCCTCCCAAAGTGCTGGGATTACAGGCATGAGCCACCGTGCCTGGCCAAGGCAAGAATTTTTAAAACAGAAAAGTCCAGGCTTGCCATTGCCCTTATGGCATGAATCCCAGAGAACACACACTTGCTGTACTTTATTCTGATACCAAGAAATGCCAAGGTGAGTGCCGCTGGAGCTGCAGTGGGAACTCAGACCAGTTGGAGGGCTAAATCCTAAGCCGGTTGATGGCAGAGCAGCTTTCAGAATTCAAAATGTTGAATCATGGCATCGTGCCTCGCCTCTCCATCAGCTGTCAATTGTAAAACTGACAGATTTCATCCTTGCTTGTTGAGGAGCTAATGGAGAAGCTATTAGCTCCTCCCAACAGGGGCACAGCTGCTCAGGCTGCGCTTCGGGGAAGCCAGGTGAGTGGGGCTCCCAGGAGGCCTTGTTCTGTGGAAGTCGGTGCCTGGGAACTCATAATACCTCTTGAAATCCAGTGCTGATTGACTTTAGTTTATTCCCATACAGTGTGACAACGAAGACGACTACAGGGAGATCAAGAAGTCCCAGGGAGAAAAAGACAGCTCTTCAAGACTGGCCACCTCCACCAGTAATACTTTGTCTACAAACCACTGCAACATGAACATCAACAGGTACGTGCATTCCCTCCAAAGTGGAAGTGAGCTGGAGAGATCTCTGGGTCTGAAAGCCACCTGGTATGTTGGAGGAGGGTCAGGCTTTTTGAGGATTACTCTGGTCAAGGTCTGCAGACTTGCTTCCCTCCTTTAACCCAAGTCTTATCATTATGGCTACACATGTGCCACACATTATAGCTCCAGATACTCATGCAAGGTACTTCTCCATAACCAAAGACCAGATACTAGTTACATACAGCTCTGCACTCCCCAAGACATGCCCTTCCCCCAAAAAAACTTAATAACTAAATTTCTAATCAATATTTTAATGGTAACCGCTAAACTCATAAGAACACTCATAAGAACACTAAGCTTATTACGCAGACGAAGAAATACACACTTCAAGCAGAATCTCCATGTGCGGCACCTAAAGCAATTAATTGGATATAGACTAAAATTGTGGCCTTAGAAGGGTCCGTGCTCCCAAGGTTAAATGGCCACTCACACATTCCTCTCAAGAGGTTCCAGATGGACCCACCCAGCACTGACTACCCTCTGTGATGAATGGCTTACAAGCAAGGCAAGATCCCAGGTATTTATTAGAAACGAGTAGCTTATCATCAGTCATAGAAGCTCTTTCCATTTTGAAATACCACAGCATGGAAACCACTTTTCCTCTCTAAGACACTCCTCACCCTCCCTGACCGTATAGATAGAGTTTTAAAGAGAGATGAATGTCTCGGCACAACACATAAAAATGTAAACTGAAAGGTTAGGAAAAGATGTAGAGCAGTGCTAAAACTTGGCGAGGAAACTGGCGGGCGAGGGTGCACACACACAGGCCCACTGCAGCGCCGGAATCACCTTGAAAGGCGAGGGCTCCTGTGGGTCTGAGCGGGAGGGAGGGCTGCCCCTGCATGCTGCCCACTCCTCGGTCCTCTATGCAGGGTGGATGCCAGCCCAAAATATTGGGAAAGGGGAAATGGGGAAAATGAAGTCCCCAAATATTTTTAAATGTGTGATATCCTTTAGTGCTTGTTAATGCACTAAATAACCTTTCTAGCTGATCTGGTGGCTTCCAGAATTTCTAAGCAGTGAGGAATATAAACTGTATGTATGCACAACTGCAATATGATATGAAAATAGCTGTGATTTGGCCGGGTGCGGTGGCTCACACCTGTAATCCCAGCACTTTGGGAGGCTGAGGAGGGCAGATCACAAGGTCAGGAGTTCAAGACCAGCCTGGCCAGTATGGTGAAACCCCGTATCTACTAAAAATATAAAAAAATTAGCTGGGTGTGGTGGCATGCTCCTGTAGTCCCAGCTACTTGGGAGGCTGAGGCCGGAAAATCGCTCAAACCCGGGAGGCGGAGGTTGCAGGGAGCCCAGATTGCGCCATGGCACTCCAGCCTGGGCAACAGAGAGGCTCCATCTCAAAAAAGAAAAGAAAAAGAAAAAAAGAAAATAGCTGTGATTTATACCGGTGACACAGTCACAAGTGTTGTACTACTGCTCCTGCTAAACCATGACTCTGGTTTCATACCTTTACTCATAGTTGAAGGAAATGTTCTGTTACAGTGAGAGGTTAGTGAAAATGAAGAGGTCACTTCTCCATTCAAGTTATTGGACCCCAGGTTAAAAAACTCTTGCTCTAGAGACTTAGCCTGGCAGAGCCTCCTAGTTCTGATGGTTTTGTTGCTGTTAAGTGGTGACACAATGCATATAAAATGCTTAGAGTACAGCCTGGGAAAGGTGGTCTGTGTACCTCTGGAATTGTGATTACTACTATCAAGTTTTACCAGTGCTGTACAGCAGTCCCAGAGAAGGGGATTGCCCATTTCAAAGAAGAGCTCCAAAGAAAGTTTCTTTGGTCAACTTGAATATATATATAGACTTGCAGTGATGAAAAACAGGCAATCATGATATCCATGATAATATTTAATGTCACAGTTTTGTTTTCCGTGCACTGTAAAAATCATAAAGTATGTCAAATAATAGAGACTGAGGAAAAGGTCTTTCTTCACTCACATTTCGAGAAACAATTATAATCAGGCTGTTCACATTATCTTCAACATCAGCATCTTAACCATCTCTAGATGAGCAACTTTTGATACTCCCAAAGCACTTTTGCGTGACACAGCCTCTATGTTGTTAGACACACAGTGCTTTTGGAACAGTGCTTTTCACCAGAAATTCTATCCCCACATGTATCCATTTGCATAACATTCAGAACCTTGGTTTTGTCATTTGTTCTAGAGGTCTGTGTTTGTAATTTCTCCACTGTGACCACCAGCTAAGGAAATTGCTTTTCGAAGTGACTTTAGTGGCTTGTTTGCGGTGATAACCAACACGTGCAATTAAGAGATCCCAACCCCAAGAATAATGAATAAATCTTTGTTAGATGGCTTTACCATTTTTTAACTGACTCTACCAGGTGACCTCTATAAGTATCCTAAATTAGCGATGACTGAGTTTATTTCAAACTAATCTGTCTTCCCCAAACAATACTTTAAGTAATAGAGCCCTAACAATATAATATACATTGCAAACTCAGATATAAGTGAATCCCTCTTCACTGATGGTTGATTTTGGAGAACGTTATATTCAAGCACAGACAGTAGTTTTGAAGGTAAAATAAGGAGTTAGGAATCAGAAACTGTAACTTCTACTCACCATATTTATTTATTTATTTATTTTGGAGACGGAGTCTTATTCTGTCACCTGGGCTGGAGTGCAGTGGTGCAATCTCGCTTCACTGCAACATCCACTTCCCACAGGTGATTCTGCTGCCTCAGTCTCCTGAGTAGCTGGGATTACAGGCATGCGCCACCACACCCGGCTAATTTTTGTGTTTTTAGCAGAGACAGGGTTTCACCATGTTGGCCAGGCTGGTCTCGAACTCCCAACCTCAAGTGATCTGCCCATCTTGGCCTCCCAAAGTGCTGGGATTACAGGCATGAGCCACCATACCCGGCCTCCTACTCACTGTTTTTATATTCTAGGTTTAATCTGATCAATCCCTGGTTAAGCCATAAACTCAGATATTAAGAATTGGCTTCACATATTGCAGGTTGTTCTCTGGTTTTATTATTTTCTATATTATATTTAGTACAAGCTCAGATGAGATAGCAAAAGTCTTTTTAGAAATGTAGAATACAGACTGGGCGCGGTGGCTCACGCCTATAATCCCAGCACTTTGGGAGGCCGAGGCGGGTGGATCACCTGAGGTTAGAAGTTCAAGACCAGCCTGGCTGACATGGTGAAACCTCGTCTCTACTAAAAATACAAAAAGTAGCCGGATGTAGTGGCAGGCACCTGTAATCCCAGCTACTTGGGAGTCCTCGGGAGGCTGAGGCAGAGGCAGGAAAATCACTTGAACCCAGGAGGCAGAGGCTGCAGTGAGCCAAGATTGTGCCATTGCACTCCAGCCTGGGTGACAAGAGCAAAACTCCATCTCAAAAAAATAAAAAATAAAAAGAAGTGTAGAATTTGGCTGGGCACGATGGCTCATGTCTGTAATCCCAGCACTTTGGGAGGCCGAGGCACCTTGAGTCCAGGAGTCCAAGACCAGCTTGGGCAACATGGTGAAACCCCATCTCTACAAAAAATATGAAAAATTAGCCAGGTGTGGTGATGCATACCTGTAGTCCCTGCTACTCAGGAGGCTGAGGTGGGAGGATTGCCTGAGCCCAGGTGGTTAGGGCTACAGTGAGCCAAGATCCCGCCGCTGCTCTCCAGCCTGGACAGCAGAGCCAGATCCTGTCTCAAAAAAAGACACAAATGTAGAATTCATTTATTGTTGTTGATTGACTTTCCCACTGCTTGCTCCTTATGCTTGTTAGGAAAACAGTAAGTTGTTTGTTGGGTATTTTGAGATCCTTGGATAAAGGACTTGGAAAATGAAAGTGTTATTAGTCCTAGTCGTGTACTTTGGTTGCTGGCTCCAGAATTACTACTCATCCTGATGGGAAGAGAAAAGAAACAGTGAGTGATATTTGCTTATTGTTTGTTATGATCCTAATGCCATTAACTTGTTTCCTGGTATAATAATTCCCAATAAGCTTCTCCTACCAACAGGTCCCAGTTGGGTGGTTTGGGTCATATGAAAACATTTACCTTTCCCTGTGCTGACTCTGTAACATTCCATTACTGTAATTTCCTTTTTCAGTGTGGCAATACCAATAAATAAAAATGAAAAAATGCTTCGGTCGCCCATCTCACCCCTCTCCGATGCATCTAAACACAAATACACCAGCGAGGACTTAACTTCTTCCAACCGACCTAATGGCAACAGTTTGTTTACTTCAGCCTCTTCCGGCAAAAAGCCTAAGGCCGACAGCCAGCTGCAGCCTCACGGCGGAGACCTCACGGTTTGTTGATGCTCTTCCTTTTCCAATTAAAACCAAAATGAAATTGAGCACCCCCAAGCTCTGTCTCTAACCTAGCACAGTCTAAACACATGCTTGAGGTCCCTTGAGAATTCCTAAATGCCTCCCGCTTCTAGGAAGACCCAGCAGAGGACAGCCCCCTTCACTCTCCCAACAGAGAGCGGGGAAGAAGAACCCTGAGGGAGAGTTCTAACCCTCTGTTGCTTAGGCAGGATTTTATTTTTCCTTCTGAAAAGAAAAGACCTCAAAGTAATACCATCCCGGGACAAAGTAAATTAGGAGTTTGAACCAACCAATCTTTCTATTGGGAAAAATTTCTTACCCCAGGGCAGAGTTAAATCTGGGATTGAAACCCCACACTGAAAGCTACAGGGCCCCCACTCTGCCATTATTGGCCAGTGTCGCAGCCGCAGTGGGGGACCCCCACCACCACCCCTTTTCCAGCGATCTCGGGTGATTCCAGCACGCCCCAGGGGAAGAGCAGGGGACTTGGGTTCACAATCTGACCTCACCTCTTAGCTACAGTGTGATCTTGGGCCAGTTGCTTAATCTCTCTGCTCCTGTTTCTTTACCTGCAAAATGGTAGTGATAAGATTTAAAAGAGATAATATTATGAAAAGACCCCGACCGGGCATGGTGGCTCATGCCTGTAATCCCAGCACTTTGGGAGGCTGCAGCGGGTGGATCACTTGAGGTCAGGAGTTCACGACCAGCCTCACCAACATGGTGAAACCCCATCTCTACTGAAAATACAAAAATTAGCCTGGCGTGGTGGCAGACGCCTGTAGTCCCAGCTACTCTGGAGGCTGAGTTAGTGGAATTGCTTGAACCTGGGAGGCGGAGGTTGCAGTGAGCTGAGATCTCGCCACTGCACTCCAGCCTGGGCGACAGAGCAAGACTCTGTCTCAAAAAAAAAAAAAAACTCCAACACCTAGGGATGCCTATGCAACTAACATTACATGTTAGTTCCTCTTCACTGCCGTGCCAGCCTCTAACAGCCAGTGGCCCTGGACCACTCATCCTTTCAGGAACATTAGTTACTTCCAAACCCTCCCCTGTGGTAGTCACTGTGCCTATCAAAACCAGCTGGGTGGCCAGGCGTGGTGGCCCATGCCTGTAATCTCAGCTATTCAGGAGGCTGAAGCAGGAGAATCGCTTGAACCTGGGAGGTGAAGGTAACAGTGAGCCGAGATCATAGCACTACACTCCAGCCTGGGTGACAGAGCGAGACTCTGTCTCAAAAAAAAAAAAAAAAAAAGAAAGAAAGAAAGAACAGGACTCTGCAAAGAAAGATGAGAAAGATGAGGGAGGGAGCAGTGTGTAACACTTTATCCCATGAATTAAAGATTACTAAAGTTGCTGGAAGTTCCCACGAGAGCCTAAATCTTACAGCATCCTCAGGAAATGAACCTTTTTTGTGCACCCTCACTTGGGAGCAGTGGTCTTTAGTTCTAGACTGAAAGAATTGGGGAAGACCTATATTAGAAAAACATGGAACAAAAAGCCACCAACTCAAGTTTTTTTATTTCCCTCTATATCCTTATATCATGAGCAGCTACGATACGCAGAGAACTATAAACCAATTGTAGATTTTATTTAGTTATTTTTCACCAAACAGGAGCTCATTCAGTAAGTACTTATTACATGCTGGGCACTGTGCTGAGCACCAGAGATGCAATAACAATCCAGCGGATTCCATTTGTGCCCACATGAAGCTTACAGTTAGCTGGGGAGAGAGCCTTATACAGGGGATCACACACATCCGTGATTCACCACCAACGGTTTCAGTGCTAAAAAGGGAACTCACAAAGAACTAGGAGCTCTTATAACAAAGCAGCTTGAATTAGTCCTAGGAGTGGTAAACTTTCTGCGAAACAGGTTTTTTGGTTTTTTTTGAGACGGAGTCTCGCTCTGTCACCCAGACTGGAGTGCAGTGGCGCAACCTCAGCTCACTGCAAGCTCCACCTCCTGAGGTCACACCATTCTCCTGCCTCAGCCTCCCAAGTAGCTGGGACTACAGGCGCGGGCCACCACGCCCAGGGCTAATTTTTTGTATTTTTTTAGTAGAGACGGGTTTTCACCGTGTTAGCCAGGATGGTCTCGATCTCCTGACCTCATGATCCACCCACCTCAGCCTCCCAAAGTGCTGGAATTACAGGCATGAGCCACCGTGCCTGGCCTCTGCGAAGCAGGTTTTGACATTTTGGACTGAGTAATTACTTGTGGTGGGGCTGTCCTGTGCAACGTAGAACATTTGGCAGCATCCCTGGCCTCCACCCAATAGATGCTATGAGCACCCACTCGCAGTGGTGACAACTAAAAATGTCTCCAGGCATTGTCAACTTGCCCCCAGTTGAGAACTGCTGCTGTAAAGAGTCAGATAAATAATTTAAGCGTTTATGGGCTGCACGGTTTCCATCCCAGCTACTCAACTCTGCTGTTGTAGCAGGAAAGCAGACAGTAGATAAATACATAGGCAGGATTAGTTTCCAATAAAACTTTATTTACAAAAAGGGCCAGGGTTGACTCCCTGGCCGTAGATGGCTGACCCCTGATGCGAGATCTCTAAAAGGCAAGTCGCCATATAGTAAGAGGCAAAGAGCATTACAGGCAGAGGAAGCAGCAAGTGCAGAGGTCCCAAGAAAGAACTGGACACAAGCCCATAAATCTGGGGAACAGAGGCCACAGGCAAAGAATGGCTGAGGGGCCACTTGGCTGGGATCGCTCCTTTTACCAAGAGCAAGCAGAGGCCACTGGAGGAGTTTAAGAACAATTTTAAAATGTTGACATCTGAGCTTCCTGGCCTTCTATGACGGTAGACTCTAACCCTTACAGTGCTACATGTAAAAGCAGTCCATATTTAAAGAAGCATTTGTATACACTCAATTTAATTACTTCAGAGAAACCATTTGCATTTCCTAACCACCAACATTGTTTTATGATCCATGTGTTTAGCACACAATAGGTGCCATGTAAATGTTTGTACCCCAAGTAATGTGACTTTTAAAACTTCTCCACAGACTAATGTGTTCCATATATATATATACATATATATTTGAGATGGAGTTTTGTTCTTGTTGTCCAGGCTGGAGTGCAATGGTGCAGTCTTGGCTCACTGCAACCTCCACCTCCCAGGTTAAAACGATTCTCCTGCCTCAGCCTCCCAAGTAGCTGGGATTACAGGCACCTGCCACCATGCCTGGCTAAATTTTGTATTTTTAGTAGAGACAGGGTTTTGCCATGTTGGCCAGGCTGGTCTTGAACTCCTGACCTCAGGTGATCTGCCTGCCTTGGCCTCCCAAAGTGCTGGGATTACAGGTGTGAGCCACCATGCCTGGCCTAGAATTTATTTATTTTTTTTTTATTTTATTTATTTTTTTATTTTTTTTTTGAGACGGAGTCTCACTCTTGTTGCCCAGGCTGGAGTGCAATGGCATGGTCTCGACTCACCGCAACCTCTGCCTCCCGAGTTCAAGTGATTCTCCCGTCTCAGCCTCCCGAGTAGCTGGGATTACAGGCATGTGCCACCACGTCTGGCTAATTTTGTATTTTTAGTAGAGATGAAGTTTCACCATGTTGGTCAGTCTGGTCTCGAACTCCCGACCTCAGGTGATCCGCCTGCCTCGGCCTCCCAAAGTGCTGGGATTACAGGTGTGAGCTACCGTGCCCGGCCGAATTTATTTTTTAAGTAATTCCTAGTGATTCCTGTTGACTCCTTCTGGTCTTCACAGGCAGCCCAACGAGAACCAGCAAACCTGTGAGATGAATGACTGGTTGACTGTTGAGATGAGTGAATGGTTCTGAAAGCGTGGTTCCAGGATCGCGGGTGATTACAGCATCCGCCTCACTGGGAACTAGATGGAAAGGCAGATTCTAGGTCCCCACCCCAGCCCTGCTGAATCCCAGACTCTCAGGGTGGGGCCCGGCAATCTGTGTTTTCACCAGCCCCCTGGAGGATGCTGATGAAAACTGAACTGGCCAGTCTTCAGTCTAGTAGGCTGGGAAAAGTAGGCGTCTAAACCCTAACCCCTGGCATCCACCACAGTCGGCAAGTTGCTGAACCCAAGCCTGTTTCTGGATCTGTGAGAGTGGGTGTCGTGACTTCCCTTTTGATAGTGTCATGAGAATGACAGTTGAGAATACAGGTAGAAGCCCTCGGCAGATACCTAGAATGCATGTATTTCTTTATTGAGACAAAATCCCATCAGTTCTAATACAGCGCACAAAGATGTTCTGTAGAGCCAAAGATATTCTATGTATGTATGATGTGATGGGCTGCTCGCTTCACCAGGTGGCCAATTTCTCAAAGACATGTGTTGTTTGTTGTTTAGAAAGCAGCTCACAACAATTCCGAAAACATTCCCCTCCACAAGTCACGACCGCAGACGGAGCCGTGGTCTCCAGGCTCCAACGGCCACAGGGACTGCAAGAGGCAGAAACTTGTCTTCGATGATATGTAAGTTCAGACTCTTTTAAATGTGGTGAGGGGCAAGACAGAACAGAAGCTGCTCGGGTGGAAGGGGCGTGGGCACCTTGGTGTGGCCACCTTCAGCTACAGTGCGGCCTTTTTTTCCCCTGGGACTTGGTCATTTAAATGTCCCCCTTGAATGGAATTGGAGCCTTAATTTTGAGGGCACGCTTGAGTCCTGGTGGGGTTTTTGGGTAGACAGAATAATCAGTGCCAATGGGGTTGGATCCAGGACATCAAAAAACAAAGGCAAATAGCATTAATGAGTCTTATACTTCTAAGCGCTTGTACTTGGGCTGTTGGCAGTTTTATGCTACTAGAAAGAGAAGCATTGTTGTTTTTGTAAATTATAATAGTCAATGAATAATAGTGATTTACTCCTGAAAGCTTTTTTCCTCCAACTGCTATATTCTTTATAATAGTATAAATGATTCTTATATAGGGAAAAAAATGCCATCATCCTTCACCCAATTCTAGCACTTTCAGTTTCACCCAAGTATAACTTCCATTCCCAGCATCATTTTAAAAGGAGGAAAAACAAGAAGAGAAGATGAATAAAAACAACATCCTGGAATGCTCTCAAGAGGCTGAAAATGACAAATGAGAAATGATAAAATGATGCTGAAAATTATTTCGGCTCATAGGGAAAATGTATGTGTCAAGGACAAGCCTGGAAGGCAGAAGATACTCAGTTTGAATCCTGTTTTCAGCTTTAGCAGTCCTACGGGCGTCAAATACCTGGCCGGGTGAGGCAGGAAAAATTCAGCCCTGGGGTGGAGCAGCAGCAGAAATAGGCGCTCCTGCCCTGCCCTCTGAGGGCTTCCAGTCCAGCTGAGGAGCAGACTACAAACCACTAACCCCACTGGACGTTGGAAAATAAAATGGCTCTACATGTCCGAGAGTCCCAGTGACAAATGCCACAGCTCCCTCAGCAGGGCCCTCCTAGGATCCATTAAATGCTGTCTCCTAAGGGGTGTCACGTGGAGCACAGAAAGCACCATGCAGGGGTGGCTACTCCAGCCTCATCATCCTTCCCGCTCCTCCATTCCCTAACTGCCACCCGGAGTCTCGGCATGATCTGTTTATTCACCTCTGTACACTTCCCTGGGAAATTTAAAATACTAAGTTGTAGTCTTCAAGTACCACATGGACTCCCGTAAGCTAATTAGAGCACAGGGTTTTGGGGGCGAAAGCCAAATCCACATTTGTTGTTTGTTTTGTTAAATGAGCACATTCCAAGGTAACTGGGTTTAGGGAAGCTTGAGGGCAGCCCAGGAGGGCGTGTCTGTTTCTACTCTTCCTGCGGTGGCAGCTGCGTCCCACCCCACGCACACTCCTGGCCCTCACCACCCCCCTTCCTCTCACTGTCTGCATCACCTTTGCCAGGCAGTCGGGAGGCAGGTGGTGATTAATCCCCAGGGAGGGTACGGAGTGGGAGTATAGTCAGGTGGCCAACTACATTTATAATTAGGGTTCAGTGATATAAATTTTTCATGTGAACTTCAGCCATTTGTAAAAAGAAGAGATTAGAATTGTATATAAGGATAACATAGAAATTTGCATTTGGAAGTCATAACCCAACAACATGATCAAACAGAGGGAGCATTAGACCCTGAGGTACTCACACCACCGCATACTTGCAGTGAGTGGTTTTGAGAGCATGGTATATACACACAAAATACAAACACATATGTCATATTAAAATGCAAGGAATTTCCCAGTGTATGAACCAGAAAGCTAGGTCAGAAACAGCAACAACTAAATGATTGTACTTTGATCTACAGGTACTTGGACTTTTTTTTTTTTTTTTTTTTTTTTTGAGACAGGGTCTTGCCCTGTCACCCAGGCTAGAGTGCAGTGGTATGAACATGGCTCAGTGCAGCCTCAAACTCCTGGGCTTACGCTATCTTCCTGCCTCAGCCTCCTGAGTAGCTGGGTCTACAGGTGCATGCCACCACACCCAGTTAATTTTTTTTTTTTTTTTTTTTTTTTGTAGAAAAAGTGTCTCACAGCTGAGTGCGGTGGCTCACACCTGTAATCCCAGCACTTTGGGAGACTGGGGCAGGTGAATTACTAGGTCAGGAGTTCAAGACCAGCCTGGCCAAGATGGTGAAATCTTGTCTCTACTAAAAATACAACAATTAGCCAGGCGTGGTGGCAGGTGCCTGTAATCCCAGCTACTCCGGAGGCTGAGGCAGAGAATTTGCTTGAACCTGCGAGGTGGAGATTGCAGTAAGCTGAGGTCGTGCTACCACACTCCAGCCTAGGGAACAGTGAGACTCTGTCTCAAAAAAAAAAAAAAAATAGTGTCTCACTATGTTGTCCAGGCTGGTCTCGAACTCCTGGCCTCAAACAACCCTCCCACCCCAGCCTCCCAAAGTGCAGGATTATAGGCGTGAGCCACCATGGCTGGCAGCCCTTGGACTTTTTATAACAGGAAATGTTTCTCAATCTGCTATGGTTGAAACTAATATAATTTTGTCACTATCGGTGTCAACAAAGAGGCTGTTATCATTTGTTCTTCCCATTAGCAATATGTATAATTTTCCTGGCTGACAGCTACAATGAAACTGTTTCTCCTTTTATGGATATAGATATAATAGAATAAAAAAAACTGTTACATATCCATCATATGGAGAGATAGATGTCGCATTCCAATTGCCATGTGTCCCGACTGAAATCCATAACAGTAAAATAAACATGCAACTGAAACAGCCACTCAACCATCGAACTAAGAAAGTTGTGGAAAGATTCTTCAAGCTTGAAAAGCAAAAATAGGCCAGGCGCGGTGGCTCATGCCTGTAATCCCAGCACTTGGAGGGGGCTAAGGTGGGTGGATCACCTGAGGTCAGGAGTTTGAGACGAGCCTGGCCAACAGGGTGAAACCCCATCTCTACTAAAAATACAAAAAAAAAAAAAAAATTAGCCAGGCACCTGTAATCCCAGCTACTCAGGAGGCTGAGGCAGGAGAATCACTTGAACCCAGGAAGCGGAGGTTGCAGTGAGCCGAGATCATGCCATTGCACTCCAATCTGGGCAACAAGAGTGAAACTCCATCTCAAAGAAAAAAAAAGCAAAAATAGGCATCGTCTCTTCCTTTAAGCGGTAAAAATAAGCAACCTTCAAGAGATCACTGGGCTAGAATGTCACCTAAAATTGTGCAAAACGTCTCTCAGGTTCCTTTTGGTACATATGGAGCACTTACTAAGTGCCAAGTACAGGCACAAGAGCTGAAGTATAATGATTAATTAATTCTCAGTTCTTCAGGGGAGAGAGAAGCACATGATGACCTCTCCAGGAAGGTTTCCTAGGATTAGACCTCAGCCCTGTCACCTTCCTTGACTTCTCTTCACCGGGGGTGAAGAGTGAACTTTAGCCATTTGTAAAAACAAGCAGTGAAATGACCAAAGAGAGGCCACCAGTGGAAGAAAAGAAAAGACTGGATAATTAGCCCTGGAGTGATTTCGAGTTGATGGAAATCCAGTTACAGTGATCCAAAAAGTAACAGATGCCACACTGTCATTTAATTTTTAAAGCTGCATCATGCAGCTTTTTTAAGAAAAGTAAACTCATCTCTTTGTATTATAAATACTTGTTAATGGTTGAATAAACATGGGATTCAGACAACAGCTGAAGCCAGTAGGCTCTCAATAACAAGTGTTGAATGAACCCAGCTGAATTATAAATTACATTTCCAGGGAAGAGTGCCTGCAGTTTTTTTTTCTATGACTATAAGGAATCTACACGCAGGTGAATGTAAATTCATGGGTTTCCAAGCCCCTTTTCCTAGGTTACTTACCAAAAAATTAGACGGGCGTGGTAGCATGCGCCTGTAATCCCTATAATGCCTGTAGCAGACACCAGTTAGTTCCTTTGGGATACAGACAGAACTGAGCAGAATAACATTTATTTTTAAAAATGTGATCCAGGTCAGCCTGTCCTTTGTATGTTGTGGGCTCATATTGGTGGCAGTGTGACCTCACCTCCTCTCCTGACATTTAGCAAATGCACAACATTCACTACTTGACAGCCACAGTATTAGGGTGACACTAGTGTGATTATCAAACTTTTGTTTAAAAAACAGATCTGTAAGAATTTATGTCAATGAATGACAGCACTTGATTCAACTTGAGGCCTAGAAACTGATCTTATTAGTGCAAAGCCATGAGCTGTAAGTTACTTGGTGTCATAATTAGTGACAGGGGAATTCTTGGCTGGGGAAAACTGAGAGAGAACAACTGTGTCATGAAGGCCTCAGTACAGAAGTCCTGGACAGAGCTAAGTGGTGGTGAGATGCTTGGCTGGAAAACCACCTCCTCCATCCTGCCCGCCGTTCTGCTGTGCTAGGGAGCCAGAGAACCCCAGGTGCCAGGGCTGCCTGCCGCTCCCTGGAGGAAGTGCTGGCTGCTGCCTGTATGTCACATGGAAAAGTCAGTCACAATCAGCACATTCAGCCAAACCACCAAACTTCCCTTCTGTCCCCATGGTGCCCATAACAGGAGCCCGGCTACCTGAACCTCCCGACAGTGAGGAAAGACTGACTATGGACGCCAGGCGCTGACGGCCATGGCATGTGAAATGTGGCCGGGAGGAAGGAAGAGGGACTTGACATTTGTAATGTACTTAGCACAGCAGTCTCAGAGCTAAAGGATTTTAATTTTATAGAGGATGGGAAGACTCCCATATTATAAAAGGTTGAATCCCTAGCAGCATGATTTAGTCAAAGGACACCAATTAAGATCCTTGAGTAGGCGAAATTGCAGCTGGGAAGGCGCTCCCCCACCAGGGGCTTGCAGTGGGCATGCTCTCTTGAGGGTCTCCTCTCTCCTAGTCCTTTCAAAGCAGGATCCTACCTTTTTGTTTTCCTGATTAATCATTAAGCCTTTATTGGTCTTCATATGGAGTTTCTCCCATTATGAAATCCCTGTCTCAAGGCCAGGAGCTTCTTTTGTTCTAACCAAAACAGAGTGAGAGAGTAAGAGTGAGTGAGAGAGAGAGAAAGAAATGAAGTAGGATTTGCAAAGGGGTGGGGGGTGGGGTGCGGAGACAAGGACATTCAGATCTCCTGGATTGAAATCTCAGCTGTCCAATCATCTTTAGGGTTTTGTAAGATTATTTTAAATGTCACACTCAGAGAAAAACAACCATCAGATTGATAATTTCCCATTTCAACAGAAAGTTACTTTTGATTCAACACCCAAACCTGCCCCACTTAGCCTGAGTGTCCTGCAGAGCAAACCCTGCCTTCTGTGGCCGGCTGAGAGGGAAGCAGTCCTGTGGCTTGAAGAAACAGTGAATGACTGCTTGTGCCTGGGAGAAGCCCGATCCCAGGGACTCTGAGCCCCCGCCAACATCAAAGTTGTGGAAATAAAAGCTGTGTTTGAATCCTTGCTAAGCAAATGCAATCTACCTGCATCTGTGAGGAAGTGCCTGTAAAGCCCGTGCCAGCATCCTGGAGTGGCTGACTCTGAAGTGCCCTCATCCATAGTCATCACTGACTCTGTGTATTAAAAATAATTACTTAACTTCTTATGCATTCTCCTCAAAGCTTGGGACATATTAACACCTCTGGGGCTTATCAGATGACAAGCTGACATATCGGATAGCAGATGATGAATTCATTTGGTATGCAGTTGCCTATTTGTCTGATTTGGATTTCAGCTTCCCTAAGAAAATCATCCAATTTCTGCCGCGCCGAGGAACTTGTTGTTCAAACACATTGAGCTCTCATCCCTGCCAGTTTTCACAAAACAGGCTGGCTCTACCGAGGGCGGCATTTCACAGAGGTAGGAATTACAGAAAAGAGTCTGCCAGGCTCTCCGTGGGAGACCATTCAACTCTATCCCGGCCACAAAGGAGAACAAAAAGCAAGGTTGCTTTAATATTCCCGTGCCAGAAGAAATATGGGGGTAGCTCAAAACCCTGATGCTGCTGAGAACCAAGGCTGTGTGTTTCTAGGTGGGGGTGGTGGGAGGGGGAAGAGAAGAAAAGAAAACATTCTATTTGGATCAAGTGCTCAGAATGCTTTTGTTGGAGAGAGCTCTCATAATGAAGATGCATGCGGCTAAGCTCTGGCTTTCAGATCACTCAAGCCCCGTTTCTGAAGAGCCCAAGATTCACAGTTAGTTCCATTTATGGTGTTTAATTAAACTTTTATTAGGTTTGCTCATGTGTCATCATAAAATACCATCACTGTGGAAAACAATGGGAAGAATTTTATTACACAAATGAAAAACAAAAACTAGGTTTTCCATGTTAAAAAAAAATAGAACATTAGATGGAAAATCTATTTGAACACTCAGATAAGATCTCATTTTAGTACCTTTGCTGTATTATATTCTATAACTGTCACAATGGTGACAGCAATTTTACTTTTCCTACTGACTTGTGTATTGCTGTCAGAAGGGATGCCTTTGTGATTCGTGGCAAGGCTGGACACTGGGTGACATCCCATTGGTCCCGCTGGCTTTATAATGATCTGCTCTGGAAGTACAGCACTAGAAATCACCCGAAAGGAGAAAATGGGCCAATCATCAGGCAATCTTCAGTGACTCATTATAGTGAGCCCTCCATTCTATGCAAAGATGAGAGTTCTAACAAATGTGTTCATAAGTGGCCTCCAGATGGTACCTATGCTATTAGCATCTCAGGTTACTGCTCTGATTATAGCTGCTCTGATACGGTCAGAAAATTAGGTGTGTTACTTACCCACATGCGCTATGGTGAGAGTCTGTGACTCAGCCTCCATATCAGGATTTAAAAATATGCCCCTATGCTACAGATGAAAACAGTATTGATTAAGGAGCTTGTATTAGGAATTGTGAGCCACTGCCATCCATAAGGTTAACTTAGAAGGCTAGTGGAAACTAAGATGCCATAGCTTATTACCAAGATAATCCTTTAATGAAATGCATTTGAAGTAGTGATCTGTTAGTGACAAAACAGGGCAAGAAAAAAAAAATGACCTAACTTATATACTAGAGTATAGAACAGATAATGATGTGGAGAATTTCAAGTTGCCATGGAGACACTCTCTGGCTCATTGGATGCGATGCTGCACCCCATCGGAAGGCACCACTCTTTTCTAAGCTCAAAATGAATTCAGTGCCATTCATTCAAGGGAGACCTGCTTACCTTCTACCGTGTGCCAAAAACTACAGGGTGGGGAAGATCAAAGAAGTCTACAGCATGGTCCTTACTAAAAACGTACCAGCGACCAAGTTGCACACATGCCCAGTACAGCTCAGAAGATAATGAAATACCAAGTGTAGTAAACAAGAAGTGCTGTGTGAGCTCAGGAAGGACAGAGGTGAACATGGACCAAGGTTACTCGGAACGCCTTACGGCAGGAGAAATTGAGGGGCAGGCAGCATTCGGCTCCTAGAAGGCACTCAGTGAATGAAGAGAGGAGAGTGTTCCAGGTGGGAGAAGTGATGAGCAGAGCTCCTCGGACCAGGATGCCACGTTATCAAGACAATGAGGAGCCACCTCTGACTTTGGTCAAGGGCCTTCGTGAATAAGCAATATGGTTAAGTGGGTTAGGCAAGATTATTGGGAATCTGAACTGAGATTTGATCTCATAGACCCTGGAGATTGATTTTAGGTCTGTGAGCAGGATGGTGATGTGATGAAAGCCATGTAATCCCAGCACTTTGGGAGGCCAAGGCAGGTGGATCACTTCACCTCAGGAGTTCAAGACCAGCCTTTGCAACATGGCGAAACCCCGTCTCCACTAAAAATACAAAAAGTTAGCCAGGCATAGTGGCACACGCCTGTGGTCCCAGCTACCTGGGAGGCTGTAGTGGGAGGGTCGCTTAATCCCAGGTGGTTGATGCTGCAGTATGAGTGGTTGTACCACTGCCCTCCAGCCTAGGCGACAGAGTGAGAACCTTTCTCAAAAACAACAACAAAAATAACATCAATTACCAGAGTTGGAACCAAAGACCAGACAATATGTAGACATTCTGACAATATGTGTCAATATGTGGACAAAGAAGGAAAACTCACCAAGGCAACAACAAAGCCATTTGTATGGAGAAAGCATGGGCACCCAGGAGGTGCAAGAGAGAAAATGGAGTGGCAGGAGCAGGGCCTTCCTAGGAAGGAGACCTCAGGCCTCACCCTCAGTGAAAGACCCACCACAATGAATGGACGGCTCCAGCCCTCGGTGGGGGGCATGGGGATGGGGTGAGGAGCAATTTTGACCCCAAAACTATGCTGTGATTCTGGTTTGTTTGATTAAAATGCAATGTCATGGTCACAGAAAAGCATTGTCACACATTGCTTTTCTAAGCGTTTTGACCTCTTTGGATACATGAACGCTCTGACTACTTAATATTACAATAAGGTAAAAGACCCATTAGGATCTGAAATAAGGCAGTTCAAAATAAGCATGTAATCATTGGCTAAACAGTCCATGATTAATATCACTACTTCCATCGAATCTCCCATTCAGAGAGTCCTGGCTTATATTTGATATTCATGAATAGGTCAAATTTATTGATTATATAAAGTTTATGCTGCTGGTGCCTAAAAATGTCATTTTTTTAATCTATCGGGCTAAACACTTAAAGGTACTGTCTAATGAGTACCTTAGTGTAACTGGGCCTCATTACACACACTCAAATCGGTCTCTGGATGAGTTACCTTCATCTCCCGGCAGAGTCACCGCTGGCCAGGGTTATTGCTTTAATAATCCACATGTCTGCTGTTAATGTTTACCAGCTAGCTAATCAGAACTCTAGAGAATACATGGCATGTTTGCATTGTTACAAGGTAGACATCATTTTACAATTAACTTCATTACAACTGGAATGTAATCATCCAACATTACCTCTTTTTATTTTTCACTGTGAGGCTTTAAGATAATTCAATATGTATACATAAAACTCTAGGTACTAGATATGCATATAAATGACACTTATTTTCATAAGGATACATAAATATACTCACCCATATATAGCCATACAATTATTATGAGGTATATTTACAATCTTTACATTAAAAGGGGATTGTTTTATGTAAATATTGCATAAAATAAGATTTCTCGCTTTTTTTTTAACCATACAGTAAAAAATATATTCACAAATCAGGCATTAGGGGGCCATGTTAAAGCCACTGTAAATAGAGACTACTGGCGTATGTTGAGTGTGTTTCAAATTGCTAACTTAAGAGAAAATTTATTGTGGTATTTAACATATAGGCAGTAATTTGGAAAGGCAAAAAACACACTTAATTCCGCATTAGGCAGAGTTTTTAAATTGTGCCTTAAGTTTGAGTGAAAGGAAGGAATATTTTAAAAAGACGTTGCACTTAAACCATAATGACGTTTAATATCATTCTCTTCTTGTAGGCCTCGCAGTGCCGATTATTTTATGCAAGAAGCTAAACGAATGAAGCATAAAGCAGATGCAATGGTGAGACCCTTTTCTTTACAGATACGTTCTTCCAAATTATGTGTGTACTGCAGCTTCATCACTGAGACAATACAGCTAGGGTAATTATAAAATCTATTACAAGGATGGCTGGGTCTGTTAAATGGAGAAATGTTTATATAATCAAGTGTTCATAGCCCAATAAATTATGACTTCAGCCAATAATGCCTGACTGGGAAAAAGCCCTAGATAAATGAATATTTTTCAATTTAGTCCTAAGGTTTGAATAGTAACTAGAGCCAGTGGAGACAGTGGGCAGTAGTATTTTTTTTTTTTCCTTTAAAAAGTAAAATCTAGATTTGCATTTTTCTCTTGTTAGCCTGACAAACACTTGGCTTGGTCCCAGGATCAAATCTCTTTTCAAAAACACTTGTGTTCTTCACATGGATCTGCCAAAATGAATGCTTTCTCTGAAACTGTACAACACAGAAACTATTATCTGCACATAAGACTCTAAAGTCACCGTGATTTGATGTTTTCAAAGAATAACTTTTCTTGCTTGGATAATCTCCTGTTTTGGAAAGCTTGAAGCTCTCAGGCAAGAGATGGAAAACTTTGTTTGCTTTTCTAAAAGAGATCATATGGTTGTTCCATCTTAAATGAATGAAGTCCAAAGGGATGGCTTCCCACCTAGTAATTTCAGTTTTAGTCTCCTCCAGTGTTCATAACTGAGATTGAGGCAGGGTGCTGTAAATGAAGAAGGCATTTCCGGTGACCTTCAGAATACTGAAGATGTTTAAACAGTAACAGTACCCCTCTTCCAATGCTACCAGTGTCACTTATTAAACACTTATTTACGTGAAGACCACTGCCTAGGTACACTGGGATACAGGAGGAATAACCCCTACGTATCAGAAAATAGAGAAGGGCAGTGGAAGGTACAGCTCTTGTCCACACGATCTGAGTCTGATGGACAGTTCTGGTCATCTGGAGAAGCTGATGCATGGCCACTGTTGGAGAAGAGCATCAGATTTTTGAGAAAGATATTTTCTGCCTGAATCCAGCATCTAAAGTTTACAGCATTATTCATTCATTGTCGTCTTGCCCAACCCTATCTTTCCTGTTGATGATTTCCCAAGAGGAGACACTCTGCTCCAGTCAAGCTGGTCCCCTACTGACCTCTAAGCACACCTTGCTCCTGCCAGCCAGCAGGCCTTTGCGCCTGCAGAGATTCACTCTCACACACTCTCACGGGCACGCTCACACCCTCAGCATCCTCCCCAAATCTAGCCAAACCCTACCATTCCTTCCCGGCATCATATTCGGTCTCCTCCCTGTGACCTTCCCAGCCTCTCCGCAGCCCCATCACTAGCTCACTTTCCTCCATCTCGTTTGCACTGAATGCCTCATTTTGTATTTTCTTGGGTAATCACAGACCGCTTTGCACTTTGAACTATCTTGTAGGTGTACATTTTCTCTCTCCAAGTCTATTATATGTTCCTGGAAAGAGCTTTTGCTTGTGGAGTGCACATACCACAGAATTGGGTGCTTTAGGAAATATTAATACTCAATGAAATGACTTCATCTGAAAGTGTTATCAAGAAATATTGCATTATAGGCCAGGCACGGTGGCTCGCACCTGTAATCCCAGCACTTTGGGATGCTAAGGCAGGCAGATCATTTGAGGTCAGGAGTTCGAGACCAGCCTGGCCAACATGGTGAAACCCCGTTGCTACTAAAAATACAAAAAAAAAAAAAAAATGAGCCAGGTGTGGTGGTGCACACCTGTAATCCCAGCTACTTGGGAGGCTGAGGTAGAAGACTTGCTTGAACCCAGGAGGCAGAAATTGCAATGAGCCAAGATCACGCCACTACACTCCAGCCTGGGTGACAGAGTGAGACCCTGTCTCCAAAAAAAAAAAAGAAAAAAGAAATGTTGCATTATAGCCTGCACTACCTTTATAAGCAGTTTAAAATTTTGACTTGCTAATGAGAGGAAGTTTTGCTCTGCATTTCTGTTTTTGAAGCTATCATTACTAATGAAGTTTTTTTTGTATTTTTAGTGGCAAGACTTGGAATAGTATTTGAGTATTATGTCATTCTGTTTTAATTGATGAATGAATCATTTGAAAATTGGGGAGATTCTGCAATCCAGAGTTAGAATATGTAATTACCTACAAAGAGTAGTAAGGTATGGAACCAGGAACTTGATGCATAAGTTTAGATTTATGAGATCTTGAGAATATAAAGCTGATTTGTGGCTGCCCTCGCTGATGTGGGGAAAGAATAACACAAATTTCGACAGCTACAGATAATCCCATAGAAACGTGTTTTGTTTTGCTTTTAGAGACAGCGTCTTGCTCTGTTGTCCAGGCTGGAGCACAGTGGGGTGATCATAGCTCACTGCAACCTCAAACTTCCAGGCTCAAGTGATCCTCCTGCCTCACCTTCCCAAAACACTGGGATTACAGGCATGAGCCACCATGCCCATCCAAAAATCATTTTTATTAATAATTTTCAACTTTTTGTCCCATTTTAGCAAAGCTGAAATAGCTCCTTGAGGGTTATCTCCTCTCCTTTCCCCTACTCACTCTCACTCTTAAGTGAGGTTCTAAATATTAACAACAACAAAAAAAAAAAACAATTGAGGCCAGGTGTGGCGGCTTATGCCTGTAATTCCAGCTACTTGGGAGGCTGAGGCAGGAGAATCACTTGAACCTAGGAGGCAGAGGTTGCAATGAGCCCAGATTGCACCACTGCACTCCAATCTGGGCTACAGAGGGAGACTCCATCTCAAAAATAAAAAAAAATTGAGAAGAGGAAGGCATGGAGATATAAGTGCCACAAATAATGTAAAAGATAATAACCAAGGCCTGGAACCATCCAAGTTGGGGATGTACCAAAAGAAGTATGAAAACTCTTATATGGGACCAGACCTACCAACTTTGATGCATATTTAGCATAGCATGGAGAAACAAGGAATGAAGTCGCCAAACCATTAGGGGTTAGAAAGAGGGAAACAGAAATCAGAGCAGCCATGCAGTTCTGAGCTCTGTTGATTGACAGCTGTCACATAGGTTTGATACAATTCTGTATGTAACTGTTTGCTCACTTGCTCCAAGCCAGTAGCAGTTTGAGAAAATAACTAGAAAAAGAAGTATTCTATTTCTTCTCTCAGCTTCATTCACAGGATTTTAGAAGGCAGAGTTGGGTTTCTCAAATAAAGTGTATAAACTACATGACAATGCCATTTAAAAAAAACTATTGTTTAGGAAGACACTGTATTAACTCTATTGATCAGGTGGAAAAGTTTGGAAAGGCTTTGAACTATGCTGAAGCAGCATTGTCGTTTATCGAGTGTGGAAATGCAATGGAACAAGGCCCCATGGAATCCAAATCTCCTTATACGATGTATTCAGAAACAGTAGAGCTCATCAGGTAAGCACTGTGTTTTCTTGCTGGATGAGGGGAGGAGGTGAGGAGTGTGTGGAAGCACTATGGATACAGAGAAAAGAATGTCAGCCTGCACCATCCCCCACCAGGAACCAGTGTTCTTCCCCCCAAAATAAGAGGGTAAGGTTGTGCAAGGTGCCTTGGCACACCCTGCCCCCTCTGTCCTCCATGAGCAAGGGGGGCAGCTGCTATAGCCCCCAATTGCCGAGGGAGGAGGCTGAGTCTGAGTGGGCTATGACGTGCCTGCTCCTTTCAGCTAGGAAGTGGCAGATTTTGAGCCTATGTCAGCCCTAGACTGCTTTAAAAAAAAAAAAAATCTGGTTCAGGTTAGTATCATCTAAATCTTACCTCCATCAGTAAATACTTCTGGAGTATTTAATGAAAGAACATTCAGGGGGATTTTATGAAAGGAGAAGCCATCTTATACTGTCTGGTCTAAAAACTGGACATGGGCACCATCCCCCAACCTGGGTTAAGACCTGTGAGCAGACGTGTCAAGGCATTCGATGGGAAACGTTTGTCCTCCATGATGGAGACCTGGAAAGGCACCTCCGTCACATCTCTGTAATCAACAGTTAAGGGAATTTCATCCATTAGCCCTACTGAGAACCTTCATAGTATGGTTTATGTTTTCAGCCAGTTTAACTGCTTGACATAATGTCTAATATCCATAATGAGAAATAATTCTTCCTAAAACTAACTTTTAAAGGTTTTTCTGATTCTGGGGTTCTGTGCAATCGAAGCTTAGACATTTTCCACCATGTCCCAACATTCTGCATGGAAGATTTCTAATCATCTTAGGATGTGATCTTTTTGGTCTACATTGGCCCAAAGATGCTACTTGGTGTTTTACACACCACTCTCCCTCAGTAAATAGTTTCTAGCCTTTGAAACTGTCATGCTGACATCAGAGAACACATCACCTCCATAAAGCAGTTTTCAAGAATGTTTTAAAGTCAACACTGCCCATTTTTCTTAATAAAGTATTTCTACTAAATCAATATATTGGCGAATCCTTTATACTGTCTTTTTATATGGCACATTACTTTCAGCAGTGATGAAATGAAAGCAGCAAGTAAAAAGACTGGTAAAAATTACTCTAAGAGATCCTAGATCCATACATTCCTTCCTCAGAACAAGGTCCAGCCTCAGATGTTTATAGGCAGGTGGGGAGGAAAGTGGGAGAAGCTGGACAGGGACAAAGCTGGAAGATGCCCTAAAGTCTGAGTACCTTGAGCACAGGGAGTTTTTTGGGTTTTGTCTGATTTGCTCATTGGGGAATCCTCGGCCCCTAGAATATTTTCTGGCACATAGTATGTGCTTAATAAACAATTGAGGAATCAATGAATAAGGAAGCCATAGGGCCTGCTGTGAACTGGAGCATCATGACCTGCTTAAAAGCATTCACACTTGAAAATTCAAACAAGCAAGCCCAAACAAACAAAAAACCATGCCAGCCAGATATACCATCAAAGAGAGGGTACTGGGGTACCACACCCACTGTGCCCATTGACGGAAGTAATCGTTCACAGGTAGAGAACACTGTCTGCCTTGTAGATATTTCAGAATGAATAGAATCACGCAAAATACAGAGAAAACGAAGACAAAAAGACAAATTTGGCTCTTTTTCTTTCTTTTTTCTTTTTTTTTTTTTTTTTTTTTTTTTTTTTTTTTTTTTTTTTGACTAAATTTCGCTCTTAGTGCCCAGGCTAGAGTGCAATGGCACAATCACAGCTCACCACAACCTCTGCCTCCCGGGTTCAAGTGATTCTCCTGCCTCACCTTCCCCAGTAGCTGGGATTACAGGCATGCACCACCACATCCAGCTAATTTTGTATTTTTAGTAGAGATGGGGTTTCTCCATGTTGGTCAGGATGGTCTTGAACTCCTGACCTCAGGTGATCCGCCCGCCTCGGCCTCCCAAGATGCTGAGATTACAAGCGTGAGCCACCACACCGGGCCGGCTCTTTTTTCAAGCTACATTAGAAAACAGTATTAATTGACCAGGTGTGGTGGCTCACGCCTGTAATCCCAGCACTTTGGGAGGCCAAGGCGGGCAGATCATAAGGTCAGGAGATTGAGACCATCCTAGCTAACAGTGAAACCCCGTCTCTACTAAAAATACAAAAAATTAGCCAAGCGTGGTGGTGGGCACCTGTAGTTCCAGCTACTCGGGAGGCTGAGGCAGGAGAATGGCATGAACCCGGGAGGTGGAGCTTGCAGTGAGCCGAGATCGCACCACTGCACTCCAGCCTGGGCAACAGAGCGAGACACCGTCTCAAAAAAAGAAAAAAAAGAAAAGAAAACAGCATTAATTACATCCGCACATTGCCCACCCTGCCTGACCCTCCTCTCCCCTACTGAGACACTGAAGGGCCTGGAGCGCTGGCAAGGGGTTCTCACCACCAAGGTGACCTAGCCCAGGATGTACACTTTGTCCCTACAGGCAGGAGAATTCCTTTCTCCACCAGGGAACTCCAGATGGCCAAATGGGCGTGAGTCAGTGGAGCACTGCCACCACACGAGCTCAGCCTGGTGACCCTCTCCTCCCACCCTCCAACTCTCTGCAGGCAGCACCATCAGGGACGAGCTGAAGCCCCAGTGGCACCAGATCAACCACGCAGACTAAAATAGTATCAGAAAGGCTCTGAAAATTAAATCATAATTGGAACCACAGCCCCCAAGGTAGGCTAGGGCCTTCCTGCTAGACCTAAACAGAGTGGCTGGATTTAAAATAGGACTCAGAGTCTCCTAACTTAATGGTCAAAATGTCCAGGATACCCTAGGAACGAACTCTTCATACCAAGAACTAGGACAATCACCACTGGCATGAAAAAAGATGATCAGAAGACCTCATTGCAAAGATGAATCAGTTGCTGGAATTATCTGACAAGGATTTTTAGAGGAGCCATTGTAAAAATGCTTCAATAATCACAGTTATCACTCAACAAACAAAAAACAGAAAATCTTTTCAAAGAAATGGAAGTTATTTTAAAAAGAACTAAATGTAAATTGTGAAACTGTAGAATTTGATAATATGAACCCCAAAAATGGACTCAGTAGTAGAGTGGAGATGACAGGAGAGAGTCAATGAACTTGAGGACAAAAAATATAATTTACCCAATCTGAGCAGTAAAGAAGAAATAGACTGAAAAAATTAAATGAATACAGCCTCAAGCACAATAAGAAAAGATCCAACATTTGTGTCATGGAAGTCTCAGAGGAGAGGAATAGAGAGTGGGACTGAGAGAGTATTTGAAGAAATAATGGCTGAAACTTGCCAAATTTGTCAAAAGACATAAACCTACAGATTTAAGAAGCAGAGAAAAACCCAAATAAGATAAACCCAAAGAAATGCATGCAAAAACACACCATGATTACATTTCCAAAAACTAAAGGCCAAATATCATGAAAGCAGCCAGGGAGAAATGATAATTATCTGTAGGGGAGAATCAATTCGAATGACAGCAGGCTTCTCTGAAAGTATGCAGGCTGGGAGGGAGTGGCCTGACAGTTTCCAAGGGTTGAAAGAAGGTACTATCAAGCCATGAATTCTAGAGTCAGTGAAACTATTCTTCAAGAATGAAGGGAAATAAAGATATCCTCAGATTTAGGAAAAGTACAAGTATTTATCTCTAAAAGACCCACCCTTAAAGACTGGCTAAAAGAAGTTTCTCAAACAGAAAGAAAATGACAAAAGAAGGAATATGGAACCATTGGGAAAGAAGGAAGAACAGACACATAGATATATATACAATAAACTACTCTCCTTATGAGTTTATAAACCAGGTTTGAGGATTGAAACAAAAACTATACCAGCAGGCCAGGCACAGTGGCTCACATCTGTAATCACAGCACTTTGGGACGCCAAGCTGGGAGGATAGCTTGAGGCCAGGAGTTTGAAACCAGCCCAGACAACATAGTAAGACCCCACTGCTAGAAAACAAAAAAATAAAAAATAAAAAATTACACCACCATCTGATACTCAAGACAATGCTATTTTTAAGTGGAAGGTAAAGGTATCTAAATTGAAGTAAGACTTCCATACTTCCATACTATCCAAAGTGATAAAATGTTAATACCAATAAATTACATGTATATTGTAAAACCCAGAGCAACCACTGTAAAAATTATGCAAAGAGATAACACTCAAAAATGCTACAAGTCTGCATGTTGAGGAGATAGTGCGATGATAACAGTATGTTTCTTGAGCAATTTACAAGCCAGCCAGCTATCCCAAGAGCTTTACAAACACTATCTTAGTTAATTCTTACCACAATGTTATGTGATTGGCAGTATTAGTCTTATTTTATAGATAAGGAAATGGAGGCTTAAAGATGTTAATACATTTGTCTAAGCTCTTACAACTTATAAGTTGCTAAGCTGAGATCTGAACCTAGGACAATCTGATCATTACACATATTGCCTCAGCTCTCTCAAAGAGTCTACATATGTAATTTGGTATGTTACTGGGAGAAAGCAATGGCCACAGTCCCCTTGGTTCAGAAAAATAAATGGAATTAAGTGCAGTCCATAAAAGCCTCTGGTTTCTCGTAGCATCTGTCTGTAGAAGCAAATAGAGATTAAAAATGTACTCAGGACACTTATGTAGCTGTCGAAGTAAACTTACATAACAAAGAGGGGTAAATCTAAGCATTCCTCTGCATACCCAGGATGGAAATTCTTCTGGAGGTAAGCACAGAAGGATAGAACTTCACCTCCATCTGTCAGACACTCAGCCATAAATCGAAATTTGGAAAAATGGACATGTTACCATATACATGAATAGTTCTTGAACTGGTATCACTCCCAACAATCTGTAGCATTTGAACTTGTATTGTTAAAGAGCAGAAAGTAGCTGTTCTAGTCATCACAGTAATGTAACACTTGGGAAAATGGAGCAGCACCAGCTAGCTTTTGAGAAAGAATTATCAGCAAGTACTACGAAAAGCTAAGGATCAGGCAGGGAGAACTACCATCATAGAAGTTCTGTTAATAAAAAAGCTTGTTTTACTATTTCTTTGCTTTTTATGTTTTTTATTTATACCTCCTCCCCCCCTTTTTCTAAGGTATGCTATGAGACTAAAAACCCACTCAGGACCCAATGCCACACCAGAAGACAAACAACTGGCTGCATTATGGTGAGTGCCCATCTCCGCTTAGAATAGCAGCCCCAGCCTCGCATGCCGTCATTGGCAAACCAGGTGCTGAAATGCGTAGTGTTTGCCCAATGCCTTCTAACATACAAAGCCCCAGAGCAGTTCTAATGACCAGGGAAAGTCCAGACCATTTTTTGCTGCCGTACTATACATGATCTGAATTCACAGTGATTGAAAATCGACAGGCCTCCCAAAGTGCTGGGATTACAGGCGTGAGCCACCGTGCCCGGCCTAATTTTTGTATTTTTAGTAGAGATGGTGTTTCACCATGTTGGTCAGGCTGGTCTTGAACTCCTGACCTCAAGTGATCTGCCCGCCTCAGCCTCCCAGAGTGCTGGGATTACAGGCGTGAGCCATCGCGCCCGGCGCAGCCATTTACTTTGAAAATGATGCCACAGAAAAAAGGGAACGATCGGGTAACCTATAGTTCCTTTACCTGTCAGCCCTTCCTTACTCATTAGTAGGTGGAAGGCAGAGAATGTTGATAGAATACATGTCTACCAAGCAGCGAAATAAAGACAGTTGAATTAAAAAATAATAATAACAGCAACAGACACAAAAAAGGTCTCAAACTGTGACCTGTCCTGGGTTTGGTTTGCTAGGAGGAGATGTTGCCATTGTACCCAGAATGTTGGTATTCTGGATGTCAGCATCAGATCCGAGTTAGCAAATAACTGAGTGAATAGCTCCAAGGAAGAGAAGTTGAGTCTCAGAAACGCCTTTTGTGCCCCTTTCAAACTTTAAGTCCCATATTGGAATAATGCACTAAATGACAATTATATTATTATATAAGATAGAATACTGATATATAAATAAGTATACAAAATATTATAGGAAATAATAAAATGATGGCACCTATTCCCAGCATAGTGTTTTTGTTGTTTATAAAGTACATTCATGTTTGTGACTTTAGTGGAGCTGATTATAGTTCAGTAAAATCAGGTGGCAGTGCCGTCCTTTCCGCAGAGCGGGGCTCGCCCGCGAAGCAGTGAAGGCTGCGTGCTAGAGCTACCTCGCGCCTCTCGTGGAGAGACAGTGCCCTCTCGTGGTGGAAGAAGGAAGCGGCCAGCCCCTGTGACCCAACAGAGTGATTCAGCTAATGCTGTAAAATTATCTAGTGATAAATGTATTTATGGAATACCTTCTTGGAATTTTGAATTCTATTTTTGGACAAAAGGTGTTCCCTCACAGACATTATATGCACATATAGAAAGATTTCCTATATAGAAACAAGGTATAGTTATTGAGTGCCTTAGAACAACAACAAAAATGTTTAAGTCTTGTTTGCGCAGGGCGCACTCAGCCGCTTCTGGGCCTGTTTGTCTTTTCGCCTGCAGTTACCGATGCCTGGCTCTCCTGTACTGGCGGATGTTTCGACTCAAAAGGGACCACGCTGTAAAGTATTCAAAAGCACTAATCGACTATTTCAAGGTACTGTCTAGTGAATGAGCAGAATTGTTCTTTAATTTCACTTGTCTCCCTGTCAAATTTGTGAAGCACCTGGTAGAATCCATTGCTTTGGGGCTAATGCAGGTCACCTCTGGTCCCCAAGGTAACCCCATTTATGCCACATTTGTGGCTTTCAGAGCTCAGGATGGGCCTTTGAGAGTCCATCTAATGTATCTCCCTGCCTTCTTGTCCAAGTATTTTTATTTTTTTTATTTTTATTTTTTGTATTATTGGAGACAGAGTTTCATTCTTTGTTGCCCAGGCTGCAGTGCAATGGCGCGATCTTGGCTCACTGCAACCTCCGCCTCCCTGGGTTCAAGCGGTTCTCCTGCCTCAGCCTCCCGAGTAGCTGAGATTACAGGCGCATGCCATCACGCCTGGCTAATTTTGTATTTTTAGTAGAGACAGGGTTTCACCATGTTGGTCAGGCTGGCCTCAAACTCCTGACCTCAGGTGATTTGCCCGCCTCCGCCTCCCAAAGTGCTGGGAATACAGGTGTGAGCCACCACGCCCCAGCCTTGTCCAAGTATTTTTATGGCTTCAAGAGAAAGAAGATCCAGTTACTCGTTCCAGTGTCCTAGGAAATTCATCTTTATAGCTAACATAAATTCCTCGTGCTCACTTAGAGCTTCTTTTCCTTAGAAGTAACCCCTTAGAGCCATTCCCTCTTAGCTAGTCTCTAGTAGCTAATTTAATTTTTAATAGAGGCGTTATTTAAAATGGTAAGAGATGGCTTGTTAGAACTCAGAAGCAGTGGATAGCCATGTGTAGCTATAGGGATAAAATCTCAAACCATGCCACCTTTTACTTATCTCAGGGAATGAAATTATTTTCACTGGGAGAATAAATTTTTAAAAGCCTTCGCTGATGTGCTGTTGTGAGGTCGACCTTACATTAATAATTCATTTGAGATTTCTGGGCCTCTTCTCTGTTTATCTATAGAAACTGGAAATTATGCCGTCTCTATCTCCAACAGCCCTTTGTCAGATACACAACCATCATTTGAGATCTGTTCATGCCCAACCTTCTCTAGAGGTGATCTCTAATGGCCAGGCTGTGCTGGGGGTTCCTGGGGTATGTTCAGCACACTGCCTTCTAATTGTGCATGTAGAGTAGCCAGGTGCTAGGCCATGGACATCACTTTCTCAGCCCATTGACCGTCCTGTGTCATCAGGACAAGAACCAGCACTGAGCCTTCCCTTTCCTTCAGGTGCCTAAAGTCAACATCAATAGTGTTCAAAAATCCAGAACGTAGGAGCTACTACTAAAGAGAATTATTACAGTCAAGGAAAATGCTTGAATAAAGAAGGAAGCTGAATTCTGTAAGCCGCCAGGGGCTACAACAAACTTTTAAGGGGTACAAGTTCTTAATATTCTCTGCAGCCCACAAATACATACAGAATGGGTAGAAAACACGCCGGGCGTGGGGGCAGGCACCTGTAATTCTAGCTACTAGGGAGACTGAAGCACGAGAATCGCTTGAACCCGGCAGGCAGAGGTTGCAGTGAGTCGAGATGGCGCCACCGCACTCCAGCCTGGGTGACAGAGTGAGACTTTGTCTCAAAAAAAAAAAAGAAAACACAACCAGAAAATCAATCAGAGTTGCTCCTCAAGGAATTAATGTCATTTACCCTTCATCAAAAGCCATTTTTAAAATTTTTTTAATTAATCAACAACAAATTGCATGTACTTATGTATAATGTGATGTTTTGATATATTTATACATTGTGGAATGATTAAATCAAGCTAATTAACATATCCATCACCTCGCATACTTACCGTTTTTGTGATGGGAACATTTAAAATCGATTCTTTTAGAGATTTTCAAGTATACTATACATCATTATTAATTGTAGTCATCATCCCGTACAATAGATCTCCAGAACTTATTCCTGATAACTGAAACTTGGATACAAAGTTTCAAGGACTTTTTTTTTTTCTTTTCTGTCCTGTTGTCCAGGCTAGAGTACAGTCGGAGCTCACTGGTACAGTGATACAGTCAGAGCTCACTGCAGCTCTGAATTCCCGGGCTCAAGCAGTCCTCCCACCTCAGCCTTCCAAGTCGCTGAGACCACAGATACACGCCACCACACCCAGCTCATTTTTTCATTTTTTTGTAGACATAGCAGTCTCCTTGCATTGTCCAGGCTCTTCTCGAACTCCTGTCCTCCAGCGAGTATACCGCCTTGGCCTCCCAAAGTGCTAGGATTACCAGTGTGAGCCACGCACCCAGCCTCAAGGGCTATTTAAATGCTACTTTGAGTTCAGAGACCATGAAATCTTTAGGTACCCAAGACAATTTGGCTATATGTGTTTTATCAGTACAGAGCTATCTCTAAAAAGAAAGAACTTTGTTCCTGCTGGTATTTCTTGGGCGTGGGGCTTAGTGGTAGAGGAAGAGAACTCAAGACTTCTTTTTTTTTTTTTTTTTTTTTTTGAGACGGAGTCTCACTTCGTCACCCAGGCTGGAGTGCAGTGGCGCGATCTTGGCTCACCCTAACCTCCACCTCCCGGGTTCAAGCGATTCTGTCTCAGCCCCCCAAGTAGTTGGGATTACAGGCGTGTACCACCACACCCGGCTAATTTTTTGTATCTTTACTAGAGATGGGGTTTCACCATGTCATCCAGGCTGGTCTCAAACTCCTGACTTCAGGTGATCCACCCACCTCAGCCTCTCAAAGTGCTGGGATTACAGGTGTGAGACCCTGCCTTCTTCCTCCATTCAGCAGCCTTTACTGGACTGTTTCTGCAACCCCCAAGCCTTTCTCCCCTTCTGCCATTAGTGTTCTTATATCCGGAACATCCATTCTATAGATCACGTTCTCAGAACCACAGGATGAAACAGAAACAAAGTGATCAGTCCAGTAGCACCAGCTTGAGAAAGGTGTCAGTAACATTGTGTCAGGAAAGGGAGGATAAGCTCCCCTATTCAAGAAGGTTTCCTAATTCTCCTCATGAAAATAATTGTATTTCCTGAGACAGGCAAATGTGGCATGGTTTGCAATGTTGTTCTTACATTTACATCTTGCCATTGTAGCACCTCAGAGTTCTGACAGGCCATTTCTTGCCGTTTTAATAACACCCGCACTAAAACCAGAAAAATCAGTCACCACTCTATACAGTTCTTTCTAACCAAAAGAAACATGTTGTCTCTGGAGAACCAGGCTGAGGCTGTTTTCTTGTCTCTGGAAGGGGAAAACTCCCATCAGCATCACAAAGACCACTTTCTCCCTTAACAGTCCTATGAAGGCATGATTGGGTTCTCAGAGAGGAAATCTAACTGCATTGAGCAACTTCCCTAACTAGAGGCAAAACTTTTAAATATCTGATGCAAGCACCTGGCTTGTGCAACAGAACTTCCTAAACCAGAATATTCAGATAAACCAGAATGTTTGAACATCCTGTCTGTTATGGAAATATATTTTAATCAATTCTTTTAGGAATATGTAACAGCAACTTCCTTTAAGAAGAAATACTTTTAAACTTCCTAAGTTAAAACAATATAATCTGATGTCATGTATTTTCAGGCACTAAGTAAATGTATGTCGACTGTTTCTGCAAATATGTCCTACTTTTAAATATAAAGTATTGTATATAAGGGGAGATATGAGGGTGTTCCTGCTCTTTTTTCCTTTTAAGAAAAATTAATTTACAATGAAAAAATAAGGCTGCTTCAAGATTTAACAGACCCTTGGGATTATGACTTAATGTGGTACCTAAAATTTGTACATAAAAACCCAGGCTGTGGGTGAAGCCCTTCACTTACCTCACTGAGGGCTGATTCAGGCACCTTGTACATGCAAAATAACTTCTAAATCAGAATATTCAGATAAACTAGAACTTTTGAGTATCCTGTCTGCTAGGGAAATACATTTAAATATATTCTCTTAGGAATATTCAAGAGCAACTCTCTTTAAGAGAAATACTGTTAAACTTCCGAAGTCCAGGCAGCTGTCCCGACTCGCTTCCAGAAAGGGAACAGAGAACTGTGATGGAGACTTCCCAGGTCCAGTTTCTCTGAAGGTGCCTTTTTCCTGCAGTGTCTGCCTTTGCTTCTCTCTGCAGTCACCTGAAAATACGTTCATGTCACCTGTTTCACCTCACGCAGATGGCACTCACTGTCAGTGTTTTTATTTTCTTGCAGAACTCATCTAAAGCTGCCCAAGCCCCATCCCCATGGGGGGCCAGTGGAAAGTAAGTTCGCTTTTCCAAAGTCAGTGCCGTAAGCCAGACAATGCATGGTGCTGGGTCACTGCGCTTTGCTTTCTCTTCCTCAAGGGGCTGCCCTGCCTCGCTTGCTCCCGACCTCGCCACTCTGGTTTTTCTACCTCTCCCCTTCCAGGAGCACTGGAACCCCATCCCCCATGTCTCCCAACCCCTCTCCCGCCAGCTCCGTGGGGTCTCAGGGCAGCCTCTCCAACACCAGCGCCCTGTCCCCGTCGACCATCGTCAGCATCCCACAGCGCATCCACCAGATGGCGGCCAACCACGTCAGCATCACCAACAGCATCCTGCACAGCTACGACTACTGGGAGATGGCCGACAACCTGGCCAAGGAAAACCGAGGTGAGTGCACACCCCACGGGGAACCAGGGGCCCACCCAATCAGGGCAGCAGTGGGCGAGTTTCCGTGGCCTCTCGAAGGAGAAATAGGAGGAGTTGTCGCCAATGGTGCCCTCGCCCCCACGGCAGGGCTTCCAATGCCTTTGTCTCCCTCTATTCTTAGTGGAAAATGGTATGAGACAGACCAAGGTGCAGGTATAGATATGCACACCTACACTTTTCCCTTTAGCCCGAGGGCTTCTCGAAGGTAGGAACTGCATTGTATTCAAGTTTGTGTTCCTAAGACCTAGCCCAGTGCCTAGAACACAGGTGGAGCTCTGAAACACTGAGTGAATGAATGAATGAATGAATGAATGAGTGAATGAGAATGTTACTAACTCTGAGTGCCAGCTGCTTACAGTTGAAAAGAGCATTTTATGTGTAGCAGTAAGCTGTATTTCTTTTTGAATAACATTTGTTTTTACTGATTATAAAAGTAATGTAAGGCGGGGCACAGTGGCTCACGCCTGTAATCCCAACATTTTGGGAGGCTGAGGCAGGCAGATCACCTGAGGTCAGGAGTCCAAGACCAGCCTGGCCAACATGGCGAAACCCCATCTCTACTAAGAATACACAAAATTAGCCAGACATGGTGGTGCACGCCTGTAACCCCAGCTACTTGGGAGGCTGAGGCAGGAGAAAGGCTTGAAACCAGGAGGCAGGAAAATGGCTTGAACCCTGGAGGCAGAGGTTGCAGTGAGCCAAGATCATGCCATTGCACTCCAGCCTGGGCAACAGAGCAAGACTCTGTCTCAAAAAAAAAAAAAAAAAGCCAGGCACGGTGGCTCACACCAGTAATCCCAGCTCTTTGGGAAGCTGAGGTGGGCGGATCACGAGGTCAGGAGATGGAGACCATTCTGGCTAACACAGTGAAACCCCATCTCTACTAAAAATACAAAAATATTAGCTGGGCGTGGTGGCGGGCACCTGTAGTCCCAGCTACTCAGGAGGCTGAGGCAGGAGAATGACCTGAACCCGGGAGGCGGAGCTTGCAGTGAGCCGAGATCGCGCCACTGCACTCCAGCCTGGGCGACAGAGCGAGACTCCGTCTCAAAAAAAAAAAAAAAAAAAAAGTAATGTACACTTACCGTGGCTACGTTTGTAAAGCACATAAAACTTCAGATAAAACAACTTTTAAATCATCAATAATCTTTTTTTTTTTTTTTTTTTGAGACGGAGTCTCGCTCTGTCGCCCAGGCTGGAGTGCAATGGCGCCATCTCAGCTCACTGCAAGCTCCGCCTCCCGGGTTCAAGCGATTCTTCTGCCTCAGCCTCCTGAGTAGCTGGGATACTCACACAGTTGTATATCCTTTCTTCATTTGACATTATATCAGGCATTTTCTCATGTCACTACCTAGTTCAAAAACACCCTTTATGGTGGTTCTATAATAATATCCTAGTACATTGATTATACAGTCACAAAGTATCTTGATTTCTCAAACCATTCCCCTGTTGTTAGACATTTAAGTTCCTTCCAATTTTTTTCCACTGTGACAAATAATGTTGGGATAAATATCCCCACATAAGTCATTGTTCATATTTCTGGTTACTTTGTTTTTCTTTTTTTTTTTCTTTTTGGTTTGAGACAGAATCTTGCTCTGTTGCCAGGCTGGAGTGCAATGGCGCTATCTCAGCTCACTGCAACCTCCGTCTCCTGGGTTCAAGCGATTCTCCTGCCTCAGCCTCCCGAGTAGCTGTGACTACAAGCATGTGCCACCATGCCCAGCTAATTTTTTTGTATTTTTGGTAGAGGCAGGGTTGCACCATGTTGGCCAGGATGATCTCAATCTCTTGACCTCGTGATCTGCCTGCCTCGGCCTCCCAAAGTACTGGGATTACAGGCGTGAGCCACCATGCCCAGCCATATTTCTGATTATTTTCTTAGGAGGGAGTTGTGGAATAAAATTTGGGGGTCAATAGGTATAGATTCTCTTAAGATATATATTGTTCTATATATCGACATTTGCTGTTAACTCTTCTCCTGAAAGATTATACTAATTTACTATTGTCCCTGCAGCAGCAGGTAAGAGTGCAAATCTGAGTTCACTTTCAGGCCGTGAAATGCAAACTATGTTCTCATGATAGCATGGGAGCATGATAGCTCCAAAGCCAAGAGCAAGATGTTCAGGATGAGATAAGGAATGTATGGCAGAGTGCATGAGATTGTAAATAAAACCACATAGTACATAACATGCAGCCCAGAGAAAGTCCAGTGAGAATGCCATGGGGGTCAGAAGCCACCAGGAGGAGCTTGCTAGAGGAGCTGGCATGGAACCATGTAATAGGGCTTTGAAAAGCACTTAGATTTTAGGAGGCTGAGGTGAGCGGATCGCCAGAGGTCAGGAGTTCGAGACCAGCCTGGCCAACATGGAGAAACCCCGTCTCTACTGAAAATACAAACATTAGCCGGGTGTGGTGGTGCTCGCCTATAATCCCGGCTACTCAGGAGGCTGAGGCAGGCGAATCGCTTGAACCTGGGAGGCAGGCGGGGGTTGCAGACAGCCAAGATCGCGCCATTGCACTCCAGCCTGGGTGACAGAGCGAGACTCCATCTCAAGGAAAAAAAAAAGAAAAGAAAAGCGCTTAGCAGTTTAGTGACTGAAATAGGTAGGGTGGGTGTCACCAGTGGACAAAACAGAAAGGACAAATGTATAGAAATACACATGTCGAGTTTGGGAGACTGAGCAGGCCAAGATCCAGATGGCACTGCCAGCTGCCTGCTAGATGTCTCCTACGAGAGGGCTCAGTGCCAAGTGTCCAGTGCAGACTTGGCATTGTTCCCCTACCCCTACCTGCTCCTCCTCCTCTGTTCTGCCCCTGGATCCCTGCCCTGGCCAACCTCCCAGCCACCTCCCCATCCCTGCCCCAGCAAGTCTTCATTCGGCGTGTATGTGAGGACCTTTGAGACACTTCCCCCAGATACTTACTCCCAAGAAGTGTATTCAGTGACCAGCCATGACAGTAGAGTAGCCCATATGAATGTGTTTTCCTCTATCAGCCACTAAACTGTGATTTTTGAGACAGCAGAGCCCACAGGATTCATCCCGCTATCATCCCCTACGCCCCTGCACCTAGCAGAGTGCCTTGGTACATCATAAATATTTGTTTGTTTTTGAGGCGGAGTCTTGCTCTGTGGCCCAGGCTGGAGTGCAGTGGCACAATCTCAGCTCACTGCAACCTCCACCTCCCTGGTTCAAGCGATTCTCCCACCTCAGCCTCCAGAGTAGCTGGGATTAGAGGCGTGCACCACCACACCTGGCTAATGTTCGTTTGTATCTTTAGTAGAGACAGGGTTTTGCCATGTTGGCCTGACTGGTCGCGATCTCCTGACCTCAAGCTATCTACCCGCTTCGGCCTCCTAAAGTGCCGGAATTCCAGGTGTGAGCCACCGTGCCTGGCCACATCATAAACGTTTGGTGAAAGGGCAAATCTAGGGAATGTTCAAAAGCTAGAAGGTGACTTCAGTCCAGATGTCTCATAGCCCATCTCTGATTTGCCCCTAGGAGCCTGGAGCCTCACCCCTTGGACTCACTCCAGGGGCTCAGCACATGCCAGAATTGAGTACAGGGTGAGGGACGACAGAGCCACGTTCTCATTCAGGAGTGGGAAGCATTACTGGACTAGGAGAATGCAGCTGGAGGATATGGATTTTCTTTGCTATTTGGCTAAGCAAATACTATTCATTTGAGTTAGAAATGGCAGATATCATGTATTTATTTATTTGGATATGGGATGAGTTCCCCACCCTTGGATTTTATTTTGTTCAAAGGAATCCTAAAGTTACATGATGGAACAGAGAATCCTTGATTGATAGAGAGACCATGAATGGAATTTTTTGTTACATCAGTTGCTCAGGATAGCACACCTAGCATGTGTGGCATTCTTAACAACTCTTTCTGTCCCCTAGAATTCTTCAACGACCTGGATCTGCTCATGGGGCCAGTCACCCTGCACAGCAGCATGGAGCACCTGGTCCAGTACTCCCAACAGGGCCTGCACTGGCTGCGGAACAGCGCCCACCTGTCATAGGGACCTCACCCTGGAGCCAGATTGGGCTCTGGTCTCCACAGATGGCTCAACATTTTTGGACACTGTGCTACTGAAATTCCCAGTCACAGCATTTATCAGACTGCGGTGAACATTTCCTCAGCATTGAACAATGATCTTTTGCAGGGCATGTGTGTTTGTATGTGTGGGTATATAAGAAGCCGCCTGTGTATGTGTGTAAGATCCACAGCTCTTCAGAACACACCTTCTTTGTCTAGTTTCCATAATCCCAGGCTAGACAAAGTGATCAGAGGTTTCTGATTAGAGGAAGTACACACACACACACACACCGTACTCACACACAATCACAGACACACACTTTCTATTCCAGTGCTAAACCATGACTTCTTAGAAAATTCAACCAAAATCTCATGGGTTAGTTAACCAGGTGCAATACAGCACACCAAAAGCTTGACTGCCAGTGAAGCTGGACCTGCTCTTATACTGTTGATTACTTTCAGTATTAATATACTATTCCCCAATTATTTTTTGATTGGTATGTATTAATGGGTAATTGAATAATGAAAATAAGCCAGATATTTTTGTGCCGGAAGTTTACTAGATTGCATGTTACCAAATACCCTGCTCTTCCTCTAATTCCCTTCCCCCATCTGACTTTATTATCAACTAAATGCATTCCAGGCAAACAGATGGACACTCACAGCCCTTCCCAGCCCCACCTCCAAGTAGTACGCAAATGGCACTGAGATTTAGCAAAAACTCGGCGTCTTTGAAAGTTAACAGACACTAAAGCAGCAGCGCCTGTGTGTTGGAGCTCAGTTAGGAGTTGAAGTTTTCTGCACCTGTGATAACAAGCCCACCAGCCACATGTATTTCTTCTTCCTGCCACTGTGACTCGGTGGCTGTAGAGCCACATGGCATTTGTCAGCCAATCTGTTTCAAGTCTTTTCTTTCCACCAATAGCTTTCTTACGATTTTCTTGGCTAAATGAGGCCATTACCTAGAATGTCCCTTCAGTAGGAGCCTGAATCCTTTGCTTACCAGGCTGAGAGCTATTTGCCATGATAATGCTGATTCTCTCACTCCTCATGCAGAATGTGCACCTGCAGCCCTTTGACGCGTTTTGATTTGGGGGCGATTTTTCAGGCTTTGATTAGCAGGCTGCTTGCAATGCAGAAGATCACAGTTCCTTTCTGGCGCAGCAGCAACCAGAGCCTCTTCCTGTGTCCTGTGTGTCTGGTATGTTTACACCTTGCTCTGAGTTTTTCTCTTGTTTTCTTTTTTTAATTAAGTTTACATTTTAGTTTCTTTGACATCTTGTTTACAGTTTTTGTCTGATGTTTTTTCTTTTATAGTGTCTTATGCCCTAGATTTAGCCATCTTGTTAAATATATTTGGATATGAAATCTTGACGAAAAGAAAATAACTCCTGAAAAAGAGGGTCTATCTTGCCACACTTTAAAAACAAAAATAATGTCCTTGAGGCCTCTTACTTGATAAAGTTGCACCAGGACGGTCTGAGAAAGGCAGGCAGTGTAATATGTGGAGCAATCCATTTTTTCAAGGTGATGACGGCACAAAATACTTAGACTAGATGCTGATCTATAAACATTCACTGATGTTCTTACAGGTTGGATTGCACTGTTAACATTTTTGTCAGCCTGGTCCGTAGGTGGGAAGTAAGATCATTGTAATTCCTTAGCTCTGAGCACTGATTCAAAATTGTGTAAATGACTGAACAACTTAGATGATTTGAAAGTAATTGAAAATAAGAAGGGCTTATGGAATTTGCATTTGGCTTTGGCCTTCAAGCATTTGGAAATATTAAGAGAATTTCCATTTTACATGTCTCCAACTGGGGTGCTTCTTACAACCCTTTCACTTTTTTTTGAGAGAAGTTTCGCTCTGTTGCCCAGGCTGGAGTGCAGTGGCATGATCTCGGCTCACTGCATCCTCTGCCTCCTGGGTTCAAGTGATTCCCCTGCCTCAGCCTCCCAAGTAGCTGGGATTACAGGCATACACCACCATGCCCAGCTAATTTTTGTATTTTTAGTAGAGACTGGGTTTCGCCATTTGGCCAGGCTGGTCTCAAACTCCTGACCTCAGGTGATCTACCCGCCTCCACCTCCCAAAGTGTTGTGATTACAGGCGTGAGCCACCACACCCAGCCCTTTCACTAATTTTTGACAGAGTTCACAATCCCATCGTATGTCAGAAACTTGAACCTAACTTAAGAAATTTCGAGTCATTTTTTTGGAGGACTGAGACTTTGTTCTACTTACTCTTGAAGAATCCTGATGAAATATTCAGACACATAAAGGGATGGCCCTGGAGGTCTGTCCTGCATCCCTGGAGAGTTTCTCTGGTCCTGCCCACCTTGAAAGTTGCAGACTTTGTTGTGACATCTATGTGATGAGCTTCCCTGTGAAGCCCCATTTGACAGGTGGGCCAGCAGTGTTTTATCAGCACTCTGATGGCCCACGTTTCCCAGGAAAACTTCTTGAAACTTGCCCTTGTGGGCAGTGGTCAGAGCATGTAGTTCTTATGACTGTCTCTCGTTTCATCTGTGGAGCACGTGTGGAGCACGTTGGTACAGCAGTTTCTGTGGGGTTTGGCATAGGTGATTTTGGTTAGTAACCATCCTCCAATTGTTGCTTGTGAAAGTCATTCATAACTTGTTCCTTTTACTTAGTTTTGTTGTTGCTGCTGTTGTTGTTGGTTTGGTTTGGTTTGGTTTTGAGACCGGGTCTGGCTCTGTGGCCCAAACTGGAATGCGGTGGTGCGATCATGGCTCCCTGCAGCCTCAAACTCCTGGGCTCAAGCAGTCCTCCTGCCTCAGCCTCCCAAGCAGCTGGGAAGTTAGGCACATGCCACCACACCCGGCTAATTTTTTCTTTATTTTTTTTGTAGAGATGGGGTCTCACTATGTTGCCCAGGCTGGTCTCAAACTCCTGGGCTCAAGCGATCCTCTGGCCTCGGCCTCCCAAAGTGCATGAGCCACCATGCCTGGCCTGTTTAGTTTTGTTTCAAGTTGAAATACCTTTCTTGTGTTTTCTGATTAGAAAAGTAATACCTACTCATTGTAAAAACTCAAACAGTGCAGAAATGTAGAAGGTAGAAAGTGTAAGTCCCTGGTTGTCCCTTCTGCCTGAGACAACCACTGCTCACAGTTTGATGTATATCCTTCCAGAGACTCTCAAATTTAAGCAAATAATTTTTATTACCACGTCTTTTTATTTGAAGACGTACATTTGCCTCCAAAGTTCAACACAAGTTCAACTGACCATATCCTTCCATGACCTGAATAGATGCTATCCTTTATCACGAGGTTCAATTGCCTTTGAAAGAGAGTAGCCCAGGTGTATTCCTGATCAAAATTTGGCATTTTTGATGATACTACTCTACACAGATCAGACTCACGTGCAGAATCGTGCCTGAAGAGAGAGGTTTGGTTAAGACAGAGATTTCTGGAAACATTCAAATTGCAAATGGAAACTTGAAACCCATAATCTAATGAGGAATGTGTACTGGAAAAATAATCTGAAGAGTTGACAAATTGTGTACTAGATTGAACACATGGAATGCAATGCAATGAGACTTTCTGCACTAAAATTTATCCTCATATGTACAACAATGATGTGTGTATTATATAACAGTGATGTGTACATTTCTGACACCCCATACATAATATACACAGTTTGTATAAATGCATACATTTAAAAATATATATGTACAATACAGCTAACATAAAACTGTAGTACGCCTGAAGGATATTACTAGTGCCTAATATTGAGTATGAGTCACTGCGTGTTCGCATCAACTTGGAAGTGCAGTAATTGTTATAAAATTAATCAGTGCAGCCAATATTATTTATGAATCACATCTTTGAAACTGTGCAGTAGCATATACATATATATTTTTAAATAACATTTTTCACAGTTTTCCAGAGTTACTGTTGAAATCTGCATCACCAAAAAAAAAAGCAAGATTTTTTTAACAACATAGACACTCTTCAGACCCAGTAATCTGCGTGTGATTTCCTATTTGTAGGTTCCCAAGAGACTTTAGCAGTCACCAGCCTTAATGCATGTACAGGATATTATTGTGACTTAATTTATCTGCAGTTTTTAATCCATGTGAAATTGGAATTTATAAACGGACTTGGATTAAATATGTCTGCCTTTCTAAGGTTGCAAATGTTACATTAAATGATTTATGTTGTAAATGAGAAAAGTTGAGTTGTACGTAAAAGACATCCACCAATTTCTGTGAATATTTTTACAAGGAAACTTGAGAATCAAAATACGTTCAAGTCAGTTGTTCTGGCTCCCAGTTTATAATCTCTCTAAAAGCAATATTTTTGTTTCATAAATGGCTTAAATGTAGCTCCCACAGATTATCAGTATGAAGTCTGACATTTTTCATGGAAAAAAAGTATGTTTTTCTTCATTATAACTATAGTTTACTATTTGTCTTTGCTATTTCCTGATACATGCACATACGCACACACGTGCACGCTCCCGGTGTCCCAGTGAGGGCTCAACAGGAAGCTTGAGAAGGTCATCTCAATGCCCACAGGGTTCCTGTTCAACCAGTAGCACTGGGATGCCACTTTGCTTGTCATTCTTTAGTGTCACAAGTTACTTCCCTGACTTGTGTGCAGTCAGGGAACTGCACACAACTGAAACCAACATGGTGGAATCATGTTTGCAATATTTGGTTGAGTAAAATAAGATAATTTTGAACTAAAGAAGACGGAGGTATTAGACCAGTGGCTTGACATGAAGCATCCCCTATGCGGGAGGGTAAGTTTGTTAACCTCGTTTTTAGCCTTATCTCCAACCCTTTTCCTTATCCTCCTCCCCAAACTAAAGAAAGCAGAAACAGCAACAAAAACAAAACCATCCCTTCACCCGATCCAGCCCATGTCCTTAGATTCAAATATCCTTTGTCTTTGTCCCATCATACAATCTGACACAATTCACTTGTGTCTAGAGAGAAAAATGCAGAAAGGGTTTGTTTGCAGATGGGCAGTTCAGTTGAGTCCTCATTAACCAAGCAGAGGGGTGCAGAAGAAGCCTGACTCAGGGTCACCATGGAGAACTCCTCATCCCAAAGATGGGTGGGACAGGGACTTGGCTTTGCTTCACCAACCACTGAGCTTGATACTCTTTCAGAGGTGGTTTGTGCTAAGAAACACCCAGCAGTCTTTCAAGAACGTTCTCTTCTGCAGCTTTGCCTGCTACACAGCTGAAGTCTGTCCCTATAAGAATTATATTTTTAAAAAGCAACACATTTTCAAAGAAACCCAGATCAAGTGGAATCTTGAAAGTTTTTTTAATGAAAGGGGAAAAACAACCTGACCACATAAACTGCACTTCCAACCATTGGGAACCAGAGTTTATGTCCTCGTTTTCCCGTTCTCAGAAGAGCACAGTTTTTCAATATTACAACTTCCTGGCAAATAGCACAAGAAATGTTCAGACTTGAGATTTGTTTTCCCTTTGTCCAGCTTATTCTGTATATGTCACCAAAAGGGTTAACTTGTTTGCTTGGCATGAGGAAAATTATAAACTCCATTCTCAAACTAATTACATCTGACCACGGTTTTGGTTTTTATTATTTTAATTGGCACTCCGAGGCAGCAGGGGGTAAATTTTGGGTTGGCTGCAAGGGGATTTAGGTTCACAGCTCTTACTCACAGTAATGGGAATCAAGGGATTAAATCTCTGTGTGTTACTTTGAAAATCCACCTCTTACAGCCAATTTTATAGACATTGATCTGAGGGTTGAATTCAGGGCACTAATTGCCAGTCAATACAAGGGTCAGCATTTGTGTTGAAGCTTCAGGGGTATTGATGTAGCCTGAAAAGCTGAATCAGGGACTTGGGTTTTGTTTTTTTTTCTTTTGTTTTTTTAATCAATTTTTAAAATAGGAAAGCTCATCCAGAAATACTTGGATCTAGACATAATATAACGTAGCACCAATGTTTAGGATTTTTAGAGTGCTGTTGGGTAGTTAAAATAATGTCAATGTTCTAGTTTCCTTATCATTGCTTTTTCAATTTTCCATAAAACAAAACTGAATTTCCCCCAGTATTCAGGATCCCTTTATTTCTAAGATGCCCATAGGAGCAAAAAGAAAATACTCAGCAGTGAGGAATGTGCATTACTTCACTAAGCAGCATTCCATCCACAGGAGCCAAGGGTATCTGACTTTTCAAAGAACATTCTTGGAGTCTTCCATCTTACCTTCATCTGTAGCATGAGTGATCACAAAGCCCAAAGGATGGCCATGTAGCTGAGATGTCTGTAATTCTAAGCATGTGTTACACAGATCTTTACTTACAGACACTTCCATATCATCACCAGCCATCTCTGAGGCCTCTTTAAGTGGTGACATAGCAGCATTGACACTTTTGAGTAATTTGCAAACTGATTATTAATCCCTTGAAGTTCCCAGGGCTTCACACACATACACACACACACACACACACACGTCCTCCTCTGTGGGCTGGGTTGATCTTTTGTTCCTTTAGAGTTTTTTCCTTGTAAGTTCTATAAGTCGGATTTCATTTCCTGACTGTTAATAGAACAGTTGTTAGCAACAGTGGAGGCTTTAAGGAAATAGAGCTCCAGTGTAAGAATGCACTCATGTTGGGGCCACGCAGTTGGAACAGTAGCTGGAGTGCCCAAGCACCCTCTTCCTTTGCCCTGCTACACCGGGTCTTTGAATAAAACTCCTCTCTGTGCCTCAGTTTTCTCTGTGTGAAGTGTAACTCAACATGTCAATCACCTTACTGAGCGACTGTGAGGAGCGACAGATTTGGGCAAGCTTTTTGAGATACCCAAGTGTCACACTTGACAGGGTTTTAAACATTACTGTAGGAACAGAGGCAAAGGAAATATATTATGTCTGCAGGCACCAAGGTGCAGACATGTACAATGTGGGAGATGGAATTTTCTCCTAGGGTCTAGATTGGACTAGGATCTAGCAGACCAAGAGGGTGACAGCAGGGTAGCCATACCCACCCCCATGAGATGGGGACACCAGAGAGGGAGCTCCTTCACCTTTGTGGCTACCACTTTGAGTCCTTCCTGGCTGCAGGCAGAGTTCTAACAGACCAAGGCGGGCAGGGCAGCAGGGCTACCTAGTACTCCACTGTGGGTGGTACACCCCATCCTCCTCCTCATCATACCCTAGTTTTAAGAAATCAGAGGGTCCGGGCGCTGTGGCTCATTCCTGTAATCCGTGCACTTTGGGATGCCGAGGTGGGCGGATCACCTGAGGTCAGGAGTTTGAGACCAGCCTGGCCAACATGATGAAACCCTGTCTCTATTAAAAATGCAAAAAATTAGCCAAGTGTGGTGGTGGGCACCTGTAATCCCAGCTACTTGGGAGGCTGAGGCGGAAGAATCACTTGAACCCAGGAGGCAGAGGTTGCAGTGAGCTGAACTTGTGCCACTGCACTCCAACCTGGGCAACAAGAGCAAAACTCCATCCTCCCCCTCAAAAAAGGAAAAAAAAGCAGGGGCTATCCAGATGGGAAGGGGAAGAAGCAACATGGAGTCCAAGCTTCCAATGGCTGCCATCTTCCATGAGAAAATAGCATGTGTACTGCACACCATGCTACAAGCGTCACCAGAGGCCTGTGGCACAGTCAGGCTTCCTGTGCCCCCATGGTGAGTTCTCTTCATGTGGCTCTTGTGCCTCTGATGGTAATTTTTGTTAGGGGATGGAAGTAGGAGGCAGAGGACAGCTGCTCAGGGAGGTTCGTCTCTGAGAAAGGAGATCTGTCATAAGGGACTTAGGTATGTCATCCATGAGCTTCGGGAAAGAAAGAGGAAACCTCTCTTGAGAAAATGGGTGTTTTTTTTTTCCTCTAGGGGGTTAGGTGGTTGCATCAACATAGCTATTTAATTGTAGGAGAAACTTTAGTGGCTGTACCAGTAGAGAGGAAAATCAACATATGATCTCATTGATCTTTGTGATGGCCAATGACTGGACATTCTAGCCCCAAACATGCAGACAAAGACTAGAAATCCGACCAGTGATCTGGATGTTGCATACCACTAGGGTCAAAGCCCTAAATGGTGCATTGAAATTTTTAGCTGTTATATTTTTTAGGCACAGGGCCAGTGTGTCTGCCTTGCATCAGTAAATCAGTGCTTTGAGCTTAACCAAAGTAATCATGACATACTGAAGAGTCCCTTCTTTTCATACTCACTGGAAATCCCTTTCCTAACCTTTCTCCAGTTAAAAAAATAAAAAATAAAAATAAATAAAAGGAACCATGGCTGGAGATGATGAAAGGTTCAGCCTGATTTATGCCTAACTTAATACTAATGTCGTCGTCACAGGAGCACGAGACCTTGTCCAGTGCAAGCAAATTCCAAGTAGTTGGCTAAAAACTTCTAGAGTGGCAACAAAAAAAATTTTTTTTGGTTTTTTTTTTGAGAGAGAGTCTCATTCTGTCACTCAGGCTAGGGTGCAGTCGCACAATCTCAGCTCACTGCAACCTCCCCCTCCCGGGTTCAAGCAATTCTCCTGCCTCAGCCTCCCAAGTAGCTGGGATTACAGGCGCCTGCCACCACATCCGGCTAATTTTTGTATTTTTAGTAGAGATGGGGTTTCACCATGTTGGCCAGGCTGGTCTCAAACTCCTGACCTCAGGTGATCTGCCCGCCTCTGCCTCCCAAAGTGCTGGAATTACAGGCGTGAGCCACCGCACCCAGCCTGGCAACACAATATTTATTAGCAGGAGGAAATACACCAGGTGGACACTTGGACTTCACCCTTTCTCAGGCAGGGTGCTAAGGAACAGATACTCCTGTTACAGTGTAATAGTCTCTTGCTTACACAATTCTGTAAACATCTGAAGGCCCTCGCATGAAGTCTGCCCCAGTCAGTGAAGGAATTTAAAATTCCACCTTTTTTTATGCTGTGTGTGTCATCTTGGAGGTTTATTCATGGAGCTAGCAACTCTGCTTCAGTGTTCTGATATCAAAGGCCTAGTGTGTCACATCAAACACCGTTTCAAATTCTGCGTTTTGGTCTTGAGAAAGCTGTCAGCAACTTGGGAGCCAGCTTATCTCCCTCGAGAATTTTCCAGGTATCCAGCTTTGGCAGTCACGAAAACAAATTATAAGATCTTCATCTTCTTATAGGCATCGATCTTAGGATGGTTTCAAGAATTGAAGAGGATTTTAAGTAGGACAATTCTGTATAGTAATTTATGTCGTGAAAATGTACATATTGTAGCATTGATGAAAATGCTGTTTATTAGGTCCAATACCATTTTCATATCTCTTCTAGTTATTCTCTATTAAAGTAGATCAAGTTCATTTTGTTATGTGATACTCATTTGGGGCTTCTTCTTAGTGCATTTGAATGTGATTGTGGAGAAAGTCCAGAACCTGTGTTGATAGTCACTATTTTAATCCAAGTAGCCGTAATGGCTCCGTTAAGCAGCAACATTACAAACACTACTGCTGAGAAAGTTGTAGGCTCCTATCTGTGTCTCTGAGTATGTAGGAAAAAAAAAGTTAATCCAAGCAATTCATTAAAGACCAGAGGCTTTAGTAAGAATCACTTCTTCCAGCATTTCTTCTCAAAATCTGTGAATACTTCTTGCAAGGAAACTTTATTTTTTTTTACTCCAAAACATTATATATGATAAAAATTTATTTCAAGCATTCATATAAATAGACTGGAAAGTACATGCATCAAAATATTTCACTGTTTGGAAGATTGGTGTTTTCTTTTGTGCTTGTCTCTGTTTTCCAAATTTTCTGCAATGAGCTTGTGATTCTTCTGAAATTAGAAATTGTAAAAACCAGGCTGAGGCAGAAGAATTGCTTGAACCTGGAAGTTGGAGGTTGCAGTGAGCCGAGATTGCGCCACTGCACTTCAGCCTGGGCAACAGAGCGAGACTCCGTCTCAGAAAAAAAAAAAAAAAAAAGAAATTCTAAAAGCCAGGCTGAGGCAGAAGAATTGCTTGAACCTGGAAGGTGGAGGTAGCAGTGAGCCAAGATCGCACCACTGCACTTCAGCCTGGGCAACAGAACGAGACTCCGTCTCAAAAAAAAAAAAAGAAAAAGAAATTCTAAAAACCTACAATAAATGTTGTTTTCTTCACGAAAGCACATCTACACATAACTATGAGGACACTGTGCATAGTTCTAGTGTAGTAATGTGCAAAAATAATTTGCAGTCTGCGGTGAGGTTGCAAAGTGTATCAGCTGAAACAGCGACTTTTTAAGTCTTCCTAGGAAGTTTAAGTGTATCCCTCCCCCTAAGCAGGCCAAATCTCTTATTCCTGTTTAGGAATCCCATCTCCCAGTCTGCTTCTAAGATATCTGCACACCCGGAACCTAAAATCTTCACTTTGGGGGTTACCCATATCTGCATGAGGCAGTGCAAATGTTAAACCCCCTTTCTCTCTCTCTCTGTCGTGTCCCCACAGTTGCATTTATCATATTGCAAAGAAAACTCCACATTCAAATCATGAATAATTTAATAGTGAATTATTTTGGCACAATCTTAGGAAGGAGTGGAGAACACGTCTAATATTAAGAATTTGTCTAGAAGGATCTTGTATTTTGTCTGAGTCTAAAATGTACAAGTGCAAAGATGATGGAGTCTTTGAACACTTACTTTACTGTTTGGAGATTTTGTTGTTTCTATAAATTCACCTGAAACTCATGCAGCGCAGTTCCTGGGATGGGGAAACATCTTACTGTACCGTAACAGAATGAGCCTTAAGGATTTGTAAGCATAGGCACTTTTATATTTAAAGGGAAATATTAATTCATCAGTGAAATTACTTTTTTAATGTCTCAATAAACCCTGAAATCAACATCACTCTGTCTCTGAAACATCCTAGTGTCTCTTCCTTAAACTTCTTTCCAAGTAAAACGTTGTCCTTTCACATGTGTTACGTTTTGTCTTAAATATAATCAACTAGTCATAAAAAAAACTACCTTTTCCCCTACAAAAGTATGGATCCACCGACCTACTAAAATGGGCGACATCACTGTAAAGAAAGGAGCAGCAGCCAGGGGCAGTGGCTCATGCCAGTAAACCCAGCACTTTGGGAGGCTGAGGCAGGCAGCTCGCTTGAGCCTAGGAGTTCAAGATTAGCCTGGGGAATATGGCGAAACTCCGACTCTACAAGAAATACAAAAATTGGCCGGGCGCGGTGGCTCACACCTGTAATCCCAACACTTTGGGAGCTGAGGCGGGCAGATTACGAGTTCAGGAGATGGAGACCATGTTGGCCAACATGGTAAAACCCCGTCTCTACTAAAATACAAAAAATTAGCCGGGTGTGGTGGTGCATGCGTGTAGTTCCAGCTACTTGGGAGCCAGCTACTCGGGAGGCTGAGGCAGGAGAATCGCTTGAACACGGGAGGCAGAGGTTGCAGTGAGCTGAGATCGCGCCATTGCACTCCAGCCTGGTGACAGAGCAAGACTCTGTCTCAAAAAAAAAAAAAAGAAAGAAAGAAATACAAGAATTAGCCAGGCGTGGTGGCACATCCCTGTGGTCCCAGCTACTCTACTAGGGAGGCTGAGGTAGGAGGATCACTTGAGCCCAGGAGTTCGAGGCTGCAGTGAGCTATTATCACAGCACTGCACTCCAGCCTGGGCAACAGAGTGAGACCCTGTTTCAAAAAAGAAAAAATAAAGGTGCACCAATCTGAGAATACCCTTGGAAGGAAATGTTAAGTAAGTGTCATGTTAGAGTAAAAAAGAAACAACCTGTAACAGAGCCTGGAATATTCTTGCTAAAGGGGGTTTTTTGCTTTTATGGTTTTTTTTATTTTGTGACATAATTCAAATAACCAGCAGACAAACATTTAAAATATTCAATGCTAAACCCCAACATAAGCCATTTTTAGTTCACTACATTTCTTTCCCCTTTTCTTCTTTGAAATTTATTTTAAATCAAGTAATACAATATTGCTTAAAAAAAAGTACACAATATAAGTAGATAAGAGTTCCCCTTTATCCCCATACAGTTCGCCCCAAAGAGAGCCACACTTGTCTTGAGCTCCTGGCCGCAAGTGATCCTCCGCCTCAGCTTCCCAAAGTGCTGGGATTGCAGGTGTGAGCCACAGCACCCACTCTTGTCAATTAGATATATCTGTCCATATTCATTTACATGTCTCTGTGTGTGTGTGTGTATGTGTGTGTATTTAACACAAATAGATTCACATTATACATGCTGTTTTGTGTTCTGAAACTTGCTTTTATCATTTAGTAGGAAATCTGGGACATTGTTCAGTATCAGTACAGAAAGATCTACCTCATTGCTTGGGACCTCTGCTCAGTATTTCTGTAGTACAATTCATCTTGGTTTATTTAACATTCCCTATTGATGGATATTTAAGTTGACTCATTACATTTTTGAAAATTGATATATAATTCGCAAAGCATAAAATGTATCTTTTACAGTGTAAAGTCCAGTGGTTTTTAGTGTATTCACAAGATTATGCAACCATCACCACTGTCTAATTCCAGAACTTTTTTTTTTTTTTTTTTGAGATGGAGTTTCACTTTTGTTGCCCAATCTGGAGTGCAGTGGTGTGGTCTTGGCTCACTGCAACCTCCGCCTCCCAGGGTTCAAGCAATTCTCCTGTCTTAGCCTCCCGAGTAGCTGGGATTACAGGCGCCCACGATCACGCCTGGCTAATTTTTGTATTTTTAGTAGAGACGGGATTTCACCATGTTGGCCAGGCTGGTCTTGAACCCCTGAACTCAGGTGATCCACCCACCTTGGCCACCCAAAGTACTGGGATTACAGGTGTGACCCACTGCACCCAGCCTCCACAACATTTTTATCACCCCAGATAGAAACGCTGGACCCATTAGCAGTCATTCCCCAATCTCCTCTCCCAACAACCCCTGACAACCACGAACCTAGTTTCCATCTCTATGGATTTGCCCATTCTGGACATTTCATATAGGTGGAATTATACAACATGTCGCCTTTTGTGTCTGACTTCTTTCACTTATCACAGTGTTTCCAAGGTTCATCCATATTGTAGCATGTTATCAGCACTTCATTTTTATTTACAGCTGAATATCTCCTTGCATGGAGAGAAACACATTGTTTTTATCTATTCATCAGTTGATGGGCATTGGGTTATTTCCACCTTTTTTGGCTACTATGAATAATGCCAGTATGAACATTCATAGCACAAGTGTTTGTGTGAAGATATGTTTTGAATTCTCTTCAGTATATACCTAGGTGTGGAATGGCTGGGTCATGGCTACCTGTATGTTTAGCCTTTTGGGAAACTGCCAACGCATTTTCCACAAGAGCAGCACCATTGTATATTCCCACCAATGAGGAATGGGGTTTTCCATTTCTTCATATCCTTGTCAACACTTGTTATTGTCCATCTTTTCTTATTCTAACTATCCTAGTAAGTGTGATGTAATATTGCATAGCAGTCCTGCTTTGCATTTCCCTAATACTAGGATGTTGAGCATCCTTTTATATACTTATTGGCCATTTTATATCTTCCTTGGAGAAATGTTTATGCAAATCCTTTGCCCATTTTAAAATTAGGTTATTTGTCTTTTTATTGTTAAGTTGTAAGGGTTTTTTATATGTTCTGAATGCTAGATCCCTATCAGATATATGATTTGCAAATATTTTCTCAAATTCTGTGAGTTATCTCTTCACCTTCTTGATACTGCCTTTGGTTGTGCAAAAGTTTTTCATTTTGATGAAGTCTATCACCCCAGATAGAAATGCTGGACCTATTAGCAGTCATTCCCCAATCTCCCCTCCCCACAACCCCTGGCAACCACGAACCTAGTTTCCATCTCTATGGATTTGCCCATTCTGGACATTTCATATAGGTGGAATTATACAACATGTTGCCTTTTGTGTCTGACTTTTTTCACTTATCACAATGTTTCCAAGGTTCCATTGTGTCCATTTAAAATTTTGTCTCAGGCTTTCATGTCATATATAAGAAGGCTTTGTTCAACTCAAGGTCATGAAGATTTGCTCTTATATCCTCTTCAAGGACTTTTGAAGTTTTAGCTGTAGTATTTAGATCTGTGATTCATTTTAAGTTAATTTTTGTGTATGGTGTGAGGTAGGGGTGCAGCTTCATTCTTTTGCATGTGGATATCCAGCTGTCTCAGCACCATTTATTAAAAAGAGTATTCTCTCCCCACCCCCCATTGAATTTTCTTGGCACCCGTGTCCATAATTAATTGGCCACACACATGAGGGCTTATTTCTGGACTCTCATTTCTATATCCATCCTTATGGCAGCACCACACCATCTTGATTACTGTAACTTTGCAGTAATATCTGAAATCAGGAAATGTGAGTCTTCCAAATTTTTCTTCTTTTGCAAGATTATTTTGGGCTGAATGTGTCTTTTTAAATTGACTATCCATTGCATATCATATTTCTTATAAATGAACTTGTTCCAAACAGGGGACTATCTGTTCCAGTTTAAAAAAAAAAAAAAATACTACATGCCTTAGTAGCATGGCTTACAGGACTGTATGAAAAGTACCAAATGAATTCATGAGCCTTATACTGCCAGCCAAGTTCTTGAGCATTCTCAGTCTCTGTTCTCCAAGAGACAAGGCCCATATGAGGGTTATTGGGCTGGTGTCCAGCTGCTCCCTGCCCACCAAGCTGCAGTGTTTTATATATGTAATATGTCTCCCCAAGCCATGGTGACCTGGGGGCAAATAGAAGCACAAAGCTGTTCCGGCAATTTTTATGACTGCAAACTCCAGCAGCTTCCCCCTGCCCCCTGTCCCTGGTCCTTTACCCCTAGCTCCGGCCCTGCTGCACCCTGCATGGATTTGTTGCTTTGTACACTCTGTCCCACCCAAAGGCACTGCCAGGAGTGGGTCTGACAGGTCATCAGAAGCAAAGGGCTGTGGCCACCTCTTCACTGCTTCCCTGCCCAGCATTCCTTCAGTGACTTCCAACTCTAGCCCAAAGTGTAGGGAGGGAGATTTTTCCTTCACTGGCTTGGATGTGCCTGGGACTGGGGTCCTAGCCTGGTGCTGACTCTGTCTTAGGGTGTCCTTAACGTGTCTCTGGAAGAAAACTGTCTTCCTCCTGCCTCCTCCACTCTCATCACAGGGATCTCTCACCTGTGGTTCCCCAGACAGACAGAAGTATGCCAACTTGTATAGGCTGAGCATGTCCCCACAATTCACAGGCAGAAGTCCTGGCCCCCAGTGCCTCAGAATGTGACTGCATTTAGAGATAGGGGCTTTAAAGATGTCATTAAGTTAAAATGAGGCTGTTAGGGTGAGCCCTAATCCACTCTACCTGCTGTCCTTATAAGGAGATATGGACACACAGACAGCCACCAGGGGTGCACAGCACCAAGGAGCCAGTCCTGGAACAGATCCCTCCCTCACAGCCCTCAGAGGGGGCCAACTCTGCCAGCAACTTGATCTTGGACTTCCAGCCTCCAGAACTGTGAGACAGTCTATTTCTGTTGTTTAAGCCCCAGGTCTGTGGAATTTTGTTAGGGCAGCCTGAGCAAACAAATATCCAGCTCCTCCTCAGCATCTGGGCATCCTATGGGACCCCCCAGCTTCTCTCTGCTGAGGCCTCCACATCTCTCCAGGACACATCTTGGGCAGGACTGGAGGCTGGGCTCTAAATCAAGCTTAGACCAGCTCTCTCTTGCATGTGGCCCCACCTGATACACAGAAGGACATATATTTGACCCAAGCATGACGGGGGCACTGGTTACCTCCCAAACACGTCCCTTCTCTGCTGCCACAGGCAGCTTTGACTCCCACACCTGTGAGTGTGAGAAATTATCCCGCTCCCCAAGCTGCAGAAGCACAGGCCAAACTTTCTCTTCAGCCCTTCTCATTAGATGTGCTGGAACACAGGGAGCAAGGCTGAGACTCAGAACACAGCACCTCTTCCTGTGTGTAGTCCTAGCCCTTCCTGTGGCCTCTTCAGCATCCTCTCCAGGCCTGAAGCAAGTCATCTCAACTTGGGTTCTGAAGCACAGTTCTCTGCTATCTGCACTCCCTGCGTGGTAGGCCTCACCTCACTGTGGGACATGTGAGTGGTTGACATCTACTGTCTTGGGGACTCCTCAGAAAACAGAGTCCTACGTGAACCTCCCATTAAACTAGAATTAAGACCTGTGTGTCTTCAAGTGAGGCCTAATGACACCGTGGGGTTTGTCTCTCTTTGCAGTGCCCAGCAAAGTGACCACTCTTCAGGCAGAGGACAGGGCCAGCTGGTGGGAACAGAAACTGATGCAGCCACTGTGGAAAACAGCTTGGCAGCTCCTCAAACAGTGAAACCCAGGTTACCATATAACCCAGCAATTCCACTCCTAGGTATATACTCAAGAGAACTGAAAGTATATATTCGCATAAAAATGTGTACATGAATTTTCATAGCAGTGTCATTCATAATAGTCAAAAAAAAGAAAACAGCCCATCAACTGATAAATCAATAAACAAAGTGGATATGCCCATACAGGAGAACAAAAAAGGAATATTGATACATGCTACAACATGCAAGAACCTTGAAAACATTGTGCTAAGTACAAGAAGCCAGACACAAAAGGCCACATGTTGTAAGATTCCATTCATATGAAATGTCCAGAATGGGCAAATTCAGAGAGTCAGGAAGTGGATTGGTGGTTGCCAGAGGTCGGGGAAGGAGAATGGGGAGTGACTGCTGATGGAGACAAGGTTTCTTTTTAGGGTGATGAAAATATTCTAGAATGAGTAGTGGGATGGTTGCATAACCTTGTGAATATACTAAAAATCACTGAACCCTATACATTTTTTTTTTTGAGACGGAGTTTCGCTCTTCTTGCCCAGGCTGGAGTGTAATGGCACAATCACGGCTCACTGCAACCTCAGCCTTCTGGGTTCAAGTGATTCTCCTGCCTCAGGCTCCCGAGTAGCTGGGATTACAGGCATTCACCATCATGCCTAGCTAATTTTGCTAATTTTGTATTTTTAGTAGAGATGGGGTTTCTCCATGTTGGTCAGGCTGGCCTCGAACTCCCAACCTCAGGTGATCCACCCACCTCAGACACCCAAAGTGCTGGGATTATAGGCATGAGCCACTGCACCTGGCTTTTTTTTTTTGAGACAGAGTCTTGTTTTGTCTGCCCAGGCTGGAGTGCAGTGGTGCGATCTTGGCTCACTGCAACCTCTGCCTCCTGGGTTCAAGTGATTCTACCATCTCAGCCTCCTGAGTAGCTGGGACTACAGGCATGTGCCACCATGCCCAGCTAATTTTTGTATTTTTAGTGGAGATAGGGTTTCACCATGTTGGTCAGGCTGGTCTCAAACTCCTGACCTCAAGTGATCCACCCTCCTTGGCCTCCCAAAGTGCTGGGATTACAGGCTTGAGCCACCGTGCCTGGCCAGGCTGGTCTTGAACTCCTGACCTCAGGTGATCCACCTGCCTCAGTCTTCCAAAGTGCTGGGATTAAAGACGTGAGCCACCGCACCTGGCCTTGCTGTGGAACTCTAATTCAGGAGTATTTTCCTCAGAAGTTGGAAGAGATTGCTCCAGTTTCTTCTTGCATTCAGTACATCCTTGTAGTAATACAGTCTCACCTCTCCCCACTCCCCTGACCGCTGAAGCATTTGGGGTTTTCTCTTTATCCCTCATGTCTGAAATGTCACCATGCTGTAGCTTGCCCATGATTCTGCTCAGCCATTCCCAGGCATTTTCACTCTGGGGCTGTCACCTGCCCTTGCCCTGGGAGCCCATCTTCCATGATTGCTCTGAGCACACTCTCTCTTCTGGTCCCTCTGTCTTGTCTTCTGAAGCTCTGTTAGATGCATGTTGGGAACTATAGGGTCTATCTTCGAATTCTCTTAACCATTTTCTGTACTCCCCATCTCCTTGTCCATTTTTGCTATTCTAAGAGCATCCTGTGGCTCAGCCTTTCAATTTATTCTATAATCTCCAATGCTTCTGCCCATTTACAGAGATTTTTATTTCAATCATCAAATTTTTCATTTCCAAGATCTCTAAAACATTCCTTTTTATGGGTGCAATATCATTTTACTTCTCTCTGAGGATTCTAATTATGTATATGCCAAATCCTTGTTTGGGTTCCTCTATTAACGCTGCTTCTTTTCCATTTGTTGGGATTGATGCCTCTCTCTTATGGCTTTTCTCAAATGTTGAGGGGTTATTGGTGTGAGCTCAACTCTGGCATTCGGTTTGCAGCCTCTCCACCAATGCTCTTTCTATAGCCTGCATTTCACCTCCTGGACAGAAAGAGCATGCCATGCCTCCTGGGCATTGCTGGGGCCCCAGCGACCTCTCCATCCCAACCATCTGAACCCTCTGCTGTGGATACTAGGGGCTCACATCATGCTGCCTGCTTCCTGGCCTGAGGATGGAGAGGTGGCTGCTCCTTTAGGGATCCTCCACGAGCATGAGCAGCCCATCCTTTAGGGTTTTTTTTTCTTTTTGTGCCTTTTCTTTTTTTATTTTTTATTTATTTTTTTTTAAGAAACAGGGTCTCATTCTTTTTGCTCAGGCTGGAATGCAGTGGTTTGATCATAGCTCACCATAGCCTTGAACTCCTGAGCCTCCTGAATAGCTGGGACTACAGGTGTCCCTCCACTGTGGCCAGCTAATTTTTTAATTTTTTATTTGTAGAGACAGTGTCTCCCCATGTTGCCTAGGCTGGCCTCAAATTCCTGGCCTCAAGTGATCCTCCCACCTTGGCCTCCCTAAGTGCTGGGATTACAGGCATGAGCCACTGTAGCTGGCCCTTATATTTTTCATTCTGCATAGCCTCTGGACTGTGATTTCCTTCTTGACGATGATCCCAGGCTTCTTCCATCTCTCAGAGGTGCCTCAAAGCTCCTGGACCTTTTAAGACACCCTTTCTTGATTTTTAGTGAAATCGTGGATTTTATCATTATTATTATTATCTCTCTATAGCTGTCTTGATCCTCTCTCTGCTTTAAAAACATCGGCCAAGCATGATGGCTCCCGGCTGTAATCCCAGCATTTTGGGAGGCCGAGGTGGGCAGGTCACCTGAAGTCAGGAGTTCGGGACCAGCCTGGCAAACATGGTGAGACCCCATCTCTACTAAAAATACAAAAGAAATTAGCTAGGCATCGTGTCACGTGCGTGTAATCCCAGCTACATGGGAGGCTGAGGCAGGAGAACTGCTTGAACCCAAGAGGCGGAGGTTGCAGTGAGCTGATATCACACCACTGCACTCCAGCCTGGGAGAGCAAGGCTCTGTCTCAAAAAATAAAATAAATCAAATTTTAATGTTTGCCAGTGGCAGGAGAATTTCCATGTAAGCCTCAGACCTGACGCAGCTCAGACTTTCCCATGGGGTGTTCTGCATGCTGGTGGGTAAGTTCCTTCTTCTTCTTTTTTTCTTTTTTCTTTTTTTTTTTTTTTTTTTTTTTTGGCTCACTGCAACCTCTGACCCCGGGTTTAAGTGATTCTCCTGTCCCAACCTCTCAAGTAGCTGGGACCACAGGCGTGTACCACTATGCCCAGCTAATTCTTGTATTTTTAGTAGAGACAGGGTCTCATCATATTGGTCAGGCTGGTGTTGAACTCTTGACCTCAAGTGATGTGCCCACCTCAGCCTCCCAAAGTGCTGGGATTACAGGCGTGAGCCACTGTGTCTGGCCCCATCTAACTTGCTTTCTGAGAGTGCCTTGGCCATCTGCGCACCTCACTGAGGCTGCAGCCCTGCTGGCTGCCACCCTACTTGGCTCCAGCTCTGGCTACTCTGGCCTTCCTGCTTCACTTTGCTGTTCATTCCTGCTGGCTGTTTTGCCATGTCTCTGCTCAGTACATCCAGTGGGACCCTGGGGAGGTCTCTCCTCCCTGTGAGCTGTTTTTGGCCTTTGTTGTCTCAGCCACAGCCGTGAGTCTAGTGCGAGGTGGATTTTTGGCAGGCACTCCTAATTTAGCCTTTAAAAATATCCCTGTGAGGCAGAAATATTTTCTCTATCAGATATCACGTTGAAACCATTTCTACTCTGGCCTTGAAACAGGTGCACTCAGAAGTCAGGCCAGATGGTTCTGACACACTGCAGGTCAACACAGTACATCCTATGCTGGGTATGAACCAGGAACCTAGTCCAGGAACAAGGGCAGAAGCCGCCTTTTTTTTTTCTTTTTTTTTTGAGACGGAGTCTCACTCTGTCTCCCAGACTGGAGTGCGATAGCTCAACCTCAGCTCACTGCAACATCTGCCTCCCTGGTTCAAGTGATTCTCCTGCCTCAGCCTCCCGTGTAGCTGGGATTACATGCTTGTGCCACCAAGCATGGCTAATTTTTGTATTTTTAGTACAGTGTTTCACCATGTTGGCCAGGCTGGTCTGGAACTCCTGACCTCAGGCAATCCGCCCACCATGCCTGGCCAGAAGCCACTTATTTTTTTATTTATTATTAATTATTATTATTTTTATTTTTTGAGACAGAGTCTCGCTCTGTCACCCAGGCTGGATTGCAGTGGCACAGTCTCGGCTCACTGCAAGCTCCGCCTCCCGGGTTCACGCCATTCTCCTGTCTCAGCCTCCCAAGTAGCTGGGACTACAGGCACACACCACCATGCCCAGCTAATTTTTTGTATTTTTAGTAGAGACGGGTTTTCACCATGTTAGCCAGGATGGTCTCCATCTCCTGACCTCGTGATCTGCCCCCCTGGGCCTCCTGAAGTGCTGGGATTACAGGTGTAAGCCGCCGCGCCCGGCCAGAAGCCACTTATTAATGAGGGGACACATGAGCCAGAGCAGCACAAGGAGGGTGGACTGAGCCACCTGGGCTGAGATGTGGCTCCTGATTCAGGACAGCCCAGAGTCCAGAGCCTGGGGCGCATGGCATCAGCCATGGGCAGGAAAAGGCTGAGGGATGAGGAGCAGGTAAAAGGGCGCAGTCCTCTCCCTCGGACCCATTCTCAATAAGCCTGCTGACCAGAGAGGGGCAGTTCCACATTTAGTCATTGTGCCGTTAAGAAAGCAGCCATTGGCTGCTGTGGTGGCTCACGCCTGGAATCCCAGCACTTTGTGAGGCCGAGGTGGGCGGATCACCTGAGGCCAGGAGTTCCAGACCAGCCTGGCCAACATGGTGAAACCCCTGTCTCTACTAAAAATACAACAATTAGCCAGGCATGGTGGCGGGCGCCTGTAATCCCAGCTACTCAGGAGGCACGCAGGAGAATCGCTTCAACCTAGGAGGCATAGATTGCCGTGAGCCAAGATCACACCATCACACCACAGCACTCCAGCTTGGGCAACAGAGTGAAACTCCATCTCAAAAAAAAAAAAAAAGAAAAAGAAAAAAAAAAAAAAGCTATTTAGCCTGAAACATTTCAAATGTCTTCAAGTGGTACATGGAGACATCGACGTTGGTGGCTGATGTCATCACAATGCACTGAGGGTTTTTTGTGCTAAATAAGGCAAGACCCACGGCAGGGAGCCAGGGCACTGAGTGGACAGGTGGATGCCTGAGCCTGGCCGCCAGAGCATGGGACCAGCCCCTTGGGGAGGCGAAGGCAGCAACAGCCAGTATGTGGTTCATGAAGTTCCAGGAAGACTGCTGCCCCTCCCTCGGGGACCAAAAACTCCTGGAGGTCCACCTCCAGACTCCTCTTTGTAAAAGCCCACATTCCTGGTTCACACACGAGTCCCTGGCACCTCCATGACATCCCATCACTCTGTCTTCTTTTTGATTGACAGGAGGAGACCACTGCCCCAGCACTTGCCCCCCAACAAGCCATTAACCTCTAGTTGTTTGGCTGGAAAATGGGACCTTGATCCCAGAGAGAGCTGACTTTGTGTGAATACTCCTGGTCTGTCCTCCTCATGCAGGCAGCGCTGGGATCGAAGTGGAGACCCCCGCAGTGGGTGAACATCGCAGCATCCCTGGGAGGGTTCAGCATGTTTATCCTGGGCTGAAGGTTGTAATTATGATTTAGGGGAATGCCGCTTTATAATGACTTTTTCTTCACTTCATGTAAATTAAGTTCCTAGTGTGCGTGGGAATGCACGTGTCTCTATTCCTAAGGGGGGTTGGAGAATTCATTAGTTACTGTCTGGGAAGTGTTCTGCAAATAAAAAGCTCTCCAGAAATGCGAGGTATTATTATTAGGTGCCTTCAATTTGTAAGTCATCTTGAATGGGTTGTTTTGTTTTATTCTGTTTTGTTTTGGTGTAAAAAAGATAGCTTCAAACCCTGTATTCAGCAATGGCCAGTACACATATCAAAGAAAACATGGAAGACGCAAATGCGTATTTCAATGGTTCTGAAGTATTCACTCCAAGAAGGGTTTAGGAAGCGCTGACAATTCCAGCCGAGGACTCTGACGCCCAGGGGATGGTGCCGCTAAATAACACCTGTGACCTTGAAAAGTGCATTAACTTCTCTGGGCTGTGGTCTCCACATCAGGAAGGTCAAGCTGTTGGGCTCAATGACCCCTACAATCCCTTCTGCACTGGCATTTCATGTAATATTGCACACAGGCCTGCCATTGACTGAGCCCTTGCAACACGCAGGGCAGGAAGCTAGAGCTCCCTATCTGGTGTGAGGTTGGCTTACACATGGCGAAACTGGAACCGTGCGACTTCTTCACAGTCACACAGCTGAGGGCGGCAGGGATGGTGCTCAGCCTCTCTCCTTCACTCCACTCATGGAGCTTCCAAATGGTCCAGAACACGATGAAGAAATCACTGAGTAAAGCAGGGACAGGTTCTCATTCTGTTCTCCTCGATAGCCACATAACCCAACCTCAGACTGGCCAGGAAAAATGAGGACTGTTAGAGGTTTCTGTGGATTCTCTTCCCTCTGCCACCTCTTTGTGGTCCCAGCCTCTGCCTCTTTCTCTACAGCTCAGGGTAATAAGGGAGAGACCTGTTGACCATGGTGCACACCTGAGCCCTAGAGGGGAAGAAGAAGGGAGGGAGGAGAAAGGAAATGAGGGAGGCAGAGAGGGAGGGAAGGAAGAAAGAGAGAAGAGGCAGGGAGGGAGGGAGGAAGGGAAACACAGTTGAATGACGTCTTTAGATCTGCCTGATTTCTTTTAATTCACATGGATTCATTAAGATGGGGAGGAGGGAGCCATCATCCATGCTAAGATGAATGTCTGTCAGATGTCAGGAAAATAATTTCCTACCTTCAGGGAGGCCCCTTCCTTCCGGTTGAATGATCCCGACAGTCTGACAGATTCTGACAGGGCACACAGGCTGAATCTGTGCCCACCAATCCTTTCCCACTGGATTGCTGCTTCATATCTTTCTATGAAAGACTCATTCTGAAAATGGACAGGTTTGGCCGGAGAATCTCCAAATAGTTGGTGACTTGAAAATTCTGCATCTTGACCAGGCGTGGTGGCTCACACCTGTAATCCCAGCACTTTGGGAGGCCAAGGCAGGTGGATCACAAGGTCAGGAGTTCAAGACCAGCCTGGCCAATATGGTGAAACCCTGTCTCTACTGAAAATACAAAAATCAGCCGGGCGTAGTGGCGCGCGCCTGTAGTCCCAGCTACTTGGGAGGCTGAAGCAGAAGACTTGCTTGAACCTGGAAGGTGGAGGTTGCAGTGAGCCAAGACCATGCCACTGCACTCCAGCCTGGGCAATAGAGGGAGACTCCATCTCAAAAAAAAAAAAAGAAAAAAAGAAAACAAGAAAGAAAATTCTACATCTGAGGTCAACAATTAGGCAGTAGAAGAGGTAGTTGCTGAGTGAACAGAAAGTAAGATGCAGGGAGGCTCTGAACAGGAAGAGGAACTGACAGGAGTACAGACTCACAGATGCAGGCTTTTGCATAAGGATTGGTGATCCAGGGTCCTAGACTTTGGGAAGCCCCATGAGCCAGCTTGACCTCCAAAACCAATGTGAAGGACTGTGGTGTGCTGTGCAGAGTCCTGCTCTCTGTTGAATGAATGAATGAATGAATTAATTAATTAATTAATTAATGAAGTGACTTTGTTGATATTTCCTGCCTTCTGCATTCTTAATATCTAGAAAAACAGTGGGTTTTTCTTTTTACCTGTTTGTTGATTTATGGGACATGCACAAAGAAAGAAAACTTTTGAACAGGCTGCATTTCCTCTTAACATTGGAAGAAGGAAATTTACATGAGACAGAGGTGCAATAATTGGGCGTTGGTATATTCATGATGCAAGGGGGTCCTGATCAGCACATTAGGTCAAAAGGCATCTTCTTCAGCTTCCTGAGGCCCGATGTATTTTTTTTCCTGTCCAAATCTTTAAGACTTTATTTTTCAGAGCAGTTTTAGGTTCCCAACACAATTAAGAGGAAAGTGCAAAGATATCCCATATATCCTCTGCCCCCACACATGACTAGCCTCCCCCATTATCAAAGTCCCTCCCCAGAGTGGTCCATTTGTTACAACTGATGAACCTACATTGATACATTATCATTACCCAGAGTCCATAGTTGATATCAGGGTTCATTCTTGGTGTTGTCCATTCTGTGGGTTTGGACAAATGTATACTGACATGTATCTACCATCACATGTATCAGAGTTTCCTCACTGCTCTAAAAATCCTCTGTGCTCCGCCTGTTCATCTTTCCACCTAACCCCTCAGCCTAATGATATTTTGCACATACTGCGAAATTACTGGGTGTTCAATTAAGAGTACATATGAATTGGCTTTCAGAGCAACGTTTGACAAGGAAAGGGCTAGATGTTTCCCTTGGCAACACTCATGCACTCCACCTGCAGACTCGGGTAAAGAGAATTACAAACCCTCATGGGCAGAATCTGGCACTGCAACTCTAATACATGCATTTGCCTCTTTGCTTTCATTTGTACCAATCTAAAATGGATTACTTGGCCAGGTGCAGTGGCTCATGCCTGTAATCCCAGCACTTTGGGAGGCTGAGGTGGGTAGATCACTTGAGGTCAGGAGTTTAAGACCAGCCTGGCCAACGTGGGAGAACCCCAGCTCTACTACAAACACAAAAATCAGCCAGGTGTGGTGACGCATGCCTGTCATTCCAACTACTTGGGAGGCTGAGGCATGAGAATCACTTGAACCCAGGAGGCAGAGATTGCAGTGAGCCGAGATTGAGCCACTGCACTCCAGCCTGGGTGACGGAGTGAGACTCTGTCTCAAAAAAAAAAAAAAAATTAAAATGCATTACTTGAATATGTATTTTAGACTTAAATTATTTAGTACCTAATGCAGCATTTCACCTCTAAAAGGGTCATTAGACAGGTCAAGGAATATTTTTTGTTTTTATCTTTTCCCAGGTTACTATATTAGACCCCCCTGTGATTTGAATGTGTCCCCTAGAGTTCATGTGTTGGAAACTTAATATGCAACAATGTTGGGAGGTGAGGCTTAATAAGAGGTGAATGGATTAGTGTTGTTAACTTGGGGGCGGGTTAGTTATCTTGAGGGAGCCAGATGTTATAAAAAGGGAGGGCCGGGCGCAGTGGCTCACGCCTATAATCCCAGCACTTTGGGAGGCTGCAGCAGGTGGATCACCTGAGGTGAGGAGTTCCGGACCAGCCTGGCCAACATGGTGAAACCCTGTCTCCACCAAAAATACAAAAAGTTAGCTAGGTGTGGTGGCACATGCCTGTAATCCCAGCTACTTGGGAGGCTGAGGCAGGAGAATAGCTTGAACCCAGGTGGCGGAGGCTGCAGTGAACCAAGATCGTGCCACTGCACACCAACCTGGGTGACAGAGCGAGACTCCGTCTCAAAAAAAAAAAAAAAAAGATGATGTTATAAAAGGGAGTCTGACCCTCATGCTTTGTCTCCCGCCCTCCCTTGCCCGTCTTTCTATCCACCATGGTATAAGGCAGCAAGAAGGCTGTCACCAGATATGGCCCCTCTATCTTGGACTTCTCAGCCTCCAGAACAGTGAACCAAATAAATTTATACTGTTTATAAATTACCCAGTCAGTGGTATTTTGTTATAGCAACACAAAACAGACTAAGACAGCCCCTTTGCCTATCAGGGTTACATATGCCTGTTCACAAAGCTATAATTGTGCCTTTCACAATTTATAACTTTTATTAACATTTTTTTTTCGAGATGGAGACTCATTCTTGTTGCCTAGGCTAGAGTGCAGTGGTGCGATCTTGGCTCACTGCAACCGCTGCCTCCTGGGTTCAAGCGATTCTCCTGCCTCAGCCTACCGAGTAGCTGGGACAACAGGTGAGTGCCACCATGTCCAGCTAATTTTTATATTTTTAGTAGAGACAGGGTTTCACCATGCTAGCCAGGCTGGTCTCAAACTCCTGACCGCGCGATCCACCCACCTCGGCCTCCCAAAGTGCTGAGATTACAAGCGTGAGCCACCGCACCCAGCCTGAAAACCTTAACAATGATTGGAAACCAAACCTATTATTAAGGATCTTACTGGTTTTTATATATGCATAGGAGGTGTGTGATCACTCCCACACCATCGGTCTCAGCTTTTAAAGAAAGAAAATAGGCCGGGCGCGGTGGCCCACACCTGTAATCCCAGCACTTTGGGAGGCTGAGGTGGGCAGATGATGAGGTCAGGAGTTCGAGACCAGCCTGACCAACATGGTGAAACCCTGTCTCTACTAAAAATACAAAAAGTAGCTGGGTGTGGTGGCACATGCCTGCAATCCCAGCTATTCAAGAAACTGAGGCAGGAGAATCGCTTGAATATGGGAGGCGGAGGTTGCAGTGAACCGAGATCACACCACTGCACTCCAGCCTGGGCGACAGAGCGAGACTCCATCTCTAAATAAATAAATAAATGAAAATAAGATGCCAGACATACCTCTTAACCCGAAATATCTTCCTCTTCAACCAGGTGCCTAAAATAGAGAGTCATACATTTGCATGTTTAAGTTTGTCTACCTCCAGAGCTACTAATTAAAAGCACTTGAGGAATTACTAGCTGACACCTTAATGGAGTGTATTAGTTTTCTATTGCTTTGTGATGAATTACTAGAAATTTAATGGTTTAAAACAACACCCTTTTATTATCTCACAGTTCTACGGGTCAGAATTTCAGGCAGACTCTACTGGCTCTACTGGGTTATCTACTCAGGGGCTGAAATCAGGGTGTCGGCTTGGCTGGGCTCTCATCTGGGTGCTGTGGGAAAGAACACACTTCCAAGTTCTTTGGGGGTTGCTGGCAGAATTCAGTTTCATGCAGCGATAGGGCTGAGGTCCATTTCCTTGCTGGCTGTTGGTGAAGGGTCACTGTCAGCAACTGTGGCTTCTCTCTGGTCCTTGACTGTGGTCCCTCTATCTTCAAAGCCAGCAAGGACACATCAAATCCTTCTCATGCTTTGAATCTCTCTGACCTCCTCATCTGCCACCAGCCAGAGAGAACTCTGCTTTTAAAAAGGACGTGATTAAGTTAGGCCCACTTGGATAATCTCCCTTTTGATTAACTGTAAGCCAAATGATTATTAGCCTTAATTACATCTTCAAAATCTCTTTTGCCAGTAGTAACACAACATAATCACGGGCGGATAATCTCATTAAAGTCACAGGCCCAGGGATTAAGGTGGAAAATCTTGGGGAGCCAATTCAGAATTCTGCCTACCACATGGGAACTGGCTAAGAGCAAAGCAGAAACCAGGACAGAGGAGGAGTGTTGGCTGGGGAGGATAGAGGAGTTCTGACTGTTCCAATTCACACTAGACATTGAGTGTGCACTGGCTCATTATGCACAACCTTCCCATTCATGTATCCTAAGCCTCATCAATATTACCTCGCTGTGGCACCCAAGGACCATCAAACCTCTGGAAGTCATCTGCACAGGGTGATAGAGTCATCTTTATTCAACTTCACTGTGGCATGTAACTGTGGGTAAGTCATAAAACCTCTCACAAGATGGATACAACAGTGACAATACACCCCCAAAGGGAGCTGTTATGTATGGGTATGAGTCATCTGAGAACGCCCAGCAGAACCCCTTTCCCCCTTCTCTAAGAGTTCATTCTTTCTTCCTCAACAAGACGGCACACCTTTCATCTTGTGTGTGCAATGGGGTCCTGCTTGAAAGGCAGGACGCCTGTGCTTGAGAACATCACAAAACTTAACTTCAGTTTACTTCAAACTGGAGTAAGCCATAAAGAGGATTGTAATGCAAAAGTTAAGAGCTTAATGGGAAGAGGCTTCAGGTGTAATTCAGTCAATGATTTGGCTTCATTTATTGGCAGTTCTCTCTGACAGAGCAGGAGCACCGTCATCTTGGACAAACACCACCATTTTAAATTCCAGCTCCCTTTCTAGCCTCATCCATTTCAAGGAAATTACTTCTTTTTTTTTTTTTTTTTTTGGAGATGGAGTCTGGCTCAGTCGCCCAGGCTGGAGTGCAGCAGCGCGATCTCAGCTCACTGCAAGCTCCGCCTCCTGGGTTCACGCCATTCTCCTGCCTCAGTCTTCCCAGTAGCTGGGACTACAGGCGCCCACCACCACGCCCGACTAATTTTTTGTACTTTTAGTAGAGACGGGTTTTCACCGTGTTAGCCAGGATGGTCTCTATCTCCTGACCTCGTGATCTGCCCATCTCAGCCTCCCAAAGTGTTGGGATTACAGGTGTGAGCCACTGCGCCCGGCCTTTTTTTTTTTTTTTTTTTTTTTTTTTTTTGACGGAGCCTCTCTGTCACCAGGCTGGAGTGCAGTAGTGGCTGGATCTTGGCTCACTGCAACCTCCGCCTCCTGGGTTCAAGCGATTCTCTTTCCTCAGCCTCCCGAGCAGCTGGGACTACAGGCACATGCCACCATGCCCAGCTAATTTTTGTATTTTTAGTAGAGACAGGGTTTCACCATGTTGGCCAGGATGGTCTCGCTCTCTTGACCTCATGATCTGCTTGCCTCGGCCTCCCAAAGTGCTGGGATTACAGGCGTGAGCCACCACGCCCAGCCAGAAATTACTTCTCTTCTACCTACAAGCAGCCAGAAAGAGCAGGTAGTAAAACACAGATAAGACAGCTTGGGCACAGAGGGAGGTGGGAAGAAAGTCTCTTGGTAACTGCCAAACTTCACCCTCATACAATGGGCCCCAGTAAAACTTAGTGGGCCTTAATAAGCACATTCCTTTCCCTTCAGGTGCACTAAGATATAGGGAAGCTAAAAGCAGACTCAGGGGATACGCCTGCAGCTGCAGAAAGATGTACGGGAACAGACATGCAATTCTGCCTCCCAGATAAGCACAACAAAAAGACACAGAAGCAGTCCAAGCCTCTAATAAACTCTCCCACCCTGAATCCTTAAAAATTCTTAATCTGTAAGAGGGTGCGGCTCCTAACCCAACTTGGTCAGAAGTCCCTCCCAGGTTTGTTTTTTGAAATAAACCTGTTGACTGTCAAGCCACCTTCGTGTTTCTCTCTCCTTCCTTTAATTCTTACACTCACCTCTGTCTTCCTTCATGTGTTGGCTTTTTTGCTGACATGGCTTTCCTCATCATGACAATATGGCTTCCAGTGGCAACTGGTACTCCTTGTTTACACCAAGAAGGAGAAAGCAAGCAGGTCCAAATCATGGAACAGAAGTCCTGGCTTCAAGTTGGTTGGCCACTTCTTTGCTGTGGCCATGGGAACCGCCATTGTCTGGTGACTTAGGCCTGTGTTATTCAAGCCAATCACTGTGGCAAGGGGATGGAACTAACCTGGTTGGCTTAGACTAGTCAGGACCTAGGCCTAGGGCTGGGGTTGGGGTCAGTTCCCCACACAAGATGGCTGCTACAAAATAGGGCAAGGAGATCATGGATGCTGGAGCAGCAATTTAAATGGCACTGCTAATTCTACCCACCAGTATGTATGGTGAGCCAATGAGTGGCCACTCTAGAGTGAGCGTGGTACAGAGACCAGTGTCTGCTCTCCTCCCAGTCAGTCTCAGTACCTGTGGGCTGCTGGTGGCATGAGCGTCTCCCCACCTTGAGTGCAATTCCAGTGTTTAAACATTTTTCATGCAACACAGATGCTAAACATAAGCTCCCAACTTCACATATCATCCCAACTGAAGGATGAACAATCTGCACCCAAGCTGGAGGAAACCTGGTTGGGTGTAGCACATGGCAAGCAGGTGTGACTTTCACCACCCAGCACCTTCCTAAGGGATTTTAAGGGTATTTGACTACATACAATTTTTTCAATCCACACTTTTTAAAATATATTAATGGCTGGGCACAGTGGCTCACTCCTGTAATCCCAGCACTTCAGGAGGCCGAGGCAGGTGGATCACTTGAGATCAGAAGTTCAAGATCAGCCTGACCAACATGGTGAAGCCCTGTCTCTACAAAAAATACAAAAATTAGCCAGGCATAGTGGTGGGCACCTGTAATCCCAGCTACTCAGGAGGCTGAGGCAGGAGAATCACTTGAACCCAGGAGGCAGAGGTTGCAGTAAGCTGAGATCACTCCACTGCATTCCAACCTGGGTGACAGAGCAAGACTCTATCTCAAAAAAATAAAAAATTTAAAAATAAAATAAAATATGTTAATCCTCTCCTCTGCAAAAAAGATGCAAGTCCACTCTTCCCCTACTTGGACCCAAATGCTACACTGTCCAAAAGATTCTTCTAAAGCGTCATCTGTTCTTGCCACCCGTCCCCAAACTCAGTCTTCTCTAACTGTTTAAAATCCTTCAATAGCTCTCTATTTCCTTTAGAATAGGGTTTCTCAACCTCAGCAGTATTGACATTTTGGGCCACATACAGGGCTGGATTTGTGGGCATGCAACTCACACAGTCCCACAGGGCCAGGTGCACAGAAGGGCCCTCTTCCTGGTTTCCTGCTCTGTTTCACTGTCTTGACATTCTTAATAATCTTAACTTTAAACATGTGTTTTGTGGCCAGGCACAATGACTCACACCTGTAATCTCAGCACTCTGGGAGGCTGATGGGGGAGGATCACCTGAGGTCAGGAGTTAGAGACCAGCCTGGCCAACATGGCGAAACCTGGTCTCTACTAAAAATACAAAAATTAGCAGAGTGTGGTGGTGCACACCTGTAGTCCCAGCTACTTGGGAGGCTGAGGCAGAAGAATCACCTGAACCCGGGAGGTGGAGGTTACAGTGAGCCAAGATCATGCCACGGCACTCCAGCCTGGCGACAGAACACTCTGTCTCAAAAAAAATAAATAAACTTGTGTTTTGTAAGTTAAATCCAATGGGACAATGCAGTGTGCCCATGAGCAGAGCAGATACTGCAGTGTGCCCATGAGCAGAGCAGAAACAGCAGTATGCACGCCATGGCCATTGCTGCCCCATTTGCAATATAATGTTCCCAGTGCCCCACAGCACAGAGTTCGGGTGGACCCATGGTGCATGGAAGTTCTGTGAAAATCAGAGCAAGTACAAAATAAGTGTGTTGAGTTTGCAGTTGAGTAAACAGGGTCCCTAATAGCCCCAAGATGCTTTCCAACCACAACCTGCTTTGAATGCAGAAAGCAGGCAATGGCTACTAAGAAATGCAAATGACCAAGAAACTCTAACATACTCTTTCTTACTAATGTTACTTTCCTGAACTTGCCAACTACTTATGCTGAAAATGATGTTACAGAAGAAGGGTTTAATTTAGCAAATAAAAATACAGGATACCTGTTAAATTTGAATCTCAGATAAACAGCAAATAATTTTTTAGTATAAATATGTCCCAAAATATATAATGGCACATATTTATAATACATTTTTATTTACCGTTTACCTAAAATCCAAATTAAACTAAGAATCCTATATTTTATCAGGTAACCCTACATAGAAGGAAAGGGAAACTCTGTTCCTTTTCCTTTCAGCCTTTCCTCCCTCATTACTAAGCAGAAGGTAGAGAGGATTGGTGGAATGTGCCAATATGAAGAAGTGAAATAAAAACAGGTGGCTGAGTTTTGTGCACCATTTCTACTGTTCTGGTAAGAACAAAATACATATGCATGTACGAACTATGACATACAAATAGCTTAATTTTGATGATTCTGCGGATGATTAAATATTCTTATGTTTGCAATTTAAAACTGGCATTGAGTGATAAAAAGGTAAATGGTAAAATTCATGCTCATAGTTTAAATTTTTAAATTTTTATGTATTTAGAATAACATTAAATAGCAAATAAAAAACACTGTGACAAATAAAAAGAGACCATGGAAAAAAGGGAAAAAAAAATCTTTAGGTTTTAATACTTTTTAAAAAATGTTAGAGACAGGATCTTGCTCCATTACTCAGACTGAAGTGCAGTGGTGTGATCATAGCTCACTGCAGCCTCGAATGATCCCCCTGCCTCAGCTTCCTGAGTAGCTGGGACTATAGGCATGTAAAAATTACCATGCTGGCTAATTTGTAAATTTTTTGTAGAGACAGGATCTTGCTATGTCGCCCAGGCTGTCTTCAAGAGATCCTCCTGCCTCCCAAAGCACTGGGATTATGGATATGATCCACCATGTTGGCCTTATATTTTAATACTTTTTTTTTTTTTTTTGAGATGGGAGTCTCACTCTGTCGCCCAGGCTGGAGTGCAGTGGTACAATCTTGCCTCACTGCAACCTCCGCCTCCTGGGTTCAAGCAATTCTCCTGCCTCAGCCACCCAAGTAGCTGGGATTACAGGCACCTGCCACCACACCTGGCTAATTTTTGTATTTTTAGTAGAGACGGGGTTTCACCATGTTGGCCAGGCTGGTCTCGAACTCCTGACCTCAGGTGATCCGCCTGCCTCGGCCTCCCAAAGTGCTGGGATTACAGGCGTGAGCCACCGTGCCCAGCCTTTAATGCTTTTAAAGGCACCTTTTTCCTGCTTCTTGAACAAGGGGTCCCATAATTTCACTTTGCACTGGACCTTGCAAATTATGTAGCCAGCCCTGGGAGTGAGGTGGGGAGTGGGGATATCCTGTGCATTGGAGGATGTTTACTGACCTTAACTTCTTGATCATTAGATGCCAGCAGCAACCTGTCTCCACGATGTCACAATGAAAACTGTCTCCAGACATTGCCAAATGTCTCCTGGGGGCAAAATTACCCCACATTGAGAACCACTGCTTTAGAAGAAAATCCAAACTCTTTGATACATATGACCCTTAGTGACCTGGCCCTTGCCTGTCTTAACCCACTCACTTCTTGCCATGGAGGGCTCCCATTATGCTGAGCCTACTTGGGGATTCTTGAACAAGCCACACTTGAATGACCCCATGCCTTGGTGTACCCTCTTCCCACTCCCTAGACCACTTTTCTCCAATTTCACTCAGCCGATTCCTTACCAGCTTTCAAAACTCACTCTGGATCGGGTGTGGTGGCTTACGGCTGTAATCCCAGCACTTTGGGAGGCCAAATCGAGCGTATCACCTGAGGTCAGGAGTTCGACACCAGCTTGGCCAACATGGCAAGACTCTGTCTCTTCTAAAAATACAAAAATTAGCTGGGCATGGTGGTGGGTGCCTATAATCCCAGCTACTCGGGAGGCTGAGGCAGGAGAAGGGCGTGAACCCGGGAGGCGGAGCTTGCAGTGAGCCGAGATTGCGCCACTGCACTCCAGCCTGGGCAAAAGAGCGAGACCCTCTCTCAAAAAAAAAAAAAAAAAAAAGAAGGAGAAAAGAAGGAAGGGAAGGAGGAGAAGAATTAGGTAGCGTATACAGAACATCAGCAGAATCAATAAGGAATTAAATAGTTCCCCTTCTGCTAGAATAATACTTTTTGAGGTATTTGCCAGTTGTTTTCCCACATTTTTAAACTTATCACCTGTCCTCACCTTAGAATTTAAGCACTCTCAATATTCTGTGCTCATCGTCTCAAGAGAAAGATGTGTCCGGCTAAAAGAGAGGGAAACCCAAAAGCCAAAACCACAGGGAAGGGGAGAGGATTTTAGGGCACAGCCCTAAAATTAACAAGAGTAGGAGTGTAGGCTTTCAGGAGAGTGGTTGCCTCACTGGAGGCTAGAGGGTGATCCCAGGCTGGCTGAGGGAAGTGTGGCTGAGGATATGGTATGAGTGTTGACTTACACGGGTTCCAGGGAGGGCCCAGGAACTGACTCCAGGTCAGAGCCCTACAGACAGTGCAACCCCTAGACACGTGTGTGGGAGCCAAGAGCAGAAAGTGGCCATGCCCTCCTCCCTAACAGAGCCCACGAAGGCAGCAAACCCAGAGAGGAAAAGCGTAGAGGTGCCTGGGCCTCGGGAGGACATGGATGTGGACCGGCAGCCAGCATGGATGACAGCAGGATCAGCCTGCATAGATGGACACTGTCAGGACACTGAAGTGCCCGGGTCCCATGAAGACCCTCAAATTTAGACAAAACTGAGGGAAAGCAAGTTGACTGAGGCAGAATTTTTGTCACTCACGGGCAAAGGAGGCTCAAAACAAAAATTAGCTAGGATCTTGTTTCAGCTACTATGACAGAGACTCAAAACTAACAATGGCTTCATCAGGAAAGAAGTTGATTCCTCAGTGGTTCACACCTGTAATCCAGCACTTTGGGAGGCCGAGGCGGGCAGATTATCTGAGGTCAGGAGTTCGAGACCAGCTTGGCCAACATGGTATAACCCCGTCTCTACTAAAATACAAAAATTAGCTGGGCATGGTGTTGTGCGCCTGTAGTCCCAGCTACTCTGGAGGCTGAGGCAGGAGAATTGTTTGAACCCAGGAGGTGGAGGTTGCAGTGAGCCGAGATCGTGCCACTGTACTCCAGCTTGGGAGACAGAGAGAGACTCTGTCTCAAAAAAAAAAAAAAAAAAAAATGTGAGCAAGGATGTGGAGAAACTAGATCACTCATGCATTGTTGGTGGGAATGTTAAACAGTACGGCCTCTCTGGAAAACTGGCAGTTTCTTATAAAACTAAACATGCAACTACCATATGACCCAGCAATTATATTCTTGGGCATTTATTTAAGATAAACGAAAACTTATGTTTGTGCAAAAACATGTACATGCATCCTCATATCAATTTTTCTTCATTAGAGCCAAGAACTGAAAACAGCCTAGATGCCCTTCAGTGGGTGAATGGGTAGAGGTGGAATATGACTCAGCAATAAAAAGGAACAAAATATTTGATACATGCTACAACTGGATGAATCTCCAGAGAAGTAAGCTGAGTGAAAAAGGCCAATCTCAAAAGGTTACACACTGTAGGATTTCATTTATATAGCATTTTTGAAATGATGCAATTTTAGAAATGGAGAATGGATTGTTGACTGCCAGACGTTAGAAGTTTGGGGAAAAGGGGTAGGAGAGAGGTGGATGGGTTTATCCAGGAACAACAAAGGGGATCCTTGTGATAATGGAACTGTTCTACATCTTGACTGCAGTGGTGAATACACAAACCTACACCCACCTATGAAATCGTATAGAACTAAGTACACACACCCACAGAAATGAATATAAGTAAAACTATGGATATCTGAACAAGATGGGTAGATTGTATCAATGTCACTATCTTTGTGAAATTGTATTATAATTGCAAGATGTTGCAATTGGAGGAAACAAAGTAAAGAATACATGAGATTTATCCGTATTATTTCTCAGAATTGCATGTGAATTCACACATAAAATTTAATTTTAAAAAATCAAATGCATTTTACTCAATTGGGATTACTTAAAATACAGCAGATGGGTGACAACCTCTTGGAATTATAACACAGGACCTTCCTGCTAAAATAAAATGGTAACATTATTACTGCAATAATTTTGTTTTGATTTTAAAAGTAAAAATAATAAAGAAAATAAACTGGACCTTGATTCAATCTTGCAAATAGCAAAAGAGACACCAAAGAGACTTTGGTGTCAGACTAATGAGCACATTTAGATAGTGTTCTAGGTTAACACCTGTTGTTGGCATTTCTAGTGCCCTTTCCACCATTTTTGTTGGACAGATATGGAATGTAAACTCAAAAAACGTGGCTTACAAATTACCATATTGCCTGAACTTCAACATTTGGCCGAACATTTTGAAGAGGCTTCAGATACCCAAAAGGAAAACAAACACACAAACAAAGCACATCATGTAACAATTAAAGCAATTATTTCTATCCTCCTCTACCTCAAGAGACAGTAAAAACTTTCCCTTTGACAAAAACACTTACTTGTACAGTCCTCCCTTGATATCCGAGGGTGACTGGTTCCAGGACCCGCTGCAGACACCAAAATCCACAGATGCTCAAGTCTCTAAAATAAAATGGTGTACTACTTGCATATAACCTATACAAATTCTCCCCCATACTTTAAATCATGTCCAGATTACTTATAATACCTAATACAATGTTGTTATACTGCATTATTTTTAAATTTGTATTATTTTTTATTTTTGTATTATTGTTTTTCATTTTTTTCCAAATATTTTTTATCTGAGGTTGGTTACATCCATGGATGTGTCATCCACAGATACAGAGGGCCAACTGCACTTAACAAAGGGGAGAGCACTAGGAAAAGTAACCCATCTTAACTAAAATGAAACAGAATTAATGCCTCTTCCCTGTTATTCTAAATAGGAATAATGAAGGGACTCTGGGCAATATTATAGTGCCCAATTTCTCCTTCAAATCATTAAGGAGGATTATCTTTAATAGTAGAGGGAGAAATCAAATCTTTCTGATAGGTACAGGTGCTACTCTGTCTACTATAAATTCTACCATGATTGCTACCCATCTTCCTTAAAGTCACTAAACTATTCTGGAATTTCAAAACAGCCCTCAAACACTTCCCATTATGCAACCTGTGACTGTAATTCTTGGCCCCTTCACTAGTCAGCATGCATTTCTTCTCTGTGACACCACACAAGTACATTGCATTGGGAGGGATCTTTTTTTTTTTTTTTTTTCCAGACGGAGTCTTGCTCTGTTGCCCAGGCTGGAGTGCAGTGGCGCAATCTAAGCTCACTGCAAGCTCCGCCTCCCGGGTTCATGCCATTCTCCTGCCTCAGCCTCCTGAGTAGCTGGGACTACAGGCGTCCGCCACTGCGCCCAGCTAATTTTTTTTGTATTTTTAGTAGAGACGGGGTTTCATCCTGTTAGCCAGGATGGTCTAGATCTCCTGACCTCATGATCCACCTGCCTCGGCCTCCCAAAGTGCTGGGATTACAGGCGTGAACCACAGCGCCCGGCCAGGAGGGATCTTTTATGTGAACGGAACTGCCAACTCAAATGTTCTTCAGATGGCCTATTTCTAAAAGCACCTAAAAACTCTCCCAGGCATGATCCTTTAATAATGCAGTTTATATGGCACTTTGTTTGTCCTTGTACGTTTAACCCAATGTCTATTTGAGGAATTATGTAAGGTGCTTGATTCTCTCTGGGACAAGAGTTCTGATAAGGGAAGCCTTCTGGGGACCAAGCCCATCAAAGCAGAAACCGACTTTTCTAAACCTTTACCTGTTCTTGCTCAATACCCTTTAAAGCCCGAAGCTAAGAAAGCATTAAGGACCATGATGGAAGATTTTATAAACAGGGACTCATTCATTATTCCTTGCACCAGCCCTTGTAATACTCCAGTGTTGCTCTGTAAAAAGCCTCATAGGCATAGATATTGATTGGTGCAAGACCAGAGGGCCATAAATAAGATCGTGATTCCTCTTTTCCCAGTGGTCCTTAATTCTAATTCTATTTTGTCTTCAATACTACCTGAAGCCACTCACTTCACTGTGATAGGCTTACGTTTTTTAGCATCCCATTAGATCTAGGCAGCCAATATTTATTTCCCTTCTCATGGGAAAATCAACAATATACTGTACCTGGACTGTTTTGCCTCAGGGATTTGCTGAAGATCCTCTCTTATTTCTCTCAGGTTCTTAACTGGGACCACAAGGATTTGAGATTTCCTTGTGAGTCTATTCTAATATAATATGTAGATGATCTTTTACTATGTTCAAAAAATGAGCAAAATTTGAAGACTGATTTTGTGTATTTATTAAAGACCTTCGTTCAGAAGAGACATAAAGCCTTCAAAGAGAAATTAAAATTCTGCTACAACAATAGCAACAACAAAATGTTCATTATTTAGGGCACACACCATCACAAGAAGGCAAATCTCTCACTGCATAAAAATTACAAATTATTCAGTTTTCCCAAACCAACTATTACAAAGCAACTTTGAGGGTTCCTAGGATGACTATTTATTATGGGTGATGGGTGCCAACCTCTTCTGCCATTGCTACCCCTTTCTGTGAATTAAGTCCTTAGATCCTGAACCTCTTACCCTAGGAAGATTCATATAATAAGACTTCTGAAACCTAAAAAAGTCTCTGCAACTATCCCCAAACCTGGGGTCACCTTTTTATCATAAACCCTTTTCCTATTTTGTTACTAAAAGTCTAAACACTAGGAATACTAACTCAATTACCTGACAACCATCAGAGGCCCTTTGCTTATTTCAGTCTTCCCATTAGATCCAGTAGCTAAGACATAGTCACCTTGTCTAAGAACTATAGCAGCACCAGCATATTTATGGAAGCCTCAGGTGGCTCAGTTCTAGTTTCTCCATGAAACTTAACGGTTTCCCATGTATATACTCCTTTATTAATGGAAAATAGTCAGCATTTCTCAGCTAGCTGCCTGACATCCTATCAAATGCTATGCTTTCACCTTCAAACATCGCTGTCACTGCAACACTCTAAACCTAGCCACTCCCCTTCCTTTACCTGAAGGAGAACTTCACAATTAAGTCCATCTTACAGATTTACCTGAGTCTTATACAGATTTGTTACCAATTCCCCAGATATCCCTGATGTAATTTTTTTTTTTTTTTGAGATGGAGTCTCGCTCTGTCACCCAGGCTGGAGTGAAGTGGCACGATCTCGGCTCACAGCAACCTCCACCTCCCAGGTTCAAGCAATTCTCCCTGCCTCAGCCTCCTCAGTAGCTAGGATTACAGGCACCCGCCACCACGCCTGGCTAATTTTTATATCTGTAGTAGAGACAGGGTTTTGCCATGTTGACCAGGCTGGTCTTGAACTCCTGACCTCAGGTGATCCGCCTGCCTCGGCCTCCCAAAGTGCTGGGATTACAGGCGTGAGCCACTGCACCCGGCCATCTGATGTAATTTTATTCATTGACGGTTTCTTTTTAAAAATAGAAACTTAGGGCTGAGCCCTAAATTTATGACCTTCCACTTTTATTATAGTTATTTCCCTGCTTATAGAATGCAAGGATCCCAAATCTCATGGTAGTGCTTTAGCTGACCACTGGGCCAAAAAAGGCAACATTAGCCAAACATAATTGTTCCTGTAATAACACAGAAGAGGCCTTGGAGAATTCAAAAAGGCTATTATTGACAGTCAGAGACAAGCTCCTGGTTTGGAAAGAAGCAAATGGAAAAAATTAGGATGCTCATTGAATACAGATAATATTTGGCATTTGCAGAATGATCTTCCAGTAGTGCCAAAAAATGAAAAATGGAATTTAGTAAAGATGCTTCATGATATTACAAGTAATAGCAGAAATAAATTGGCAACAATATTAGACTAACATAAGCGGGCTAAATTTAGAGGTATTGCTGAGGATGTTTCCAGAACATCTCCTACCTTCCAGTGACACAATCCTGGCAAAACTGTAAAGATCAGACATGGACAGAAACCAAACCTCGAGGGCCCTTTGAACACTCCAGATGGACTTTCTATAAATGCCTCCTGCACTGGGTTATGAATATGTTCTGGTTATTGTCTATTTATTCTCAGAGCAGGTTGAATTTTCTCCTTGCCAGAGAGCTACGCCTCTAAGAAAAAAAAAAAATCTTGCTTTTGTTTTTCCAACTTGGGAAATTCCCACTTATTTCTCTAGGGAGAAGGACATTCTTTTTATTAGTACTATTAATACTCTGTAAAGTTTTGTCTTTTACTCAAAAACGCATTATCCGTAATCCTTAGGGAAAAAATAGAACTAATGGAATTCTAAAATAAAATTAGCAAAGCACTCAGGAACTCTTAATTCCCATAGTCTGAAGTGTTACCATTAGATTTAATGTCTATAAAATGAACCCCCTCTGAAAACCCACAGATTATCTCTTTATGAATTAATAACAGATTGCCCCATGTATTTGGGAATTTCACCTCCAATCTTATATTCTACCTTAATTGTCTCCCCTAAAATTTATGCTCGAGTTCTAACCCCTGATACCTGTGAATATGACCTTATTTGGAAATAGTATCTTGGTAGATGCAATCAAGATTAAGTTACAATGGATCACAGTAGGCCCTAATCCAATTACAAGGTGTCCTCGTGCTTTTTTTTTTTTTTTTTTTTTTTTTTGAGATAGGGTCTTACTCTGTTGCCCAGGCTGGAGTGCAGTGGTGTGATCTCAACTCACTGCAGCCTCAGCCTCCTGGGCTTAAGCAACCCTCCTGCCTCAGCCTCCGAAGTAGCTGAGACTACAGGTGCACACTGACACGCCCAGCTAATTTTTGTACTTTTTGGTAGAGACAAGGCTTTGCCATGTTACCTAGGCTGGTCCCAAACTCCTGGGCTCAAGCTATCTGCCAACCTTGGCCTCCCAAAGTGATGGGATTACAGGCATGAGCCCGGCCAACGGACATCTTTTTAAGAAGAGAGAAATTTGGGCTGGGCGTGGTGGCTCATGCCTGTAATCCTAGCTCTTTGGGAGGCTGAGGCGGGCAGATTGCCTGAGCTCAGGAGTTTGAGACCAGACCAGGCAACATGGCAAAACCCCGTCTCCACTAAAAATACAAAAAATTAGCAGGGCATGGTGATGTGTGACTGTAATCCCAGCTACTAGGGAGGCTGAGGCGAGAGATTCGCTTGAACCCGGGAGGCAGAGGTTGCAGTGAGCCAAGATCGCACCACTGCACTCCAGCCTGGGTGACAGAGCAAGACTCTGTCTCAAAAAAAAAAAAAAAAGAGAGAGAGAGAAATTTGGATATAGAGACACACACAGAAAGAAGGCCATGTGGTGATGGAGGCAGAGATTGGAGTGATGGTTCTACAAGCCAAGGAAACCCAAGGGTTGCCAACAATCACCAAAAGTTAGGGAGAGGAAGGATTCTTCCCTAGAGCCTTCAGAGGGAGAATGGCTCTTCAACACATTGATTTCAGGCTTCCGGCCTCCAGAACTGTATTCTGTTGTTTTAAGCCATCCAGTTTGTGGAACTCTGTTTTGGTAGTCCTAGGAAGCTAACACATTATCTTTCTACAGGCAGATATGATTAATTACTTCATCAACAAGCAAAAGGTGCATTTCCAAACCACCCTCTGAACAACCTCTATATAATCTGCAACATGGAGGTTTAGTCTTCTGGAAAAGACACTAGAGAAAGACTGCCCTTGAACCACAATGAAAGGACCTTACCAGGTACTATTAACAAATAACACAGGAGTAAAACGCCAAAGTAATGGTCCTCTGATTCACATTTCCCAGTTCAAAAGATACACATCTTGGCCAGGTGCAGTGGCTCACACCTGTAATCCCAGCGCTTTGGGAGTCCAAGGCAGGCAGATCACGAGGTCAGGAGATCCAGACTATCCTGGCTAACACTGTGAAACCCCGTCTCTGCTAAAAGTACAAAAATTAGCCAGGTGTGGCGGCACGTGCCTGTAGTTCCAGCTACTAGGGAGGCTGAGGCAGGAGAATCCCTTGAGCCCAGGAGGCGGAGATTGCAGTGAGCTGAGATTGAGCCACTGTACTCCAGCCTGGGCAACAGAGCGAGGCTCCGTCTCAAAAAAAAAATGCACATCTCTTCCTCCTGACTACTAAACATCCATTTCATCTGAAGCCTTAAAGTGAAGATTCTTAGGAATTCTCTAGAAGTTGTCAACTTCAGAAATGGACAGCACTGACCCCAGGTTATGGAACAAATAATGAAGCTCCAAAATGGACAGCTTCTCCTGAAGATGAGGGAACAAGATGCATTTTCAGATTCGTCATCAATTTTCTGATTTCCCTTAACAATACAATGTTGTCTAATGTACCACTTCAACACCTTCTAGAACACTAATATAATGCCTCTTATTTTCATCCTAATATTTCTTTTTCTTTTTTTCGCACGCCACCACGCCCAGCTAAGTTTTGTATTATTAGTAGAGACGGGGTTTCACTATGTTGGCCAGGCTGGTCTTGAACTCCTGACCTTTTGATCTGCCCACCTCAGCCTCCCAAAGTGCTGGGATTACAGGTGTGAGCCACTGCGCCTGACCCATCCTGATATTTCTGACCATTGTGATCTTCTTGTATTCCTTAATAAAAAGCAAAACTCTCATATGTTTTTCCCAGATCACAGCTGTGGCTCTGAAGCCAATGGATTGCTGAATCTGTAATCCCCTAACTGACCCTGTGGACAAAAATATAACAGCTGTTCCTTTAAATACTTTAGAATGAAAATTCCCTTTTACAGAACTCTTCTGGTACTGGAGTTTTCCTCAAGTCATTAATCCCAACCTCTAATCTTGCAAAAAATTAATCTTCACTTTATATCAATGAAATGTTTCTACTGAGATCATCACAAACCTATCAGCAAAGTCTAGTCAATAGGTAATAAGCACTAATGTTGGGCTATCCTGATCATGATAGTTTGTTCTCTTCAGAGATACTTCAGCCTGCCTTGCAGGAACTGTTTAATTCCACTCAAGGGATTTGTTAATCTCGAGGGAATTCAGTCTGTGTTGCACTAAGGATACTACTCCTTAAATGGACATCAGGTGTCCTCACACTCACTGATCTGTGTATTCAGAGCAATTGTCAGAGATTTCCAAATATTTAAAACTATCATCCTTCTATTGGATCCTATATCCTTGTGAAGGATATCCAGAAGCCTCCAAAATGAAGCAAACGCAAATTATTTGGGGGAACTTTCAGGAGCAATACCTCATTTCCTCTTCATGTATACTCTGCAAGCTGTGATTCCTATAATAGGAATAATACAATTAGAAAAGTGGTTTGAGGCTGGGCATGGTGCCTCACGCCTGTAATCCCAGCACTTTGGGAGGCTGAGGTAGGAGGATCGCTTGAGCCAAGGAGTTCAAGACCAGCCTGAACAACATAGCGAGATCCTGGTTGGGCGCAGTAGCTCATGCTTGTAATCCCAGCACTTTGGGAGGCTGAGGCAGGCAGATCACCTGAGGTCAGGAGTTCAAGACCTGCCTGGACAACTTGGCGAAACTCCATCTCTACTAAAAAATACAAAAATTAGCCAGGTGTGGTTGCGCGTGCCTGTAATCCCAGCTACTCAAGAGGCTGAGGCACGAGAATTGCTTGAACTCAGGAGGCGGAGGTTGCAGTGAGCCGAAATCATGCCACTGCACTCCAGCCTGGGCAACAGAGCCAGACTTTGTCTCAGGGGGAAAAAAAAAAAAGTGAGATCCTATCTCTACCAAAAAAAAAAGAATTAAAATTAGCTGGGTGTAGTGGCAAACACCTACAGTCCCAGCTACTCAGGAGGCTGAGGTGGGAGGAAGAGAGAGAACCTAGGAGTTTGAGGTTACTGTAGGCCATGATCATGCCACTGTACTCCAGCCTAGACAACAGGGAGACCCTGTCTCTAAAAAAAAAAAAAAAAAAAAAAGGGGGGGGGCTTGAAATTTGTCCCTGACTTTAGCAGAAGTTGTAAACGACACTACTCCTGCTCTTGGAGCCAAACGAACTAATCTAAGCTCATTAGCTAGAGTTGTCATGAACAATTGTACAGCCCTTGATTTTCTCTTAGCCAGCCAAGCAGGAGTTTGTAACACAGCAAACACTTCAGCTGCACCTATATAAATACTTCTGGGTAAATAGAACAGTAAATGACTAAGCTAAAAGAAAAAGCCATCTGGCTCTCTCAGATGGATTATGGGACATGGTTTCATTGCCTGGGTTTCATAATATAGGCCCTTGGCCTCAAACCATAATGTAAAAACTAATTGTCATTTTGCTTCTGATAATGGCCTGTGGTGCATTTGGCTGATGGATCCTGTCCAGAGTCTTAAATGCTTCTGTGCAGCCATTGTCTCATCAGAGGTTTAGCCACTCATCCTACAACAGAAGGTAAAGGAAAGATTAACCCTAGATCAATCAGAGGCTACATTCAACAAGCAATCTTCTGAACTTAATCAACAATATCTTGGCAATGATGAAAATCTGGATATAATCATTAATGTCCTGTGGTCTGACTTTGTCTGCCGTTGGCCAAAAGGGAAATAAAAGGAATAAAAAAAGAAAAAACAAGGCAGCCCCTGACACTCAGAAGCGAGTCTGACTCTCCCAACTAGGCATATTAATCTCCTATTAGATAGGTATAAACAATCTCACAGAATCCCAGTCTCAGACAAAGCCATTATGAGATCATCAGAAAATGAGAAAAAGCAAGTCCACTTCCTAATTTGATCTAAGCACAGGCAAAACAAGGTCACTCTCCCAATCACAAAATACCAAACACCCCCTTTTCCCACCCCAATGAGTGGCTGTTGCTTCTTTACCAATTATAACTTTATCCTAGTTCTAAACTCTCCCTATAGATAAGATGTATTGGCCAGGTGCAGTGGCCTATGCCTGTAATCCCAGCCCTTTGGGAGGCCGAGGCGGGCAGATCATGAGGTCAGGAGATCAAGACCATCCTGGCCAACATAGTGAAACCCCATCTCGACTAAAAATACAAATATTAGAAGGGCATGGTGGCATGTGCCTGTAATCCCAGCTACTCGGGAGGCTGAGGCAGGAGAATTGCTTGAACCTGGGAGTCGGAGGTTGCAGTGAGCCGAGATCACACCACTGCATTCCAGCCTGGTGACAGAGCGAGACTCCGTCTCAAAATAACAACAACAACAAAAAAGATTTATTAAGACATGAAATCATAGAATCACCTCTGCTTTCTGGCAACATCCAATCTAGAGCATACCGCACTTCCTTGGGCCTTTTCTCAGATCACTCAACCAAAGCCAAGTCACATAATAGGTTATTTTTTATTTTATTTTATTATTTTTTTGAGATGGAGTCTCGCTCTGTCACCCAGGCTGGAGACGAGTGGCATGATCCCAGCTCACTGTAACCTTAGCCTCCTGGGTTCAAACGATTCTCCTGCCTCAGTCTCCCAAGTAGCTGGGACTACAGGTGTGCACCACCACGCCCGACTAATTTTTTTTTGTATTTTTAGTAGAGATGGGGTTTCGCCACGTTGGCCAAGCTGGTCTGGAACTCCTGACCTTAGATGATCCACCCACCTTAGCCTCCCAAAATGCTGAGATTACAGGCATGAGCCACCACACCCGGCCAAGTCACATAATAGGTTCTTTGTCACGCCCTTTGTCTGAGACACCCATGAGTCCCCATGGCGTGTGTTCCCCCTCACTGCAATGAATAATAAACCCAACTTCTTCAACTACCAGTGTGTTCCTGGTGGTCTCTGACTGACAGGCATCGACAAAACCATCCTAGGGAGAGTTCACAACAAAGATGATGCTTGCTCCCTCCTCTCCCTCTCCCTCTCCCTCTCCCTCTCCCTCTCCCTCTCCCCCTCCCCCTCCCCCTCCCCCTCCCCCTCCCCCCCCTCCTTTCTTTGGTCTCCCTCTCCTTCTTTCTTCGATCTCCCTCTGTTACCGAAGCTGGACTGTACTGCCGTGATCTCAGCTCGCTGCAACCTCCCTGCCTTGGGCTCCTGTGATTCTCCTGCCTCGGCCTGCCGAGTGCCTGGGATTGCAGGCACGCTCCGCCACACCTGACTGGTTTTTGTATTTTTGGTGGTGACGGGGTTTCGCCGTGTTGACTGGGCTGGTCTCCAGCTCCTGGCCTCCAGTGATCTGCCCGCCTCAGCCTCCCGAGGTGCTGGGATTGCAGACGGAGTCTCCCTCACTCAATGCTCAATGTTGCCCAGGCTGGAGCGCAGTGGCGTGATCTCGGCTGGCTACAACCTCCACCTCCCAGCCGCCTGCCTTGGCCTCCCAAAGTGCTAAGATTACAGCCTCTGCCCTGCCGCCACCCCGTCTAGGAAGTGAGGAGCGTCTCTGCTTGGCCGCCCATCGTCTGGGATGTGAGGAGCCCCTCTGCCCCACCGCCCCGTCTGGGAAGTGAGGAGCGCCTCTGCCCAGCCGCCACCCCGTCTGGGAGGTGAGGAGCGCCTCTGCCCGGCCGCCGCCCCGTCTGGGAGGAAGTGAGGAGTGCCTCTGCCCGGCCGCCCCTTCTGGGAAGTGAGGAGCACCTCTACCTGGTTGCCCCGTCTGGGAAGCGAGGAGCGCCTCTGCCCAGCCACCCCTTCTGGGAAGTGAGGAGCACCTCTGCCCGGCCGCCCCGTCTCGGAAGTGAGGAGCGCCTCTGCCCGGCCGACACCCCGTCTGGGAGGAAGTGAGGAGCGCCTCTGCCCGGCTGCCCCGTCTGGGAAGTGAGGAGCGCCTCTACCTGGCCGCCCCGTCTAGGAGGTTAGGAGCGCCTCTGCCCGGCCGCCCCGTCTGGGAGGTGAGGAGCACCTCTGCCCGGTGGCCCTGTCTGGGAGGTGAGGAGCGCCTCTGCCTGGCCGCCACCCCATCTGGGAGGAAGTGAGGAGCGCCTCTTCCCGGCCGCCCCGTCTGGGAGGTGAGGAGCGTCTCTGCCCGGCCGCCCCTTCTGGGAAGTGAGGAACGCCTCTGCCCGGCCGCCCCGTCTGGGAGGAGAAATTCTTCTGCCTTGGGAGGCTGTTGATCTATGGCCTTGCCCCCAGCCCCGTGCTCTCTGAAACATGTGCTGTGTCAACTCAGGGTTAAATGGATTAAGGGCGGTGCAAGATGTGCTTTGTTAAACAGATGCTTGAAGGCAGCATGCTCATTAAGAGTTATCACCACTCCCTAATCTCAAGTACCCAGGGACACAAACACTGAGGAAGGCCACAGGGACCTCTGCCTAGGAAAACCAGAGACCTTTGTTCATGTGTTTATCTGCTGACCTTCTCTCCACTGTTATCCTATGACCCTGCCATATCCCCCTCTCCGAGAAACACCCAAGAATGATCAATAAATACTTAAAAAAAAAAAAAGTTCAAAGAAATAAAGGAAGTCATACTTAAGGAGGTAAAGTAAGGCCATAAATGGATGAATGGATAAAGAAAATGTGGTATAGATACAAAATGGAATACTATACAGCGGCGGTCCCCAACTTTTTGTCACCAGGAACGGGTTTCATGGAAGACAATTTTTCCATGGACAGCAGTGGGGGTGGGGATGGTTTTGGGATGAAACTGTTCCACCTCAGATCATCAGGCATTAGTTAGATTCTCACAAGGAGTGTGCAACCTAGATCCCTTACATGCGCAGTTCACAATAGGGTGCACGCTCTTACGAGAATCTAATGCCACTGCTGATCTGACAGGAGGTGGAGCTCAGGCAGTAATGCTCACTCACCCACCGCTCACCTCCTGCTGTGCGGCTAGGACTGGTACCAGTCTGTGGTAACAGGCTATGGGCCCATACAGGTCTGCGGCCCAAGGGTTGGGGACTCCTACTATACGGCCTTTAAAAAGAAAAAAATTCTGTCATTCATGGCAACCTGGGTGGAATTGGAGGACATTATGCTAAGTGAACTAAGCCAGGCAAAGAAAGACAAATACTGTATGATCTTACTTTATAAGTGGAATCTAAACAAGCTGACTTTATAGAAACAGAGAGTAGAATGGTGGGAGGAGGAAGGATGGAGAAAGGGGAGATGTTGATCAGAGTCCAAAGTTTTAGTTAGACTGGAGAAATAAGTTTTGGTGATTTATTACACTGTATGGTGACCACAGTTAATAATAATCTACTGTATAATTCAAAATTGCTAAAAGAATAAAATTTTAATGATATCACCCAAAAATTGGTTGATAAGTGGATTGATATGTTATTAGCTTAATTAAACCTGTCTACCATACATAAATCAAATCTTTCTACATACATAGACCAAAACATCACATTGTACTCCATAAATATACACAATTATTATTTGTCAACTAAAAAAAGAAAGAAAAAAGTAAAAGAAGGCCTAATAACAATGTCTCATCAAATAGAGACTAATAATAAGGAAATAATAAGCTGCTCTAAAAGATAGTTTCTTTTGTTTGCTTTGTTTTCCTATGGATGGGCTGCATTTTTCTGGCTTTTTGAGGGTTAAATTTTTGTTGTTGAAAACTAGAAATTTTAAATAATATATTGTAGCATCTCTAAATACTGATCCTCCCCATCTTGGGGCTTGTTATGGTTGGCTTATTTCCTTATTTATTTGTCTGGACTGTTTCTATGATGTCTGTTTCCCTTGCAGTATATAGCCTCTGATGTTGCTCCTCAGGGTATGCACATAGTTACCCTGATCCCCTCCCATGGGCATTTACACCGTCATTCTAGCCCCTTCCGCTAGGATGCAATGGATTTAGCCAGGCTCTCTTTGACTGTCTCTCTCTGATCTCCCTGTTAAGTGTCTGGCTGGTCTGTCCCTACTGGTATCAAATCCAACTATTAGCCTCTATTAATTGCTAGCTGACTGTTCTATTTATTTTGACAATCAACTGTGGGTTACCTTTCTTCACAGTCTGATCCAATTACGTTTGATCTCTTTGCAGGGGTACTACTTCCCAACCCAAGCATTGTTGAGGTATGATTGACAAATAAAAATTATATATACTTAAGGAATGTAACATGATGTTTTGATACACACATACATTGTAGAATGATTGCCACAATTAAGCTAACTAACATATCGATCACCTCTCTCTCAACTAGTTACTGTTGTATGTGTGTGTTAAGAACACATGAGATCTATTCACAGCAAATTTCAAGTATACAGTATATTAACTGTAGTTACCATGCTGTACATTAGATCTCCCAAACTTATTCACCTTGTAACTGAAAATTTGCACCCCTTGTCCAACGTCTCCCTTCTTCCCCTACTCCCCTCACCCCCAGCCCCTCATCACCACCATTCTACTCTCTGTCAAACTCACAGAAGGGGTAGTTTTGAGGCAAGTTTTTGAGGCTTGCTCTGATCCCAGAAGGGCTCTTGTTAGCTGCTGCTGTCCATGGTTCTCTATTCAACTTCTAACTGGTCTATTGTTTCCATTTTTGTTTTCATGATGTTTCCTCTTAATTGTGAAGCAGTGGCTTTTTGAAAGCTCGTTGGCTGTATGTGGCAAAAGTTCCACTTGTGGGAATCCATCTTAAGGATATAATGCAAAATGTGATAAAAGTTTTATGTAAAAAAATTTTCCATGTTGTTTTATACAACAAAAATTTTAAATTTTTTATACAAAAAAAAAAACCAAAGATGATGCTTTAGGAAGAATCATCTGGAAGTAACGTGTGGGGTTCTGGGTAATTGGGAAACAACTGTGCTTACCTCAGAGTAAAGAGATGAGGGATTGTGCCAAGACGGTAGTTATGGGAATAAAGATGGCGGCATTTTGGAAGAAAACACATTTTGTAAGAACTAGTAGGAACTAAATAATTATCATGAATTCATTCACACAAGCAACGCATACCAGGTGCAGGGACATAGCGCTGAACAAGACAACTGAGTCCTTCTTTGAAAGGAGCTCATATTCCCACGAGGGAAGACAATGACAAAGACCACTTGTGCATGTGTAAGAGGAGACAGCAGATAGGGATGGTGGTGTGATGGAGAGTGAACCAAGGGGTGGTGGCAGCAACTTCAGACAGAATGGTGGGGGAAGATGGCTTTGCTGCAGTGAGCTGTGAGCATTATTTGAACACAGTTCAAACAGTTGGTTACATTTGATTGGCCAAAACTTGGTGATTGGCATAAGTGTAGGCTATTGTCTGTTCACACTTCCACTTGTTAGAGTTCACCATCTACAGAGAAATCTTTAAGCCAAACTTAAAATATGTAAGGAAGCAGCTTTAGGCTAAATTTGATTTAACAGGCATAAGCCACTGTCCCCGGCCTAACAGACTTTCTGAGCAGTGATGTCCTGGTCCCAGCTTCTCCCGGTCAGTCAAGCACATGGCCACGCACCTTCTGATTTCCAGCTTCCAAACTTTTGTACCCATTTCCTCTCCTCTCCCAGTCCCCTTTCCTTGTGTATTTAAGTCCCTTTTATTAAAAAGAAATTTACAGTCATTTTTATATTTGAAAATGGCCAGAGAAACTAATGTGTGTTCAATCAAGAGTTTAACAGGAAGTCACCTGGTTTGATTTTTTTTTTAATTAACAAATGATTATTTTCATAGTTAGGTTAGTTAATTGGTCCTTTATAACACTTACATTAGATGTTCCAGAGTCTGTGCTTTCTGGCCAAGATAGATCAATAATCTATGTAAGTGATTATTACACTTAGGAGGAGAGGCTTAGAAATATACCCTTAACCACCGTGAGAGACATGAGGATCAAGTTCCTGGGTTAAAAGTAAGTGCACTTCCTCAAATTTAATGTCCTAAATGATGCTGTATATCTTGTTTTTCAACTGTCTTTTAAATTTTCTATTTTTCCTTTTAGTATACACATTTTCCTCAATAGACTGACTTAGATGAGGGCTTTTAGAGATTCTGTCTATAACTGGAATCCAACACACTAGGAAAGCCCAAGGGGAAAATAATCTTAAAGTTATACACCAAATCAGCAGCAGAGCGGAACATAAAGCCCAGGGACTTTCGCTGTTCACTCTGTCAATAACAACTCTGGAGACCTGTAGGGACATCGAATTTTATTGGAAGATTTCTCTTTTGTGGGTGTTCTAATTATGAATATTGAAGGGGAAAAATACACACGATGTGAAAATGATGACTTATACTCATGGTATTCAAATATAAATAACACTTTAAATGGAGATGCAGTCCTGCTGTAGAAAGAGCACTCAACAGGAAGGCAGGAACCAGGCTTCTCGTTCTGACGTTGTAACTAATGAGCTGTTTTAATTTTGGACAAATAATTTAACTTCTCTGGACCTCAAAGTCTTGGTCTGAAAATGAAAGTGTTATAGTACATAATATATTCTCTAGCTTCAAAATTGTATGAAAACCTTCATTTTAAAGATTTTGAAACTAAAGGTGAGTTGAAATGATTGTATCATGTAGTCTTGAAATATTAAAAATAATACAATTCATTTACTATAACTTTAAAAAGATAAAATGGTTACAGAAATATATTCAATTTAGGAAAGACAGCCCAGATGTGGTGGCTCACGCCTGTAATCCCAGCACTTTGGGTGGCCAAGGTGGGCGGATCACCTGAGGTCAGGAGATTGAGACCAGTCTGGCCATCATGATTGTTATAAAGTTTCAGTGCTGCAAAAGAAATAGCACTCGAATATAAAATTTTCTTTTTAATTCTCAGCAAGGCAAGGTACTTCTATAGAAGGGTGCACCCTTAAAGATGGAGCAACGGTGAGCACACACTTGAACAAGGGAGGGAAGGGGTTCTTATCCCTGACGTACTTGGCCCCTGCTGCTGTGTCGTTCTCCTATTGGCTAGGGTTAGACCGCACAGGCTAAACTAATTCCGATTGGCTAATTTAAAGAGAGTGATGGGGTAAGTGGTTTGGCAGGAAAAATGGTTATGACAGAGCAGGTAATCAGAATGAGTCAGGGTGGAGCAGGTGATTGAAATGAGTCACAGTGGAGCAGGTAATTGAAAAAGGTTGCTTTATGAGGAAGTTAAGTTTAAAAGTAGAAGGTAAAGAATTTAACATACTGACATATTGAGTCTTTGGAAACAAATTTAGAACTCATGTCTAACAACTCCTCCCCTGGTATTTCCTTACAGCTTTCATTTCAAACTTGTTTTAACATGTCTTGGCTTAGTTGTTCTGCTTGATTTTCCAAAAGAAGCAGCTTCTCTGGATAAGGTGGAGGATAGTTAAGGGAGGTTTCAGTAAGTACCATTTTTATGAGCCTCTGTATCAACCTATGGATGCATGGTATGACACAGCACCTGACAAGAATAAGTACACCCATTATGGCTGTGAGGGAAGTAAGAATTTACTGAACCACTTTTCTAGCCATCCTGTAAAGGGGTCATTTACCCCTGAGTTGCTGGCTAACTCATTGGACGGAGCAGTCAGACTTTGCAATGCCTTTGTTATACTTCCATTAGGGGTGGTGTTGTTTGGGATGAAGGTTCAACATTGAGTTTTAATCGTGATGCAAACTCCTCCTCTTTCTGCTAATATCATGTCTAAGGCTATCCTATTTTCCTAAGCCATCTGGCTAGTAGCCCCTAATTGTTCAGCTATTCCTTTAACAGCATCTCTAGTGTGATTAATAAATCACTGTTGGTTGTAGTACATGTAATTTATCCAATCTACACTTTTATTAAATGTCACCTACCAAAATATTGACTTAAATCCTGCAGCTATTTGACTTTGGGTTTTAAATTGATCTGGTATTCCCGGTGGGACTCCAATTGCATCTAAATAGGCGTGAGAGTCAAAAGATCCATAACGGTCTTCTCTTGCTTTACGATGTCTTATTTTTCCTTCCTCTGGTTGATGAAATGCCAGGGTGAAAGGGATAGCCAATTGGACTAAAGCGCAAGTGCCACTCCAGTTATTTGGCAGAGTGTCCAGTAAAGGTCCACCACAATACCACCATACATCCTCTTGGGATGAACAAGGGCTGACTGATTGATAAGCTCTTGAAAATTCTTAAGCTCACTGCATCCCTTCAGGTCTCCAAGGAACGCTAAGTTTCCTCCCTGTCATGAGAGACATGAACTTAGGGTTGGGAGACAGAAGCTGGATGGCCCTCAGGGGCTGACCGGCAGGGTGCTGGACTTTGGGATATAGCAGAGAGAGAGCTTGGCACGACTTACTACTCCAGGCTGTAGAATCCTGGAAAAGAGCTACTGTGCAGCCCACGCCTGGTTGACTGGAAGACCACCTTAGTGGAAAGGGGACAATCTGGGCCTCTGGCCTGCTGTGTGCACAAGCATAACAATTGCTTTTGTTTAACGTGAGGACAGAATATTTGATCCATTCCAACCAGGCATTTGCATGTTGGTATCCTGTCTTAATTGCCAAAGTTTATTTTAATTCTTTAACTTCTATGATCCTCTAGTAAGATGAATGCATGGTTTAGGAAATTACAAAAACTGGTTGGGGCAGTCCATCTTTGCTCTTTAGTGGTCCACAGAACATTGGATGAACTAGGGCATAAAAGCTCTATACCGGGGGGCAAGACTCCTGGTTGACATGGGGGTCTTTATCAAAATCTCCCCGGATTAAATGGTCCCAATTTACTAAGGCCCAGTCTGAGGAGAGTCAGGAGGGACAGAGGTAATTTTCTTTTCTTTTTTTTTTTTTTTTTTTGAGACGGAGTCTCGCTCTGTCATCCAGGCTGGAGTGCAGTGGCGTGATCTCGGCTCACTGCAAGCTCCACCTCCCGGGTTCACACCATTCTCCTGCCTCAGCCTCCTGAGTAGCTGGGACTACAGGCAACCACCACCATGCCCGGCTAGTTTCTTTTGGTATTTTTAGTAGAGATGGGGTTTCACCGTGTTAGCCAGGATGGCTATGATCTTCTGATCTCGTGATCTGCCCTCCTTGGCCTCCCAAAGTGCTGGGATTACAGGCGTGAGCCACCGCACCCGGCCGGACAGAGGTACTTTTCTGAAGTCAAGAGCTGTCTTTGACTTGGCAAGCCCCCACAGGGTATAACAAGGCAAGCATTAAATGCAATAGTTTGAGGCGAAATTAACTTGGTTATGTTAATAACTAGATGGTCAGCAATAGAGCTAGGAAAGAAGAAAGAGTAATAGAATAGATGAAAGAGTTAAATTTTTCTTAGCTTTAGTTTGGTAGTGTTTTCCCCTGGGACCATGGCCTACGACTCTGTAGGGGACGGTGCTTTCTTGACTCAGGTGTAATGAGTCCATCCCTTTTCTGCTGTACAAACAGCAAGCAGTCTTGGTGGTTAGCAGCACAAGGTAGGGTCCTTCCCAGGCTGGCTTGAGTTTTCCTTCTTTCCACCCTTTGATTAGAACGTGATCTTCAGGCTGGTGCTGGTTTACCAGAAATTCTAGGGGTGGTACCTGTGCTAAAAGACTTTTAGTTTGGAGGGAAAGGAAAGTGGAAGATAAACCAAGTATATAATTTCTAAGAAATTGATCTTTTGTTTTAAATGTGGAGACATCAGCAGTGGACTTTATAGTTCCTGGTGCCTTTTTACTGAGAAATTTCCTTTATCACCTATTTTTATTAGTTTTTAGACCAAAGAAAGCCAAACACCATTTGATATTTGACAATACTTCCTGTATGATTTTATACTAGATAAACTAAATTTCACCTTTATATTAGTGTTTATTAATGTTAAACTCAATTTTAATAAAACCTTGTAGACATATTTATCTAATTTTAACATCTGACCATAAGGTAAGATTTTTCTAGACTCTTTTAACCTTTTATAATTTTTGTTAAAGAGCAGGTTGGTGCTTTAAGAAAAACCCGTTGTGCTTTTAATGTCCAATTCACAGAAAAACTGGATGATACCCTTATAACTTTAGCCAATATGTTTACACACAGAATTTCCTTTACGGTTAATGTTTTAAACTTGCTTAAAACTTTCAAAACAATTTTTTAACCTTTTAATGTAGGTAAAAATCCATGTCCTTATTCCTCCTTATAATCTTTTTACCAAAAGTATATTTTACTTTCCTTATACACCTTGCACATAAACTGTTTCTTCAATAGTTTTACATTCAGGATACCTAAATACATTTAAATTATACAACATTTCTTGCATAAATCCCCTTTTATAACACACATTTTTTTTTTCACGACTTCCACAGACAATTCTTCGACATGCCTCAATTTTGTCTTGTTGCAAACATCTCTTTCTTTAAACGGCCAGTTAATTTATTTTAGGACAATAATTTACCATATAGCATTCTTTTAACATAAATTCTCCATTCCCCCCCCCCTTTTTCTTTTCCAAAGATGACAACCATTCTTTTCCAAAGCAAACTTCCTTCACGTCTGTGGACTAGACTGCCTAAGGCCACAAGATTAGAAGTTAGGATAATACATGTTACACTGTTAACTTTTAGCAAACTTTACTTTTTTGAAAACCTTGTAAGTTTGGGATTTCAATTATCCTTTGCATTAATAAGACCTTGTTTAGTCCAAATTAACTTAGAATTGGTATAGATGGTTCCTTCCTGGTTCTGTAAGTACCTTAAGGCTTGGCTGAGTGCAAACAGCTCTCACATTTGAGCAGACCAATTATTAGGCAATTTTCCTAACTTTGCTTTTACAAGAGTTTCCCTATTAATTACTGAATACCCATTGTGTCTTTTTCCCTCAGTCACTTGGGAGGAACCATCTATCCCCCTGTCCTGAAGGGAGTTCCTCCTAGGTCTGGTTGGACCTTTGTATGGTAATTAAGATTTAGATCCCCTGTTAGGAAACCTGCTAAGGGAATTATCAGTGGTTAATGTTAAATCATCTTTTTCTAACAGAATAGCCCCGTACTTTAAGATTTTTGAGTTAGTAAGCTACCTTTTTGCTTTTTTTTTTTTTGACTTAGGATACTTCTGAACTGGTGAGGTGTGCTTACAATAAGGTTTCCTCTAAAAGTTATTTTTCTACTTTCATCTGCTATCAAAGCAGTTGCTGCTACAGATTGCATGCATTTGGGCCATCCGTGGGTTACTAACGATTTCTGATAGGAAGGCTATGGGGTTATCAGTTGCCTCAGTGCTTTTGGGCTATGCCCTTATTAACACTGACAACAAAGTGGTATTGGAGTGTTATAGTGTCACCGAGAAGACATTCGATTATGAATTACAGGTTTTGAATTTACCCTGGCGTTTAAAGGAATAGGGTACATTGTTTTCTCTTTACTACTTCTATCTGTCTCTTTCTCTCTCTGACTTTCTGTCTCTCTCTCTGACTCCCTCTTTGTCTCTTCCTCTCTCTCTGACTCCCTCTTTATCTGTCTCTTCCTCTCTCTCTCTGCTCTCTTTTTCTCTCTTTTTCCTCTCTCTCGCTCTCTCTTTCTCTCTTTTTCCTCTCTCTCGCTCTCTCTTTCCTCTCTGCTGGTCTTTCCCTGCCTCTGCCAGCTGCTTATGCTGCTATTCTCCCCTCTCCTTCCCCTTCCATCCTGGAGACTGAAAGTTCCTCTGAGGAGGCGGCAACATTAGACGGGGGGAAACAGAGGAGCGAGCAGCCCCTGAATTGACTAAAAAGGGGCTCCTTTTAGTCATGTTTAGGTCCCACCTCCAAATTTGTCAAGGGCTCCTGGTGGGACTCAAGATAAAAGAGACAGAGCCCCTGATCCCCCTATTCTTCCTCAAAAGTCATGAGTGGAAGGGCTTCTTTCTCCTTAGTTCAGGACATCCTTTCTTGAAGTGGCCTGTTCTTCCACATCTACAGCACCTATCTTGTCCTTCCTCCCTCTTGGTTCTGGGATTCTTTTTTGTTTGTTTGTTTGTTTGTTTGTTTTAATTTATGAAGTATTTATTGATGATTCTTGGGTGTTTCTCGGAGAGGGGGATATGGGAGGGTCACAGGATAATAGTGGAGAGAAGGTCAGGAGATAAACACATGAACAAAGGTCTCTGGTTTTCCTAGGCAGAGGACCCTGCGGCCTTCTGCAGTGTTTGTGCCCCTGGGTACTGGAGATTAGGGAGTGGTGATGACTCTTAAAGAGCATGCTGCCTTCAAGCATCTGTTTAACAAAGTACATCTTGCACCGCCCTTAATCCATTTAACCCTGAGTTGACACAGCATATGTTTCAGAGAGCATGGGGCTGGGGGAAAGGCCATAGATCAACAGCATCCCAAGGCAGAAGAATTTCTCCTAGTCAGAACAAAATGGAGTCTCCTATGCCCACCCCTTTCTACACAAACACAGCAACAATCTGATCTCTCCTTCCTTTCCCCACACTTCCCCCCCCTTCCTTTCAACAAAACCGCCATCGTCCTCATGGCCCGCTCCCGATGGTCGCTGTCTCTTCGGAGCTGTTGGGTACACCTCCCAGACAGGGCGGCCGGGCAGAGGCGCTCCTCGCTTCCCAGACGGGGCCGCCCGGGCAGAGGCGCTCCTCACTTCCCAGACGGGGCCGCCCGGGCAGAGGCGCTCCTCTCCTCCCAGACGGGGCGGCCGGGCAGAGGCGCTCCTCGCCTCCCAGATGGGGCCGCCCGGGCAGAGGCGCTCCTCACTTCCTCCCAGACCGGGTGGCAGCCGGGCAGAGGCGCTCCTCACCTCCCAGACGGGGCGGCCGGGCAGAGGCGCTCCTCACTTCCCAGAGGGGGCGGCCGGGCAGAGGCGCTCCTCACTTCCCAGACCGGGCGGCCGGGCAGAGGCGCTCCTCACTTCCCAGACGGGGCGGCCGGGCAGAGACGCTCCTCACTTCCTCCCAGATGGGGTGGCGGCCAGGCAGAGGCGCTCCTCACCTCCCAGACAGGGCGGCCGGGCAGAGGCGCTCCTCACTTCCCAGACTGGGCGGCCGGGCAGAGGCGCTCCTCACTTCCCAGACTGGGCGGCCGGGCAGAGGCGCTCCTCACCTCCTAGACGGGGTGGCCAGGCAGAGGCGCTCCTCACTTCCCAGACGGTGTGGCGGCTGGGCAGAGGCGCTCCTCCCTTCCCAGATGGGGCAGCCAGGCAGAGGCGCTCCTCACTTCCTCCCAGACGGGGTGGCGGCCAGGCAGAGGCGCTCCTCACTTCCCAGAGGGGGCGGCCGGGCAGAGGTGCTCCTCACTTCCTCCCAGACGGGGTGGCGGCTGGGCAGAGGCACTCCTCACCTCCCAGACAGGGCCACCGGGCAGAGGTGCTCCTCACCTCCCAGACGGGGCGGCCGGGCAGAGGCGCTCCTAACCTCCTAGACGGAGCGGCCAGGTAGAGGCGCTCCTCACTTCCCAGACGGGGGCAGCCGGGCAGAGGCGCTCCTCACTTCCTCCCAGACGGGGTGGCGGCCGGGCAGAGGCGCTCCTCACTTCCCAGACGGGGTGGCCGGGCAGAGGCGCTCCTCCCTTCCCAGACGGAGTGGCCAGGCAGAGGCGCTCCTCACCTCCCAGAGTGGGCGGCCAGGCAGAGGCGCTCCTCACTTCCCAGAGTGGGCGGCCGGGCAGAGGCGCTCCTCACTTCCCATAGGGGGTGGCAGCCAGGCAGAGGCGCTCCTCACTTCCCAGATTGGGCAGCTGGGCAGAGGTGCTCCTCACTTCCTCCCAGACGGGGTGGCGGCCAGGCAGAGGCGCTCCTCACCTCCCAGACGGGGCGGCCGGGCAGAGGCGCTCCTCACCTCGGTTCTGGGATTCTTTAACCCTTCTCCCCCATACTCTTTAGGGGGCCTGGTAGACGAGAACCTTGGTCCTCCAGATGGAGGCTGGGATCTTTTAAAAGAGGGTTCGGACCCTTTATAGTTTCTGGCTCCCTGGAAACTGTCTAGAAGTACCTGGGTTTGGAGCCATCTGTTGGAAGGTGGAAACATATGTTTTACCTTTTGTTTCTGTTTTTCTTCGTCCCTTTTCACGTATACTTTCTGAGCTTCCCTGAGAAGCTCACTTAGGGGAGGATCTTCCCAATTGTCTATCTTTTGTAACTCTTGAAATGTCTGGCCAACTTTTAGTGACAAATTGGAGTTTCAACATTACTTGCCCAAGGGGATCATCCAATTGAGGCCTGCATATTGCCTCATTTGCTCCCTCAGTCTGTCTAGGAATTTCATAGGCCATTCATCCTTTTCCTGTTGTATATCAAATGCTTTAGAAAGATTTTGGGTTCGGGGTACTGATTCCCAAATTCCTTTTATTATTATCTCCCTTAGGTCCTGCATATTTTCCTGGTGATCTGTGTTGTTATTGTCCCACCAGGGGTCTTGGGTGGGGAATTTCTGGTCCGTGGTAGAAATGTTTTCACTGGGAGGGTGCTCATGTTCCCACACTACCATAGCAGCCCCATGAATCATACTTTCTTCCCCTGAAAACAGGATGCCCAAGATGGATATTAACTCGACCCAAGTGTACAACTGAGGTCCTAAAAATTGGTCAATTTGGTCTGCCACTCCATAAGGGTTATCTAGTAGCGGTTTAAGCTCCTTTTTAAAATTCCAGACTTCTGATCTGGTTAAGGGAGCATTTACAAAGCCAATGGCGCCCCCTCCTTGTGGTACCTCTTTCAAAGGGAAGAGGGTCAGGGCTGACCTCTTAGGTATGGAGGGAAATGGGAAATTCTGAATATCTTTTTTACACAGTTCTACTTCATGCTGGAGTCCTTTTAGAAAGGGGTATTTAGGTTGGGAAGGAACAGGCTGAGATGGGATGGTAATTCCCAAGTGTCAGGGTCATAAGGAGGAGGGATAACGTGAGTAGAGGGGGAATTTGGAATGGGATCTGAGGCAGCAGTGGCTGTCTGAGGGGAAAGCCTGGGGACAATGAATGGGGGAGATAGTCTCAGGGATCCCATGCGCTAGAGTCTTTAGGCATGAGACCTGGCTCCTCTGACTTTTCATTTTGAGGTGCCAGATTGGGTTCCTCCCTATTTGTTTTTAAGGGAAAAGGAGGGCAAGTCCTTGCCTCCAACAAAGCGCATAGCCTAGTTCTTCTTGAGACACTGGACTTTTATCATTAACATATCAGATTAGAAGCTGACACGTTACATCCTCATTCAACCCAAACTTTGGCCAGAAGATTGAGGGTCTGAGGATGGGTCCCTGAGTCCCAATAAAACAGCAATATTTTATCATTTGTTGCTTTTTCCTATGTTTCATCCTTTCATTATCTTTCCAGTGTTTTAGCATGAGACCTAGGGTGCTATCTGGGGGGATATCTTTGTTACCATCTTTATTCCCCTTGCTCCCTGTCTTGCTTGGGGTATTTCCCATCTTGATGGTTTTGGGGTAAGGTTCAAGGTTCAATTTCCCTTACTGGAAATTTCTCACCTTTTAGGGTGAGGCTCAATTTCCCCCACTGGAAATTTCTTGCCTTTTGGTGTGAGGCTCAATTTCCCCCACTGGAAATTTCTTGCCTTTTGGGGTGAGGCTCCCCCCACTGAAAATTTCTTGCCTTTTGAGGTGAGGCTCAATTTCCCCAATGGAAATTTCTTGTCTTTTGGGGTGAGGCTCAATTTACCTCACTGGAAATTTCTTGCCTTTTGGGGTGAGGTTCAGTTTACCCCACTGGAAATGTCTTGCCTTTTGGGGTGAGGCTCAATTTCCCCACTGGAAATTTCTTACCTTTTATACTACTGGAGATTTGTGTGAAGTTAAATCCCCCCAATGGGGTTGTCTTGCCTCTTTTTTAACCTCTAAGCCAACCCGACCAAGGATTACTTCACCCCCCACACCTCCCGAAGCTTTCTTACCTTGGTCCCGACCACCAAGGAAATACTTTACCGGCTCCTGCGGCTTCTCCTTCCTTGGGCTGTGCACAGAGTTGTCACTACAGTATGTGAGGATCCTTTAAGCTATGTTGCTGGCCAGTTTTGTTTTTTCTCTTTCCCCCCACATTGCTGAGAGCTGCGTTATTCCTCGCACTGGGTGGGTTCTGATTTCTCATCCCTGAGGCCACCACAAGGGGCGGGGCGCATGCCTCCTCACGAGAGAGAACCAGAGACCATCCCAGGAGAGGAATGTAATCACGGGCGAGCCTCCAAAGTGTTATATATAAAGTTTCAGTGCCTCAAAAGAAATAGCACTCGAATATAAAATTTTCTTTTTAATTCTCAGTAAGGCAAGGTACTTCTATAGAAGGGTGCACCCTTAGAGATGGAGCAATGGTGAGCGCACACTTGGACAAGGGAGGGGAAGGGGTTCTTATCCCTGACGCATGTGGCCCCTGTTGCTGTGTCATTCCCCTATTGGCTAGGGTTAGACCACACAGGCTAAACTAATTCCGATTGGCTAATTTAAAGAGAGTGATGGGGTGACTGCTTTGGTGGGAAAAATGGTTATGACAGAGCAGGTAATCAGAATGAGTTGGGGTGGAGCAGCTGATTGAAATGAATCAGGATGGAACAGGTTGCTTTATGAGGAAGTTAAGTTTAAAAGTAGAAGGTAAGGAATTGAACATACTGACATATTGATTCTTTGAAAAGACATTCAGAACTCATATCTAACAATGATGAAACCCCATCTCTACTAAAAATACAAAAATTAGCTGTGCTTGTTGGTGCGTGTCTGTAATCCCAGCTACCTGGGAGGCTGAGGCAGGAGAATCACTGAACCCTGGGAGGTGGAGGCTGCAGTGAGCCGAGATCATGCCACTCACTCCAGCCTAGACCACAGAGCAAGACTTCATCTCAAAAAAAAAAAAAAAAAAAGAAAAAGAAAGAAAGAGAAAGAAAAAAACAATAGAGAAGACTTTTGTTTCTGGTCTTTTAAGAAAAATAATATGAAGAAGCCAGAATAAAGATAAGAGAATTATAAAAGACAAGCAGAATTAATCATGATATATGAGTTTAATCAGGAAAATATTTTAAAAATTAAGAGGCTCAATATTGCAAGCAGTATTCATAATCACAGGCTTTTTAACCATATACACAAACATAAAATATTATTACACAGGGAAAAAGAAGGGTTCAAAGTACAAAAGAGAAAAAGACGGACTAGATTTTGAAAAGACAATTTCATTACTCACAGAGGGAGAGTGTAGAGAATTGCCAAAATGAAGAGTCACATCTAGGAACAATAGCTGATATCCAGGAGGCTAAGTTAAAGGGTGCTGATAGTAGAAATGATTAACAGGCAGAATGCATTTCAGCCAAGCAGAGCGCCAAGCCCAGATATTATTGTCTCAGGAGTATTCAGCAAATAAACAGAGATATAGGTGAAACTTGAAAGATTTCAAAATAGGAAGAAGCATATTTACTTGAAGGGAAAAATAAATGATAAACAAAACAACACAGAAAGACCAAATCAGAGTCTACAATTTAGAAATGAAACACCTATTGTGGGAAAATGACCAGCAAAAAAGCTTTGGGAAAGTCACTGGAATTTTATAGAAGCACCATTTGGTCTCATTTTTAGACACAAACTAGTCACACATAACCAAACTTTGGGCACTTCTTGGGATCATCGCTGTGATTATGAGGGAAAGCCAGTGGCTGGGCGGTCCTGCGCACATCGATTCTTAGTAAGGATTATTTGCAAATTCCCACATGGGAAATTAATTTCAAATGCTGAGTCAGAGGCGGAAGTTGTCCAATTTAAGAGTCAGCAAGAGGTAGGAAAGTGGCCCATCAGAGTCACATCTAGGAACAATAGCTGATGTCCAGGAGGCTGAGACTCTGCTTGGCTGCTTTTTAAGGAGAAATTATAGTTTATCCCAGTTAGTATGGGAGGTTCTTTGAAGAATGCCAACTAATAAATGCAGAAGGAATTATGGAATTAGGAAAACATCCTTTGCAACCCACTAGATATAGTTTGGATGTGTGTCCCCTCCAAAACTCATGTTGAAATTTGATCCCTAATGCTGGAGATGGGGCCTAGTGGGAAGTGCTTGGGTCATGCAGGCAGATCCTTAGTGAACAGTTTGGTGGCTTAGTGCCGTCCTGAAAGTAATGAATGAGTTCTTGCTCTATTAGTTTTTGAGAGAGCTGATTGCTGAAAAGAGCCTGGGACCTTACTCTCCCTTGCTTCCTCTCTTGGAATGACATGCTGGTTCCCCTTTGCCTTCTGCCATAACTGGAAGCTGCCTGAGGTTCTCACCAAAAGCAGACACCAGAGCCATGCTTCTTGTACAGCCTGCAGACCTGTAAGCCAAATAAACTTCTTTTCTTTTCTTTTTGAGATGGAGTTTCGCTTTTGTTGCCCAGGCTGGAATGCAATGGCACGATCTTGGCTCACTACAACCTCCGCCTCCCAGATTCAAGCGATTCTCCTGCCTCAGCCTCCCTAGTAGCTGGGATTACAGGCGTCCGCCACCATGCCCAGCTAATTTTTGTATTTATAGTAGAGACGGGGTTTCACCATATTGGCCAGGCTGGTCTCAAACTCCTGACCCCAAGTGATCCACACGCCTCGGCCTCCCAAAGTGCTGGGATTACAGGCATGAGCCACCGTGCCCAGCCTTCCTCTTTTCTTTACAAATTAACCAGACTCAGGTATTCCTTTACAGTAATCAAAATAGACTGAGACATCAATAAAATGGTTTATTCAGGCCAGAATCATTAATAGATGCTGAAACCATATGGTGAAAGATTGCTGAAGAGGATATTCACTTGGTAAAAAAAATTACCACTCTAGAGCCACCGCACCTGGCCTGGCCCTACCTATTTAATAAGCAAAACTGTTAGATATAGCTTTTGGCAAAACTCTTAGGGATGCTGGGAAAAAACTACTGAGGTACTAAGGATGCCATGAACAGAGAATGTTTGGGAACCTCTGTCCCAGGACCACTACTATATTAGAATGGAGTATACTGAATGATGTTCATCCTTCTGACCTGGAGCCATCAAGATAGTATTCCGGCTCACTGCCCCTTCCCAACACGACTCCAGTCTTTATTCTTGATGATTTTGGTATACACAGAGATGATCCTTCTCTCACTCTGGCCCCTCATATCCTTGAACTTCTCTCTTCCATGACTTTGTCCTCCCTTGTATCTCAGCCACTAACTCCCTCTGCAATCTTGTCATTGCCACATGTAATGTAATGTTAATACCTGACTCCAAAGAGCCTTTCAAGCAACCTCCATGCCTGCCCTTCAGCCCCCATCCATTGATATCATCTTTCAGCAACCTCCACCTACCCCTGGCATGTGCTCTTTCCCCTTCAGCTTAAGTTCCACAATCAATCATTATGATTCCCCGCTTGCCTACACCCTCAACTTCCTTGCCCTCTTCTTGTTTCATTATATTGCTTTACAGACCCCCTACCCTGGTGAAATCTAGCCCCCTGCTTTCTCTAGGCTGCACCTGTACACCTGGACTATTGCAAGACCCCGTGACCACCTCTCAAACCCATTCTCCATGCCATCAGTCAGAGAGACTTTCAAAACTCACTTTATTGCTTAAAACCTTTCAAGGGTTCATTGCATCCTCACCATACAGTCAAAATGCAGTAAGATACTTTATAGGGCCTGATATGGTTTGACCCTGTGTCCCCACCCAAATCTCATCTTAAATTGTAATCCTCATGTCGAGGGAGGGACCTGTAATCCCCCCCAACCATGCATGTCAAAGGAGGGAGGTGATTGGAACATGGAGGCGGTTTTCCCCATGCTGTTCTTGTGATAATGAGTGAGTTCTCACTAGATCTGATGGTTTTATAAGGGGATCTTCCTCCTTTGCTTTCTTTTCTCTCTCCCACCACCTTGTGAAGAAGGTGCCTGCTTCCCCTTCTGCCATGATTGTAAGTATCTTGAGGCCCCCCCAGCCATGTGGAACTGTGAGTCAATTAAACCTCAGTCCTTTATAAATTACTGAGACTCAGGGAAGTTCTTTACAGCAGCGTGAGAACAGACTAACACCGGGCCCTTCATGCGCTGGACCCTACTTGCCTCTTTTCAACATGGACCCTTCCCCACAGCCCACACCACTCTGCACTTTGCACTCTGCAGTTTCTAGAATGTTCCCTGTTCTCCCTCCTTTCTCTGACTTTGCACATCTCGCTCCCTCTGGAAATGGCATTTCCTAACCAACTGGGCTAGTCTCTCAGACCTTACTGAGATGTCACATTTTTAGGAAGCCTCCCTGACACCTGTCCTGTGTGCTTCACAGATTGCCCTCAAGTAACAGCCCTGAGCCTGTACTGCAGGTACCTGTTTACTTGTTTGCCTCCTTCACTACACTGGGAGCTTTTTGGGGGCAGGCAATGTATTTTGTCCGCTGTTGACTCTACAGGGTCTGGCACAGGGACAGGTATATAGAATGTACACCATAACTAATTGTTGAATCATCCTAAAATTTGTGAACAGTGTTGCTTAAATACACATATATACACCTGTCCATGTATGTTTGAGAGTTCAGTCATACTGTCAAACATGATGGTATGTTTGAAAGGGTTCAGTCTTGGTGAACCAATTCCACTTCCAACTTCCTAAGTTTCTGTGGGTGTGAGATCATTCTCCCTTATTATTTCATCTTTCAGCATAATGCACTGAATCCTTATTACAATCAGCACACTCTTTCCTATGGAGTAAATCACATGTTATTGTGCTACATCAGCCAAGAGACTTGAGTACAAACCTCTGTTTTTAATAGTTTCATGCTGTTTGTTTTTGGTATTTGAGAGACTAGATGTAAATGTTTCCAAGGAAAGTTTACTGCCAGATACAGAGGTGAAAGGACAGAAGTCATGTCCTTATCCATGGCTGTCCCTCCAAAGGTCACTGGTTGGCACTTTCATAGGCCTCTTGAGATGACAGTAATGAAATGAATTTTAATGAGGTTCAGAAAACAGAAATAAGGTACAGTGCCCCAAATCACTGGGGGGTCCAGCGTGGCCATCTCTAGACCCCCAGAGTGGCCCAAAGTTCAGCCTGACTCCCCTTACATGAGAAAGATAATCCTATGAGAATAAATATAAATAGATAAATGGGTGAATAAATGTAGGTGCATGAAATTGAAACAAGAGAACTTCATTATGTGATGGCATAAAACAGAATATTCTAGAATGGACAAAAATAAAACTTTGGACTGGGTGAGGTGGCTCATGCCTGTAATCTTAGTGCTTTGGAACACCTAGGTGGGAGGTTCGCTTGGGACCAGGAGTTTGAGGTTACACTGAGCTATGATCTTGCCACTGCACTCCAGCCTGGACAACAGAGAAAGACCCTGTCACAAGGACGCTAGAATTTGTCCATAAATACATTTTTATTTATGTATTCCCCATCTCTCTTTTTATCCTATTTTATGTAGACAGCAACGTGATTTTTTCCCCTCCTTTACGGAGGCTGCCTACTAGTTTGCAGTTAATACCATTTTACTGTATTCTATAAAGGTACTGCCAAGGTCAGTTGGTTCAAGGTTTGTGTTTCTTCCTTGAGAAAAATACAGAAAGAAGAAAAAAAAAAAAGATCTTCGGTTTGAATACGAGAGTGGAAAATTGAAATACAATCGTGCAGGAATGCTGCCATTTAGACATTTAAAAAAAGCAAAACAACAACAACCAAAACAAAACAAAAAAAAAACACTCACCCATAACAAGGGGTTACCACTGTTTTTCTGTAGCATCTCAGCAGATGACCTCCTGCTGTTGCAGTCGGCAACTGGTTGTGAGTCTGTTGAAATTATGGGCAGGCGCGGTGGCTCACGCCTGTAATCCTAGCACTTTAGGAGGCCAAGGCTGGTGGATTACCTGAGATCAGGAGTTCCAGACCAGCCTGGCCAACATGGTGAAACCCCCTCTCTACTAAAAATACAAAAATTAGCCAGGCATGGTGGCGCATGCCTGTAATCCCAGCTACTCGGGAGGCTGAGGCGGGAGAATCACTTGAACCCCGCAGGCAGAGGTTACAGTGAGCAGAGATCGCGCCATTGCACTCCAGCCTGGGCAAAAGAGCAAAACTCCGTCTCAAAAAACAGAAAAGAAAAAAAAGCAATTGCGCCATTTGTTTTAAATTATGACGTCTTTGAAAAGTATGCAATCTAAATTCGTTGGATTAGCGATGAGAATACTGAAGTTGAAGTGCATTTATAGAAGTCTATAAAATGGCAAAAACCGAAAGGGAAAGAAATGAGCTATTTGAGTATTCTGTCTTGCTAGTAAACAAGTTCCAATCAGTTTTCAAAAGAATACTGATTGTTTCCTAAGTACCTGCAAACTCCGAAGCATTTTAGGCAAGGGAATGAGGGGGAAAAAGTATCTTCATGTTTGTGCATTACAACAATAAAGACTATTATGTAACAATGTGGCGTCTTCAAAGCGACCCTGCCAAGAGGGAGAAAGTGGTCCTTATGGACGGACTGTTTTCTGCTAGAAGGCCCTCAATTAGAATTGTACTTACGCATACATAATATAGGATATTATTTTTATATTCGTAGAAAATTGCTTTCTCGGGTAACTCCAGTGCTGTACATGGGATGGGATACCGGCCCTCCGTCTACAAATACTCAGGTTCAATGCTGCGCGGGCACTCAAAGGACAAAAGATAGTGTCTGTGCCCTGCGGGAGCTGGCCACGAATCCCGAAAACGCCGTGGCGCAGGGCTCCTTCTCGCGAACCTGCGTGGGCCATGGTTCTCGGTTGCTCCCGACATAGGAAAATGTCAGTTCATGTGTGTCCCTTTCTCCACTAGATGTCACTGTAAATCAATTGCTTAAGGAGGGAACCCGGGTGTTTGGCGCATCTTCACACAGTACCGGGGTTTGAAGCCCGGTCAGTGCCTGCACTTGTGTCCTTCCCCACTGGGGAGCCCCAAGGCGGGGCAGGCGCGGGGACTCGCTGTGAACGGATCGGCGCGCTGTCCGAATGGCAACCGAGGCGCCGCGACCCGGGCAACGAAATGCGGGGGTGACCGGGGCAGGGCGGGCGGGCGGCGCAGTGCGAGGGCGGGCCCGCGCCGCGCTCCCCTCTGCCCAGCTAGCGAGACGGTCACGTGCCGCCCAGGCGCTGCCCCCTGCGGGCGGCTGCAGAACAAGACGGCGGGGCCGGGGAGGGGATGAACACCGAGGCCGACGCCGGGCGCCGCGGTGCCACGCCCGAGGCTGGGGTCGCCCCGGCCCGGGAGGAGCAGAGCGCGTGCGCCGCGCGGCTGTGAGCGCCAGCGGGCCTGCGGAGGGGGCGTGGGCGGGGCCGGGGAGCGCGCGCGGGACGCTAGGGGGCGTGGCTGCGGCGCGCGCGCTAACCGGAGGGGGAGGGGCGGAGAGCCACCGCGGAGCGCGCGCGGGGTTGGTTGCCGCGAGCGTGGATCACGGCGCTGCTCGGCGGTGGGGCTGACTTCCCCCGGCCCTCCTCCCTGGTCCTTGGCGAGGGCACTAGCGGCGGCGGGGCCGGGGTCCGCAAGGCCGGAGGAGGCGGCCGGGCCCGGGCATGGTGGTCTGGGGCAACGCGGAAGGTGAGCGACCCCCGGGCCGGCGGCGGGGTGGGGGAGGGGCGGGACCGGACACGCGTCGCCCGGAGGCGCCGCAGACCCGCCCGGCAGCGGCCAGAGCGCGGCCGGCCTGAGATGGCGCGGGGGAGGGGTGCGTCGCCCCGGCCCCAGCCCGCGGCCTGGGCTGTCCGCGGCGCCCTCCCCTCGCGCCCGCAGCCGCCGGGTTATGTAATGTGTGACCTCCCCTCCCCTTCCGTCATGGCGCGTCCGGCCCCGCGCCGCCGCCGGCCCCATGGCCGCCCCGCGCCGACCCCTGGCGCAGTGGCCTTTCCCTCCGCGCCCCCCGCATCCCGCCGGCCCGGTCAGACCGCGCCGCAAACTCCTTCCTCCTGCGCCAGCGCCTCGGCCGGCCATTCAGTTGCGCGCCATTCATTCACGCGCGCGTTCGGGCGTTCGTTCCACAAGCGTTTGTAGAATGTCGAGCCGGCCGAGCCGCCGCTCCCACCCGCACTCCAGCCACAGCGTTTCCCCGCACCCCGCCTTCGACGTCCCCGGTGCATCCCGGAACCGGTCGGAATGTCCGAAGGCGGTTGTTGCTCCCTTGTTTTTCCTTGCCGCTTGTCCGTTCGCTAAATACGCTGGGCGCCGTTCCCCAACTGTCCTTCCGAGCGCCCCTTGCCCACTTCTATACTGTTTCAGTGATGCCGCTCTGGGCGCACCGAGCCGCGCTGTGTTTCGCTGCTCTTCCTACCTATTCCCAGTTTCTAAAGAAATAATCTCACATAACACTTCTTAATGTACTCATCCGTAAAATAAATTGCAGATAATATACGTCTGCTAATTCTCTTTATCTCCACGTCTTCTCACGCCATGTACTAAGTAGAAATGGTTTCATTTAGGTGAAAATAATGCAGACTAGCACATAGCATAACAAGGGCTTGTAACTATTAAGGACTTTATGTAACAGTCCGTAATTCTGTGTATCTGTCTGGTCTTTCTGGACTTGGCACTTTAGTCTCCGAGAATAAGCCATTTCCTGTTTAGGTAGGGTAGGACCAACCATAACCTTGGTTCTTTCTATGGAGTGCTGTATGTAGCAAATCAGCCTGTGGGAACCATCTATCTGTCCACCAGCCTTTCACACATATCCTTGGGTTTGCCCGTGCAAGCACCAGTGCTGCGTATTGTTCCCTGCCTTCCTGTATTGGACACTTAAGAGCTCACCTAAAGTTCCTCTTCCAGGAATCATTCTCCAGTATACAAGGCTCTCTTCCATTCAATTCTTAGGCTGTTTGCGCCTTTTCCTGTGTTATGATTATCTTTTTAGCCCTGTCTTCTCTTATTTTGTAGGACCTTTGAGGTTAGAGTCTGTACCAAACTCCTATCTTTTGTTGTAGAACCTTAACCGCTATTTTATGGTAAACCGTACATATTTAATTCTTTTTGTAAAGATGGGAATTGCTCTTTTAGGATTAATTTCTAGGTCTCAAGTAGAACATAATTTTTAAAAAATAATGTGCTTGAATATATAAAATCACTACATTTCCAATTTCCCACTCCCAACTTCAAAACTCTGATTCTACATAAGAGAATTAAAGAAACGTTGTCCTCACCAGCAACAAACTAGTCATTTTTCATAAGAAGTTGCAGTGACTACATATAATATGTATTTGAAAGCACTTTCTTTGATAGCTGCTGTAGTGGAAAGACAGGAACTTCACAGTTACATGGAGGTTAGATTTCTGGCCCTGCAAATTGTTAGCTGGTGACTGTGGACAAGTTAAGTTACTAGTATCTCTGATTTTTTCTCGTTTGCAGAATGAAGATACCATTTCCCACCTTGGGTAGCTGAGGATTAAATCAGTTCTTAAACGTGAGACATCTAGTGACACCATGGTACTCAGGAGGTGCTCAGTAAATACATATTCCCTTTGGTATACCTGTTTATTGCAGTTCACAATCTAGAATGAGCCAGGATGTGCTAGAGACAAAGCATGAGAGGAAAGGTAATCAGAAGAGGTGACAGGTACCTCTCGTCTCCAAATAAATGAGCAACTCCTACACTAAAGGGCATTGTGGCTCTTTCTGCTTTTCAAGAATGTATGGGCGTGTATATGTGGCGTATTACTAATCATAGGGTATATTAAACAGAACATTTAAAAATGAAAAGTTTTTTTTCTGTTACTGTAATAGCACCAACTGAAGCGTTAACATGGACCTTAAAAAATAATCTTATGTTTTTCCAAAGGCAAGTCAGGAGACGAGACGGGAAAAGGGATATTAACAAGGCTCTTTAGAGGCAATTAGGTTGCAGGCTCTTCTGTTAGCATCTACTTATAAACAGTACATGAATCCTAGTCTAAGTTCCATTGTCTCTTGGTTGGACTGTTGCTATAGTGCCTTTACTGGTTTCTTTATTTCTCTTGCTCCCTGACTGTTCCCTAGGGATTCACCTTGACAACCAAAGGGATCTTTTTAAAAATGTAAATCAGATTGTCACTTTCTTGCTTAGTGTCCTCCAAAAGCTTCCTGTTAACACTTATATTTGAATCTTATTCGCTTAGCACGTCCCATCAGGGCATAGCATGATTTGGCAGCTGCCAGCTTCTAACGTTACCTCTTACTAGGTGACTGACTTTCAGCAACCTACCCCAGTCCCATAGTCATTTTGTCGGTTCTTGAACAAAGTGTTTCTTCCTTAGGATGTTATACTTACTATTCTTTTAGCTGGACCACCCCTTCCTCTAGTGGTCAGGGCTCTTCATGTCTTGTGTTTCTGCTCAAATGTCATCGCCTCAGGCCTTTTCTAATTCTAAAATAGGAACCAACCCCTTCCTTTATAATCTTTTATTGTTTATTCTCTTTTTCTCCATAGCATTTATTACTAGGTGAAGATAAACTGGTTTTTTTTTTTTTCCACGTATTTAGTTATTTCCCCCCTTAGACTTGTTTGCTGCCAGCCCTCTTCTCAACGAGAGAGCAGAGGCCTTGTCTCACTTGTACACAGCTTTATCCCCAGTGCTTAGAACTGTGCCTGGTACATAGTAGGCTGTCAGTAAAACTTGTTGAGTAAGTGAATAGTATAGTTGATTTAAATATTTGTTCTGGAATCAGACAGCTTGGGTCAGAATTCTCTGGCTCCTACCATTTACTGATTGAGACTGTGGGCAAGTTAATAACTTGGTGGTGCCTCAGTTCTGCTCATCTGTAGGATGACTGTAATAATACCTACCTCACAGGATTATGGTGAGTAATAATTGAGTTAATATATGTAAAGTGCTTAGAACAGGGTAATTTTTTTTTTTTTTTTTTTTTTTTTTGAGACAGAGTCTCGCTCTGTCGCCCACGCTGGAGTGCAGTGGCACCATCTCGGCTCACTGCAAGCTCCACCTCCCGGGTTCACACCATTCTCCTGCCTCAGCCTCCCGAGCAGCTGGGACTGCAGGCGCCCGCCACCACACCCGGCTAATTTTTTGTATTTTTAGTAGAGACGGGGTTTCACCTTGTTAGCCAGGATGGTCTCGATCTCCTGACCTCGTGATCCACCGGCCTCGGCCTCCCAAAGTGCTGGGATTACAGGCGTGAGCCACCGCGCCCGGCCCAGAGCAGGATAATTTTAAACCTTCTAAGAACTATTTGAAATTAGCTTGTTCACTTAGGATTTTGTATTTTGGCATGAGATAAAGGTGGATTCATTGAATTTTTTTCTTTTTTAAAATTTTTTGACACAGGGTCTTGCTCTGTTGCCCAAGCTGGAATGCAGTGGTGTGATCATGGCTCACTGCAGCCTCAACCTCCTGGGCTCAAGCCAGCCTCCTGCCTCAGGCGCTCGAGTAGCTGGCACTACAGGCATGTGCCACCATGCCTGGCTAGTTTTTTAATGTTTTGTAAAGATGGGGTCCTACTGTGTTGCCCAGGCTGGTCTCAAACTCTTGGGCTACAGTGATCCTCCTGCCTCATCCTCCCAAAATGGTGGGATTACAAGTGTGAGCCACTGTGTCTGGCTAAATTTTATATTTATTACTTTGGTGCTGAATTTTTGTTAGCTACCAAAATTATAGTTATGGAACGCCTTTAAAAAATACATTTTGTGCTGTTGAGAATGGTGACTGGTGTTTGGTTTTAATGTGTAAGTCAGGTTTTTTATTCTTCAATCTGTAGAAGATGCTAAGAGTGATTATCTCAACAACTGCCCACCAGAGTGGCTTTTATAGAGTTCCCTTTGAAGTTCAGCTGGAGATCTGATTGTGGTGATGAAAGGACTTGCTAGAGGCTTCCTGTCTTCAGACAGGAAAGTCCTTGAAGATCCAGTTGAAATACGAGTCTTATAGTATTTGGGAAGGAAATTTTTATCATCTTTAGTTGTGTTCAGTTTCTCCCTTCTTTCACTGGGTTTTTCCCCTCAAATTATATTTGGTTATTAATTGGAACTTAAAGTAACCCAGCTGTGCTTTGTATCTTTCTGTTCTTTTCATAATATGATGTTTTTCTTTAGCAGATACAGAAATAGGAGAAGAAAGAATTGATGGAGACAGTGACTTTGTAATAATAGATACTTTCAGCTAATACAACTTGAATTATTCTCATAAACTAAGATTCTGCCTGTGGTAATTGAACTTGCATAATACCAGTTATTTTAAATTTACTTGTCCTTAGTAAAATGCTTCTTTGTAGGATTGTTATTTCATTTCTCAGTCTGAACTTTAACAAGTAATAGGATCCTAAACCCTAGGCCTAAATTTTTTTTTTTAAAAGTCAAAGGGCTGCTGCTTTGTGTAACATTTCTTCCAAAATTTAATAATTGTGAGTTATTATTTACTGTGTGCTAGGCTCTTTCCTAGGTGCAGTGTCTTAATTAATATCTACAGCTACCATATAAGGTTGGCACCATTATAAAGAAACAGATTTAGAGAGGTGTTGTTACTTGGCTGGTTACACAAGAAAGGAGGCAAGATTTCAGGCTAGTTCCCGAGGTCGTAACCAGTCTGCTGTGGGGCACCTTAAAAATGACGAGGTTTTTGTTTGGAAGCTTGCCGTTAAATTTATCACATTATTTGTGAGTGTGTGTTCTTAACTATTGGCAGCTTCATCATTATTTATGGCTAATTTTTTGGTTTTGTTTTTTTTTTTTAGATTTAACTACTACTACTACACTTAAGTGCCTGTCTGTATTATAAGTGTGAAATGTTTTAATAGGTTGATGACTTGCATCGTAATTAATGTTTTTCTCATTATATTTAAAAGTCATTAAAAATAAGTCAAAGAATCGTGTCTCGGTGCTTCAGCTTTGTAAATAGTTTGAAAAGGTTTTGCATATAATACATTAGATTTAAGAAAACATAAATGACAAGTTTGCTTAAGGCTAAATTGGAGATATCAAGTAAATATTTAGTAAAAGTTACTAGTGATGTGTTTCTGCTGATTATGGGGCAATTTTTTTTTAAAACTTCTATCTTAGGTTCTGGGGTACATGTGAATGTTTGTTATATAGATAAACTAGTGTCATGGGGGTTTGTTGTACAGATTGTTTCATCACTCAGGTATTAAGCCTGATACACAGTAGTTACTTTTTCTGCTTGTTTCCCTCCTCCCACCCTCCACGCTCAAGTAGACTCAGTGTCTGTTGCTCCCTTCTTTGCGTTCATGAGTTCTCATCATTTGGCTGCCACTTGCAAGTGAGAACATGTGGTGTTTGGTGTTCTGTTCGTGTGTTAGTTTGCTAAGGATAATAGCCTACATAAGCAGATCTTTACCTGGATCTCCTTAGTAAGGAGGAACACATAGGTGGGATGTTTTCACATAAATTTTAATGGTTTCT